>NC_139975.1:16566994-17257229 GCF_963993115.1 Abramis brama | reverse complement strand
TTAGAGTATTGCATTT
Organism: Abramis brama; assembly: GCF_963993115.1. NCBI lineage: Eukaryota > Metazoa > Chordata > Actinopteri > Cypriniformes > Leuciscidae > Abramis > Abramis brama. The sequence goes on along the minus strand of NC_139975.1, from coordinate 17,257,213 downwards.
AGTTTTATTGTCTGTAGTTAAAGAGCTGTGTTTTGGCTGTGGCATTGCTCTGATTATGAACCTAGCAGCCACACAGTTAATGGATTCCTCAAAGGCCTCCCTTTTCAGAAGTCTCAGATTCTCTAGGATTCTTGGCACATGCTTGTGTGAACAGTGCCTCTGGCTGGCCAACGGTTTGTAGTTAAAGGGATGGTTCACCCAAAAATGAAAATTCTGTCATCATTTACTCACCATCAAGTCGCTCCAAACTCATATGGCTCATGTGGCAAAACAAAAAGAGAGAATTTTGCGAATTTTTTTATTTCTCCCATGTAATTACAATTAATGGGGACTGAAGCTAAAATAATAAAAGTATTGTAAAATTAAAGTATTATAATTCAACCTATGTATGAATTATCTAAATATTATAAATGAAAGTGAAAATGTTTGTTAACGTTTTAGATTTTCTGTGTGACAAATAGATTGACAGAGTATCTTGTGTTACATGTATAGAGATAGACACTAATGATCGATCATGAAAGTATCAAATATCAACAAATTTGCTTCTGTGATGGGTGAGGTGTGATTTGCGATAGTACCTGTGTTCGGATTAATCTGCAGTTTGCTCCAAAACTACATGATGACAGATACAGCATCCACTACTCAATACTCTAGAGAAGCCAGAACAAAGGACGCGTTCACACTGGAGAGGCGTGCACGCGCACACAGTTGAACATAGTGCAACTGAATTAAGCAGAGATAATTCAGAGATTAAAAAGAGGCATTCGTTTATTAAGTTAATTACGGTAAACAACAGGAAGCGCAGAGAGACTCGTTTTCTCAGTGTTTATGAATATAATGACAAAACATGATGCCTTTTATTTTAATTTAGCTGTTTTTTAGGCCTTTGCAAAAGTGTAATGAGTATGCAAGACGGTAAAAAAATGCAATTATGCAATTACCAAATCCATCACTTCAATGAGATTTTTGGATTAGCCTATACTGAATGAGTCAAACTTGCGAAAAGACCCTGGAAAAACAAGTTGAAAAGATTTGACTAAAGAATTATTCATTCACAAATGTGAAGTAAATGTAAGGTATATAACAACTTAACTTTCGGTCTGTTCCTCATATAAAGATATCATATTAAAGGTAGGTATACTGTATATAAAACACGAGTCACATTGACTATCTTTTGTGGTGCTTAATCCGTTCTGAAGCTTGACAGCTCCAGTCCCCATTCATTGAGTTAAACTGAATGGAAAAATTACCACTACGAGTTTCTCCTTTTGTGCTACACGAAAGAAAGAAAGCTATGGTTTGTAACCACACAAGGGTGAGTAAATGATAACAGAATTTTTATTTTTTAGTGTATTGTACATTTTTACTGGTGTAATAGTACAGTTCTGCCCTACAAAGGCAAAAGACCTTAAGTCGCTAGAGTGTGGAACTGAGAAAAATGACTTTAAAGATTTTTAGTTGTCCCGTCAAATTAATTATAGGTAGGACACTGTAAATCTGGCAAATAGATGTTTTAGTGGAAATTATATACATAAAAAAATCTTGAGCTCAAACTTGACTTTTGACCACTATTTTAAAGTTACTGTACTCTGCCTTTGTATTGTCAGCAAAAAGTGAGAAATCATGCCATGGCAAAAGGCAGTAACTTCCACATTATCAATATCTGGTTGCTGATCACCATTAACAAAATCATAGTAACACCTGTATAAAATCTACACTGTTAAAAAAATCTGTAGAAATTACAGTATTATTGGCAGCTACTTGCCAGTAACTTACTGTAGATTTAAATTGATGTTATTTACTGGCAACAGTTTGTTCAAAGTTAAATGAACATTAAACATTAACAAGTCTTTATCTTTACAGAATAAAACTAAAATAACAGCCTCATGCAAAGCATTCTGGGAACCAAAATCTGAAGGAAAAAAACAGAAAAAGGTTGATGAAGATTTCTGGTTCCCAGAATGCTTTGCATTAGGTTGTTATTTTATAGTTTTATTCTGTAAAGACAAAGACTTGTTAATGTTTAATGTTCATTTAACTTTGAGCAAACTGTTGCCAGTAAATAACATCGATTTAAATCTACAGTAAGTTACTGGCAAACAGCTGCAAAACTACAGCAAATTTTTTACAGTGTGTGATCATGGCATTTATTTTGTATGATTTACAATTATTTATAGCCATCTACTTATTGCTATCCTGTGCTTTGGTTGCATTCTGATGGCATTATTAATACATTTGACATGACAAAATACCTCCATAGATATATTATTTAGGGCGGGGCTGAAGGCGCCGGCGAAGTTTTGGCAATCTGCCAGCTAGATGCATGAGTGTTTCAACCAGGTCCAGTACCCAAACTGAGTGAGGCGGGGCTTTAATTCTTGGTTGTATTCATCTGATACGGCAATGTGTAACGTTTTTCTGTCAACTCTGCATAATCCTTCGCGATCGATATCGCACGTTTGTGACGGCGGGTTCAGACCATACTAAATGTTCTGACCGCAGGACAAAGCTCTGAAGACATCAGAACGGCAGCTGTACAAAGTACACAGGCTACACCGTAATTTTAATATTAATGGACATTAAAACAAAGGCAGATAACCGTACAATCTGGTAGGTAGCATTATTTGATAGAACACTGGCACAGTAACTTCATATTGACACACAGCCAAACAAAGGCAGAGTACCGTACCTCAATTTCGAGCATTCCAAAACAAAGCCAAAGAGCGGTAACTGATGTTACGGTGTTCTGCCTTTGTTTCTCATGGGCTTTTGGAAGTTACTGTTAAGACAACTCATTATTTTCTCGAAAAAAGAAAGATATTTCTCAAGATACTTATCCACATGATAAAGGAGGTCTTGAATGTGCCAAAAATAACTAATTTTCGACCAAAAACGAAGTTACGGTCTTTTGCCTTTGCACGGCAGAGTAGCCCAGTTGTACTATAGTAAGTTGAGACACTTTCTCAAACCCAAGCTTTAATGAGGAAGACCCAAAGAGATCTCACCTCACCCACAGTTTCTGGGCCTCTGCAATTAAACATCCAGAAGCTCTCTGCAATTATATTTATCATCAGAAACAATTAAACACTCACCGCCTGGGACATTACCCATCCTGCATGGCACTCCGCAGATAAGAGGGATGAATCATGCCTCCCTACTTTCTCTCCCTCTTCCTCCCTTTCAATTCATCTGCAACAAATGCATTTCCATGTTTGGTTGTGTATTACTTCTCACCAGATTGCCATGTTTGCATCATTCGTCAAAGGGGTTTTCCGTCTGTTTTGGAGGGAAAGGGGCAGAGATATAATGCTATCTGCCAGTGAGCGTATGTGAAGTCTTGTGCAGCCGATAGATTGGAGGTGTTGATGAATCACTTGAAATGTTCAGCAGGCAATTGGTTGCTGCTCAGTATGCAGGCCAGTGGTTCGAACAGCACCTATCAGGGCTGATATTAAAAGACTCAGCTCGATCACATTAGAGGGAGCTCTCTACACCTGCCCAATGATTAAGTCTATGGGAAGCATTTGTCACTTTAGTTGAGCAAAAGCCAGACTTCAGATCATGCATACTTGCATTAACTCTTTTAATGCAAATATACATTGATCCACAAGGAAAAATGCTTCTATTTGGCATTTTCTAAATTAATACAAAAATACCATCAGCTTTACAATTTGAGTGAAAACTTAAAGGACCATGGATTTCAGAATGTTTTAATATTTTTGTTTGCCTGTCCTCTTGCTTTAATGCACTCAAGCTGTATGAACTACACAAGTTTGTGTAAAACCTAAAGATCATATCTAGTATTATTTCATGAATGATCCAAAGAGATGATTGTGCTTGAACACAAACAAGAACATCTAACCTTTGCTCATTAAAACCCTAGAAATATGTCTTAAATTTTGTTGGTTTTGCTGTTGGTTTCTTATTTTCAAAATGTGTACACACACACAAAGGTTTCGTTGTGGCAAGATGTTTTAGACGTTTCTTATGTTTACCAAGGCTGCATTTATTTGATTAAACACGTTCAGTTAGATTAAGTTCAAAAGAACAGCGCTTATTTGAAATATAAATCTTTTCTAACATTATAAATGTCTTTACTGTCACTTTTGATCAATTGATTAATTTCTTAAAAAAAAAAAAAAAAAAGGTAAAAAAAAGGTTAAAAAATCCCAATCCTTTGAACAGTAGTGTAATTTTTACACAGTCTCAGACTTTTGGACCCTACTGTAAATGTAAATCATTAATTTATTTCCATGTAAAACGTTACAAATTCCATATAAAATATGCAGACTTAAAAATGTGGATCAGAACAAATTATGTACTGTAGTCATATGTATTTTTTTCCTACCACTAGATTTGAAGAAAGCTTTCTTCTTGAGTGGGTTGAGTGATCGTTCGATTTTGATAATGAGTCTCTTTAATTCTATTGACAAATGGGGTCACACTAGGTGATCATTGATAACCGTTCCAATTAAATTGCTAAACCTCTGCATGGTGGAGATTGTAACCATAAAGATATAGAGCAATTGGTTTGCTCAACAGCAGGGCGTCTTCAGTGGGCCATTTCACACAGATGTCTGTCTTTTAGAAGCTGCTGCTCACGATTGAGAAAAACAAGTCATCCATTTTACGGCCACAGGTTCCAAGATCCCCCCCCCCCCCCCCCCCCACCACCACCACCACCACCACCCATGTCTTAAAGTGATGTCTTATTTAGCTTGTCGGATTTTCCAAATAAACGCTATCACTGAGTTTATGGAAAAATGGATAAAAATGAGATTGTAAGGTATTGATCCCAACGTGGGTAGGGCTGAGGAAAAACAGGCCTCATCTATATAGGGAGAGAAATGAAGCAATAATTCAGGCAGGCATCGAACACCCTGCCACTGAGCCTATCGATTCCTATCCACAGCATATGAGATCACACCTGAATGAAAGAGAGCTCTGGGGAAAACAGAGAGAGAGAATGAGAGAGAGAGCGTAAAACGGAGTCTGCCTTTCCCTAACATGTACAGAACATTACCACCCTGACATTAACAGCTCTGTACAAAGCCCACAAGTGCCTGTTAAAAGGTTCTGCTAAAGACCAATTACCCAGCATGCCTTTCTGCTCCGTCAGTCAGAGATGCTGTTCTAGCCCTGCAGGTCTATGTGTGGTCAGCTGATTCAATTTACCACCAGCAGCTCAGTGCTAGCATCTGGTCTCAAAAACAGGAAAGCCACAAATATCGTGTTCTCGCCAGTCTAAAAACTGCCGCCCACATTGTGCCTTCGGGCTCTGTGAGATATTAAGTGTGGGATTTTTTTTTTTTTGGTTGTGTAAGGTATTTTAAAATGTACTGTTTTGACTGGCTCCATCTGCTTTTGACAGCGCTCATAGTATTGTCTTTTAGTAGTGTCTCGCTCCTCTCCTCTCTTCACCCCCGCGGGCCTGTAGTTATTATTGTGAAATATGAAGCGATCCGGCTGTGCCTTCATGAAATTTCAATGAGCATTGATCTGTGTGATTGCAAGGAATCCTTCAAGCAATGGTTGTTGTTCATTTATTTATTTATTGCTGATATGTTTTACTCGTTTTGATCCCATCTTCTAGAGAAAGAGGTGAGCTGTCGATTGTTAATGTATTTGTAGCTTTCCTTTTTTGAAAAATCAGGTCTGTTCCTTGATAGTTCCTTTGTTCACAAGGCTGAAAATTCATTTAGCGCCTCCAGGAGGTCCGTTTAGATTCATAACAGCCCTATATTTGCCTATAGGCCTATCGATTATATTCATTAAACTGAACAAGATGGTGTGGTATACGGCTGATATTCTGCTCTTTTCAATATTGATTTTGTAGATTTTATTTCAGCTCATGACATCACACATAACCTTTTCGTTCTCCTTCGCGTATGAAATTGGAGAGCTGCAATGAATCCGTGATGACACAAGACTGACTCTATCATATATGTTGGATGACTGGCTGGTGTTATTTCTGTCGTGAAACCGTTCCGTGAGCCCAGAAAGAAATGGAAACCACAGCTTGTCAGTTTCTGGAACTGTAAAAGTAAACAAGTGCATGGACAGTTGAAAGGTGTTTCCCTATAAATATACAGGTCTGCTGTGCATGGTTTGGTAAACAACGTTACACACCAAGTAGGACATATAGGGTCCGGAAATGAAGAAGCTCATGGGATTTTACTTCCCTGTTTGGTGTGTATCTCTGAAAATACACAGTTTTGTTAGAATTTCTGGCAAAGTTCACCCCATGACCCAGCACAGGAGGTGGGTTTTTTTTTGTTTTTCTTTTCTGCGTGGTCTCAAGGGTTTGAGTTTGTTTTCGTGATAACGTATGCTGTCACTGGTCAATGTCAGTTTGATTTGTGACACATACCAGAATTGCATGGATTTGTGTTCATGAAATGTTTGCATCATTGTTTTCTGTGGGCGTTCAGCGACTCTATAAAATTAGCAGCACTTTGCCGGTAACTGTTCAGTACACAGTCACTCTCTCAGCAAGTGTGCATTATCGAGTCGACTGGTGAGAGGATTGTACAGTATGTGAAAATCAATAGCAATGAAGGAGAGTAAACATGTGCAGATGTCTTTAAGTGTGGCAGAGTACTGTTTAGCCTGAGATCTTGCCCATCCATCTCTGTATCAGCACAGTAACTCTGTGTCCTTCTCAACGGTGCTTTGCATCACGACCCGTGCCTCATTATGCTAGCACATGGGTCTGCTTTAAAGAGAGATTCTTTAAATGTTCCCTGTCCAGGCCCTCACAAAAGTTCTGCTCCAGCAGCCACTTCATTATTCACTCTTAAATGAGTTTAGTTGTGATTTACTCAAGACCAGCTGTTTTACAGCTTTTATTGCTTGTGTATTCTTGAAGACAAATTAAGTATAATGAGATTGAACATCTTTACTAATAAATGTCCCTAAACTACTCACAAATTATCAGTGATTCATTATTATTTTAAATTAAGAGGATTTGTTTTTATACTTTTCAAAATACATTCAAATCTTGGGGGATACAATCAAACCAATTATTTTATCAAATGTATTAATATTAATTTTGGTTGAATATTGTGTTTGTTTATTTTATGGTTTTTCTAGATTTTACGGTAACACTTTACAATAAGGTTCCTTTATTAAACATTAGTAAATGTATTAACTAACATGAACTAACAATGAGCAATACATTTACTACTGTTTTTGTTAATCTTTGTTAATGTTAGTTAATGAAAATAAAGCTGTTCATTGTTTGTTCATGTTAGTTCACAGTGCATTACCTAATGTTAACAAGATTTTAATAAAGTATTAGTAAATGTTGAAATGAACATTAACAAAGATGAACAAATGCTGTATAAGTGCAGTTAATTATTAGTTAATGTTAACTAATGTAGTTAACTAATGAACCTTATTGTAAAGTGTTACCGATTTTACACTAATGTTAAAAAGTTTGGGGTTAGTACGATTTTTTTTAGGGATGCTCCGATCGACGCAGTGTTTTCCAACGTCATTTGAAAGTTCAACCAGTGGAAACTAGATCTCGGCTATGGTAGGTAGGAACGATGTTTAGAGACCAATCAGACACTGTTTTACAGCTGGAGCGTGCTTGGTTGGCATTGATCGCTCATATTGACAGGTCTTGATTTACCATGCATCATAGAATATATATATATATATATTCTATGATGCATGGTAAATCAAGACCTGTCAATATGAGCGATCAATGCCAACCAAGCACGCTCCAGCTGTAAAACAGTGTCTGATTGGTGTCTGATATATATATATATATATATATATATATATATATATATATATATATATATATATATATATAAATATATATAAACAGTGTCTGATATATATATATATATATGTATCGGCAGATCATGATGACAGAAATCAATAGTCGGTATCGGTTGCAAAAATCCTGATAAGCATCCCTATTTTTTTTTTTAAAGAAATGAATACTTTTATTTAACAAGGAAACAGTAAAGTGACAGTAAGTAAGGGATAATCCACGGCTAGCCATGCATTAAAGGATTTTAATGCACGACGTAGAGGCGAAGAACCACCCGACGCGAAGCGGAGGGTGGTTGCCTCTACGAAGTGCATTAAAATTCTTTAATGCATGGCTAGCCGTGGATTATCCCGCTTATACCTTGGTTATTTGCCAAGTTAAAAATAAGTTAAAGCTGTAACTGATGTTTACAGTGCAATTTTTTAACAGACGTGTAAAAATGACGGTTATTTCTTAAGTTAAGGCTCGTCAGTTCTTGCACTCCGTCCGCTTTAAATAAAGTAGAGCCATCGGGTTGCTTTTATTTGAATGAATTCACATTTATTTAAATTCATTATTAAAAGAGAGAGACAGAGAACTGAAGGAGAAGGAACAGAGAGAGAGACAGAGAGAGAGAGAGAGAGAGAGAGAGAGAGAGAGAGAGAGAGAGAGAGATGCGTGCGTGAGTTAACGTTACCTGTGTGCGTCTCTTCTTTAAAGTCTAGCAGCTAACGTCCCCTCGTTGCTTAAGCATATAGCAAACTTAATGATTCTTTAATGGATTTATTACAACTATTTATGAATGACAGGCAACACTGACAGTGACATGGCAATCTTTATTTGAACTAATCATGTCATTTATTTATTGTTAATTCTTTGTGCCGCTTTTTGTCATTCAACATCTTCTCCAAGTCTTCTATTTCATCTTGTGCCTGGGCCCATTTCTCAGAGTTGCCATATTCACCATACAAATTAAACGATATGCAAAAATCATCCATTTAACCTACCTAAATTAACGTTTTCATATGCGTCTCTCACTCTGCTTGCAAGTGTATCTGTGTTACTATGGTTACCAATATAGCGGATTAATTTCGAACTGTAATCAAACTGACTGGAACTACCTGTGCATTAAACGGTTTTACTGCACACCTTCCAGCCAATCAGAATCGAGTATTTAAACAGCCCATGGTATAAATACATCTATACTGTTACAAAAGATTTATATTTTAAATAAATCATGTACTTTTGAACCTTCTATTAATAAAAAAAATCTTGAAACAATTCATCACAGTTTTCACAAAAATATTAAGCAGCACAACTTTTTTCAAAATTTATAATAAGAAATGTTTCTTAAGTAGCAAATCAGCATATAAGAATGATTTCTGGAGGGTCATGTGACACTGAAGACTGGAGTAATGATGCTGAAATTCAGCTTTGCATCACAGAAATGATCTATTTATATTCAAATAGAAAACAGTTACTTTAAAATCATAATAATATTTCGCAATATTACTGTTTTTACTGTATTTTTGATTAAAATAAATGTAGCTTTGGTGGGCAGAAGAGAATTCATAAAAAATATACCAACCCTAAACTTTTGGACTGTAGTGTACCTCTGTTAAAATTTAGTTTCACCTAGAAATACGTCAAATTACCGTAGTTAAATGTGTTGTGAAAATTTTCTTTCTTCATTTCTTTTCACATAGTTCAGGCTATGCTCTTTTACTCTTCCATTCAATCTCTCCTACCTCCATGTCAAACCTGCTGTAATACTGCACAACACAATCTCTCATTCAGCCTCCATCTATTTCTTTGCCATTACGATATCCTGCAATCAGCTTCTCTCCAACCCCCATTCGTACGCCACTCGGGCCGCTTCTGTGCTCTGCACTGGTCCGCACTTCCATATCCCTGTCTCCAAACCACCAACAGACCTGATTACAGGAAGCCTATTTAGATATGATGTATTGTCAGCCGCAGGGCGGCTTTGAATCATTCTGTCACATTCGACTGTTTTTGTTGTTCTTTCCTTCGCCGATAGCTGCGTCTGTTCTCCATCATGCTCCGGGATTGTTTTAACTTTTTTTTTCTCTCGTCTTGCTCTTTAAGTAAACAGCCAGTCAATCACTGTGCTGCTTGAGCGACTGTGCATCCAGGCGGTCATGGCGGCCGAGAAATTCGAGGTTAATGCTGCCTCTCAAACAGTGAGCCGTTGAGCCCTACTGTGTCTCGACGCATGAAGTCTGCTGTTATTATCCAATGGCAGCCGATTTTTAATGAAGTTGTGGCTTATTGTAAAAGTAAACAAGAGTTATTTTAGATGCAGTCTGGCTTTTTTCAAATACTTTCTTTCTTGGGGGCAGTCATGGCCTAATGGTTAGAGTCAGACTGGTTACCCCCGAAGGTTGCGGGTTCAATTCTCAGTACGGGCAGGAAACGACTAAGCAAGCACGGCGCCTAACCCCCAATCGCTCCCCAGGCGCCACAGCAAAAATGGCTGCCCACTGCACCTGGTGTGTGTCCACCTTTGCAGTGTGTGTGTTCACCACTCACTACTCATAATGTGTGTGCACTAACTTGAATGGGTTAAATGCAGAGGACATATTCTGAGTATGGTTTACCATACTTGGCCAGGCCTTCACATGCCACATTCACTTTCACTTTTCAGGCTTCATGTTAAAACCAGATACTGGACCAGCATTTGCTTGTACTTATAAAACCATAGATCCCACCTGCCGTTGGATGTTATATTGAGAGGCATTGATGTACAGTCAGAGTTGCCCCTGTTCCCCAGTGGAGGATGGCCAGGCTGGGCACAGCTTGTGTTCTGGGCTCCAGGGGTCTGGTTCTGTCTGGGCCCTTGGCCATCTGAATCCACTCCACTGCACTCAGAGGCTGCCCACAGTCTGTCCTCTCAGCTGTGGAGCTGAGGGGAGCTAGGCGAACTCCCTCAGGAAACGTCCAGGCTGCGGCCTACAGGGCAAACAGAAGGGAGGCTGGAAGAGCCCCCATCTTCAGCAGGACAATTAACTTAGGGCCAAAGGACTCTAGTCCTCAGTTGCTATTTTTCTGCTGCTCCTCTGTTTTGTTTGAGATTTGACGCTTCAGGCGAAAGAAAGGCAGTCAGTCTATCATGAAAGAAAAAGAGAGGGGGAAAGTGTGTGTGAAAAGTGAACAAGAATGACTCTTGGGTATCTTATGTCACATACCCAAATTATTTTATTACAGTATTAAAGACTTTCTTCTAATTTGGAAAAATGTGTATTCAACTTGTTCTTCGTTGTATTTGCTAATATCATGCTGATTATTAATCAGTTGAGGTCAAATTAAAGGTCAGTTGACATATCAGTCTCTAAATTATCTGAAAAAGTATTAGCAAATTTAAAGCAAAAGTAATTTGTGCACCAGATATAGCATAAAGCCAGCTTAATCCAGTATACAGTGGCTCCAAAAAAATAAACAATTTGGATACTTAAGCCAATGTATAAATATATTTGCATTACATAACAAAATATAGGCTAAAACTAAGTGCCATTTGTTTTAAAGTAGTATAGCATAAGCACATGTTTCAAAGATAAACACTTGACAAAAAGAGTTGATAAAACAATTTATACATGTGTATATATATATATATATATATATATATATATATATATATGTGTGTGTGTGTGTGTGTGTGTGTGTGTGTGTGTGTGTGTGTATATAAATATATATATAGTATACTGTTTAAAAGAGGAACATTAACCATAGTTAATATGATGAATTATACTTGTGGTTATTCTGAAATGAATGAGTGAATGAATGAGGCATTTATATAGTGCTTTCATATGTACTACTGTACACCCAAAGCACTTTACAGTCATATCAGGGAATCTCTCCTCAACCACCACCAGTGGTGGGGATAGTATTCTGTCAGTGCATTCATTAAAAATCGCCTTAAAAAAATTACATTAGAGACAGAACAGCTGTGACGAAAGGTCTTAATTTGTTTGATGCTTCTTGGTTTGATATTTGTTATCTAATGCACTGAGATTCATACATTTTTAAGCATAGCTTAAATGACCAAATACTTTTGGGGCCATTGTTCTGCATGCTGCATATCAAATATCAAGTATCTCTGCTGACATATATCTCACTGTACATCTCTTACTCTGTCTCAGTGAATCACAGAAGGGCTGTGTGTGAATGTGCCCCTGAGGGCTGGAGTTTAGCACCACAACAGATAAACACACAAACAATCTCTCTGGGCCGGTGCTGGAGAAAGACCCATTGTCTCAGTGTGAAAGTCCCACTCAATCCAGGGAGGTTAGAAAAACATAAGGCCAAGCACCATGTGGTCCACCCCTTGCAGGATGTTTGGGCCTATCACGCAGATCGGGTTCCTTTTTCAATATTATCTTATTTCTCCGTCCTCAGCGAGCATTCGTGAAGATGTCTGTGGGCCTCTGAGGAGTGGGAGGTGCTGCTACACAGAAATGAAAACTTTAATTAAATTATTTGCTCATAACGGTGGTCTATAGATTTGTTTAGCAGATTAGTGGTGCTTATGTAAACAAAATAAAAGAATCCAGCATTATTTGTTATTGGAGTTTTTTTAAGGACATTTAAAAAGTTGCCTTGTAGTTGATCTTAATCTTGCTTATAGATTAAATGATCTGGCTGCTTCTGGTCATCATAAGATCTCTGTTAGTCGTTGGTATAAAAAACGTTTTGCCGATCCATGATATCAGCTGTAAATATGTTTAAATGAATAGTACGAGTTCAATACAAGTTGAGTTCAGTCAACAGCTTTTGTGGCATAATGTAGATTACAACAAATAATAATTTCAACTGATCTCTTGTTTTTTTGTTTTTTTTAAGTCTAGGTTACAGTGAGATATTCAAAGTTTAGTACATGTAAGAATAGTTGCATTGCTGTTAATCTGTAGCATTTGCATTGCAGTTGAATCTGTCACAAATCTCATTGCTCATCATGACCAGTTTGTGAAGCTGTCAATGATGGTTGCGCCTTTGCACCGGCTGAAAAAATAGGATCCATTCACACAAACTGCTCAAGTGTTTTTTTATTCATAAAGTGGTGCCTTGTGGTTGCAAACGGCTAAAGCATAGTGGGAATTGATACAGATATTTTGGCAGCTAGTTAGGAAACATAATATTTGATACTTTAGTTATCCTTTTATTGCTTTCTACTTTGTGTTTTTTGGAACTGTATTGAGGTCTGAAGGAAATGACACTTATGTTTTATATACATTTCTTTGTAATGGTAATTGCAGATAGGTGTTGGATTTCACTGCAGTGAAATGGTTGAATTTTCTTTTTTCCTGCAGCACTGAATGAACCCACTATTGACTACGGTTTCCAGCGGCTACAGAAGGTGATCCCTAGACACCCAGGTGACCCTGAGCGCTTACCAAAGGTCAGTTCTCTTACATGACATAACGGTTGTGCTTTCTTTGCTTTAAAGTCAACATGAAGTCCCTATATTTACTTTGTGAATATTTACTGTGTTATTGTGAACAATTCATTAGTGCGTTATTTAAAAGATCATCCCTTGAAACAACTTTTGTTTTCTGCTGACGTCAGTTAAGGCCACACAAGCTACTGGATAATAATAACCAATAGCCAAATAACTATTTAGGCACTGTTTTAGCAAACTCTCATTCCTTTCTGGTACGTAACACCTACTTTTCACAATCCAATCCATTCCCAAAGAATAAGTCCCGTCCAGATATTCTCAATGTATATCGTTTCATTCATAAATATGTCACATTATTGATGTAAAATGGGTTTAAATGTTGACTTTAATTGTTGATTTTCATTTCACTAGTTCACTTTTATTTTCATAGACAAATACTAAAATAAACACACTGGTCCTGATTTCCATTTACCACGGTAGCCTTAGCTGAAACATGATCTTGTTATTAGAACCATTCATTACAGACTCCTTCAGTTCAGAGATTATATGCTGTATATTCAATCCCACGCATTTGTGTCCGGTATTCTCGGTGAAAGGAGCCCAGTTGTGGACCCAGTTGGGTGTTTATTGCTCTCTCCATGCACGGTTCTTAAAGAGAGGCTGACCAAGTAAATGGATCCTTTGGGAGGGATAAATAAACATTACTTTATCTTGTTGTGCGTGTCCTATACCCCAGAGCCCCGCTCCAGCAGCACCACTTAATAGTGTAAAAAAAGAAAAGAAAAAAAAGAGTAATTATAGCTGGCTGCTGGCTGGGCCTGTTCACGCTCAGAACTGACCTTGTGCTGTTAGCAGCCCTCTGTATCAAAGCTGGGCCATCAGTATTCACGTCCCATGAGCCACCTCCCAATCCATTACACCTTAAACACATCAAATTAGACCATGGGGTCAACAAATGCGGCATCAAACCAAAGCCAATCTAGAGGAATCAGGCAAATGTAGAGTTGGTGGCCAAGTAGTTACAGTTGGCTGCTAATCTCATGTGACCTGCACCACACAGCAGACTATTAGCAATTAGCTTTTTAATATTTTATTTCAGGTAACATTTTATTTAATTTCAGTTAACGACATTTTTTTTTATGGTTTGATATATATATATATGATATATATATATATATATATATATATATATATATATATATATATATATACAGTATATATACTGTATATATATATATATATATATATATATATATATATATATATATATATATATTATACATATTTTTTTTTTTTTTTTGGCTCTTAATTTAGTGATTTAGTGGAGTGTTTGACAGGAAGTTCCATTTGTGATGTCAGAGTTAACATTTTGCAGGCAGTCTAGGAATAAATGGCTCATGGTATATACCACAAATTCATTGGGTGTCTTGGGTGCTGAACTGCTATTATCAACTTATCAGGCAAGGTTTTAAATTATACAAATAAAAAGTGTAATTATTATTATTATCCAGATTTTATCATAATAATAATCATCAAAATTAAGCTTTTCATTCACTATCCATTTGGGGGGAAAATCATTTCAATCATCATTCATAAACACAATTTATATTTGACTAGATACTATATATTATTTATTAATAATAAATGAATACATGAATGAATAAATAAATATATTCAATTTTTTATTTAAGAATAATTTATATTTGAGTGCAAACTACTTTTTGATCTAAAGGATCAAAGTGTGTGACTTTTGACTGGTAGTGTGTAGTGATATTTGCTAAATATTATCTGTAGCTGAACAAATAAACATGTCATGAACAAATTTGGGAAATATCCCATCGAATTTTTTTCTTTGCCGCTAATAGATTTAGGTTTTATCCAACTTCTGGAGATTGCACGCTCAGGCTTTCTCATATAGTAGTCCTCCTCCTTCCTCTCTCTCACAATTTCTTCTTTCATTCTCTTCCATCACTCCCTCACTCATCCCTTATGTTAGTGTCCATTCCCCAGCTGGTGAGGAGAGGACAGATCTTCTGTCTCCTGTCAGTGGGGCTAAAGAGGGCAATGGCGTTTGATCTCATCCCTAATGAACCACATGTACATTGTTTGAATACCTTCCTCTGCAGTCCCACAGTCTGAACCCTGTTACCACACACACTCACCCGCCATCGTGTACTGGAGCACTGTGCTGACCCACTAAAGGGCCCTGTAAAAATCACCAGCTGACATGTGTTGCTGCTTGTCCCTCCTAATGCTGATGGGGACTATTACATTACTGGCTAATTGATGTCACTAATGAAGATAGAAATATCCCCTTATAATGACAGATTACATACATACATACACACACACACACACACACACATATATATATATATATATATATATATATATATATATATATATATATATTCATGAAAATAAAAAATTGCTTTAAACTAGACGTTTAAAATAGCATATAGAGGGTTCCTGTGGTCATCTGTTAATATCAGGATATTTTTCAGGATAAAATTGTAATTTCCATTTCCAAATTCATAAAATTATAATTCTGAAAAAAAAAATGCATTTAATTCATTCATTTTGTTTTATTACTTTTTTATTGCTCAACTTTAAACATTTGAATTGCTTAAAAAAAATGATTTGTGTGTAATCTCTATGAAATTATTGTTAAAAAAACTGAAATTAATTGGTCAAAAGGTTTGGGAACTATGTTTTTTGTCATTTGCCTGTCAGAGAAATTAGCTTCTCTGCAGAAAGAGGAAAAGTTAAGTCTGCCTCATGATTACTTTTCTCTGTCTTTCATAATGGAACTATCTGGTATTTTTCATTGAAACTGGGGCAACATCTTGCTCTCATATGCTCTCTGTGGTCTTAACCTTGGCTTGATTTGGACTCATTTTCCTGGGCTGATGATGAAGCTGAATGCATTAGGTGGGTCATGGCCAGGGTCACCTGTCACATCGTTCCCACTGTTTTCAGCATGAGGGAGGCAAACCAGAATACACTCGTGGCTGCTCTCCCCAGAGAGCCCGCTTAACGGCCGCCCATATTTTTAACTGATTCCTTACCATTTTAATGAATAGGTTGGAATGGCCCACAAGTGAGCAACCTCGCCCTAGTAGAGGTGCTGAATAAAACAGGTAGGCAAAACTACTCTGGAAGATAGCTTCAGGGTCAGGTATAGGGGAAGTCCCCGAGGAAGCAGTTAGATGTTTGTTATATTAAGATTTTCAAGTACATGCTCACCTTTTCAGCAGACCATGTACCAGGTTTTTTTTTTTTTTTCTTTTTTTTACTTGAAAAGCAAAATGATAGTCTTGTTTTTAGAAAAATCTAACAAAATTCATTGAGGTTTCTACTTAAACCAAGAAAACAAAATTTCCAATGAGGCAAGAAAAATAGCCATTATTTAAAGGAAAAATAATTAATGCAACTTACTGTCATGGTTCTGCTGTGTTTTCTTTTTTTTTCTTTTTTTTTGTGCTACGTCCCTATTAGCATACTATCTGTCCTAAATAGTATTCTGAATAGAATTAGTGTGTCCCAAATCGTAGTATGTTGAAATTAGTATTTCAAAGATACCCAGATGGTCTACTTTTTCCGGTTAGAATCCGAAGTGCAGATCCGTGCTCACTCTTAACGGCTAATATTGCCCACAACCCATTGCGGGTTGGACAAGGATTGGATTAGGACTACAAACACAAATAAAAAGTGTTTAAAAACTACAAACATGGCGGAAGTGCGATTCCATCGGTTATGTAGAGAGGTTTAGATAAAGGGGTTTGAGTGATTATCAGTATCAAACCTGACGAAAAGATATTAATTCAATGTTATCCACATTATATTAAATCTTCAACAGCATTGTGAACTTTTGTAATGATACGTTTGGTCATTCATTTTTAAATGCATCATTATGCAAATTGCAAACACATGAGGAGAGTTCTCCGCATGAAAGACCCATGACTGGCAGTTCAACGTGTTACTACATTTCTCTCTGAAACGGTAGGAAATTAAATTAAATTGAATGTAGAGGATTTTAACAAGATGATAGCGAGGGCAGTTTAAACGGTGACAGGATGCACTTAACTAAGCGACAGAGCTGTCTGTTAAAGATGTTCACTTTTCATTGTTTGTTGCTATGGTTTCTGATTCAGATTAGTTACACTCCTGTTCCTTGTTTCATTGATCATCATCTCTGTGTTTATAAGCCGTCAGTTTTTTCAGTTCTCAGTTCGGTGTTGTTAATGGTAAATGTGGTGTGTTTCTAGTTTTCAGTGTTTATTAAAGTCTTTGTTATTTTGTTCATCCTCATAGCTCATAGTTGGTCTTTCCTCTCTATGGAGAAAATAATTGGCTGATGAATGGAAAATGACTCATTGTATGCCTAACTAGTTCATGTTTATCCTCAAAGAATGCAGATCACATGAAAACAATAGCACTAACATTTACAGCTTTACTCCTGGGCCTTGACAGGTTGGCAGAGAAAGAGAGCGAGAGACAGAGAACAAAAGGAACAGAGGCAGGAAGGGAGAGAGAGAGTTGGGTGATCCATCATGGTGAAGTCAGCTGTCCGGTGCTGCCTTCTCACAGGTCAGCCGATCGAAGGCACCACAGCCCTCACTTTATTACTGCTCACCCAACAATAATTGAGTCACCACAAGGGGGAAGAGGCAGGCAAGGCAGCATGAGGAAAGAGGGCATAGAGATAGTGAACATGGGAAGGGTAAATGAGAAATAATTTCTTGCCGGTGTACCTATACATGTCCGGTTGGTTGTCGAGACAAGGTTGGTATTAGCAGATAGATTTTACCCTGATTTCCTCAAGTACTTGAGGTTGTAAGCATCTCTTTCTACCCCCCTCTCTCTCTCTCTCTCTCTCTCTCTCTCTCTGTCTGTCTTCCCCTCCCTTTTCTGTCCCTCCTCCTCTCGTTCGAACACTCTCAGCGAGATATTAACAGCGTCGGCTACTGCGCCCAGCCTCTCATTTCAGCACTATTGATTTTGCCCTTTATTGAGGCAATAACAGTTTGTTGACGGCACTTCTCTAAACTGCTGGACTCAATCACAGGTGAGGGCCAAGTGAGGAACACGGCAGGTTAACTTGTTTCTCTCAGTCCTTGAACAAGCATGCTACTATGTTATCCAGCCCAGCAAATTTATTACGCAGCGATGGTTCAACAAGATATTTTTTCCTGTGATTTTTGGGGAAAAATTGTCCATCTAATGTCTCTTATAATAAAAAGGTTTTTTGCATTTGTGGTACTGGTGATACTGAAGATATTTGATTTCAAACCAAGAGTGTGTGTCTCCAGAGGTCAAGCATGAACCTCCTGTTCACCTAAATATTGTATAAAACAGTGTTGCATTTTATGCAAGACTGGCCAATAATATCATAGTCAGATACAATATTAATGTATTTGCATACTTTCATGATTAATTAAAATATAAGTGTATATATGCAAGTATATAATTAAAGTAAGTTTATTTGCATATATACATATATGTATTTTTTATGTGTACAAATATATATATTCTTGCCTTTTCTATAGTAAATAGATATATTTATAGTGTTTGTAGGGAATAATTTGAAGTCCAATCTGCATCCCACAGTGCACCTGGCCCATATTTAGCACATCGGCCTAGGCTGCGGCCTTGTTTGGTCTCTCTCCATCTCCTCTGTCAGTGTTGTTTCCCACATTTTCACATCACTTCACATCCACCTGATCCCTTTTGGCTACCTCTACAGGGTCCAGCATTCAATCTGTACTTCCAGGAAAAATCTCTTGTTTCTGGGTTACAGTGCAGTGTGTTCTTTATACACTGGTCGGTTAGGGGTTAGGGTACTATAAAATATCTGAATATGGATGTAGTTAAACTTAATTTTAATTTTATCTTGACCAGTGTTTTCCAACCCAGAGCAAAAAAAGTTGAAGATCACTGATCTCACAAACTTTTCTTTAAAAAATAATATTTGTCAAGTCAACTTTGAGTAGTATGTGATACAGACATTCAGTCTTTGCAGTTTTTTTGGTGGCTGCACTCCGCTGTCGTACTGTGCAGATGTGGACAGACAGGTTATTATTGACTTTCAGAGAGTAACCTTTGAGGCCCGGAGAGAATATGAATTATGCAATGAAGTCACATTAGTTAAAGAGCACAGTGACTGATATTTATGATAGGCAGATATTGATGGAGGAAAGACATGGAGGAGGAGGGAAAGATTGGAAAAGGAAGACTAAGAATATTAGATTTTGCATTAGATAAGCCCAGTGGTTATGCCACTATTTTAAGCAAAACATTTGACAGCAAGCAAACCCAAATCTGTGAAAGTCAAAGAACCGCACATCAGCTGTGCTCATACACATGGAATGGACATTCTGCTCTACTTCACACATGATTTACCACGTCTACACAATGTCATGGCTACTTTCACTCAATTCACTCTTGCAGAAATCACAGTTTACCTCACGCAAAGGTGATTAATACGCGTGTGACACCATACGCACCGTAAAAACTGGCTGAACCTGCAGTTACTTAAATTCAGGAAAATGCATGCAAACATACAGTATTAACTGTCATGCATCACAACACCACAAACCATATTTTTAATGAACCACCGTTCTCTTATGCTGCCCGTAACTAACTTTGTCATAAGGCTGTCATACAATCACGATTATTACGGTTAAGACACTTTTCTATCAGATTAACACCTAATACTCTGTTCTGGGAACCGTCGCAGTTGTATTGACTCATGGTTGAAGTATCTCATCTCTTACATCAGCGACAAATGATGTGTTTGAAACTGAAGATTGGATTATTGTCAGGATAAGGAAAGGCTCACTATAGCCTTCATTCATCAAAATGGATTGCAGCATTGGTGGGTATAAACAGCATGACATTACACACCGGTGTGGTCACTGATGAGCCAAGCATTTATAGTTATTGCAAACAGATAGAGGCATATGAGTTTGTGTGGTCAGTTTGCACAGATTACATGTACATCCCACTTGGATTGGTTTTGCATTTGGTGCACCCTAACAGTATACTATGTGCTTGTTTTTGAATATTTGCAATAAGGTTGTCAATTTAATGTTTATTTTGGCATGATTAATAATATTAATAATAATGATTCATATTATAAATAATATTTATAATCATCATTATAATTTATTATATATTTTTTATATATAATAACATAAAAATGATATTTCATTTTCCTACCTTATGAGTAATTCAAGGAAATGATACATGGAAATACAATAAGCAGTATATTAACTCCTAAAAACTCATTTACTACTATAACGCAATGTCCTCTGTGCTTTACCAGCAAACATTGCTCTGCAATTAAATGCAATTAATTTTGATTAATCAATTTGCATTCAATTTTGACAGCTTTGGAAACAATTCTGAGAAGCTGTGGACTGAAGGCTGTATTTATATAAATATTAATATATATAAATGAGTTTGTGACTGCACAGCACTACCTGTAAGGGACCTCAGTTAAGCTAATAAAATCAGAACCTCCACAAGACCAGCAGTCCATAAGGTCAGGGGAGCAGAGCAGGAAGTATGACATCATCAATCCGCTCCGTTCCGCATGAGCGACGATGGTGACCCCGCTGGTATTACTGCTCTAATAGAACATTAGGAGATGATAAAATTGCAAATGAACAAGCACAGGAATAAATTTGTCATGTTTTTACAGGCCTGGCTTCCTTGTAAATGTGCAGACGCCATTCCCTTAACATTCCAGATGTGACCCGGGCCTTATTTCATTTTTTTCAGCAGTCCCCTTCCTAATGAATGTATATCATATTACCAGCCACCATAATTTACACACAGGAACAGATTCAATGTCCGGCGCACATTAATGTGGAGGCTGGCCCTTACGGTGCTGTGCTGTGGCTATTTGATATTATTTTCTTCGAAACACTATGCCTGGGGTTGTTTGGTTGCACACATTCGCATTTATACGTGCTTATGTATTACTATGAGTGTATATATAGATCTCAGCTTTCACTGTGATGGAAAACAAAGCTGGAAAACACCTGTCAGGGTGCTAAAGACACTCCAAATGGGTCGAAACGGAGATTGGGTCCTCATAGCTCATAGCCGTACTGAAGGAGTGGAGAAGGGGGAGGATAGAGCCCGGGTTATGATGGCTCTGACTGATAGACAGCTATACAGACGCACAGATCCAAGATCAGGTTTCTTTCCTGTTTACCGCTCCTGGCTCCCTGCTCGACCCTTACTGGAAGCCCTGCTACTCGCCCAGGAAATGGGCTCTGCTTCCAGACACAGGGCCACCGCACACAGTCCTTGCTAATAGCATTTATTTGTTTATCTGGACAAACTTTTGGCCCCTTCCTTATTGGATTTGCCCTCTCAACAGATTTCTCCCCCACCCCCCAATATCGTAATGACGGGAGATCAATAGGTAGGGATGAGACCTTCTAACAAAGGAGAGTGAGCGCGAAAGGGAGATAAGTAGAGGAGAGTACGAGGTGCGAGTAGAGGTGTACTGGATAAATGACACAGTGCCGGTGCAGCAGGGGACCGAGCCATGGACTAATGCTTCCCATCCCTTATGTTCTTCCTCCATCCCGCGAAGAAGAGGGTAAAGGAGAAGAGAGCCCATCGGAGTCACACATCCATACTAAAGCACCACTTTAGGCCCCCACAGGCTCCCGCGCTTCTCTCAATCACCCAGCCCGAGCCCGGGCGAACGGAGACGGGCGCCTCCCCCGCGAAGCACCCCTAACGAGGGGTTAACGCAGTGCCAGAGCTCCCATTATTGAGTGAATTTAGCACCTTGGACAGCGCACTAAAAATCTTTATTGCTTTGCTGACCCCCTCGTCATGTTCGTGTCTGTGTGTTGCGTCTGGGGCTGCCGGGGGGAGGTAGAGGGGGCTGATTGAAAGGCAATATGTCGGCTGGCAGGCAGGCACACATGCTCGGGGGCTTGTTCTCAGCGAGGGTTACACGCCGAGGGTGAGAACAATTTTCTGGTTGTCGCACTGCGAGCTTATTTTCCTCAGCACCAGCACATTAACTTTTAAAAAGGGTTCCACTGGAGCTTCAGGGTTTAAAAAAAAAAGGAAGAGAAGAGAAGCAAGGAAATGAATACACAGTGTAAAGAAAACTGTAAATAAATGTTTAATGTGTGAAAAGGTTGGTAATAAATAGGTTTTTGGTTATGGAAGTGAAAGTCGATTACCTGGAAGGAAAATAGCATTACTGTAGCCCATGCTTCCTGCGGAGCGGTCGTTTACATGTACTAACATGCACGCAGTTGCTTTAAATGTGTTTGTATTCATGTATTATACATGGAATCGGTGGCAGTACTGTTGGTAGGAAGTGCGAGATGAAGTACTGGGGCTGTAAGGTGTTTTCTAAGACATTTCCCCTCTGCAAATGGTAGTGTAGGGGAGTTGTGGTCAGGACTATTGGCTAGCCATCCAAAGGTCACGTTCAAACCCTGTCAGGGGCGATCTATGAACTGAAGGTCCCCTGTTAGCATTGTGCCCTTTAGCAAAGCACTTAACCTGATATTGTTCTAAAGGGACTGATTCTGTAGTAACTGTACTGTCAGTCGAGTAACCAAATAGACTAGAACAATTTAACATTTTGGTAAAAATGCCTAAAAAATCTTTCTTTAAAAATCCTTAACATGCTTAATTTCTTAAAATGATGGCATGTTTTTAAAGACTTGTTTTCAGATAATGTCTTGAAATATGTTTTTTTTTTTTTTTTTTTTTATATTATGTTTTGTGTGTTTTATATCATTAGAAATGGAAAGCTTAAGTGCCAACTTATATACTTTCTGTCTTATAGGAGGTGATTCTGAAGAGGGCAGCAGACTTGGTGGAAGCTCTGTATGGGATGCCACACAATAATCAGGTAAGATTCAAGTGAACACAACAAGACTACAAACCATAAACACTCTAGATGCACAGGGCCTCATTGAGAAACCATGACTCATAAATAATTTGGGGCTGACATGTATACTAAATTTACTATAACATTTTAGAACTGACTGGAAACGCATATATGTAAAAATATGGTTTTAACTTTACGAGTGTATAAATTACATATAAAGAAAATGCTGCGCATGCTTTTAGGCAAGAGTGCGAATACACGAGAGAGTGCAAATTGTTTTATTAGGTTTAAGATTGCGATACAGGATCAGTGTAAATATTATCATCCTCCACATGTAAATGATTTAATAGAGCATTACAGATAGGCATTTGTTCCCAGTTATGTCCATTTCAGAGCTTTAAGGCCGTAGTCTCGTTCTCTAATATTCCCTAACATATTTCCTCAACATAAATCCCCCAACGCAATTCCTCCAGAGCTCTCTCTCATTGGTTTGAAGGACCACAAGGGCATCTTCAATGTTAGATCAGTTATGAACTGCGAGTGAGGGCATATGCTCATCGATTGCTGAGCTGAGCATGAGTGCAGTGATGCTGAATTATTTAGGCTGGGCAGTGGATGGAGCATGACTCCAGTCATCAACCCACTCTCTCTCAGGAACCCCTATCCCCCCAACCTCCACACGGTGCTGTCATCTTTATGAGGGTGAATTATGAGACCAAAACGTTCAGCCCCACTCCCCTCCACCCCAAACTTCTGTGCTTTGCTCTCTATCTAGACTGACTGGCAGATAAACAAACCTCTTTGAAATTTGTTATGATTCTACTTCTATATTTTGTTATTTAGTATTAACAATATATTGACCCTCTAATTCACTGATTCATTTGATCCTATTTGAACAGGTGGCAACATATAGGTTGCCTGTGCATTGGTGTAATTGTTTAAACTATGCACAGGCAACCTATGTGAACTTTTAAAATACCAAATAATAAGGTGCAGTGGTAAATTTGATATATTTTGGGGAATTATTTTCACTATTTATTAGTATTATTTAAAAAAAAATTATGTATTCATTGGGTTATTATATATTATTTTTAATGCATTTTATTGTGCTACATAGTATTATTATTGTTTTACATAGTATTATTTTTATTTATACTGTATGATTATTTAAAGGAGAGTGTGAGTTTTTTTCAGGCAGTTGTTGGCTAACTAATATCCCTCTAACCGTGGCATTGGTTCATTTCTTTGTTGATCCTGACAGGAGATCATTCTGAAAAGAGCAGCAGATATCGCAGAGGCGCTTTACAACGTCCCACGTGGTCACAACCAGCTGCCAGGCCTGGCTAACAGCTCAGTCCACTCTGGCATGATGGGTGTAAACTCCTTCCACAGCCAGCTCGCTGTCAATGTGTCCGATTCCACACAAGCAGCCAATCAGGGTGAGCAGAGAAAACTGAAAACCTCAAGATTTTTTGGCCATTCACAAAAAAGACAGAGATTAATCCTAGGCTACTGTGATTGAATATGATTAACCAGTTAATCACTTTTACATGTGGTAATTTAGCACAAACGTGTTTTATTCACTAAACACCCGCAAACCAGTTTAACCAGGTGCTAAATGTGCTGAAATATTGCTGCAGTGTATTTATTAATAAGTCATTGTCAATCTTTCCATCGAAAACACGCTTCCTTTCTATGTAAGAGTGATTCTGTACAGTCCCAGTAAAGTGTGCCACAGTAGTCTGTAGTTTACTGCATGGGGAAGTGGGGAAGAACTACCGAGATAGACAGCATGCAGATACAGATACAAGCGTTCAGCAATGCGCCCTGAACCTCCAGGCTCCTTTACCTCAGCATTCCTTGGCCTCTGTGACAGTGAATGATTTGTGTTAAGTCAGCAGTAATGTATCATTCGTCTGATGAGAGGGAGAATGAATAGCAAGCAGAGCAGAGATGAGCTCTGCCTTTGTACCAGACAGCGGGGACTCCTGGAGCGAGAACTTCCTGCTGCTTTCACCCATGTCAGCGTTTAATGTCCTGATGTATATTTATAGTCCATATCCTCCTTCTGTCCTCTCTGCCTCCATATGCTACTGACACAGATCTTTTTTTAAGGAAAAGTTCACCTCAAAAAATGAAATTTGTCATAATTTATTCACCCTCATGTCATTCCAAACCTGTATGACTTTCTTCCTACTGTGTAACAAAAAAGGAGATGTTTAGCAAAATGCTCACAGTGTTCTTTTCCATACAGTGAAAGTCAATGGTGATCAGGAGCTGATTCTGTTTGTTTCTTTATTTACTCTTTGTATATTCTATGTCATGTGTGGCTCCTCTCATTCCGGTGTGTGCGTGTTTCAGGTTTCAGTCGAAACACAAGCAGTGTATCTCCTCACGGTTACGTACCCAGCACAACACCCCAGCAGAGTAGCTACAGTACCGTCTCTACCAGTATGAATGGATACGGAAACACAGGCATGACCACGCTGGGAGGATCGCCCAACTTCCTCAATGGCTCTGCTGCCAACTCTCCTTATGCCAGTGAGTACTGACCCACTCGTACCCTTGTTTCACCCTTTTGAATCATTTGCACATAAATATGAGCATTCACATAAGTGATTAGTGTGTGTATATGTGTATATATATATATATATATCTATATATATTATTTCTAAATGCAACCTTGGTGAGCATAAGAGACTTCTTTCAAAAATTTACTGTAGTGTATATATGTTTATATCCAAACGGGTCCTTGCATGCTAAGCATAAACTGTAGTAACATTAACACATCTTATGCCTGTATCATATTTCACTCAGACCACCAAGTGAGCCCACTAAAAAAATTAAGTGCCCCTTGGCTAGAGACATAAGTTAGATCAACAGTCATAGCTATAATTGTGTGTGTCTCTTTAAGAGCTGAAAAATAATCCCAGCCTCCCTTTTCTTCAGCCATGATCAGATGCTGTCTATAATGCTTAGCCATTCGTATAACACCAATCTTCTCGCACGGCTTCTAAATTAAAGCGTCTTAATTAAATCAATAAACTAATTGCAGGAGAAGCAATTCAACTTCGGTACTTTGATTCCGAGATGTTAACAAGTATTTTAACAGGCTCACTGACTCCACGCTGACACTTTCAATCAATGCGAGAGAGCAGGCTTTGTGGGCTCCAATTTTCATTAATTGATTAGTTAGGCCTTCATAAATGGATTATGACACTATCAGGTGAATTTACTTGGAAAAGTGCCATAAAATTTAAGTGTAGAATAATAACAACAATAAAAGTAGAGCAGGATATAAGAGAGCAGCTGAAATACGACAGGAGTAATTGTAAAATCGTTGAGGGGGAAAATGCTCTTAGGGTATTAATAGACAAAAGGAGAGGCGGTAGAGACGGGGCAGGGGAGGGACCAGCGCTAATGTTGTTCTGAGAGGAGAAGATGTTGATCTGTGGAACTTGTGCAGTCAAAGAATACTATAAAAATATATAATTTTATATTACATATAAATTTTCACATTTTCTTTTTTTTAAACACTTGCTGAAAATTGCTACTGTTTCCCCCCCCCAAAAAAATCTTGTAACATTTTCATCAGTGCCCATTATATAAATATTTGCCTATACTACACGAATATTTCATGGGTCTGTGTTCGGACCGGTCCCTATCCGTTGTGTACACTGTAGGACTATGAGGTTTGCTCTGACCTATCCTAAACCCATTTCCCTCTTTCGCTCATTCCTGTCCCTCAGTTGTTCCTTCCAGTCCCACCATGGCCTCCTCCACCAGTCTTCCCTCCAACTGCAGCAGTTCCTCAGGCATCTTCTCTTTTTCTCCGGCCAACATGGTGTCTGCAGTCAAACAGAAGAGCGCTTTTGCTCCCGTCGTGCGGCCTCAGACCTCGCCGCCCCCCACCTGCACCAGTGCCAACGGAAACGGCCTCCAAGGTGAGTGGAGCAGCAGAATATAAAGCTTGACCTATCCAAGAAAGCGCTAGCTCAAATGTCAAAAATTAGGTTTAAATCTTAAAATACACAAATATGATGAAGAGAAGGGTGCATATTTAGGTTTTGCGTATATGAAGTTTTGGGTCAGTAAGATGTTTTAATTTTTTCTGGGGGAAAAAAATTCTTATGCTCACCAAGGCTGCATTCATTTGATTAGGAAAAATGGTAATACTGTGAAATATTAATAGTTTTAAATAGTTTTCTATTATTATATATTGTAAAATGTATATTCCTGTAATGCAAAGCTGAATTTTTAGCATCATTATTCCAGTCTTCAGAAATCATTCTAGTATGCTGACTTGATGCTCAAGAAACATTTCTTATTATTATGAATGTTGAAATCAGTTTTGTTGCTTAATATTTTTGTGGAAACTGTGATATATATTTTTTGAAATATTTTTTTGAAATAGAAATCTTTTGCAACAATCCAAGTCTTTACCCTCACTTTTGATCAATTTAATGTTTTCATGCTGAATAAAAGGAATAATTTCTTCAAAATGTACAAAATCTTACTGATCCCAATCTTTTAAATGGTACTATCTATATATGTACTGTTTTCATAGTCTTTTTTAATGTGTGCTGTGCAGTATTATTTCTAAACGCTCTGTTCCAAAGTCTTCCATGTTTATATGACGTAAGGAATCTGTGCCTATGTAAAGCTTTCCAAATAGTCACTTATGAGGTTCCATTCCAGTTAAAAGGCAGCTGCCTATGTAGGCAGTGATGCAGCTCTCGTGTTTTGAAATAGCACTCGAGTGTTTGATCTACAACCTTCTAACACATAGACAGCTGTCAGTTTGCCCTAACTTGTGGTAATCTGTTTTTATATTTGCTTCTCTGACCCAATTCCGCTTGTTGTACTTAAAAATAATAACTCTCTCTCTCTGTTTCCTTCATCTTCCTTCCCCTTCCCCCTGCTTCCTCATTCTGCTTCCAGTAGATCAATCTTTTGTGGACTCTAGCAAGTACTCCACCGCCAGCTCCCTGCAGGGACTGGCCTTTTCCTGAAGTATGTTACACCTGTCTCACACTCTTTCTTCATCATCCTCTCTTTCTATCCATTAAGCCATCCATCAGCATGACTGTCAGAACATCCTCTCCCTTCATCCTCCCTCATTCTCCTCACTTCTGCTCGGTCACCAGGGGCCTGCTGCATGTCTCGCAGGGCATGCCATATGTGTTTTGTTTCCTGTCTGACTTCCTGTTTCCTGTGTCAAGTCCTCCTTAGAGTTGCTTGTGGCTGTGGAGTGTAGAATACAAGGGTTAGTCAGTTAACTAACCATAAGTTCATCAGTATAAAAATATATAAAAATCCAAAAGGCGAATCTCAAGAAGAAATGTGCAGATGATATTAATAATACCCCACATTTTTATTAAGATATTTTGCTTTGTGACATTATTTTGAAGAATTAAGCACATTTCCCCATAAATTTGCATTACTGTAATGCAAAAATGCAGTTCAAACAAAATCTTAGTGATCCTAAAAATAATATATTTATTTAAAAAAATCTATATTTATTTTTTTGAAGGTGAAAATACTTCTTTAGCTTTCAGCTGTAGCCTGATGTTACA
Organism: Abramis brama; assembly: GCF_963993115.1. NCBI lineage: Eukaryota > Metazoa > Chordata > Actinopteri > Cypriniformes > Leuciscidae > Abramis > Abramis brama. The sequence continues at coordinate 17,228,576 of NC_139975.1, read as the reverse complement.
CTCATGTGACATCTATAAAGACATATGTTAAGTGTTATCTGAAACAAAGCCACAATCAGCTTCCTCTGATTTATGACAATTACTCTGCGTAGCATTTGGCCCTGGGTGTTGAGCTGAAATATTTAGACATCCACAGTGAGACAATATTAAAGTAATTGAGCGTTTGAGGCAGACATCTCTTATCTGCAAGCGTGGAGTGCTTCCTCTCCGTATGTTGATATGCACTCAGCACTCTGACCCGATGACCGATTGTCGGTCACCACTCATTTCTTTTCCATTTCAAATGAGGCAGAGACACTCAGGAAATAACCCAGGAATTAGAGATGAGAGACCAGGGAGAGGAAATCAATAGGAAGCCAATATGTTACATGAAAAATCTGGTGCGGTGATGTGGCCTGCTGAATGTGGAGAGCGATGGAGAGAGAAACCCGGCTCGGTGCTCATGGGACTTCCTTCCTCTTGGCCAATAATGAATAGAAGTGATACTAATGTTTGACTGAACATTGTTTAGTGTTTGAGAACAAAAATTATTTATCTAAGCTCAAGCTATTTTTGTTTAAGTGTTGGCAAGCACGTTCATTTGGGTCAGACTATGTATACTCTGCATGCACTTTTTATTAACATAGCTGTTTGTTGGTAATTTGTCTCGTAAAAATGATGTCTGCATAAATGTGCGTCGGTCCCCATAGGCACGTGGAATAAACACTCAGTCGCTCATCGAAACACACAGTCAAATGAAAACAGCTTTAAATGACCTGTTTTTATTCAAGTCAAATATATTATTTAAAATGTCTGGATTGGATTACACCAATGAAAGTCATTTTTAAGAGTATAAATAGCTAACAACAGCATGCATACTCTTTTTAGCGCTCTTAGTTTTAGTTTGTCCTCTACGCTCTTGATGTAAATGAAAAGTCCCTCCGACTGTAAGAATATCCTGAACGTCTCCTCCGAACCCGTGGAGCTTTGTCCTCATGGGAGAGAAGCATTAGCTAATGCGTTGCGAAGCCGTCCTATAGTGTTATCACTAATTGGATTGATGAATTGTTCATATAATGGCTCCCTGATGGGGAGACTGATATACAGCCTGTAAAGCAAGTCACTATTTATCCTGACAATGACTCCAATTAAACACGGACGACCTGCAACCTTAGGTGGATCATACAGAATAAAGATTATCCTCACCCACTCGCAGGGAATTGTACATCCTTCTGATTAATGTACAGCTTCAGTGTGATCGAAAGCCCAGTGAATTATGGGATATACTTCTGCATTCGTTTAGTCTCTCTGTCCCTCCTTCAGCTGATTGAAGCCATATTTCTACCCGGTTGTTTAGATGTGATCCATGTGCTAAGAAACTCCTCCATTTCTTAGCATAGATTTACTTTAAAACTATTTCAATCACGGAGTGATTTCAAACTCTCGGAGTGAATTATTTAACCAGCAATTATTGGCTAAGAATTAAAATAACATGCTGCTGCAAGAATATATATATATATATATATATATATATATATATATATATAAACAAAGCAGATCTTTACAGGTGGTGCTGGGGAGGAGGAGGGTTAAACAGAATATTTCATAATGGCACAGCAGGGCGATCACAAGCTAAGGTATGAATACATATATGGTTACATGGATTAGGAAGTACGTCTGGTTGGCTAATGCCACAGTGGACCAATCAGCGCTTGGTTAGAGTTTCATGACTGAACTATTTATTTAACCCTTAAACATGTATCCTGTTGTGCACGTTGCATACTGTTTAGTCCTCTTGTAGGAGGCATGAGAAAGAATTTTTAATCCAATAGTGTTATCAGTTTGTAGTATGTGGGTCACATGACTTGGTTCAAATTTTCTTGTGCTCGTTTTGTCAGTTTGACCTACATGTCCCAACATGTCCGCCCATGGTGCTGGACATTCTGACTTTGTAGAAAGTAGGCATATATTTATCTTACTAAACAAAACTAAATGAAAATTAGACGTTTTCTACAAGTAACTGAAATAGGTTTGATAAGTTGAAGCACTAAAATTACTAGAAATAAAAGTAAAACTGAACAAATGAAAACTGAATTAAAAAAAAAAAAATTACAACATAACAATTATTTAAAAAAAATGATCTAAAATTAAAATGAAACTCATATTAATACACTATAACTGTGTATAAAAATAACACTGAACTTATTGTAATTTTCAGACATATATTGATAAGTCAGCACAAAGCAGTACAGTATTTCAAACACCCTCTCTTTCTTTCTTTCTTTCTTTCTTTCTTTCTTTGTGCCAGGTTGACTGTAACACAAGAAAACAGTCTTATTTGTTCATATCATTTGAATAAGACATGCTCTCCAGATGCTTTTCTTTTGGGATTGTTGCATGACATATGAAACCATGTCTTACCCTCCTTCTCTCTCTCTCTCTCTCTCTCTCTCTCTCTCTCTCTCTCTCTCTCTCTCTCTCTCTCTCTCTCTCTCTCTCTCTCTCTCTCTCTCTCTCTCTCTCTCTCTCTCTCTCTCTCTCTCTCTCTCTCCTCATGACTAGTGATCCCAGGGATGATTGTTCCTCCCATGTAGGGGCTCCTGGGCTGCTGAAGAGGCACATTTGATTTCAGCTCTCGCCAGAGACTCTACGGTCTGAGCTGAAGGCAATTTCTGGTGGAGGAGACATGAAAACTGAACTTTTAAAACTCAGGCCTTTTGACAAAGGAATCTCATTTTATGGGAAGAAAGTGTTTGTTTGCTTTTGTTTTTAAGCTAATTTTTGGACTGCTCTACCGAAGGACTTTCCCCCCTGTGTTATACCCATGCATAAAGGAGGGATGGATTTCTTTTTCGTTTTATTCATATTCATTTTGATGAATTAAATGATCACATGCCTTTTTTACAGACTGTATCACACAAACATGACACTTTAGGAGCGGGTGAATCCGTAATGTTCCTGAGAACAGTGACTGGCAACGGCACAGATCTCTGTTAATACTGACCAGTTTTTATACGAACAGACACATTAGTGCAAAATCCAAATGAGAACATTTAGGCCAACTGCTTGAACACAGAAAAGAAGAGGGGAGGGTTTTTTTGTCCCAGAGAGAAGCCAACAAATAGTTTGCCATAATCTTGTTTGTTTTCTTACTAAATGAAATAGTAGCGCCATACTCACTTCCCTGTTGTTATTTTTTGTGAAGAGTCATATGAAGCATCTGGGTACCAGCCGGTTTGGATGGCTATGATGTAGGAAAGTTATTTAAGAGTTATTAAATGCTGTCATGCTGTAATTTTTCAATGTCCAGATCCGTCCTCAAAGAGAAGAAAAAGCAACCTAATTACCACAACAAATCAGTATTTATGTTCATGCAAATATTTGCTGCTAAATAGAGCAGAGATATGCAGTAAACAGATGGACTGAAGGAAAACGCCCTCAGTTGCCATGCCATTTAATAAAAATAAAAAAACGTTTAATTTTATGTGCTCAAAGAATGTGATGATTTTTTTTATTTTCTTTTTGTTTTTGCTTTGTCTATGAAAAAATGAAACTGTGATTATATAAATTTTACCGTGTTTGGTTTGCTGTGTTCACGAGTGAAGGATATAGGTTAAATGAAGTGTAAGAGGAATATTATTTCAGAGCCGACTGTTAGAACAACCCGTTTTTTTTTTTTTTTTGTGTGTGTGTGTGTGTGTGTGTTTCTTTGGCTTGTTTTGGGGGGACATGACTTGAATTAGCAAAGTATTTTCATGTTTAGACAGCACTGTATGAAGAATGCTTTCCAAATGTGTCAAACACCCAACATACAGCAGTTTGATTGGCTAACTTTGGTAGTCGTCTATTTTTGTACATATACTTTCTGTTGCCAAAGTCTTTGTTTTATTTGTATTTATCTCAGAATGGCTTAAGGCAGCTCATAATAACACTGATGATCGGTTCATTTCACGAGTCACACAAAATCTCTCAAACTTCAGCAAACACAAATCAAGGATTCTGGACAAAAAAAGAGGGGAGTCTCTGTAAAATATCCATATAAATAATGTATGTATATCCAGATTTTGTATATTCTTTTCTCCCCAACGTTACTTTGATTGTGGAAGGTTTTTAGTGATTATTTGTCCATATGTTCGCTTTAAACACCGGCCTTGTGTTTATTGTCAATGTTTTTGTCTGCATTTAGGTCCATGTTTGTATCATGTCAAGCTTCCAATTTTTTAAGTTCCATTCATAAAAAAGCCATTGTCTATTTTTGTATAATTTGTAAGTTAAAAAGCAATTGTTTTCCTTTTGGAATTTTTAATGTATGGCAAAAAAGTAGCATCTCACAGCATTTAGTTATGTAGATTTTTTTTTTTTTTTACAAATTATATATATATATATAAATATATAAATGATGAATATATAAATCTATATCTTTTTCTTTAAAGGCTTACAGAACCTGTACTATTGTGATAATATGCATGGGCTCTTCTCTGAGAGTGATGGTTTTACTTTGCGTGTCAAACCTTGGAGGACGTCTTTGATGAAGTTTTAATCTACGTTCTTTTCTTTCGTCTTTTATTTATCTGATTATTTATGCCTGCTTATAAATCTGTCTATTCCATTCTCTCTCTCTCACGCTTACCAGTACCAGCAGTATAGATGCCTTAACAATGCAAACCCATAAGCGTACAATCACTTGTACAGACTTCACAACCACCGTCACCAATAACAGTAGCCACAGAGTTCCTTAAGGGATTTCTTTCCGGAAAAAAAGCACAAATCGGTCTGTTTTACCTAAAGCGAGGAGGGTTAAATGAATTATTTGTCCTTTTTCTGTTGTTTGTTTATGAAGGAAAATGAAAGGGAACTTGAAGGAATATAAAGAGAGATTATATGATTCATATTTTATGTGTTGCTGGTGGGATGGGTTGCACTTTCTCATTAATTTAAAGCTAAAGTCTGCCTTTTTTTCATTCGTTTATGTCTGCTGCGTTCACAAGAGGGGTAGAAGCTCAAAGCCATATTCTACAGTGTCACCGTTGGCTCGGAGGGGACGTTCACTTTAGCCGGAGGTGCATGTGAACCTGCATGTTCTGGGTTGTGGTGTGTTGTTCGTGCTGCAGCACTCTGTAAGGTACCGTTCACGTGTTTCTCACCCTGAGCAAAGTGACTCGATATCAGAGCACAACGCCTTGCCCCCACAGCTGACGTGCTGCTGACTCCCAGTCTAACGCTGTGTCTAAATCTACTGTCAGCCGAATCGGCCCTCGATGATCGGTCTTCAGGGCTCTTTTATGAATGGTTTAAGTGCTGTCTCCTGTAATGTATGTCTGCACTCTGCCATCTAACAGAAAATGGCTTTTAATATGCTGATTTGGGGTTTGTGTGAGGACTTTTTATCAGAAATGACTGATGATTGAGCTTTCATGATGTTTTTCTTTCCATATGTGGCTGTTACACATTGGTTACTTTGTCAGCAGCTCCGTCGCAATGATTAAGATGGACTTATTATAAAACGACAAGCATTTGTAGGACACAAGACTCGAACCAAAAAGATGGTCTCCTTTTTTCTGCCTCCTATTCTTTGTTTGTTTCTTTTTTTTTTTTTTGACTGGATACACACTGAACCGTTCTGTTGATAGGCAAACTCAAGACAAAAACTACTGTATAGATTGTTATCATTTTTGATGAAAGCTGTAAAATAACTTTTCAAAGTTCACAATATTAAATTAAAGTTACTTCTTGTCTGTGATTTTTTTTGTCTTCCTTGAGCTTTTCTTCCAGAAGCAGGTGTTTTGGGGGCATGTTAGGATCATAGACGTAATAAACATAACCCAGCATGTTATTTTTGTGCCATCTTATCGCCAACAGATGTCTGATTGTTTGTTATCTCCGGGGAGCGATCTCTCATTGGGCCCAGCCCACTTTCCTTCTACCCCAACCCGCCAATTCCCCTAAAGTAGCACATTTTAATTAGCCCCGTTCATTAAATTATTATATACCTGAAAGCATAATGAATGTAGGAAAACATGTTAATGATGGGCTCCTCAACTTATTAATTGAACTGTGCATTGCATTTAATTGACTCATCATTTGCATTTACAGTCATCAGCAAAAATTAATATCTCTTTTTTTTTTTTTGCATATTTAATTTAAGATGCTCTTGATCTGATTAGCTTGTAAAAGTCACTGACAGGATTCTGCTGACCCGATTGCATGAGGGCAAACTCCACCTCAGCACAGGGCTTGAAAGAGAGCTTCACATGACCCTGAAACATTAGTGAAATGCAAGTTTGAATCGTTAATATCGTTAGCCATTAAATCAAAACACGGCCTGTTGTTTCAGTGGGAATCGCTGGTGTTTTAAGGCCTGAATCGTTATGATAAAGTAAAGAGAAGACCACGAATGAGCTGAAAGGGTATATTATAATTCTGTAGATTATCATTTATGATGCATTATAAAAATGTTTTGTCATGTAAAAATGTGATTTATGTGAGGGCATTTATTAATCAAAACTTGTATGTAATGTGAGTGAATAAACCTCAATATATTATGCAAAGAATGTTAGATCAAGTAGGAATAGCTCCTTAAAGTAAAACTAAAAGACTTAAATCATGACAACTCTCTGAATAGTTTTAACATGTTATTGAATATAGCAATGTTAATGTATTTGGTCTTGGTATAGGGGCCTCATTTATAAAATGTTGCATAGAAAGTGTCCTACATTTGATCTTACGATCATTTCTCAAATGTGTGTATGTGTGATTTAGAGAACCAGCGTACGCTCAAAAAACATGCATACGCCTCTCTTCCAGAAGTGAATTTTATAAATCTCAAATGATCTTGAAATTGTGCGCTGCTGAATGGTTTGTCATTAATGTCATTAACATATAACAACGTCCAAATCCTGTACTTGACAATGTTGAGCAGCAAGAATTGCTTAGATTTTCAAATACCTTCAGTACTCCAACTCTCTGCCACAAGTAAAAGTGCGTACGTCTGCTTAGACCCTGAAGTGGCGCTTTAAGCACTTTTCCACGTCAAAGACCGTTTTTTATAAATTAGAATTTTGGCGTGGATTTTTGCGTACGCACACTCTAAGATCAAATCTGTGCATACGCACGTTTTATAAATAAGGCCTTAGATCTGCTGAACTTGCTACTGCTAACAGATATACAGACACACTGTTGTGAGCATGTAAGGCATGTTGCTGCTGCTGCATAAATAGACATACGTAAATTCCAAAGCAGATCTGGACAGGTGGAGCTGGGGAAGGTGGAGGGTTTCAGAAGAATTTTGATAGCACATCGCAGGAATATCTTACAGCAAACAATTAACCAGACTGTTTAAATGTTGAAGAAGCAATCTCATTGGCTGCAGGAGTCCAATCAGCTTGTGACATGCGGTAATGCTGATTTATAATGATAATAAGGCCTATATGTATAAGTCTGATCTTTGAATTCATTGAATTGCCACCTGGTTCCTAATGTCTCAGTGTTTTAGTCGCTAATTATCAGTTTTATGTCAGTATTTTTGTTCAGCCAGTTGCCATAAGATGGCAGAGCTTTGGATAGCCATTAGCTAATGGATTGTTGAGAGACATGGCCACCCCCCTCGCCCCAAACCTTCAGTCCACACCCTGCAGTGAGGCACTTAGCAAACAAAGCCCTCTTTGAACATTAAACATCACAAGTGAAGGATTACTTATGTCCCCTTCTCGTTCTGTCTCTCTTTCTCTCTTACTGTGTCTTTTTCTCTCTTTCTGTCACTCCGCTCACTCTCTCTTCGTCACTGATCCCAGGGGAAGACTGTCTGGAAGCTAATGCACAGGAATGAGTGATAGATGACAATTTGAACAGAGGTGTGTGCGCATCTCTCTCCACTTGTCATTGTTGACATTCGCAGACAGAAACTCTATAGAGCAAATCAGCCTCTTCCAGTGTTAATGAGTGAGCTGATTATTTTTATATGGCACTTATAAAGCTGACACATCAGAGCATGAGTATTAAGCACCCAGAGGAAAATTTATATTTCTCAGTGGTTGCCCTTTCAGTTCGCAGTTTTGTGTCATTTAAGTAGCGCCTTGTTTCTCTTAAAATTCATTGGAAGAAATATAAATGGTCACAAATAAGAAAATTGTGGGTGTACAATAAGAGCAATAAAAAGGATACCACAGATCAGATAATGTGGAGAGTTTAAATAATAATTTAAAAAAAATTATCCATCTATCTATCCATCAATCCATCCATATAATTTGTATATTAATACATAATACTGTATAATATAAATATTATAACTACTATATAACACTAATATTATGTAAATTGTATATTAGTACATAATACTATAGAATATTAATATAATATAATTTGTATATGAATATATAATATTGTAAACATAAGCATTAGTGCATGTAATTATTAGTCATGCAGGGAATGTTCTTTACTGCACAGATACCTGCTCAAAAACATTCCAGATTATACCTTAAGATAAAGACTAATACATGCAGGATCTTCCTCAGCCCAAACCAAATAAATAAATTAATAAATAAAGCAGATCGTCTCCAGCTCTTCCCATGAGCAGGGATAGAGGGGGAGAAAAGCTGAAAGGCATCTTTGAGAGGGAAAATAGGGGTCCCACTGGGGAGTTTGGGGAGAACGGAGAAAAGGAGAAAACAAGGAAAGAGCAAGACAAAGACGGCGAACTGAAAAGAGGAAAAAATTTGAATGAATAAAAAGCCACAAGAGAGAAGGAGAGGACACAATACAGAGAGAAATGGAGAGCGAGCGAGTGAGATGGTCCTCGTAGTCCACAGAGAGATACCAGAGATCAGAGAGGGATGTTCGAACCGATGCGGGAAGGCGCCAAAAGAGAGAAGGAAATGCTGCCTGGTACCTGAGCGTGGGGGTACAGGTTGGGGGGTGGCCCTCCTGGGAGACGCAGGCCTGTCATCGCAACACAAAAACACTGCAGGCCGAGCCATGGGGATAGTGGGATGTGGGAAATAAGGGGCAGGAGGGGTTTGGGACTGTGTTTCAGCCCAGGGGCCTCTTCAGGCACAGAGACACTTCACACACAAGAGGGACACAATAATGCAGCCAATGCAAACTCAAATGTCCTTTACATGACTCCACTGTTGACTCATAAAGGACATGTATTGTCAAAACATTTGGCTCCAAATGATGAGTGACAATGCCCTTTTGGAAGTAGAATTGAATTGGATGCATGGGAGTATCATGGCTGTGAAATAAAGAAATCTTGAAATCATTGTTCACATGCTTTTCAATACGAAGTTTCAGTTTCAAGCATAGGTTACATTACAAAGTCAGTGTTTGTTGCATTTTATTAGCCTATATATTGTTATATGTTATACCATTTTAATAATATTACATTTATGTTATAATATTTAATAACAATCTGCCAAAAAACACCAGAATCTGATCTGTAACACTGTAACACTGATCTGTAACACTGGCGAGTCTTATCACAGTTGAGACGACGCAAGTTCATCCGTCAAATCTGAATTGACCACACAACTGACCAAGACTCACTGGAAAAAACGTAGCTTACCTGTGGCAAAATTTTGGCAAAACGTAAAATATGTTCCAATATGTATATCACTGCAGTTTCTAAGAGGCAGTAAAACCGCAAGCACTTTATCTTTTTTATACACAATTATGATTACGGGGCAGATTATGGATTAATAAAGACTTGTTTTACACAAATGCGTTCACACAGAATGCAATTTTGCTGTTAAAAAACCCAGATGCTGGTCAGTAAAAAAAAAAAAAAAAAAGGTCTAGAGATGCTTTTTTAAAACCTTGAGCTTCTTTTAACTTGAGCGGCCGTGTTATTGCGTGGTTCACTGAAATAGATGCCAGACAAGAACGCAAAAGTCAAACTTGTCTGTCTAGATCACACTGAAAAGCAACCCAGTAGAATTAAAAAACACTTTCTCTGAGAATGGCCCCTTAGACTTTTAAAAATGTGCTGCAAGAGCTTGCGTTCCTTGCCATTCCATTTTTAAACACAAAAATCTGAACTATGTTGCACTGTATGACATGACAACTAGTTGTTTAGTATGGTTCTTCTATTCAGAGTACATTAACAAAACATTTTACTGGTGTGAGTTCAATTATTGAATTCTGTTGTCACTCTCGTAAATCACTGAACTGTGTGAACGGGACTGTCAACAGTATTCTGCTGCTGTGTGAATGTGGTTATGACTGTTTACATCATTTTAGAGTGTTTATTGTCATTTTCATTCAAGGCTTTCTATGTTAAGTCATAACAATGACTAGTGAGAGGTTATAAAATGTGTTTTTCTCTAGGTTAATATTCTAAACAGTCATATTCATACTGATGCATGTTTGTCTATAATGGCCGATTCTGATATAGGCTTGATTTGCAAAAGCCTTTCAGATTTTTTTGCATTGTAGACAGTTCCCTCTAGACATGACAGGAGATTTACTGCTATTAACATGCTCTCGGATAAAGGGCAAAAGCATAAATCAGGATTTACTTCATATCCTGCACATCAGAGTCCATCTTCAGCAGTTTGAAGTCTGAGTCGCATGCTCCACTGCATCACCCACGTATGCAGGATATGTAATCTGTGTAGTTTTATACATTTTAAGAAATAATTCACCCAAGAAGGAAAATTATGTCATCATGTACTCACCAACTTGTTTTTATAGAATGTACTGGTCGCGCTTCTGCATATTATTGCAATAAATGCAGACTGAAGCTTTCAAGCTCTTCTGAAGTCATATGATAGATTTGTTTGAGAAATTTACCGATTAACTTCCTCTAAACTTCTGCTCCTCCACTGCAACAAGATCATTGAGTAACTCAAGAGCTGGATCAGTCCAAATTGCAAAAGAATCTTGAAGGGGCCATTCACACAGAACGCTGCTTTTCCATTGTTTTCAATGCAAGCGCACGCTAGACGTGTTTGGTCATTGTGCTCACGTCGACGATCATCTACGGTCAACTATCATATACTATACCATTCAAAACTTTAGATTCAGTAAGATTTTTAAATGTTTTTGAAAGAAGTCTCTTATGCTCACCAACAGTCATTTTGTGAATTATTATTACAATTTTAATTGAAAAATATAATTTATTCCTGTGATGGCAAATCTAAATTCCCAGCATCATCACTCCAGTCTTCAGTGTTGATCCATCAGAAATCATTCTAATATGCTGATTTGCTGCCTAAGAAACATTTATTTTCAATGTTGAAGATAGTTGAGTTGCTTTTAATTTCTTTTCTTTTTTTTAAGAAATGAAAGATGTTAAATTAAAGAAGTTAAACCCAAAAATTTGTCTTATGATCTTACGAAAGACTTACAAAAGTATATTGAAGCACCAAAATATTCAATGAGTATATAACCAACAAAGACGTGCAATCTGATTTGCTTATATTTAATTAGAGCTTTTCTAGTCTTTTACCTTTACTTTTCATATTCTTTAACATTTACTGATCTGTTACTGGCTAGTAAAGGGCAGTCTATGGCTATAGTGATTGCAACTCTACCGCTTTAATTATACTCACAGTCTCTGTGTCATACAATGCAAAAGGTGCAATCCTAACTGCACAGAAATACAGTGGTGGAACTGTCCATTTAACACTGTGTTTTACCTAAGCTGCACTGCGGGGCTTTGATGTAAGTTTCACCTTAATCAGAACACCCACAGTAGGTGTTCCAGCGTGAACCCGAATGTGCTGTGGCCGGGGCGCGCGGTGACGCTTGTTGTGTTTGATATTTATTCTAATTGCTGCGGGTAATTTGCTGTGAGTAGGACTAATGAGAGGGTCGGAGGGACCTAATGGATGACGGAGGCTGCATTTAGCCGTTTAGATATCACAGGTGGCACCACAGAGAATGAGGCAACGTGAACTCTGTTAGACAAACCTGCATATATTACTGTTCGTTTGATTGCTCTGGCTATTCTCACCTCCTGCTGCGGCTGCCAATTGGCTGTGATTCAGTAAATTGACTGCAGAGTGGCAGAGGAGTGAGATAGCTGAATTATGAATGTGGAGCCATTAGTACAGGTATCGGTGTGTTTAGCTGTTTATTCCATGACAGTAATTATTTATCACAATGTGTGGTTATGATTACAACATCATAAAGGAGATAAATGGACAGGGACACCACGATAAATCCACAAAGCTAATAGAGCATGTGCATTTACAGGAGTGCATTACGCATCGGGTCTCTTTGGATTTTCTGATAACTGATCGATCTAAATGACCACTTATAACCTTCATCAACTAAACATATTCCATAACAGCTACATGTGATGACAGAACTCTTAAAGGGACAGTTCCCCCCCCCCACAAAAAAAGTCATCATTTTCTCTGACTTTCTTTCTTTTGCATACAAAAGCAGGTGTTTTGAAGAATGTTTTTAACCATAAAATGAAAGTCAATGGGGTCCAAAAGATTGTTATGCAAAAGAAACCTCTTCAGGGTGATTCAAAACCCCACTGCGAAAGTTTCCCGCTACTTTCCAAATAAGTAGCCTACAAAGTATTAACTTGACATATTTTATTTCCTCAAGATGACTCGCAGTACCCGCTTGAGCTAGATGGCGCGACTGAAGAATCAGAATTGAGGATTGCAGGGAGCCGTGAAAAAAATATAAATAAATGATACATGGTTCTGCACTAAGCATGGACAAGTTTGTGAAAGGACTGCCAGTGCCAGGTAAATGTAAAACAATGATTCTGCTTTAAACGTCACACCAAACACCTGTAGCAAATAGAACCCATTATAATCAGTGAAGCTGCCGGCTACACCGGATGCGGCGCTGTGCGATACGACAGAATTTCTGACAGTAAACTGATGCCCCGTTATATTTCTGACGTACTCCAAGCACTCACTCAACTTCTGACACCCAGGACAAATGGATTTTCAACATTCGCTTTGTCACGTCCAGTCTAGACAACCTCCATACAAGAAAATATATGACTGAAGCATATCTCGCCCTCATATACACCAGTACAACGGTGGGTAATGAAGAGAGACCAGTGTGTTATGAACTGTTGTAATACTGTATTCATTATAATGCTTTAAATAAATCTTATAGGATTTTGCAAACAAAGTCACGTTTGAGAGCGTCTTTATGTGGGCGCATGGAGGTGAGGGGCTTCAAAATATTTTTCTCTTCAAAAGGGAACCACTGTATAAACCAATAAAACACAGAGACATACATAATGACTAAATTCTCATGAGAGAACTATCCTTTGTCTAAACTTAGACAAAAATTGTTTACTCGTGTCCTGTCCGATCCTTATGCTTCCATGTGAGCGTCCCAATTGAGCACTATATTGGCAAAATAAATGATCACTGTCGTGTAGAGCACTGATTCTGTGTGACATTTGGACATGGACCAAATCAGCCCTTGATTTGTTCTTAATGGGGTCAGAATGGAAGTTTGTTCATTTGACAGGATTTTCCATTGACAGAGACACATTGATTGATGCTTTGTAGTGATTTCCCATGTTATGTATTCTTTTCCTTTAATTACGTTTCCCAAGCATCATTAAGTGCCATTATACTATAATGACAGAACTGCAGAGTCACAAGACAAGCTAATTGGTGATTAATGTTGTGTATCAGTGATGGAAGATTTGCAATTTAATGAAACAGTTCTGTATTTAAATGCTGAATTCGTACAAAACGTAAATCTCAAGGACAGATATAGCGAATGTGATTCTGTCTTATCTATCTACGAACCATGACATCAAGACAAAACATGCCCCAGCTGTTCTTGTATCAATATACAAAACCTTGCAAAAGGAATTATGGTTTATTAAAGCGGGCCGGTTTTCGTTGTTTTATAAATACGGTGAGAGGAAAATAAATATGCGCGTTTGTTTTCTCTTCCTCGTTGCCCCTGTTTCTCTCTGTCTGTCTTTTTTGCATCTTTATACAGGCCTCATAGTTTACATGTCCGTCCATCCATCTCCGCTTCATGTGTGTGTGTATGTGATTGTGAAATATCTATCTTTCCATCCACACATCCATCCTCGCCACCACCCCCGTGCTCCATCTTGGCGTGTTCATACCCCGCTCCTGGCTCATCTCCTCTGGGCTGGAGGGCTTGTGAAAGCCTCCTGTTTACAGGCCCTGTTGCCCACTAAAATCAGCTACAGATTCCCATTAATTTCTGCTTGTTGGTGTTGTACCCCAGCCAATGAAACAGTGTGTGACCACCGCACAGCCCTATCCACTTTGGAGCGGAGGCTGCCAAGGCGCCGTTTAACCCTGTGTGCTTGAGAGGGCAGGCACATATAACTCTTCCTAATGTATTGTCCCTCGTATGGGCTTCGACAGCCCCTTCTACTTGTGCGGCGCTATTCATTACCGCTAATTTGACGTGTTTACGGCCTGCCTTCCTTATATTAGATACTTAAAGGAATCGATCGGGCTTAAATCGAAACACCTACAGCCGCACAAACATGTCAATACGGAGATGAGTGCTTAATCTCAAGGACCAAGGAACTTATGTCCGGGGGGAGGAAACTCTGCAGATCTAATTTATGTACGTATACCAATTACGATCAAGTGTGTGTTGAAGAAGCTCTTGCTCGTGTCCTCAGGGCATATACAGTTCTGTACTGTTTCGAGGTAATGCCTTCCAGTTTGTCCGCATGCACAGTGTGATACGGACCTTTTTGTGAATGAGTTCATCTGCGGGGAGGGAGATAGGATAATGGGGATTCTCCATGACTTTGGAGCTCTGGGAATCATTATATGAGGACATGAATTTGGCACTTCATAACCTCAGTAAACAGCGAGGTGCGATGTATGCGCTGTGAGCTTGTTTATTTGTGTGTATATGGGTGCATAACGGAGAGAAGGTGAGAATAATACAACTGTTATTATCACACACTAGAGCTATTATCTGTTAGGTCACTGACAGATTTTAAACACACATGCAGGTAACCCTGACACAAAGAAGTATAATGACAAAGGTGGGAAAATATGATATCGAACACCCACGGCTATTATGGAGGCAATAGCGGTCTGTGTGTGGTGTAGTGTTGCCTCAAACTTGTCTAATGGCTTCCAGACCTGCAGGTCAACTGCGTGTTTCTCCATCATTCTGACGTCTTGGCTGTACTATTGGGCTCAATCTAATCATGGTGCCCAAATGCCCTGCGGGCTTTACAGTGTGCTGTTGATGCCCTTCACCTTTATTCTGAGTTCCAATGAGCGGGAAGCCAGGTTCGAGTCTCACAGGCACTATGCAGTACAGTTGTAAAACTACATACTCGTCGCCACGCTGCTGTTTGGCACTTTTTTGTGGACCGTTCGTTGGCTTTTTTCATCTTGGAGTGAATGGTGAGTGAAAATGGTGCCAAAATGAGCCGATTTTACATGGTTTATGGATTTATTTTCATTAAAATGATGATAAACGTTAGATTCTTTCCACCGCCGATTCACAGCATGAGGAAACTGCTCAGAAAGGCAAACACTCTGAGCTGAGTTTTATAATGAACTCGAGGGCAGTAACTCTTCCACCTACCCCCACCCCCGAGGCCAAGCTCTCTGTAGCCCACTTCCATTCTGTGTTTTTCTTCTTCATTCTTTCTTTTTTGGCTGGGTGGGGGGCATCCAGAGGAAGCAAAAAAATGGAGAGCGCAGCACATATTTCAGATTTATGAAGTTTGGACACTCCTCGCGTTCCAACATGAGAAAGAGAGAGAGAGAGAAATCCTCATCTGGAAATAATTAGACTTTTTTTTTTTTTTTTTTTTTTTTTTGTCGTCCTCTCAGTATTAACGCAACATGACAGCCTGTAAGCATTTTTGTGCCATATTTCAAAGTTATGGTTTATAAACATCTGGTGAAGCTCTCTCTTGCGCACTCTTGGGAAAAGGGGATTTTTTTTTTCCACATTGCGCTCTGTTTGTATTGGGCTCAGGAAGGTGAGAAAGTCCAGCGATGTAAGAGGCCGTTGTTCTGCGCTGGATAGAGAGATGGAGCAGGGGGCATTGGGTGGGAGGCAGGTATGAAACACTCTGGCCTCTCTCAGACCTACAGCTTCCTCAAAGAGCCTGTAACAAGCTGCCACACGCACATTAACAGCCACGCTAAATGCCCCCAGTAGTCCTGAGCTTAGCCAGACCACTGTGTCGTATGAAGCAGTCATCTGTCATTCTGCCTCTCTCTTTCCTCACTTTTTTCGGATTCATTAAAGATTGAAGATTAAAGAAAAATAGATTGCGGAACAATTCACGCAGATGCATTGTTCCGCCAATGCAGATGAAATATCATACTAAAACTCTCTGATTGAGTTTCCTTCAGTAAAGAATTGATGAACAGTTATTTTTACTGACTCAAAAGTGCAACCAGAGTAGTTTGATTCCTGAACAAATGTCTCGTATGAGCTGGTTCTTATGGTACATCAAAACACTATAGTCCGTGTCCCGTACGAATAACTCTTCACTTCTTTTTAGTGAATCAAAAATATAATGCATAGCCAGTGTGGTTCAATTCCAGAATGTATGACTTATGAGTTGGTTCTTTTTAATGAGTCAAACACATATCATAATCAGAATCGAATTCCAATATTTATTCCTAAAATAACTAAAATAATCGTTAATGGAACTGTTACAGAACCAGAATCGTTAAACACGTTACGATTCTCTATTTCACACAACATTGGGTTCAGTTTCTCATGTATGTCTCACATAGTACTCTGTGTATCATTTTCTTGCTTCTCACATAAAAATGCGACCCCTAGATTGACTGCTTCAGTTTCACATTTTCTTGTGCAATACGAAGGTTTGTGTTTCATATGCATGATTTTGCCAGATGCTCCGGTGGTCCTTGCCTGTGAAGTAGTACTCGGTCTATTTTTGAACCTCCATCTTGTAAAGTGCTCATGGGAACATTTTAAAAGTCATGCTTCTTGTAAAAAAATACCCTATATGTATTTGACAATGCTCTCTTTCCTTTCACCAGCAACAAAGGATACATTGATTATCCCTCTAAAAGAAATTCTGTCCCGCCGCGGACCAGTGTCTGATGTGTTTTTCTTGGCTTGCTCAAGTTAAACTTTTGTCATTCACTCAGCATATTTTAACAAATTAGAAACATTAGAAACCCAAACCATAGTGATGTTTTGGTTTCGACATTTCAGTTCCACAATTACATTTTAAAACACAACCAAATTGTTTGACAGCAGAATTGAAAAACTTAAAACAACTATCTATATTTGAAACACATGCTTTTGGTATTGAAACTCACAGCACCATTAAGGTCATGCGAATGCTTGCTGCTTTGTCATATGACCGGTGTTATGTATTTTTCCCTCTGTAATAAAGATAGCTGTTACAGTGCATACTAACGGAGGGGAATCAGGCTCCTATTTCTATGCACTTCTGCTGAACTAACTTAAATGTACTTCCTTTATGAAAGCTGCCTGGTATCACTGACACAGCCACTCGCAGACTCAACTCACAGTTTGGTCACATAGAAATCGAGTGAAACAAAGCATTGCAGTCTCTATTGAGGAACAACATACTAACAGCAGTGAAGCGCAATGAGAACGCTCTTTGTCAGTGCTGTTTTCTCATCAGGAGTGACCTGTTTTTCCTGGCCCTTCTATGAAGTTTGTCTTGTATTTCAGCCAGATGGACAGAGTTGCCCATGGCCAGCGCACACACAATGGCCAATAGGATCAATTTCTTGTGTGCTGCACATTTAGCCTTTTGTCTATCGATAACTCTCTCCATATCTCTTTAAATCTATAAAGTCCATAAGTTAAACTTCCTTTTGATATGGATGTGGAAGTGTTTGTTTTTATTTTTTGTTCTTCCTCAGGATGCTTGTCCTGATGTTGATGCGCTCTGGAGACAGTCTTTGTTTTTGTTGTAGACTGTTGAGAAATTGTATCTGAATGGGGTATTAAGATAACAGCAAATACATAAAACTTAGAGATGGACTTACAGTGAGTGGCCCCAGAAAGTATTTAGGACACTTAAGTCACTCGTGAAATGGTTGAATTTCATTGCAATAGATAATAACTTTTCTGAACTTTTCCTTTCTTTTTTAAATGTCACATTTAAGAACCAATGAGTGTCAAAAACCTTATATATTTTGAAAGCATACAAACGTATTAATATTTATTTATGTATTTATTTGAAATGCATTGCATGGGTTTTCCATTTTGTTGTATATGTCTACTGCAAAAACATTTAGATATTTTTTGGGCCACTGTACCTACATTTTTTTAAAATGATAGTTTTCTGTTGCGAACTGATTTAAATGTGAGTGAGATTCCTAGTGTGCTAGTGTGCTAGAAATTGTGCTTATAGACAGCTCAGCCAAATCCCCTTCTAAAACACATTTCAGAACTATATTTGATATTTACTGATTTTTCCAACACTACATAAATCTGTGAGCTATAATTATGATAGTAACACGCTATATTAGTCTGTCACTCAGTATGTTCTCCATGCGCCTCACCCTCCTTTTCTCTCTCTCTCTCTCTCTCTCTCTCTCTCTCTCTCTCTCTCTCTCTCTCTCTCTCTCTACTGAATGCCAAACAAAAGTACCTTAATGTGCTGGGAGAGAGAGATTATAGCATTTTTATTGAGAACATGTGGAAATAATTCTCTTGTAATCTCCTGTAATTGTAAGTCTGATATTAGGACGGGCTGGAGTTCATTTTCACTAACATCTCAACTGACTGAGTTATTATATCACATTTGTGGTCCAAGCAAATGATGTGGCCATTTGTATGAAAGGTCCATTAAAGTGTTTTGTAGGAACTGGCTAAGATGTTCATGTTGAACAAGTTAACATGTGTTGAAAAAAATATTGTCAATGTACTTTCAGTCAACTCGCTGTGCTATTTTTTCTCCCTCTCTTAGAGTGATAGAACCTTCTCTGAGCTCAAGGTTAAAGTGAAATGTCAACTAATCAGAGTTTGTAAAATAAGGACCTCTTGGCCAGGCAAGCCAGGTGACAGCTGCTCATTAACCTACAGGAATAGTTCACCTAATAATGACAATTCTGAGCGAATCATTCTTACTGATTCAGTGAACTGGACTAAACAGTCATTAATTGACAACAACTCATTCACAAACAGGGCATTGCTAATTAACATGCAGAAGAAAGATTCTCAGTGATAAACATTTTTTTTTTTTTGAAAAATAAATATGAATCTAATGTTTATCTAACATGTACTGCTAAGATGACTTACTCTCGCTGATATTGCATAATATTAATGGCGCATGAAAATTGCCCTTATTTTGCCTCTCCTTACCATGGTCAATTTGCAATTAATGCATTGGAACACTTTACTATGAGAATAATGTAGACAGATAATTACACAATATCTGCCCTTCATTACTCCACCTTAACCATGACTTAATGAGAAATTCATTACCCATTTCCACATTTCCCTGCTGCCCATGTCTTCAAGGCATACACTCAGCATACATTATCTCTTCTTTTGCTATCAACAGCAAAATCCTCAACCTCTCTCTTTCCTCAGTAAAGATCAGAGGATTATTTGCCAGCATGAATACTAAACACGAGAACAGAGAGTTCAACTTTATCCAAAGCAAAGATATCACACAAATTCTGATGAGCTATCAAGGAATAATCTACCAATCCAGACTCTTAAGCTAAACTCGGTTTTGTATTTGAAATCAGCATATTGTCATATTGATGAGAACGGACAATGAACAGAACAAAACACAGGGCTTAAATACCAGAGCAAACGAATTAATGAAACTGAAACACAGGAAACTGAACTAAAGCAGGTCAAACCCACCCAAAACATAAAGAGACACAGATTACCTGTAATATCAAGAAGGTCAACCTTACAAAAATACAAAGAGTCCAACAGAGGAGGGGGGATGGGGGCTTAGGAGGTGGGCGCAGGACTGGACCACTGAACAACCATAGGAACCAGGGCGGAGACAATGGTGGGATAATCCAGGGAAGAGACAGGCGGCCAAGGAAGCCAAGGAAGAGTCAACAGGAGGAGCCCAGGTGGAACCCCCAGCAGGAATCCCAGGATGTAAGCCCACGGAGGAGCCATGGTGGACTTGACAGGCAGAACCAGGGGGACGACCGACCGAGATGAAGCCCATGGTGTTGGAGACCCAGGCGGAGTCGAGGAGCCAAAGAGACTGGGCGACACAGAAGCTCCTGGAGACGGGAACGAGTGGCCGAGGCAAAGCCAAGGTGCCGGAGGACTGAGGCGGAGCCGGTGTGCCCAAGGACTGAGGTAGAGCCAGAGGGAAGGTGGAGCCCGACAGAGCCAAAGAGGTGGAGGGACCAGTCACAGATGAAGGCCCGTAAGTCCATCGCAACGGCAGAATGACAGTTGACCAAGGCAGAGCCGGAGGGACGAGGAAGTCTGGTGGAGCTGTAGGAACGATGGTCCCAGGTGTAGGACTGTGTTTTTTGTTTGTTTGTTTTTTTGATCAAATAAATGCAGCATAGGTGAACATAGGAAACTTCTTTCAAAAACATTAAGAAATCTTACGGACCCCTTATATCAAAACAGTTTAGACCTAGGATAATAGTGTCTATACAGTTGCAGGAAAAAGTATGCAAAGCTTTTCTGGATGTCTGCAAATAAAACTACATTTGAACTAAATCACAACAGTTGGCAAACAGTCTGCTTAAGATTAAGAACTGCTGATTTGCATAAAGCAAGAAAGAGTTACAGAAATATCTGAGTCTGAATACATAAGTGGAGAAAGTTCAGCATTGTTGCTGCTCTCCATAGGAGTGGGCGTCCTGCAAAGTTGACTGATAGATCATAGTGCAGAATACGTATGATAAAGGATTTTATGTTTTTTATATTTCAAGTATTCTGTGGATAGATGAAACCAAAGGTTGTTTTATAAAAGAAAAAGGCTCAGCACACAAACATCTCATCCCAACTATAAAGTACTACAGTAGATGGAGGGGCTATGATGGTTTGTGGCTGCTTGTTGCCTCAGGGCCTGGACAGCTTGCTATCATCGACAGAACAAGTTTATCAGGATATTTTGCAGGAAAATGTAAGGCCATCTGTCCACCAATTGACGCTCAACAGAAGTTGGGTGATGCAACAAGACAGTTACCCAAAGCACAGGAATAAACCAAGTTTTGTAAAAAGAAATGGTGCAGAAAACCCTCCTGAATGATGCACAAGTCTAACCTGCAATTACAGGAAACGTTAGGTAAAAGTTATTGTCGCCTAAAGAGCGCCAACCAGTTATTAGCTCAAAGGGCTGACATATTTTTGCACTGTGAATCTTTACATGGTGTGTTCAATAAAGACATGAAAATGTTTGTTATTTGTTTAAGCAGACTTTGATGAAGATTAAATCAAATGTGTGAACTAATCTTTCAGAATGGTTTTGTAAACAAACAATTGATTCAATGTAAAGATTGGACAAATTATTCTTTCATGAAATCAGACACTACTACTTTTCACTCGCAAATGTTTTCAGTGAATATCTTTGAATCTCTTCGATTTTTTTAAAGCCTATTATACAGTGGCCGAGAGAACCGCTGCAACTGAAGAAAACACATGTAAATAGAAAAAAAACACCAGTAAATTAAGAAAACATCTTCATCAGTTTGACAACACAACGCAACCAAATGCAGAAACACGCTGCACACAGTGCACAGACCAAGGGGACCCCAAAAAGTGACAAATCTGGCTGGGACGTGCTTATTATTCAATGTCTACTCATCAGTGGTGTTGATGATCACCTGAAAGGTGAGTTTTTTGTTTACTTTAACATCCTGACTGTATGTGCGTTGTGAGTATCTGCAGCGTGTTTCTGAATTTGGTTGCGTTGTGAGCATATACATATGATATATATCATATAACATATATCAACTCTCTCTCCCACCGTATATTACACCGTATTTGCATTCCTTTTGAAATCTTTTTAATCCAATTTATATAGAAATGCAGGTAAATCTAAAGGTTCACATACTTTTTCCTGCAACTGTAGCAGGAAAACCAGCCAAGCCAGGCGCAGTCAATCCTCAACCTTGGCCAAAACTTCTGCTCATTACAGTAAGACTCCAATGCAAACCACATGTTTCATATTTTTTCATTCGGTCTTCTCTTTATCAATTTTCATTTGACTGATTGGATCAAAAGCAAAGAAGAGTAAAACCCTGATCTTGGATTTTGAACCGTTAGCCTGTGAATGATAGGCCAAACACCTTCCTTAATTGCATTTTTTTTTTTCTTTCTTGTAGTGTCTCAATTTATTTCTGAAAATCCAAAGCACATACTCTGCTTTTTTATGATGGATGGTGCCGCAGAAGAGGTTCAGCTCCAGGAAGGCACGAGGTGCTGTGATTAACGATGCTGCATGGAGTCCCACCGGAGCCCAAGAGGATGATACAGTTGTGTGAAAACAGCTGCTTCTGTGAGGAGATAGAGGGCTCCAGGCAGGAGGCACAACCCTCCGACTCACACCACGGACCTGTCAAGATGGAAACACAAGCAACGAGGGGTGGGCTGCAGCGTTAGAGAATATGAGGAGGCTGAAGGTCACAGAGGAAGAAGAGGCACGATTTGATCCAATATTAGACTAAGGGCGATTACAGTGAGAGCAGCAGAAGGATCTCAACACAAAAAGTTTATGCAACAAACTCAGTAATGATTCTTCAAAAGAATGCCCTGCAGTGCACTGGCCAGATATAACTACTGTTTATACTCTATTGTCAAGGTGTTTTGTGTACCCCGTTATATTTTTCCGATTATATCCAATCATCCGTCACAGAGACAGGGCAGGTGTTATTTATGTCAGATCTGTATGTGCTGCAGAAGTGGGGTGACTTTGGCAAGAAAACTTTTTCATCATAAGCTTCTTCATCTTAAAGGGTTAGTTCAGCCAAAAATGAAAATTCTGTCAGTAATTACTCACCCTCATGTTGTTCCAACCCCGTAAGGCTTCCGCTCATCTTCGGAACACAAATTAAGATATTTTTGATGAAATCTGAGAGCTGGCTCACTCCTTCATAGGCTGCTATAGGTAATCGATATCTGCCATCCCAGAAAAGTTAGTAAAGACATTGTTAAAATAGTTAAATAGTTAAAATAGCGACGAGAATACTTTTTGTGCGCAAAAAAAACCCCAAGTGAAACTGAGTGTGTTCACGGAGTGTAACCGCAGCGCTTCTGGGTTGTACGTCAGAACGTAGGCTCACTATTGGCCGACGCTGGTCATGTGTTTGATGCTGGCCAATAGTATTCGCACAAAAAGTATTCTCGTTGCTTGATAAACTTAAGGTTGAGCCACTGTAGTCACTTGGACTATTTTAACGATGTCTTTACTAACTTTTCTGGGCTGGCAGATGCAATTAGCTAGCAGCCTATGAAGGAGTGAGCCAGCTCTCAGATTTCATCAAACATATCTTAATTTGTGTTCCGAAGATGAACGAAGGTCTTACGGGGTTGGAACAACATGAGGGTGAGTAATTACTGACAGAATTTTCATTTTTGGGTGAACTAACACTTTAAAGTTCAAATATACCTCTAATGGGCACTTAGAATTTATTAACCAAACTCATTCTGAATGACACCTTCTACATTAGCCAGATATACTAACACACTTGAGACCCATTCACACTACGATAACTATAAAGATAACTATAACTATATTAGTATCCACACCATTGCACAATAATGCTCTGTTTATTACTGCTGCAATTATGTCATCTGCTGCTTTAAATACTCAAGCTCTTTAAAGCCAGGTAGATTCTGATTGGCTGTCAGTGTTTTTATTTTTCATTAGCTGGAGAAAAATCATTCTGAGAGTGATTCCAACAATATCGTTCCTCTGTGCCATTATCGTAATATTTTTGGTGTGGACTTTCCTATTCTCATAGAATTTGAATGATTATTAAAACATTACAGCTATAGTTCGTCCTTGGGGTGAACAGGCATTTACTCCATCTTGATGCCCTCATCCACAGCCAAAAAGATGTGTCAATGCATGATGCATTATCGAGGTTTGGCTCATTAGACACTATGATCTATTACTACAGATTCCAGCAGTGAATATTTGATCAAAGTTAGCAGTCAATATTATTGCAGAACAGTCTTGGCCTTTAAAAAATTGAAGGTCACGTAAAATATTTATTTCTTAAAATCTATCTTTTTCTCCAACTCTTTTGCTCAAACTCCTAATGAGAAATGTGTTGAAATGAATTTCTCATACTCATATTATTAAAATACTGTATATATAATTTCATAAGATTAGATTAGATTAGATTAGATTAGATTAGATTAGATTAGATTAGATTATACATACTCATTAAAGTCCTCTGTTGTGTGACTGTTTAATGTCTTGAATTGCATATCAGTAAATTCACTTCTGTTTATTCTTGTTCAACATCCTGTGAGGTGTGGCATATTCAATTCCCACTAAAGAATTGGCACTATTTCAGTTAATAAATTCTGTATTTTGCTCATCCCTCATAGACATGATCTCTTGTTACCAAGCTGAGAAAGTAGCAAATAATTGGAGCAAGAGGGAAAGGTGTAGTTTATTAAAGAAGGTGCTTCGGAATTGTGAGTCTTCCTGACGGAGCATGCTTAGAGACATGTAAATGAGAGGGTAATGGTTGTCAGGTCCTGACAGCTTTAAACAGCCTTTTAGTTCACTGCGCTTATCTGTCATAAAAAAATAAAAAAAAACATTTAGAGAGCAGGCACAGACAGCTGAGAAAATACAGCACATCATTATCAGAAAATGGTGGGATTCTCTCTCTGCATTTGCAGGCTTGTCTGAGTCGGGCCACGCATCTGAGTCTCACCCCCGGCCGTGCAAACAGTGCTCTGGCTGTCAGGAGAACAAGACATGCACTGCCACGACCACGTTTCTTTATTGCCAATCACATACTCGCTACATCACCTCCACCCGGGGAGCATGTGTTAGACCAAGGCTGATTTGTACTTATGCAACACACAGTCATACAAATGCCTTATCAAGATGTGATGTTTGTCAGTGCTGTTTTATCTCCTCCTTTATGTGATTAACATGTTCATTCCTTTTTTGCTCTCTCACATCTGTTTCCCGTTTTCCTCCCTCTGTCTTGTAACTTTATTGGAAATGTGGCGTATGTGTGAGGAGGAGTGTTAAACTAAATGAAAAATGTAAAAAGATTATAATCTATAGAAATATATATATAGATGGATAAATGGATATAGATAGATAGATAGATAGATAGATAGATAGATAGATAGATAGATAGATAGATAGATAGATAGATAGATAGATAGATAGATAGATAGATAGATAGGCTATTCAGTTTAATATTCTAAAAATGCAAAACATTTTTCTTTTATGGGTATGATGTGAGGGTGAATCTATGGTATGCACTCGTTTAGATAAAAATGCATACGTGTGTGTGAGTGTGTGTACATTAGATAAACCAATGTGTGCTAGTGATGCTCACAGACAAGGAATAAACAAGCAAGATTAAACAAGCATGACATTTTCCCATTTTCTTTACTTTGTTGAACTATTACACACAGACCAGTTACTAACTGACTAAAGTTCAAAATGAGTTTAATGTGTTTACAATTGTGCCCTAAGCATATTGTGATCAGTTCCATCTAATAGTCTGCATCACTCCAGTCACACGGCCCGACGACTTCAATACCAGACGCACATAAAACTCCCACAGGTCCCTGAGGTCCAACTCTGTAAGATGCAGGTTGTTGTGCCCTCTAAGGTCTCTGCAGTTAACCTCTGTTCAGTGTCTAGTCTGCAGAATCCAGCTGTCCTCATGGGAAAAACAGGAAAGGCAGGAGAGACAGAACTTGCTTCTGACACCTGTCCATAACTCCACTGGCACTGGCCGGATGCCCGGCCAATGAAAACACAGTGTGAACGTCCCACATAAATGAGAAGCGGGCTGATGTTATCGAATGGGAGTGAATGACATGGAGGCACCTGAATGAACTTTGTCAGGTCATTTAAACGGCTTTGTTTCCCAAAAAAGTCCCAATTTACAGCAATCGCGGCCATAATAGCTGCAAATCAAACACGGGGAATGAGAGATTTGGAAACAAAGAGTTAGTGGAAACAAAGAAAGGGGGAGGGGCGAGAGAAAAACAGAGAAGGGGAGCAAAAGACAGATTTGACTTTAATGGAAGGAATTCAACTGGGGCATTTTCTCGCTTTGTATTCGTTTCAGTTCATCATACATCCACTTTGTTTTACAGAATACATCCAGTGTTTTAATGAAAGACATTGCGTCTAATTTTGTCCGTCGGTGTTTCATCTGCCTCTTCAGAATGCCGATTGCAGTTTGATGAATGTTTAAACTGTTTAAACCGTATTGAAGGGCCCCGGGTTAAGGGCTTTAGAATAATAGAAGCACTCTGGTGGGTTTTGCGAGGTCCTCCATTAAATAAACATCTGGCTCTTCCATTCAGCAGCATTATTCATGCCATAGGACGGAATTGAGATCTTCCTCTGCTCTCGTTCTGTTGCTGTTCTGCCACGGGCAGCTCACTGTATCACCGCACAATGAAGTCATGTATGTTTCTACCATTCAAACACAACGCAGCATATGCCAGAGGCTCACTGCCACGGTAACAAGAGAAATAGGCATTACTCCAGATTGCGAAGGAACCATAAATTGGCTGCTTAAGAGCTTTGTTTTTACAGGAAGCTCTTGCCTGAGATGTTGTAAAATCCACTACTGGCCCTGTCAACACATTCTAGTGTAGGCCTCACCTTAACAATACATCACTGTATCGGCAATGTCAGGTAGAGTTACATAAATGCCCACATGACCCCGACTCTCTGCCAACAGAGACAAACATATATTGAGAGATTCATACCAGAAGCTTGGAATGTTATTCTCTTGCGATTTCGTCAAATGCGCATGCAAGTAGCAAACCAGAAGTAGATGAGGTAAACCAGGGTTGTGTGAAATTCAGAAGAACGAGTGTGATTCTGAATTGAATTGGGCACACCCCACAGGGAGTTGTATGTGAATGACAGAAAGAGGAATTTTCTAACTTGCAATTAAAAAAAGATTAAAGAAGAATTATTAAAGAAGTTAGAATGCCTTTTAAATTCAAATTCAATCCTGTATGGTGCACAACCCTAAAACTAGCAACATTTGTTAATTGGTGAACTTGAATGAATGCTGCGCTTGTCATTTACAATGACATTCTTCAAGGCCGTGAACCAAAATATGTTGGTTTAAAATAAAGTTTAAGTTCTCCAATAAACAAGTGTTCCATGTTTACCTTCTAGAATCATACCAGTAATAAGAACATTATGATATTGTTTTTTTTTCCAGTGCCAAAGAGTAAACACTGGCACAAGAACGAAACAGAGGGAAAGAGACAAATCTGTTATTGCTATATATGCTATATGTTATTTAGTTGTTGTTTTTTTAGAAATGTTGAAGTCACTGTTCAAAATGAACGCTTGCCAAGCAGCAATGCAAGTATTTAAAAAAAGCAAACAACAAAAAAAAGTAAAATAGGCTACAGTGAGTAAATAAAACATTGCATGATCTGAGTCAAATACAGTGACTGCCAATATTACTTGAAAATGGAAACTCATGATAATGGATTAAATCCAATCCCAGAGTGCCATGTTCGGCATGTGTTTTCTCTTCCCACTTTTTTTACCCTATAGTCATTGCAGTGGTATAAGAGAGACAGCTGCTTTGAAACACGTCATGATGACATTGGCTGTCGGATATAAAGTATGGGGGCTTTTGGGTAATGTCTTTGTCATGATAGCTCAGTCACCACTTGCACATAGTTTGTCAGTGGCGCAGAGACACATGTGGCCTCACTACTCCAAACAAAGTTTTAAAAAGAGCGGTTCTTGATAGCCGGCTCACCGTGAGGGCACAAATGAAGGGAGAGCAAAGCTAAATCCTGCTCTGACTGACTGGCGAATAGCCGGCCTGTCAAACATGGCAAAACCCTGTACCAAGGGACATCTGCTGGCAGCATGAGAACACACAACTGTTGAGCAAATACGTCTCAATTAGCCTGATAGGGGTGTTAGAGCTGCCTGCATATACAGGGGTTGGACAATGAAACTGAAACACTGGCCAATAATTTTGGAAGTTTCATATAAGCACGTCCCGGTGGCCAATCTTCCCTGATTTTACATTCCATTAGAAAGAGCAGATTGTGAAGGTGGAATTAACAGAGCAATAGCACAGCTGTACATAAAATATTGCAATTCACACAACATAATGGGAGACATATCCGTCTCGAGTTCGAAAGAGGACAAATTGTTGGTGCACATCTTGCTGTCTCATCTGTGACCAATCTTTGTGGTGTATCGAGAGCCACGGTATCCAGGGTAATGTCAGACACCACCACATAGGACAAACCACATCCAACAACAGTAACTGTCGACACAAGAGGAAGCTGTCTGAAAGGGATATCTAACCCAGATTGTATCCAAATAACAACAACAACAAAAAAACACAGCTGCCCAAATCACTGCAGAACTAAATGTGCACCTTGACTCGCCTGGAGCTCCACGGAGTCAGTCTTCATGATCAAGCTGCTATAGCCAAAGCTTTGGTCACTCGTGTCAATGACAAAAGTTGATTTCAATGGTGCCAGCCGAGGAAATCTTGGACAATGTTAAAAGGAAGGAATTAAAATATAAACGATTCATTGTCCTCTCATGAGTCCACCTTCACTGTCTTTCCCACATCCGTGGGAGTTACGGTATGGAGAAGCCCCAAAGAAGCTTACCACCCCAACTGTTGCTACCCAGAGTGAAGCACAGGGGTGGATCGGTGATGGTTTGGGCTGCAATATCATGGCATTCCCTACGCCCACTACTTGTGCTAGATGGGCGCATCACTGCCAAGGAAAACCAAATGGTTCAAACATTGTACCCTGAAGGTGGTGCCGTGTATCAGGACGATAATGCACCAGTGCACACAGCAAGACTGGTGACAGAGTGGTTTGATGAACATGAAAGTGAAGTTGAACATCTCCCATGGCCTGCACTGTCACCAGATCTGAATATTATTGTTTTATAAATTATTATAATATTTTTAAAAAAGTAATTCATTTGAATACCAATATGTACTGATTGTAAATATATATTTAATGTGCATCTATCATTTTGCTGTGATATATAGACTTCAAAACCCTTTCAATAAAAATGTTATAAAATTAAATGATTATTATATAATATAGTGATTATGTGTAATCACTAGATATATAGTAGCCTATATATATATATATATATATGTGATTATTAATAAATGTTAAATATTAATTTTACTGTGAAACTTATTCTGACATGCATAGTCTCTTCAAAACCATTTTGATTCTTTAAACCACACAACATGCTTATATGCATTGTTACCACACAAGTAAATGCAGGTGGGCTTCAGGGACAGACTTGTAAGGGCATATCAAATGAATTAGTAAGCATTAATACATTATGAGCGCTGTTCTGGCTCGCTACAGCATGTTGGGGCAGGGAGCTAATGGGCGTAAATGATTTCCATGTCTCACCGAGGGTACACAAGCACTCCTCCTTGTCAACTGGGAGCGATTTTGTAACCCATACTGTTGCAGAGCCGTAATGGGAGATGACTGGGTGAAACCTTGGGGTCCACATTAACCTTTAAAGTGTTGGCCCAAAAGTGTTGAGGAGAGGCCGTGCAGGACCAGAGTTAATGTACCAGCCCCTATGTCCTGGCCCGGGAGGGGTCTGCTGAAAGACTGCACACACCAGCTGCCCCCTGCTATTTTTGAAGGGGCATTTGTGCCATCCTTATCCATTGCTGGCTGACTCAACTGAAAAACATCCATAACTGTGCTGAGTCCAGCCATTACCTGTGCTTGTTGCACAGCACCTGAACCTGTTGACCTTGTTAGCCTTCACTCATATGAGAGAAATACAGCACTTAGAGAGAGTTTTGCAGTTTTTTTTAGCTTTGTGTTCATCTCAGAGGACAACACCTGCTAGTTCTAGTTTATATCTGTCATAAACTAAAACATATGCTTGTGTTTTTAAAAAGACTATCTTCAAGATATGAATATAAAAGATAAGATCAACTATACTGTAACAAATTATTATATTAACAAATTATATTTGAGTTCATTGAAATACTTTTTTTTTTTAAGTTAATACAATGAAGGAGATCAACTAATCAACAGATACTCAAAATGTTATGTAATCTGAACCAAGTTGGTTTGACAAAAGAAAAAAAATTGTAACAAATCATGAATATATATATATATATATATATATATATATATATATATATATATATATATATATATGTGTGTGTGTGTGTGTGTGTGTGTGTGTGTGTGTGTGTGTGTGTATATATATATTATGGTGTATAGGTTTTAAATTTGAATAGGCCTATATCTGTACAGTGCGTGCAGTATTTATTCAAACACAATATTTTTATGTTAAGCTACTTGACATTATGTGGCATTAGGAGGTCATATGAGGCTGAGAACAGATATTGTGGCATAATCTTGAAGAACATTTTAACTGAACCTACCGACCTACAACTACCGACAACAAACAAACCACAATTTGCACTACATGGAGCTCTGGTGGCGCATGGGCACTTAAAATCTGTCAGCGTTCTGAAATGCCAGCGATTATGCCGTGGCATGATTGCGCCATTTTTCAACTAAAAAGGTCCAGTGCACGTAAATAAATAGCAGAGCCCTGGTTGGAATTATAAAAATGTCACCACAAACCAACAAGTGCCGCTGATGCATATAAAGCCGTTTCGTTTCGAAAAGAATGGGGAGGAAAATGTGATACTTAAGAGTCATTAAAATTGTATGATGTTGTGCTGCACGCAAGTCAAATATGACTTCTCTGTTCGCTATAGAGGGAGAACATAAACAATGCCGACTGCCACACAGCACGGTCCATAAATGTCTCCAGAATAATGTTTACATCTCGACTGATCTGTCATCCCCATCATGCCCTCACCCAGACGTGCCATAGGCTAACTAAAGATGCTGACATGGGATTCTTTGTCTCTGCACCAAATATTTCCCTGTTTTTATTAAAGTGCTGAACAAAACATCAGGACTAGATTTATTTCTCCATTTGAATAGCAACATATTTTAGACCTATAATTCACATTATTGCGGTAACAAATAAATACTTTTCTCAGATGATACATACATGATCGTTTGTTTTGGTTTATTTCAGTGTTTGTTTGTAATAAGCTCTCAACTTCACTTAGGTTAGTGGAAAATAATGGAAATGCAATGCTAGGAATATTGTTTATTGCCAATACACTTATATACAAAATATTTTATTGGCTGTTATGTGACAATAATATTAAACTCAAAAAAGTGCATAATATATTTTGGATGTTGTGTAGGCTAAATGTAGACTATCAAAAAGCAACATGCTGCATTGCAAAGGCTGATCTACTCTTCTTAAAAGTAATCTGAAATGATTTTCATTGTGCAAAAGGCTATCACATAAAAAAAGTGTTTGTTTTTTTGTTTTGTTTTTTTTATAGTTTTTTGTTTGAGTTGATCTGAAACATAATTTTACCCCATCGTTGGCAGAATATGTTGTAACGTGTTAGGACATTTATTGGCATTGTTTCATTAGGCTATATTATATGTTTGATTCTTCATATAGGCTATTTATATTTGTTTATTTTTTGTTTATATTTATTATTCATGTCAATGAGTAGGCTATTAGCAATTAACATGCACAATTCAGTTGCAGTAGGCTGTCAAGTGTCCGATACACTCACAATTCACCTCAGCGTGTAGTAAAATCCATTGATGAACTACCACAATTGTATTCAAGCGCTCAATTTAAGAAACACAGTCTGATCAGACGATGACGTTTTCCAGTGGCTCTATGCTGCCCTCTTTTGGCTTGATGTAATCATGTCATCTATTTATTATGAATTAAATTATTATTTATTAATAAATAAATAAACAATATTAACTTTTCAGACTTTTGGATAACATGATACATTTATTATAAATATTGTAAATAATTATTTATAAATAAATAAACAAATAAATA
The DNA here is from genome assembly GCF_963993115.1 of Abramis brama. Classification (NCBI taxonomy): domain Eukaryota; kingdom Metazoa; phylum Chordata; class Actinopteri; order Cypriniformes; family Leuciscidae; genus Abramis; species Abramis brama. The sequence goes on along the minus strand of NC_139975.1, from coordinate 17,196,559 downwards.
ATGCTCTCTGCTCAACATTTATTTATTTATTTATTTATTTAAGAATAGTTTGTTTACTTTAAAATGTTTAATTTATATAGTAATATATTTTTTATAGTACAATTTTATTAATTTTGTATTTTATATATGTTTATTTTATATAAATGTTACTATCTACTCACTTTTCAGCATTTTTTATCTTTTTGTGTGGCCCACATTTATTATAAATATTATAAGTAATTATTTAAAATTAACAAATAAACAAACAAACAAACAAATAAATTAATAAATAATGCTAACTGTTTAACATCTTCCAGAAACCCCTACAATTTATTTATTTATTTGTTTGTTTGTTTGTTTGTAAGTTAGTCAATTTGTTTGTTTTTTAGTGTGCATGTTCTAAGAATTAGTTCAGTTTTGTATAGGGGAAAAATAACATTTACATAAGACTAAAGAAAAAAATACTTAGGTGTGATAACTATATAGTGCTTTGCATATTGTCCAGTTTGGGACATTTGAGTTTGTGTGGGCCTTTCAAATTCTTATTTAATCATATACATTACCCTCACTTATTTAAGCCATCTATACTTTGGTCTTTCTATAGTTGTGTTCCCTCTTCGATGGGGCTAATCTGTGCTGCTTTGTAAAACAGAGGGAATGTATTCCTTCTTGGGGGCTGGAGCCTGTCCCAGTCAACCTTCTTTGAGCGGTGACAACCACTGAGCCCTTTGCCACCAACTGCCACCGGGGACGACACTTGTTTAGAGGCCCCGAGTCCCGTTGAGGACATAAGGAGAAAACGAAAGAGAGTGTGTGTGCGTGGGGGTGTGTGCATGCGTGTGTGTGTGTGTGTGAGAGAGAGTTGCTGATCCGATTTTGCACTTGTATACTTATCAGTGGCATTTAGGGGCCAGTTCCTCCTTGGTAATACAGATGGACAAAAACAGCATTAGCTGGGCTGCTGTTTGGGAGGAGTAGCAGAATAGCTAATCATGACCCGGCAGCCTCTCCCTGTGTGTTCTCCAAAGACTGGAACACAGAAGGAGTGTTCAGACGGCCCTCACAGGAACAATGGCGTTTGTCCTGCTAGCATATGGGTGCAGTGGGTAAATTATGTAAATAGATATGGAGCAGCTTGTGGGGCTGTATTCAACGTGCTTTCAGACACGCATGCATGGCAGGTCACCACCTCTTCCTCACGTTCTCAATCTCTCCATTAATGCCACAACAAAGGCTTGACACAATTAACAATGGATATTGACTGATCTTTGATGTCCATATCAGTTATTTGAGTACATTCGATGTTTCAGAAAATCTTCAGAAGAAATTTGCAGGAAGAAATAGGAAACTTTGATGGTAGAAAAGTGTATTGAGCCAGTCAGCATGCAAGTATGTTATAGACTACACACTATCATTCCAAAGTTAGGGGTTAGTAATGTTTTTGAAAGAAATATCTTTTATGTGCACCAAGGCTGCATTTATTTGATCCAAAATACAGTAAAAACAGTAATATTGTGAAATATTATTGCAATAGAACTGTTTTATTTGAATATATATTTTTTAATTTATTCTTGTTATGGCAAAGCTGAATTTTCAGCATCATTACTCCAGTCTTCAGTGTCACATGATCCTTCAGAAATCATTCTAATATGATGAGTTGGTGCTCAAGAAACATTTCTTATTACTATCAATGTTGAAATCAGTTTTGCTGCTTAATATTTTTGTAGAAACAGTGATTTAATTTAATTTAATTTAATTTAAAGAAATCTTTTTTGTAACAATGTAAAAGTCGTTATTTTCACTTTAAACAATTTAATGTATGCTTGCTGAATATTAATTTCTTTTTGAATGGTAATGTATATGTCAGTATGTGCAGTTTCCTCAGACACCTTTGTTTATTCCAACAATCCAAAATGAAAAGAAAAAAAATGCTTATGTATGTAGTCTTTAGGGCTTCCTAAAACAATAAAAAAAGATAATCCAGTCCTATCATAAATATTCACGCTCAGTGGTCATTCAGGCGTAGACGTCTCTCAGAGATCTTTTCAATTGCTAAGTGTTAAAAATCCCCAGAAGAAAGATGAATTGATTAAATTTCCCATGCTCACAACATGACTGGTTGTTGATGCGGAATGTGTTCACGTAATTGTTTGCGATGGTTTTTGTACTAATTACCACTATGCCAGATAATCTCCCAAGATTACTGCAACCTGTCACAAGCATCTTTCCAGTCTGTGCAGAGTCATGGGACAGAGTTTTGTCATTTTCTTTTTTTTTTTTTTTTTGTGACAATAATTAAATATGAGGTTAATTTCTTCTGCCCCTTACATTTCATTATGTCCCTATTAATTCACCTCTTCCTAATTGAAATCATATTTGTTTAATTCAGAGAGCAGATTGCTCTGATCATTGAAAACCAAATAGTCTGCAAAACCTTTGGTCTGAGGTTTTGTCTTTGCTGATAATTTAGGATTCTTCAAGTCCAATATAGCCTTAGTTGCTTCTATATGTAAAATCAGCCTTATATAGGCATGAAGAACACCATCATCAGTCACAGTCAGCATGCATGCCTTCATCTGTTTCTTTATTAGTGTTTAAGGCTTTTTCTCCATCTTACTGTTAGCAGAAAGAGTGGAGGTATAGAAGTAAACAAATAGACAAGTTGAAGACAATTAAAGTCATTCAGAGAGCAGAAAACCTAACAAACAAATCCATTCCCTTGTCTGTAATGAGAAGTAAATGGAAGCCAATTGTTTTCCACAGCTCAGAGACTACTGATATAAAGTGAAGTCTGGAGTTATACAATAACATTCTGATGCTCGTATATTGATGTGTATTATAATAGATGTGATATGATCAAGCTGGGAGATGATGAGAATGCTTGCATGGTTTGATAAAGAAAATATTGGAAAAAGTTTACCAGAAAAAAGTAATACACCACATATTCATAAAGATGTCACCCTTTATATACATAGGCTATTTGACCCTGGACCACAAAACCAGTCAATTGGGTCAATTTTTTGAAATTGAGATTTATACATCATCTGAAAGCTGAATAAATTGATGTATGGTTTGTTAGGATAGGACAATATTTGGCCGAGAGACAACTATTTGAAAATCTGGAATCTGAGGGTGCAAAAAAAATCTAAACATTGAGAAAATCTCCTTTAAAGTTGTCCATTTATGTTCGCGATTGTTCTGCATTCACTTACAAAAATAAATGTTTTATATATTTACGGTAGGAAATGTACAAAATATCTTTATGGAACATAATCTTTACTTAATATCCTAATGATTTTTGGCATAAAAGAAAAATCGATAATTTTGACCCATACAATGTATTGTTGGCTATTGCCACAAATATACCCGTGCGACTTGTGACTGGTTTTGTGATCCAGGGTCACATATATGTTTAATTGACCAAAATGTTCTTCTTGTTTTATGCATAAACCTCACTTCACAGATTTGTGCTTTAAACAAGAAATATGCAACGGAGTAAGAAGACATTCTTTAAAAACATTTTTACTGAAAAACAATGCAAAATACCTAAAGAAAATATACATAATTATTTCTGAAGTGTATAGGAAATACTATATTTCAAGACTCTCAAAAAATGTCTTTTAAAAATGCATATTGCATTCTGCATTAAATATGTTGGTGCCAGAAGTCAAGTGCATAAACATGAATCAGCCAGCAAATGTGTGTCATTTTAAATGAGTGAAAATTTACTTGCAGACACAAAGGCCTGGACCTCTGCGTGTACCTTTACATACACCACAGGATCATGATATGTTGTCATGCGACATACAGTACATAATTACATAGCTTTTTACCTTCCACCTGGGACAGTTTACGTTTCTCCACTCTCCCCATCTGTGCTTGAGAGAGGCCGTACAGTACAGTGTGTTTAAAATGAGGGCGTTTAACATCGCTGTGCCCCTAGAGCCCTGCCTCTCCTCAAGTCTGACCTTGGCTTTGACTGCCAGACTGACTCACAGCTTCATTGTGACTACAGACAAACAATGAGTGCATAGAGACAATGCAGCTCTCCTGTCCCATGTGTGCCTCCACAAAGACTCCCCCTGTTTACCACCTCGCCAATAGGCCCTTAATTCCTCTTTTGTTTGGAAAATGGGAAATGTGCAAGGATCTTCTTAACGAAAGGCATAGGATGAATGCATTCATGGGATGGGGTCTCTTGTGGAATACAGGCGAGCTCTCTCTGTCTTTGGCCATGACACTTCTCTTTAATACACAAAAAGCAATTACAGCCCAGTTTCCCAAATGTCAGCCTTCTGTAAGCTGTCGTCCCAAAGGCAGGCGGAATGAGAGCTGTAACTTATTTCCCACATCTCCCCTGTATCTTTTCCTGCAAATCAGACGGGATGGGATTAACGGAATGACTGCCAAATGGGGCCTGTGAATTTAGGATTATGGCTTGTGGAGGACTATTTGTTTGAAGACTTCAGTAGTCAAAACCACTCTGGATCGAGATTCTTCACATTTTCTTCTCTTATACAATGCATTTAAGTTATATTAATTATTATCTCTTGAAGATTGTGTACATGGATTTGTGGCATTTTTGTGAGTGTGTGTGCATGTATGTATACAGCTGTCACTCCTCCATGCTACTCGGGTCTATTAAGAGGAGCAATTAAATAGAGAATATCTTTCTGTAAGCAGTTAATGAGGTTTGGTCCCTGGAGGAGGCGGCTGATTGGCTGAGACTGTGGACTGGGGGAAGTCAAGGGCACCGTACTAAGCAATGCATTGTGGGAGACTGTGACATTATGCACCAAGGAACCAAAGGACTTAAATAACATTAGTGCCTTTCCTTTTTTCCCAGACACAGATTTTACATTAAAATGACAGAAGACTCTGGAAGGATGATCTTAGACATCTAAGATTGAAATCAAAATTTCTACAGTTTTTGTGAGCTCATAACAATACATCTATCACTTTAGTATTGTTCTGCTGAATTCCTACGGCCTTATTTTACATTGATCCAAATAGACTTAACCTTTAAGACATTCCAGTTTTATTGTAAATAAATGTAACACACTACTTTCCATAAAATGTAACTTAGCAACACAATATTGTAATGCATTACTTTTAAAAGTAACTTTTCCCAACGCTGACTGTATCTCAAACACATTTGTATATATGTATATATACATATACTATTTATTTGGGTTTAACTGGCTTTCAGTTATTCTCTGAAGGTTTATATGAGTAAGTGAATTTGTGAATTTGGAAAAGGTTTACACCCCTGTCTAATGTCAAAATAAATAAGTCTATCTATCATTCTATTAACTTTATTCACTTACTTTTAATAGTTGTACCAAATAAAATCAACTTATTGATTTTCAATTCACAATACACATTGTTTCAAAGCAGCATTATAGAAAATCATGATGGTTATAATATCTTATTATCTTGATGCTTTATTTGCATTTAGCATTACATTTTGCGATGATACATGCAATCAAGCAAATGAGATATGCCATAAACTAAATAAACTATCTATCTGATCCTAACATCTTTCAGTTTCTCAAAGAGCTGTTTTTCATGTGGCAAGAACAGTGAATTATTTCTGCATCACATATTGAAACTGTTTATGTTTTGGGGTTAATTTATGTTATTGCATTTCTGCAGTGTTTGTCTTTCCATTTTTGGGTTTTAGGTATTTGACCTTGCCTAGGCAGACTTTTGTCCCCAGCATTTATTCTCTTTTGATGCCTCGGATGCTTGCACTGTTTGGGGGTCCCCACCAATCTATATCTCCAAGTTCGAGTTTAATTGCCCCTGTAATTGCCCTGCACTCTGTTGGACCTGTAATAGTAGTAGATCTTGGATATTGGCAGGGGCTGCTCACTGTAGCATGGTTAAAACAACCTTAATGTCTCCTCGTTCTGGAACTGAGATGGTCTACTTACAATGGGAACAGTATTACTGTACATGTTTGAATGTAATCATTTGCTACTTTCCCATTCACCTTTTAGCACCTTCCATCATTCAACATTGTCATTTACAAAGAGTAAACGAGTATCCACATTACAGAACTACATTAAACTGAATTAATGTTTTTTTTTTTTTTTTTGTAATCACGGGCAAAAATGGAACGATAGTTTGCCTCATTATCTCATTTTTCAAGCTTTGTAATTTTGGCCCAAGTTCAACAAATTAAATTTTTTACTTCTCATTCCCACTTCTTCCATGCACTCGGAATTCCCAAATCCCTTCCCTCTCTGATTACCATATCATCTTAGCCCTTTCTCACCCACCCACCCCCTCCCTCTCTTCCTCCCCTTCCTCTTCTCTGTCAGTAAAGCTGCCCCATTAGCCCCTTTGCAGGAGTGTTAAGAGTAATGGCCCTGCCAATGTGAGAGCCAACACAGGGGAAATAACGCTTCCCTCGCCTGGCCTGGAAATCTCAGAGCAGGGTAATGAATCCTTATGAGAGCAAGGCAGGGGTATATTGTTCCCTTATATGGGGGAGGGAGGTGGGCAACGGCAAATTGAAGAAACTCACGAGCCACTGTTGTTTTTGCAGGTCATTAAGTCTGTGTTAATCATCTCGGAGCATTTTCATAAGTTTGCAGAGGGAAATGAAGACCAATGAAGGGATGTGCTGATAACGGGAGAAAAAAAAAGTTGGAGAGGGATGGTCAAATTCAATGCGGCCTAAGCTAACTCTTTGAACCTTGAACCGATCAAGTCACCATTATTGAGGTGGTGCTAGACTGTGCATCCATCATGCAGTCTTGACTTCAAACTAGACATCAAATTTGCTTATTCGTGATGATGAAGGTGGAATGCTATTTCTCACACTGTTTCTGACACCTTTGCAAGTGCAATCCACTGCTAAAGTGTGGTCTTCTTAGAAAAATACATAGATGTAGGACATGTGGATGTGCATATTATAGCAATTTTATCAGAAGCAGAGAGGTCAATGCAGAGAATTACTCCGAGTTCTGTTTTATATACTTATTAGCAGCTGCATTACAAATTGAAGGCCTAATTTACGGTGCCAACATTGAGGAAAGTGGATACGGTATTCAGAATTAACGAAGCCTTCCAATAACACTTTTTATATGCGAATTCATACTAAATAAACATAAACTATTCATGAATAAAGCCCCCCCATGTTCTTCGCACTCGCTTTTAAATATTTTCCGTGTAGAGAATATGTATAATTGTAGCCTGGCACAGCGTCTCCAGTAAACCTAGCTCAGTGAACCCGTATTTCCTAACTGCATCTGACTATCTTTATTTCTTTGGCTCAATAAAACCCTGCCGTTTATGTGAAACCAACAAGATTCGAGTGACATCATTCACACTTTTCCCGTGTGTTTTTAACTCAATGTTTGCCACAAAGCATTGCACAAAATCTTTATTGAGTTCTTATTTGTGGTACGTTTCCCTTTTGTTCTGCGATTCATTTCTTTAACGCTCAAGGATGATAGAGATTATGCATTCATTGTTGGATAGGTGTAATATCACCTTATGGACTAATTAACTAATGGTTGTGGGTGTAGATGAATCTCTCCCCGTCCTCTCTGGAGCCTTGCCAACGGTACCTTTCCACAGCTGGGTCTTGTTTGCTTGCCTTATCTCAATTCCCCTTAGTTTTTCTACTATTAAATCTTTCCTTCTCCTCACGCCAACAATACCACAGTCTGTTGGGTTTTCTTTTTTCTTTTTTTAGTGAATGAGGGTGTCTGGGGGTGTGAGAATGAAAGTGATTTCACATCCAAACCCCATACACCAGTTTTCTTAATAATAGTATTTTTTTAGGTTGTCTTTCTTCTCTGGGGTCTCTATAAACATGACATCTCCCATTTAACCCTTTCTTTACAGCTGAATAAACTTTTGGCATGCAAAGACGTATCGCTGAGCCCAACGTCCTTGAACATTTTACACCGCAATACTCCCCTATCTTACCTTTTTTCCAGTTTATTACATTAACATGTAACGGCTCCAGATGTTGACTTCTCTTTTTTATTCAGCTTAAGTACTAATTGAATTTGCCCATAAAAGAGCAGATGCTTTCTGCTTCAGAACACAATGTGTCATGGGCACAAAAATGACAGGAACATGTTGGGAATTGGACTAAAGCACTGAGTGAATTTTAACTCTTTCTATGCCAGGACTTTGTATCATGCTGTATGTGTAAGAGTATGTGTTTGTTTACTGTAATACTCAGGAGTGACACAAATAAATATGTTGATTACAATGATTAACACCCCTTAAAAGACATGTTATGCAATCATATTGACAACATTCTATCACTCCTGTTACAATTGTTAAACAAAATGCTGTTGATAATCACGTTGCAGGCTCAATAATCCAGTGAAAACTGCCTTTAATAAAATAAAACCTTGGGACAATGATCACTAGTTAATTTCCACAGTTTATGCTGTAGCGTTTCCCATGAAAATGTGGTCAGCACATCATTTCAGAGTGGGAGTGGGAAATCTAACATTTCTATTTATTTATTTTATTCACCACACATGTTTCCAATCTGCAGAAACTCAGCATAGTTGGGTTTTTCCCCTTTTACAATGCCATTACAAAACAATGTTCATTGTTTGTGGCATTTGCTCTAATTTTACAGCTCTTGCTCCATTTTGTACTCATTGCTTATAGTCCTGCACTGGACTGACTATGGGATATGGGGACTCTTTTCATGCTGTTTTATTTAAGGATGTTATTGTTGGCCCTTGCACAGGCCACAGTCAGCCCCTGGGTCTTTTTCCCAAGCGATAGAACCACCCACATGTCATCCATCATCTGACCTCTCTCTTCATGACAGGTCACTTCTGCTTTTCCACCAGGATGCACTGTGTGTGTGTGTGTGTGTGTGTGTGTGTGTGTGTGTGTGTGTGTGTGTGTGTGTGTGTGTGTGTGTGTGTTGTGAGCCAGTTTTGGGACAGTAATTATAAGATGAAGTTGAGACAGAGCTCATAATGCAGATGATACTCTGTTAAGATGGTGTGGTTTATACAGTGCCGTAAAACCTCATCTAAATACAGTTCAGTGTGTCTTGCCAAGCTCTGCAAACATTGTGCTAATTATATGCTATTATCTATAATTACAAATAGGTAGGCTATTATTGCACCTATTCACCAACTATTATTGCAGCACCACAGTTCAGGGTGTTTATAATTATAACAACTTGAAACATACTGAATGAAATATGACTAAGGCTTTACATAATGATGATAAGAAGGTAAAGAGAGGAAATTGTTTATGTGGTGTGACAGTGCCCCCTACTGGCAGTTTGGTTCACATCATGCCGTTGTTCTGGATAATGATAAGAAAATGCAATTTTCCTCCCATCATTTATTTTTGGCCAAAAATTTGACATAATTTCATCAGTAAAAACTTTCTTTTCAAATTGGAATGTTGATTTTGGGACATCAAATATCACAGTAAGCAAGGCAAAACATTCCATGGACCATTTTAGACAATGAGGCCTTTAAACACTTACAGCCAAAATATGTCCATTTCAGGTTTCACTTTGAAGTCCATGGAATTGACATTTCCACTGTTTCTGCTGTAATGTTTATTTTAATTTCATTAATATCACTTTGCTTATATCTAGAGCCAAAATAAAATCAACAACCATAACATATTTACCCACTTGCAACATTTCTCAGTAGTAGGCTATAGTTTATATTTTAATAATACTTTTACAGCTATTTTTAAAGGAGACATATTATGCTTTTTCAACTTAAGTTAGTGTGTAATGTTGCTGTTTGAGCATAAAAAATATCTGCAATATTACAAAGCTCAAAGTCTACTCCAAAGGGAGATATTCGACTTAACAGAATCCACTTTTCACTACAACGAACGGCTCGTTTGGACTACAACACACTTTTTCCGGATCTTATGAAGTCACGATGTTCCTCATTTAAATAATTCCCGCCCACGGAACACACAAAAAAGTTGGCGAGGCATGGTTGGGCGATGGTTGGGCGAGGGCGATTTTCTCAATGTTTCGATTTTTTTGCACCATCAGATTCCAGATTTTCAAATAGTTGTCTCTCGGCCAAATTTTGTCCTATCCTAACAAACCATACATCAATGGAAAGCTTATTTATTCAGCTTTCATGTGAAGTATACATCTCAATTTCAGAAAATTGACCCATGTGACTGGTTTTGTGGTCCAAGGTCACATATTCTAGTATACCCCAAAAACAAAATCAAGACTTTGTGAAAGGGCATAAGGACCCCTTTATTCAACTGATAATGACATCCACATTGCATGCAATTGACTATATCAGTTTTTGAAAATATAGATGACTGCACATATTCATACTGTTGTATAAACATATACAAAGGCCTATATTACATTCAACAACACTTAATTTTTTAAGTACAATCAACTTGGATTTTTAAGTAATTTAAACTTTAATCACACTAAATAGATTTTAAAAAAATCTGTGAATCTTGTATAACATAAAAAAGTTGAAATTGCTTAACTGATGAGTTAAAGCAACTTATTGACTAATTGATCATATATATGTACATGCATATATATATATATATATATATATATATATATACAGTGAGGAAAATAAGTATTTGAACACCCTGCTATTTTGCAAGTTCTCCCACTTGGAAATCATGGAGGGGTCTGAAATTGTCATCGTAGGTGCATGTCCACTGTGAGAGACATAATCTAAAAAAAAAATCCAGAAATCACAATATATGATTTTTTAACTATTTATTTGTATGATACAGCTGCAAATAAGTATTTGAACACCTGTCTATCAGCTAGAATTCTGACCCTCAAAGACCTGTTAGTCTTTCTTTAAAATGTCCACCTCCACTCCATTTATTATCCTAAATTAGATGCACCTGTTTGAGGTCGTTAGCTGCATAAAGACACCTGTCCACCCCATACAATCAGTAAGAATCCAACTACTAACATGGCCAAGACCAAAGAGCTGTCCAAAGACACTAGAGACAAAATTGTACACCTCCACAAGGCTGGAAAGTGCTACGGGGAAATTGCCAAGCAGCTTGGTGAAAAAAGGTCCACTGTTGGAGCAATCATTAGAAAATGGAAGAAGCTAAACATGACTGTCAATCTCCCTCGGACTGGGGCTCCATGCAAGATCTCACCTCGTGGGGTCTCAATGATCCTAAGAAAGGTGAGAAATCAGCCCAGAACTACACGGGAGGAGCTGGTCAATGACCTGAAAAGAGCTGGGACCACCGTTTCCAAGGTTACTGTTGGTAATACACTAAGACGTCATGGTTTGAAATCATGCATGGCACGGAAGGTTCCCCTGCTTAAACCAGCACATGTCAAGGCCCGTCTTAAGTTTGCCAATGACCATTTGGATGATCCAGAGGAGTCATGGGAGAAAGTCATGTGGTCAAATGAGACCAAAAGAGAACTTTTTGGTCATAATTCCACTAAACGTGTTTGGAGGAAGAAGAATGATGAGTACCATCCCAAGAACACCATCCCTACTGTGAAGCATGGGGGTGGTAGCATCATGCTTTGGGGGTGTTTTTCTGCACATGGGACAGGGCGACTGCACTGTATTAAGGAGAGGATGACCGGGGCTATGTATTGCGAGATTTTGGGGAACAACCTCCTTCCCTCAGTTAGAGCACTGAAGATGGGTCGAGGCTGGGTCTTCCAACATGACAATGACCCGAAGCACACAGCCAGGATAACCAAGGAGTGGCTCTGTAAGAAGCATATCAAGGTTCTGGCGTGGCCTAGCCAGTCTCCAGACCTAAACCCAATAGAGAATCTTTGGAGGGAGCTCAAACTCCGTGTTTCTCAGCGACAGCCCAGAAACCTGACTGATCTAGAGAAGATCTGTGTGGAGGAGTGGGACAAAATCCCTCCTGCAGTGTGTGCAAACCTGGTGAAAAACTACAGGAAACGTTTGACCTCTGTAATTGCAAACAAAGGCTACTGTATCAAATATTAACATTGATTTTCTCAGGTGTTCAAATACTTATTTGCAGCTGTATCATACAAATAAATAGTTAAAAAATCATACATTGTGATTTCTGGATTTTTTGTTTTTTAGATTATGTCTCTCACAGTGGACATGCACCTACGATGACAATTTCAGACCCCTCCATGATTTCTAAGTGGGAGAACTTGCAAAATAGCAGGGTGTTCAAATACTTATTTTCCTCACTGTATATATATATATATAAAAATACTGTCATGTTTAACAGCTGTTTAATTCATATAAAATAAAAATAAAAAATGAATTAAAACTAAGCTATTTGAAGCGCCTGATAAAACACTTTAAGGTTCTATAACCTCTTCTTTTAAGAGTGTTTTAATTAACATGAACTAACAATGAAAAATATCTTCTAAAGCATTTATTAATCTTAGTTAATGTTAATTTCAGCATTTACTAATACATTACATTTATGAATAGTTGTATTTTCATTAATTAAGGTTAATGTTAAAGATAAAAAAAACACTGTAACAAATGTATTGTTCATTGTTGTTAGTTAATGCATTAATATGGTTCTGAATATTCTGAAGTATTCAGTTCTGAATGCATTTCCTTCATAGGCTCAATCTTTCAAATAAAGATAGTCAGACTGCCTGTGGTTTTCTTCATTGAACTTGCAGCAGTAATTGAAGCAGTTCCCATGGGTGTAGTGCATTTGGGGACGTTAAGTGCTGTCTCTTGTCATGCTATGTTTTTGTAAAATAGGTTCTTTTTGTCAGTTTCCTGTGATGTTCTTCATTGTTTTTTTTCCTCATTTATTTATTTATTTCTTTAAAGTGTGCAAGAAGCCCCTAATGCTTGTTTTCCATGAGAGGCTCTCCTCTATCCCAGGGGGCTGTCAGTTGTGGAAGGGCCTCCATTTTCACCCGTCACTAAGATGGCCCATCTACCAGAACACACAAAGTCTTGGCATCTCAGCTCCTGAGAAATGGATTACCTATTGGAGCTGACACCCAGAAACTTACTCCTTTCTACCATGTTAATGTCTCATACTTGACTGATGTGACTGATAAAACTTGGCAGTGCCATACAGATATACATATGAACATATTTTCATACTTTCACTTGAATATTTTTCAGTTTTTTGTATTATTATTTATACTGTGTTTGCATGTTTATTAAGTTTAGGTAGGCTACATAAAGTCTTGGCTCCAAAAATATTTCCAGCATTTCAGCAGGCCAACTTCAATTCACATTTGAGAACTGAATCACAAGTAATTTTCCCAATTTAATTCTGAACTGAAAGGGGTATACCCCAAAATTCAGCCAAAAATTAAAATTCAGTCATCATTTACTCATGTTGTTCCAAACACAAAAGAATATATTTTGAAGAATTTCGGTAGGCTAACCAAACAGTTGATGGACCCCATTGACTTCCATATTATTTTTCCCCCATACAATGGAAGTCATTGGGGCCTATCAGCTGTTTGTTAACCATGCATCTTCTTCAAAATATATATTTTTTGTGTTCAGCAGATGAAAGAAATTCAAAGGTTTGAAAAAACTTTAGGGTGTGTAAAATTGACAGAATTTTCTGTGTTTTTTGGGTGAACTGTTCCTTGAACATTTATGGTTTATTTATAATTTAAAACTTTATACTCATTCACTGACCTCTTCTGGAAGGTTGTGGTTCATGTGTCATATCCTCATCAAGGATGTAGCGTTGTGCTGAAGCAGCTTACTTACGAAATTTCCGTAGGTGACGGAGCATTTCCGTAGTAACCTGTCTGGCCTGCTCTCCTTCATCGCTGCCTGAAGCAAGCAGCGGAACTTTAGAGTTCATGCTTTGGCTGTCGTGACAGCTCGACTGGCGCGACCAGCGGATTTCAAGGGCTGGAACACCTTTTTTCGCGACCGAAAGACACAACACCACAGCCAAGATGTTGAATATGTGGAAAGTGAGGGAGCTGGTTGATAAAGCGTGAGTATTGTGAATGTTTTCTTAAGTATTTTGGTGTCTTGTCTCATACCTGTTGAAAATGAGACACGTACGCACTCATTGACGTCACACACTCTCGAGACAGGAGCTAGCACAGTAGCTAACTACAGCTTTGTTGTCCCCTTAAAAGTCGACAGTGTAACGTTATATAGAACAGTAGTTTTCCAGTCGGTTACTATACTTTATCAGACGTTTTCACTTGTTCATCACGGCTTTGTTTTGTTTACAAGACAAACGATTCCCTCAAACTTCGTTTCTTTGAACTCAGTGGCTAATTTTATGACAGTTGCTAAACTTGTGTTGGCTGTCAAAACACGGTGCTTGTTTTTAATAGTGCTTTTCACACCAAACTAACGACACGTCTGTTAACATTATGAATGAGAAAATTATTTAAAAGTAAAGTAAGAGCACACGTTTTACTTGCATTGGAGTGACCATAACTTTCATATTTGACAGCTATGTTCAGGCATTGTTTAAGCTAATCAGTTAGCCTGATATGAAAAGCGAATAATTGGCCATATTTGTGTGGTGTCCTTTGCTTATTAATTGTTAAACTGTTTACAGTTTCTGGTTGTAATCCTGTTAGAAAGGCTGTAAGTATAAAGATGGATGCGTAGTTGCTATATTGGAGTTTTATGGAAACTCCTGAAGTTAGACTGAAACTTGAAGTTAGACTGAAACTTGTATTTTAACAAAGGACATGAACTGGAATTTTTTTTTCAAGAAAAATATTCCAACAAAATAATTCAGTGTTATGTTTTTTTAAAAAATCTAATGAGTTTATTATACATTTTACAGTTTGTTTATCCCATGAACATTTAAAATATAAGCATTTACTTTGAGGTTAGTGGCATTCTGCACTTTCAGTGGATTAGTCCAGTAAGACATGCTGTCATGTTTGCTTTTACATAAAAATTTTAGGCTGATGCCACTTTTTATACTAAGTCATTACTTGACCTAAGTATTTGCTGGAACCCTCTTTCATGAAATGGAAGTTGCGATCGTTTTTTCTTCCCTATTGAGACGCATATCCAAGTGAATTAGCTTCTCTGACAAGAGCAAATTTAGGGCAGAACTTGTTTTTGTCCATTGGGAATTGATTGGATGGTTGTGGTTTGCTATTGTTGTGATCTCATGTGAGTGACAGGTTGTCCCGCCCACACGCCAGTACACGCATCATCAGAGAAGAGAAGAGATGTCACTGCAAGAGGGAGGGGACATTATTTTGATAAAAATTTATGAGGGCACATTAATTAAAAATAAAATAATGATGTGCACAGTTAAATCATTTTTCATAGTACTCCAATATTCCATTTTCAAGAATTTTCAATGTAGATTTTTTCCTCAGAAATTAGGCCCATTCACTATCTCAGAAACCATTTAAAGGTTAAACTCTGTTCTAGCTGTGCTGTCTGTCTTGCACGCAGCCACAACTGCTGTCTTATGAAGAGTTTATGAGGTTGATCAAAAGGCAAGTACAGCTATTCAAAATTATGTTGTCTTGAGAAGTGCCGCGGTCAATGACAAATCAAATCCCCTTCATAAAATGAACTGCTGGTCATAGTCACAGACTACACTTTGATTTTATTTTTGTAGACTTGTGTGTCTCAGAGTTGTGCTGTCTGTTAACTGCGATTGAAGAACCAAAATGGCTTTTGCAACTTTTATTCAACAGAAAATTGGTGAGAATGAGTTTAGCTACAAGAATGACATACAGTATGATGATCATTAAAGAGGTTATTGTGCAACTCTCAACCTGAGTAAAAAAAAAAAAAAAAATTATTATCCTTCTCTGACAGTACAGAAAAATGGTTACTGAAGGCTTTAATTCACAAATATGAGTTTGCATAAACGTTTGGGTGTTGCCTAACTGCGTACGTCCCTGATACTGTGTCATTTACACGTTCTTTTCAGCTTTGAAACTGTGATAATATAACAAATCAGCTGATGTTGTTGTAAGTTGAAGGGTGTAGCTACTTAATAGAGACTACAATTAATTATTGGAGAAGCAAAAAGCCTATAATCCTATATGCTGGATGACACTGAATATTAAGGAAGTATCAATACCATCACTCATCATGACCTGCAAAATAACCAAAAAAAAAACAAAAAAACAACAATTGTCATTTCTTGTTTTTACAGAGCAACTTTGAAAACAATGTAGCAAGCTGTTGCCTCCAAAATCAGTCTGTCATCTCCA
The DNA here is from genome assembly GCF_963993115.1 of Abramis brama. Lineage (NCBI taxonomy): Eukaryota > Metazoa > Chordata > Actinopteri > Cypriniformes > Leuciscidae > Abramis > Abramis brama. The sequence goes on along the minus strand of NC_139975.1, from coordinate 17,180,436 downwards.
ACAGTCTGACCTTTTTACAGACGATTTGCCAAGTGTACCCATGGGTGGACTGATGAAGTGTGGGGAATTTAGCTTCATGCTGGTAAAGAAATGAACAGCTTGTTCCAAAATGGTGTGAAAGTTCTGAGATGACACAGGAAGACTTCAGTGCTTTAGTATTTAGCATAGTGGATAGTATTTATCACTTATCACAGGGATCAAATAACTGTGGAAAGAATTTCAGTAGTACCTGAAATAAAAATCAAAGCATTATCCTCAAGCTGTGAAACCACCAGTTAATGCAGCTGACCGGTTTGGTGTGTTTTTGAAGAATTAAGACACTCTTGTTTTCCCCAAATTTTTCTGGAGGTGTAAATGATTGCACCCTGCAAGCATGAGCAAATGGATGTCTTGACCTACTTTTTATCAACTCAAACTATGCCAAAGTTAATTACAGTATTTATCTGTTTTACTTTTTCTTTGATCATTTTTATTCTATCTTTGTCTAGGTGATTGTGTAATATATCTGATTAAACCTTGAATAAACAAGGAGAAAAGGGAGTTTTTATTTTATTTTTGCAGTTTACTCTTCCATTGAGCAAGACAATACCCAGGTATTTTTTCAATAGGCTGTAAACTGAGACATTTTCTAGACGAGGTCTTTATTAAAACCACAAACAATCTAGGAGTAGGAAAGATTGAGGACCTCATACGGTGCTTTTTATTTGATCCACCCTCTATTCTCAGAGAGCCTGTCCTACACCCCTCCCATATACTGAGATCTCGTGTGTCTTGTATAACCACTCTTTACTCTGTTAATGTCCCTCTAGTACTAAACTGGTTTCACATAATAAGAGCTTTTGGTGCCCTGCTTTGCTTCTTACCACCATCTGGTATTCGAATGAAGGTGTGGTCTGAGATTTGATTATTTGAATAACTGTCCTAACTGTTCTGTTCCTTTTTTAATAGGTAATGAAAAGTTTTCACTTGTACCAGTTATGCAACCATAGGGGATTTTTAAAATGGTTACTCACTATATATATAGTTTGAATAGGATGTGTTTTTCTGTTTATTTATAATCACTGTTGATTTAACAATAAACAATACATGCCGTATTTTAAACTGATTAAACTGATGTGAAACAGAATCAACTTTATGGATATCCATTTAAAGTACCTATAACAAATATCACCTAATGCAGATGATTAATGAAGGCACCTGTGCAACAGTCTGCTCAGTTTCACAATTCAGTTAATTTTTACAACTGATTTATCAAAATGTTGTTTTTTTATAAGCTTTCTGCCATTCAAGTAATATTACTAGTAATATTTAGTCTTTGCTGAAAGGTTCTTTCCCTCAGATTATCACACAATCACTCTGAATAAAGACTTTACTGAAAGGCTTTTTTGTTTTAATCTCTTTCTCACAGAACCAATGTTGTGATGAATTATACTGAAACTGAATCTAAAGTTCGAGAAGCCACCAATGACGACCCATGGGGACCTTCTGGACAGTTAATGGGGGAGATTGCCAGGCAAGTGGGGTTTTTTGATGGTTTATTTGTGACTTCTCTGCATGCTTTCTATGAACTTTATCTTGACTCTGAACCTGTCAGCAGTTACACATATTTACAATATGGAGAATGCTAAGCTAAGCTTTGCCTATCTTTGGTTTCAATTCAGGGCTACGTTCATGTACGAGCAGTTTCCTGAGGTAATGAATATGCTGTGGACTAGAATGCTGAAAGACAACAAGAAAAACTGGAGAAGAGTTTACAAGGTATGCTTTACTGATGACGATACAGGAGTTTTGTTTTGCTGTAATCGGTCCTGAACTTTACTGTCCTTTCTACCTCAGTCTTTACTGCTGCTGGCATACCTGATTAGAAATGGATCTGAACGGGTGGTCACGAGTGCAAGAGAGCACCTGTATGACTTGCGTTCAATTGAAAGCTATCATTGTGTAGGTGAGTGAACTGCACAAAGGCAAGAGCTTATATAATTTTTCATCTTCCATGTACACTGTTTGATGTCTCAAAGATATTGCAAAGTGATGGATGAATGGGCTTTGTGTTTCAGATGAGAATGGCAAAGACCAGGGTATCAATGTGCGTCAGAAGGTAAAGGAGATGCTAGAGTTTGTCCAGGACGATGACAGATTGAGAGAGGAGAGGAAGAAAGCCAAGAAGAACAGGGACAAGTATATAGGCGTGTCCTCTGACAGTATGTCGGGTTTCAGATACTGTAAGTCCCTAACTTCCTTTTCTAGGTCTTATACATGCGCACACACACACTGTCCTCCCCATCATGTTTATAAAGGTATACAAGGTGTTTTATCCCACACAGCAAACACATTTATCATAAGGAATTTATCTAAAAGGGACTATCGGAAAACAAGGATGTCCCCTGTCTCCTCTCCACTGTAATTATCCCTGAAGGGTTTGCTTTGCCAGATGAGTGAACTGTACTGTAGCTTTATTTTGATACCTGGCATAGCTGCTTTTTCACATGACAGCATCAATTATAGTTTTGATGTCCTTGATTGGGAAGGAAAAAATGCAATGCATGATTTGTAATGGCTGTTTCAGATTTAATTTGGTATCTTGTTTTAGTTTGACAGTCGTTTTACCTTTTAAAGTTGAATGAAACTTATGTGATTATATATTATATATGTGAAATATGTGATTTTGAGATGGTGGCTTGCAAATTTATCCAGTAATGTAATCACAGTACAGTCACAGAATATACCTAAGTTGAAGCTTTACAGCCTTATCTCTCTTCTCTTCACATTGATATCGAGTGTTTGTGTGTGAATCTTATACCGGGTCATATTTCACCCCACCCCCTGAAATAAACTAACAACATAACAACATTAAGCCTGCATTTTTGCATTATTTTCATGACAATTAAGCACCCCCTTCATAAAAAGAAATTGTATATTAATTAAATTAAGTATTTATCATAACTTGGTAATATTTATTGTATTACCTTTCATTAATGCTTATTAAATCATTTAATTCTAATAAGAATCACCATTTAGAATAATGGAAATTACAAACAACCTCAAAAGAAAACATAGTAATTTGAATTGGGTCGGGAAAATGTGCTTAGTTGTCATAAAAATATATCAGTGAGTTTGGGTGAAATATGACCTAGACATGAGATTCACCCTTTTATTCCTTATTGTCATATATTAATTCTAAATGAAGCTTGACTTTATAATATGTGTATATAGCATAACACACTGCTATCCTGTTTATGCATTCTGCAGCGGAGGACAGGTTTGATTTCAGAGAATCACGCTCGAAATGGGATGAAGACTGGGACAAAAGCAAGGGGGCTTTCCCTTTCAGTGAGAAACTGGGAGAGATCAGCGATAAGATTGGAAGCACCATTGATGACACAATCAACATGTTCCGCAAAAAAGACAGGGACGACTCGCCTGACAGATTCAGGTCAGGACCCCCAGGCCGTCTCACCTTCCCATCTCAATCGCCTGGAAACACCTTTTCTCTTTTTTTGAAACACAAATAGCATAAATGTTATAACTAATTAAATGAACAAATTGTTGACAGCTGTTTATAACATTTTGTACTGATTGTGTCATGGACTGATGTGTTTGTGTTTTGTCTACTTGTTCTCAAAGAAAGAAAGCATTTTGTTAGAAATCTCACAAGTGTATGCTTTATCTCCTCTGTATAGTGAGGCAGATGAGGACCGTCGGGGAACGCGAAACGGGCAGACGGGGAAATCCGAATTTAAAGATGAAGAGACGGTGACAACAAAAAGCGTCCAGATCGTCCAGGCCACGGAGACCACTGCCACTCGTAAGAGAGGTGTTCCGTCCAAAACGATAGACCTGGGAGCAGCTGCGCGTTACACTGGCGATAAACCCTCCACCGACTCAAACACAAGCCAGGTAGAGAAACACTGCAACGAAACAATAGCTACTAGCACTAGTCTTTTTCCTGTATAATTAAACCTCTCTGGCACTTGGACTCGTCAAATATGCAACTTCAACAAGAGGTTTGTTAGTAAATAGCACAAAAATTAAATGTTAAACTTGTATTTAAAAAAAACTTAGACTCTACACTGACATCTTGTGGTAGATGTTAAGAGTGTTTTCAGTTTGTCCTCTCTTTGTTGCTGTAGACCACATCAGCAGTGAGCCAGCCCAGTTCTGGTCTGGTGGACTTGTTCTCGGCAGATCCTGTACCTGCTCAACCAGCCTCCAAAGGTGACAGAATAACATCTTTGGGTTTTAGCAGAGGAAAATATTTTAGATTTTTTAATTCTCATTTATTTGCTTTGTGGTTCAGCACTACCTCAACAATTGAACATGCAATGCTCAATTATCGCCCTAAAAGACCTGACAGAGACTACAGGCAAGCAGGACATGACTGTTTTTGCAACATTAGCAAGCAGCATGAATCTTGCACTATCCTACAACACATAATTGAACTTTTCATGAATAGAAGAATGCTCATACATATTATGAGTCATTTGCATAAGGTAAACTTTTCTGTCAAACTACTTTTCTGTATTAATACTAATAATGAGTAGTCGTTAGGGATGTGACGATGAGGATATTTTCCCACCGGTTAATCGACGTGTGACAACACCGGTAATGCCGGTGTCACCGGCGTTTTTTTTTTAAATCGCTAATTTAAAGGCAAACATAAAATGCGGATGGCACTGGCAGATTGCACTGGCAATCATAATGGTGCGGAGGAGCACTGTTTTGTTGTTGTGTTTTTCATTAAGAATAATAAGCTAATGAACTAACCAATAAAGCAATCTGCCCGAATTGGCACTAATTTGAATTGGCACTAACCCCTTTTCAGGGCTGCGCTCGTTGTCTTTTGACTTCCGGTCTGTATTTTCACAGTGATTTTGCGTGTTTATTAATGAACGGCTCGTTTTAAAATCTTCCCGGTCGACAGACATTTGTTAAGACATCTGCTTTAAACATTACAGTCCTCATGATAACTTTAGTTAACTTTACATTAAGTAAATCCACTTCAAAAGCTAATTACTCCTGGACAGCAAAAACGGAAGTTACAAGACAATATTCTAAAGATGGCGGTGCCCTCGTTTCTCTGGCACATAAGGTCTATAGGCTACTGTGAGACAATGTTTCTTCTTCTGTTGTCTGAGACTTGATTGACAGCTTTTAGATGCGTTATTGGCATCGCCACCCTCTGGTTACATGAATGTGTCACCACCGCATCAGAACCAAAATATGGGATTTTTTTTAAAGACAATAATCGCACAACCTATTCGATATTCTATAATAAAATCAACTAATCGAATATTCGAAAATCGTGACTCATCCCTAGAATAGAACAAGCGTTTTTCCATAGGAATGAACTGAAAACGCTTTCCCTGTTCTGCTCGCTCTGCACCCGTGGACACGTGCGGCCGTGCGCATTAGTTTCGTTTTCAAATGAAAATTTTCTTGAATGGTTAGTTCATTAGCCTATTATTCTTAATGAAAAACACAACACCAAAACAGTGCAATGACAAATTCGCTAAAACAGGCGCTTTTACATTTCGCTTTGACACCAAATATTCTGCAGTCACCTTGTTAGTCAGCTCCTCACTCTCATGTGCTGCGATTCTCGTTCGGCTCACGATTTATTAAGCAGACACGTTCAGTTTAATAGTGTCTGTTCTCTAACTGAACTAAAGGATTTTATATTAAAAAAATCAAATCGACGGTGGGGGTGGTGCCACGGTGGGCAAGTGATGTAGCCGGTGTTGCTTCTGTACACCGGTAACAGACTGTCGTAGCAAGCCTAGTAGTCGTTCAAGCTGTAGTTCATGTTCATGAAGAATGGATGAGGAGATAAGTGAAAGTAGAAAGAAGCGTTATGCCATTAGTTTGGCAGCATGGATGTATCCCGCTGAAAAGGAGGGGTGCACAGCGAAGTTTAGCATATGCACTCTCCTGCGCTCCTGCTGTCTGCTGAAGCATATAGTCACTGTGGCCAGATGTCAAAGCGGTCCCTGGTGGGTGTGTAGTGCCGAGCAGATGTTTAGCTCTCATCCTAACTGCCCTGCTCCCTCCTCCACCATTCAAAGAGCTGCATCTTTCCTCCTCTACATAACTCCAGCCACAGGCTGCTGGAATGTAACGTGAGTTACACACTCAGAGTGTGTATGTCCATTACAGTCACCAACAGATGTTTCTTATTTGTATGTTCTCCATTTTTGTCTTTTTCTTAGGAGATTAGTGAGGAATTAATCTTTTTTGCAAATCTAGAATGTCATAATTGAACCACTCTCTTTCATTCTAGGTTTAAACTCTGACCTGATTGGAGGTTTTGCTGATTTCTCTTCTTCTGCAGCTGCAGCCACTCTTCCATCATCAGCTGGTATGTTTATATAACCTCTTAACACACTATCAGGTCAAAAATTCAACCTGAAACACTTTCTTATTTTTACATCTTCTTACTACAACATACACTACTGTTCAAAAGTTTGGGTCAGTAAAACATTATTAGTTTTATTCAGCATGGCCTCAGTAAATTGATGAAAAGTGACTGTAAAAACTTTTCAAAAGATTTCTATTTCAAATAAATGCTGTTCTTTTGAACTTTCTATTCATCAAAGAAATCTGACAAAAAAAGTATTATGGTTTCCACCAAAATAATAAGCAGCACAACTGTTTTCAACTTTGATAATAATAAATATTTTTTGAGCAGCAAATCAGTTTATTTGAATCATTTCTGAAAGATCATGTGACACTGAAGACTGGAATAATGATGCTGAAAATTCAGCTTTACATCACAGGAATAAATTACATTTTAAAATATATTCAAATGAAAAATTATTATTGTAATAATATTTCGCAAGTTTACTGTTTCACTGTATTTTTGATCAAATAAACGCAGCCTTGGTGAGCATGAGACTTTTTTTCTTTTCTTTGTTTTTTAAACGTAAAAAAAATCTTACCACCCCCAAACATTTGAATGGTATTTTCAAAACTGACTAGTCAGTGTGTTTCCTAAATGACAAGTCAGTTAATTGGTCTCAAGAAAACTGTATAATTAGGCAGGTTTTGGGTTCACATGACCCCAATCAAACAAAGTAAGTCTCTATATTTTTTTCTACTTAAACTCACATGTTAAAATGAAAGCCTGAAGGGAGACAACTTGAAGGACACAAAGTGGTGATATGTGTGTGTGTTTTTTATATGATTATTTAAATATAGTTCTGGGACTATAACAGAAGGCTGTTTTTTTTTCCTGCTGGACCAGAGTTTGCCATCCTCAGCTGCCTGTTTATGAAATACTCCAAGCAGAAAGCTCTTAAATAGTGAAAGGAGGAGGCAGCCATATGGTGGGCTGCTGTGCTAAAAGCTAATGAGTAAAGACACATTTCAGCTCTTGTTGGGTGTGACACATTACCCTCTGCATTTCTGGGACAGGGCTGAAGTGACTGAGAGTCTGAGATTCGTTTGATATTCATGCATCTTCAGTGCCCTGATCATTTCATTACTGGTTCTCTTACATTTCTCTATATTTTGTGTTGCTCATTTGCATGCAAATCCTCTGTTTTATTTGCTTGATGATAAAGCCTGATGTGAAGCAATATTTTGGATTTTGATCAAAAAGAACTATTACAGCTTCCTCCTGTGATACTTGAGCTCTCTATAATATTTGTGCTCCTCTGCGCACCATTTCATCAGAGACTTTTGTGTTTCCTCAGCCCCAGCGTCTAGTGGAAATGGAGACTTTGGGGATTGGAACGCTTTTCCTGCAGCCCAACCAGCCGTCCCGGCAGCCCAGCCTGTCAACTCTGTAGGAATAGACCTTTTCTCAGGTCTGCAGGTGGCCCCTGCTCCTGCATCCATGGCACCCTCATCTGACCTTTTTGACCTAATGGGCTCCTCCCAGACCACTAACTTCAGCACCTCCCAAAGCATGAACTTCTCCATGACCAGCTCTCAGACCATTGGCATGCCAACGTCCAAATCACAGGTGCCTGCTGGCTTTGAGATTTCCCTCAATGTATCTATCTATATAATATGAAGAAAGAGTACTTGATACATCTTTTAGTTCAGGACTCCATGAAATGCTTTAAAGAGCACAGTTTATATATATATATATATATCATTTTGCATTAAATTGATCAAAAGTGACAGTAAAAGTATCACGAAAAAATGTATCATGGTTTGGTTTCCACAAAAATATTAAGCTGTTTTCAACATTGATAATTAAAAAATGTTTCTTGAGCAGCATATTAGAATGATTTCTAAAGGATCATGTGACTGGAATAATGACGCTTAAAATCCAGCTTTGCCATCTCAGGAAAAAATAACATTAAAAAATGTATTCAAATAGAAAACAGTTATTATAAAATGGAATAATAAATTACAATTTTACTGTATTTGATCAAATAAATGCAGCCTGGGTGAGCAGAAAAGACCTCTTTCCAAAACATAAAAAAAACACTTTATTTAGTCAAATTTTAGGAGTACAAAAATTGCCTCAGTGCTAATAGTTTATTAAAACCCCACAAAAATAATACATATAAGCCATAAAACATTTGATTAGGCAGAGTCATTGTATACATAGGTTTAGCCTAACTTACAAATCTGTACCTATGCATTTTATTAGGTGTCACATCCAATTTAATAGACTTTGGTGTTTTGCCATCCCTCAACGTTATGTTTACAGCACAAAGAATCAAGATGAAACCTAGTGATGTAGAGCCTGTATTGCACATAGATGTGGTTTTCATTCAGATCCCCCATCTGTGGAGTAGTTAATGCAGCTCATCTAAGTGGAACTGCACACTAAACACTATTTACGCAAGAAAAGACAATTCTGGCCAAGGTTCAGAGCCAGCGGTTTAGAGAGCAGGCAACATGAAAGCGAAACGAGCGAGGGTTAACACGCAGCATCGGCACAATTTTCCACCCGCCCCCTCCTCATTACCCATCAACCCCGTCCCCTTGGGACGCCCATCACAGAGAATGGCAGAATGAGGAGGAACAAGTTTAAGTCAGAAAACCATTAAATTGAAACAAAAGCCTTGCACAAAGATAATATTTGCATGCTAAAAGCCTGACCTACTTTAAAATGGCAAGTTTTGTTTGTCTAAAGAAAAAAGCACCCCCCATAATTAGAGGGACTTGAGATGCATTTTAACATGCTGAAATAATTTTAGTGGAAGACAATGCCTCTCAACCAGCATTTCTGTCTTGTATAGCTCAAGAGTCTTGATAACCCTGACAGACCACAGTGCAATGTTCTGGAGTATTAATATTGCCTTTCATCTTCTCTGACTTTTTGCCATTGGCAAACATTCATGGCCAGTGGAGAATTTTAATTACCATGCTTGAATTGTAGCAGAACAGTATCATCTCAACAAAATCAGAAGAAACATTGTTTTTGATCATATGGGTGCTGTCATAAATGGTTTGTCCTAAAACTGACTGACTTTTCTTTTGGTCTTTGCAGCCACTGCAGACTATGGGGGACCCACTGATGCCCCAGCAACCGATGGCCCAGAAGCCCAATCCCAAAGTGTCTGTGCCTGCCACCTGGTCCAACTCTAATGTAGACATAAGCTTGGACTTCCTTGGCCCTGGCATGCAGCCACCCAAACCTTCTCAACCCACACTTAACATGATGCAGCATGGTAAGTATATATACCTGGGCCAGTCCTGCTCCTGAAGGGCCACTGTCCAGCAGAGTTCAACTCCAACCCAAATTAAACAGACCTGACCCAGCTAATCATGGCATGATCTTACTAGGCATACTAGAAACTTCCAGGCAGGTTTGTTGATGCAAGTTGGAGCTAAACTCTGCAGGACAGTGGCCCTCCAGGACTGAGTTTGGACACCCCTGATATAGACACTAATGTTGAGTGTCTGGGAAAGGATTGAATCTGGAGTTCAGTAAATTAAATGAGCTCAAAAAAGTTAAAAAATTACGAGTCTGTATGGGATGAGGAAAAGTTAAAATGAGAAAGCTATAATATATAAAAACTAGAACGAGATGAAGAAAGCAATCTGCCATGTTTATTTTCTCATTCTTTTTGTTCTATTTTTCCTCTTTAGTTTTTAAAAGGTTTTAAAAGGTGCTATATAAATAAAGCTTTATGCTATAAAAAATAAAATGTAGGAAATTTTATCAGAATCAAGAACATTACTGTTAGTTTGAAACCTTCTTACTGCATTTTCAATTAATATGTTTACATTTTTCCAAATAAGATAAAAATAAAATAAAAATCATACATAGCAGCAATGACAGTAAATACATTTTATAATGTTACAAAAATGTTCTATTTTAAATAATTGCTGTTTTGTTTTACTTTGTATTCAAGAAAGAATCCTGACAAAAATCAGTTTCTACAAAAATATTAAGCAGTAATATTAAATAATATTAATAAAATTATCTGTTTTCGACATTGATAATATTTGTTATTACTGTATTTTTTATCAAATAAATGCAACCTTTGTCAGCAGAGACTTCTTTCAGAAACATTTTTAAAAGTCTTACCGTTCCAAAACATTTGAACGGTAGTGTATTAAAAAACTAAAAACAAACACAACACATTTAATCAGTTTGACATTTTATACACCAAAAACAATTGAGGACCTAAAATAAAAAGATTCTGATTATTTTAATGGATTGTCAGCCCTTATTTTATTTTTAATTTTTCTGTATCCTGCAATAGGAGTTCCGACTCCTGTCAATATGATGACTCAGGGCTTTGCTGGAATGAACCTGGGCATGCAGGCTGCCACTACAATGGTCAGACCGCCCACCAACATCATGATGGGAGGAATGAACATGGGCATGCAGCCTGGCATGACAGGTAATGCCATGTCCATGCCACCCATGGGAGGGATGCCAGTCAATCAGGGCATGATGGGAATGAATATGAACATGGGTATGTCTACAGCTGCCATGGGGATGCCAGGAATGGGGATGAACCCTGCCATGGGACAGCCTAAACAAGATGCCTTTGCAGATTTTGCCAACTTTGGGAAATGAATTGCAAAGTATTAAGTGAACAATCTTTCAGGAGATGTGACCATGAAGAAGCTATGAAGAGCTAGAAGACAAAGACTACTTGAAAGATGTCAAATAAAGCCTCACAGGAAATGTTTGTTCAAATGATGCTGATGTTCAACTGGATGATTATATTATTTTCGATGTTCTTCTGATCAGCTGTACCAAGGAGCCCTGTTGAGGGTGGCTGGTTTGTTCTGAGAATCATTTCAGTCATTTCACACACACACACTCACGCACGTCCCACGTTTCCATGGCGTCGGGATATCGCTTTAAGGAATGTGATGATAGTGAATGACTCCGATTGACCTTATCCTCTTATATAGCTTGTTAATTTAACCCAGGAAATATTTGGGTTTCTAATGCTGTAGAAAAATCCTAATAATCAATTCTGGCCTTTCCTCTACTCTGCCTTAAGATGATAACCTGTAAATAGTTTTGCGCGCAGACAATAAGTTATTGAGTTCCATGATTAACGAATTATGACGGTGAGGATTTTTGTATGGAGTAAAGCTTGTGATCACTTTGCCATTTTGTATTTGATTTTAACCATTTTCTGAAGAGAAATGAAGTACTCTAACATCAAGATGATAGAATTACAACTCCAAATCAAAACCTTTGTGGCCTTAAATAGTAAATGTGTAATCTGATCTACTTTGCATCTTTATGAAAATGCAACATCTGTCGTTAGAACACATGGTGCCTGTCAGCCTTACTAAAAAAAAATTCTTTAGACAATATGAAAAGTACAGTATTTATTAAAGGTACTGTTAAAGAAGATACATATACAGTGGTGTACATATATGCACACACTTTTGTTTTATTTTATGTTTTTGCATGGTTAACTTATAAGGAAGAGTTTGGGTAACTAAAGGATATATATCTGAACCTGATATGGGTTCGTATTTTTATGCAGGTCTGCTCATGCTGAGTGTAGGGTGAGGCTGTGTGTTTGTAAACCCTGGTAGCACTGAGTTGGATGCTGTATCCAGAGGACCATCACTGTATTGTCAATATCATCTGTTTCTGTCCAGTGTCTGCTGACGCTTACCGAGCCCCTCTCTTCCATTCTGAGGCGTTGTACAAGCAGAATGACCAAATTCTTCCTTTCTTGTTACTTTTGTCCCCCTGACGGGTTGGTTTAGTTTTTTGTAGTCAGGTCTGTTTGGTTGGGGAGTGTTACTGGAAACACTATATGTTTATGCAAATCTACAGCAAGCAACTAAAAACGAAAATCTTTCTTCCACTGAGAATGTTTAATGTTTTCAATTTCATACAATGACTTGATTGTACTTATGATCTTTTATGAATGACAATAAAGAATTGATTTCCATTTTCATTGTTTTGCTTGTTTTTATCCCCTAATCAATCTCATGTCTTAAAAATAGTCAGTTTTTGGAGTCCTCCTAGGACCTGACTTCAAATGTTAACTTTGCATGCATTAATAGGATGAAAGTAGTACAGCCACATTTCCACTGGATCCTTTTCCAGTCAACTTTTTAATTGGCATTAAATGAATAAGTCACATTTAACTAATAAGGAACTTGATCTTAATGTAGGACAAGGAAACTGGCTACAGTTCCAGTGTCTGTATTTAATTTTTAAATGCTCAGTGCAGAATAATTCTGTATCCTACCGTTGTTTTCTTTATGTATTTCTGAGTCATTATATCTACTTTCCATCTGAAAACATGTTCCCCTATAGCCAGTGCCAATGGTGATTTTATAAATATGCAAGAAAATGTTGGGACTTTTCCTCATAAATATAGTGGTTAAGGATACTGAGATTTTCATGGCTTGATTAGTTGTACTAAGAAATACAGAACATCAAGTGTTATAAAGCATAACATGATATAAAACATTTTATATATACATGTAACTAAGTAAAGTCACAAGGAACTCTAAGATTTAAAGTGAAGAGAAAGTGTTTTTATACTTTCATGATATGAGTAATGTAAGGCTAAAATATGCAGAAAGGGAAAAATAGCATTCAAACATGTCAAGACAAAAAGCCTTGACTGCCACATGCAATTTCCAACCTCAAAAAGCTCAATTAACCCATTTATACTATTTTATGAAATCCATGGAGAAATCCAACCGCAATTTTTTACATTAAAAGAGATAAATGTCAAGTAGAACAGTCTTTCAGATAGCAGTAATGATTTGTTAAATATATTTCCATTTCCCACTTGATAATTTATAAAAATGTGTAACAAAAATAAGACTAAATGTGCAATGTCAAAGCTTGCAACGAATCAGTGTCCTACTTCCCCCTAGTGGTCATTGAAAGCAAAAACAAATAGTGTGTTGAGTATGTGACATTAGCTCATAAACCAACCAAAATTAAAGAGTTTTTTACTCTACATTTTTTACATATTCTTTTCACCTGTTGATATACATATCAATATGATACACTCATATTAAGAAACCTTTCATGGAGACTTCCAAAAAAAAAAGTAAACTAATATTTCATAAGGACAGTATTTAGTCCTGTTGTACATTTACAAGAAGAATGTTTTCTCCTCGTATAAAAAGCTGATTGACATGACGCGTGTGCACTCTCCCATACTTCACTTTAGGTTTGCTTTCAGATTGTTGTGTCACTTTTGATGTACTCCTGTCTTTCTCAGAGAGTTCGGATCTTTCCTGGGTATGTTTGGGGTTGGTTCTCCTCCTGGTTTGGTCTCCGAGTTGAGAAGGGTCTGGCTTTAAGAGGTTATGTCCTCCTTTCCTCTCAACCGCACTGAGAGCCACAGTCTCTTGAACTTTCAGTTTTTCAAATAGCTGTAATAGAAAATTTTGCTAGATTTATAAACAATATAATTATATTGAAGAGTGTAAACATACAGTATAAACCACAGAACAACAAAAAAAAAAGTTTATTTTTCTATTATAACTTCAATCAAGATTTGACGTGGTTATTCGTAATATTCATGTGTATATGAAAACATTCAAATGAATTACCCTTGTGACAGTAAGTGCTTTCTCATGATAAAGAGCTTGTCCCAAAAGGGGCTCCCTGTACGTTTCATCCACATCCACCATCGCCTGGCACCAGAGGAAAAAAAAAAATGGGATAAACATTTATTAGTAATGATGATAATAATAAGTAAAGGTGCTTTAATACTTACCAGGTTCCAGAACTTATCAAATGCCACCACAAAGCCAGAACACACTCCCCGGAGCCCTTTAAAGGTCCTGATGTGAACTTTGACTCTGATTTTCTCCTGGACGCACCTATTGAGCTCTCCTAATGGACTGCCTGTATGCACTGCAAAGATAGACACAACCTACAGTGAGCTACCTACCCAGACAACACGAAGAAGAACTCACCTAGCCCTTTTTGGTTGAGAATCCACAGTTTAGTGTTTACTATTGTCTTCTAACATAGACAGTAAAGAGAGAAACATACGTGGCATTCTGGTAAGCACATTTTTGGCCGCTTTTCGCTGTCGAGGCGGTCGCTTGACTCCGCTTCCCTCTCCCTCCTCCTCAACCGGGTTGTTCACCATGAGTTTCTTCAGCCTCTCTATCCTCTCCGGGTCTGCTTTACCTTTCTGTGCTTTTCGGAGTCTTTTCTCCACATTTTCGGGTTTTGCTCGGCCTCGACCACCTTTCATAAAGCTCTCGTATTCTGCTATGTTGTTAAAGCACTTGATATTCGGGTAAGGCAATGGCACTTTCGGGGAATACAAGGCGAGTAATGGGTCAAACTTATCCGAACTGATATCCAACTTAGTTTCGACATCCTCTTCGCCAGTCTCTAGCTTTTGGCCGGAGGTCTCGGCAGCGGTTTGCTGTTCAGATGTTTGGGAAGGTGCTGAACAGCGCTCACTTTCTGACTCTCTCTCACTCTCCTCCATTTTTGAATGAGCGGCAGACTGTGCGGAGAATCATGGGTAAGTTAACTTATCAGTGTGTGAAGCTACCGACGAAAACCATCCTTGACGTAAATGTTTCCTGTAATAGTAAATACTATTATTAATAGTAATAGTCATAGTTATACTAATATATTAGTAAAATACTTTTACTGGTGAAAGGGTTAATAGTTAAAACTAGTTAAAACTAAAGTTTATAGTTAAAACTAAAATCATTAAATAGTTTCGTTACTTAAAATAAATAAATAAAATAAAATAAACGTTAAACTTAATAAAAAAAATAAAATAAAAACTTGTTTTATTTAAGCTATAGTTGCCAAGGCAACATTTCTCATTTTTATTTAGTTTAACTGTGTACTAGACTAAAACGTAAATAAAAATGAATACAAAGTATAGATATAGATTAAAAACACAATAACTAATAAAATGACTAAAACACAACAACATTACTAAAACTTTAACTAAAATTAAAATAAAAACGGAAAATATAAAAATAAAAGCTAATTCAAAATATTGATAAAAACTATACTAGTAACTTAACTCAATGAAACAGAAATAAGACTGATTTGTGATATGTGATTTTTTTTCCTCCTATGGGTAATACAAATAAATAATAATAATAATAATAATAACAACATCATGTTAAACATCGTCGTGTTAATTTAACTGCCTAGAAAATGTTTTCTTTTACATGTTTTTTTGTTTTGTTGCTGCAATCACAGAACAAACGCTGCTTCCTCTTTCGTCTTCCTCCTCGTCAGTAGGTGGCAGAGCACGCTTGTACATACATGCTGAACATACTACATGTAGAAGTGTGTGTTCGTCATGTATTGTCCTAAAGGAAAACACTCCCGTATCGCGTATACGTTTTAAAAATTCACACGTTGGTCTTCACTTACAGAGAAACAATAAACCACTGGTTGTCCTCTTGGCTAGAAGATATTTTAAGGATATGTGTCACGCTTTCGATGTTATATTCGGTGCTCCGGAGAAGGTTTGCTGTACTAACCCATCATAGAAAGATGTTGTGTGAAGAATACACGAAGATTATGAATTAGTTTTATTCCTTAAGAATTTAAGTATATACATTTACTGGCATGGATTAGTGAACAACTGTTGATATCAAGAGAATGTCAGTGGATCAATAAAACAGATGATGGTGCGTCAAAGCAGCAGATGTTAAAGCGGACGTGGGGACTTTGTCATTACTCTGGACATTTCTGTAAGAAACATTTCATCTTAACTAGTAGATGCTAACATTATGAATTTAATCATATTATAATGAATATTTTAAGATATTTTATCGATATATGCACTGCATAAACTGCTTATTAACAATACAATACATCTTCTGGAGAATAACATTAATGAATACTATTTTTACTAGGTTGTCAGTAGAAATGGAGTTCCCAGAACATGGTCAGCAGCTCTTGGCCAGCCTGCGCTCTCAGCGTCTGCAAGGTTTCCTATGTGACTGCACCGTGCAGGTCGGCCCGACTCGTTTCGGAGCCCACCGTGCCGTGTTGGCCTCTTTCTCCCCTTTCTTCCATATGTTTTACTCAGATCAGTCAATGGGAAATACCAGCACAGTCAACGGAGGGCCACACAGAGAGACAGTCACTATTAATGGAGATATCGTGACCCCTCAAGCCTTTGGACTCCTTCTTGATTTCATGTATGAAGGAGTACTGCCATTAGCAACCCACCCCCCTCCTGAGGACGTGCTCGCCGCAGCCAGCTTCTTACATATGAACGATGTGGTACGAGTTTGTAAGAGAAGACTTCAGGGTCGAGGATTGGCTGAGGCGGATAGCACAAGAGTAGAAGTTGGAGCAAATGAGTCTGCTAAACCTGGAGGGCTTGACGGCTCGCCTAGAAAAGACGTACCTGGTGCAGAAACAGGAAGAGATGGAGGACTAGAACATTTTCATCAGTCGAGCCAACAAATGTCACTTTATATCAATACCAAGGCTGAAACACAAGCAGGGATGGCTAACCTCCTCACACACAGCGTGGAGAGGTCAGAGATGGCAGACACCACCCAACCGGGAATGGACTCACTACCAGCTGTTAGTAATTCTTGTTCAGGACCATCCACGTATCGTTCATCGCCTAGACCTGACAAAACAAGAATATCGGCACGGTCTGCTAGCCTTGAGTCTGCACTTTCAAGTCCGTGCAGTACAACAGAACTAATTCAGACAGAGACTCAACCTGTTGTAGCCACTGCCGTGGCTCTGAGCAATGTGGACAACACCAGCGCTGCCCAAGAACATGAACCTAGTGTTTTCATGCCGACTCAAATACTAAAACCCCAAGTCCAGAATAAAAGTTGTGGGAATCCAGGGTCATCACAGCACATTCAGAGCCAAAACGAAAGGAGACATGAGAACACTTCGTCCAATACAAGTAGAATGCAAAATAAGCGTAAACTTTCGCGAAACTTTAGGGGAGGAAGTCTTTCACAAACGTCAGGGGAGGAAAATGAAGAGAGCTTTGAAGTGAAAGTAGAGGCCATTGTGATTTCTGATGAAGAGTCAGATGACACAGAGGAGACGGTGGTCATGGATAATGGCCCAAGAATAAATGAAGATTTAGACGATGGGGACGATTATGACGACAGCAACCATGATGTCGAGGAGCTCACTGATACTCAATTTATAACAGCACACCCATTAACTCATCTTCCCCATCAAGAACCCCTTTCTTTCCCTCCTTCACCGCAAGGTCCAAATCCTTCTGCAGCCGAAACCGCTGGCTTGCCGTCATCCCTTTTTCCTGCCAATTCCCACCCGGAGCAACAGACCATGTACCTCGAGGATTTTCACGACTCCCTTGGGAGTTACATGGAGGATGTGCCTACTTGTAACACTTGTGGAAAGACCTTTTCCTGTGCTTACACCCTGAGGAGACACGCCATTGTGCACACCAGGGAACGACCGTATGAGTGCAGCTACTGTTACCGCAGTTACACACAGTCTGGAGACTTGTACAGGCACATCAGAAAGGCACATGATCACGACCTGCCAGTCAAACGCAGCAGAGTTGAGTCGGACCCTCCACCATCACCGCCTCCTCATCCTCATCCTCATCCTCCCCCTCCCCAGACGTAGCCATTGATTGTGGTCCAATCTTCTTAACTGGTCATTTAGAAAATTACACAAAATCCTGGTGAAGGCTTTTGCAAATGTCACAAAAACATAAATTGCCACGTTTATACATTTGTGGCTCATCCCTCAAAACAGTAAACGCTTTGGAAAGGAATCCACCTGACTGCTTCCATCCCACATACAAACAGAAACAATGTAACAAAAACAAGGTTTTTGTTGTTAATTCACTAGTTATACATGTCCTTGATATTTGTATTGTTGCACAACCTGGTTTTAATCTTCATTAATTGTTTTTATAAAAAGAAAAGTAAATTCGACTTGACCAAGATTGGTTCCAGCACACAGTCCTAGTATATTAAAACCTTTTAATAGTTAATTGCCATTCATGATGGTGTTTTGCATTTTAAAATGTTGTTTTTGTCTCTTACGGTGTACTGTAGCTGGTATATCAAGAAATAAGCATTCAAGTCCCCCTATTATGCTTTTCAAATATTACTTATTAATTCCAGTTTCACTTCCTGTTATATACCTACATAACAATGTAACATTTTCAGCCTATGGTCTTCAATGGCTACCTGTGAACGACATCTACTTTGTCCTGCCCTCCAACACTGTAGTTGTAGCTGAGGCCTGGAAAAGTTTGGTTTGTGTTGGCGACATATCGAGAAGACGCTGTTTTCAGCTCTGAAAATCCACTTTACATGCACTTCAAAAGGATCAGGACTCACACTGGAACTGGTACAGAAAAACCAATGCCATTGTTCGTATCACTGTGTATCAAGCCTTGAGGAAGCCTCCAGAGCTGAAATTAGGATATGGCAATAGGCATTTCGTTTCTGATATGCGCTGTAAGTGGTAGGCCAATCACAACAGACTAGGCCGTCTGGCCAATCAGAGCAGAGTAGGCTTGTGGAAAGGAGGGATTTAGAGACTGAGGGTGCTTCTCAATATCCCTCCTCGTCTCCTCTCTCCTCCGTCCTCCATCCTATGACCTGGAAACTGATCAAGCTCAGCGATCTTGAAGGACATCTCAATTCTCTAATTGCACCACGAGGATTGAGGAGTGAGGAGGCTTCCTGAGGAGTCATGAGCGAGGATACACAGGTGTATCCTTTGCGGAAGAGTTTTATCGAGTAAAACGTGACGCACATATAAATTCTCCTCCCCATCACATCTGTCACAATAATTTTAATTTTAATTTACCTTTGCAGTTTATACAAACCACACATCTCACATATTTCAACAGGACATCTTGCTTTATTGTTATTTATTATGAATTTCTTAAATAACCAAACTTTAACAACATAAGGGCAGATCCTTTGAGCGCAGTTGATGACGCTGTGGAGTGACGCTCGAGTGATCAAGTATTCCAATGTATAAATAAACTTTCCTTCGATTCCTCCGTCCTCGCTTCTTTTCCTTGCAGCCTTCTTTTGCATCCTACAGGGGGTGGAGCTGAGACGCGAGGAAAGGAAACGAGGATGCACAAATAAGAAATGAGAAGCACCCTGAATCTTCGATCGAACCATTTTCAGACTCTTTGAGAAATGAGGTGATGTGCAACGCATATAAGAAAATTAAAGTGTTTTTTGACCTTGGATACATGTAAATCTATTGTAGGAGACCTCCGAAACAAATTAGGAACCTTTAAAATAGCATAATAGGGGCACTTTATGATCCATTAGAGCAGATAAATGACTATCTCACTACAAGGAAGAGTTTTTCTGTGTATGTGTTCTGTGCATTTTTGTTTGAGAGTGAAAGATGGTGACATTTCTTGCAGGTACTATAAATTAAAACCAGCTTTCAGTGCTTTTGGGATCGGTCCATTTATTTGTTGTAAAAAAAAATGTAGAGAACTACATTACCATTCAAAAGTTTGGTGTCAGTAAAAAAAAAAATCTTTTAATTAAATTCTTTTAGTCGTGAAGGACACTTTAAATTGCTCAAAAATGACAGTAAAGACATTTATAATGTAACAATTTGCAATAATTTCCTTTTTTTTTGAACTCCTGAAACAATTTATGTTTTCTACAAAAACATTAAGCAGATAGTAATGTTTCTTAAGCACCAAATCAGCATATCAGAATGATTTCTAAAGGATCGTGTGACTGAAGACTGTAGAGTAAGGATGCTGAATATTCAGCTTTGCCAAAACAGGAATAAATTACATTTTAAAATAAAATGGTTCTTTTAAATTGTAATAATATTTCACAATGTTACTGTTTTTTATGTATTTTTGATCACAAAAAAAAAAAATGCCTTGGTGAGCATAAGAGACTTTCATCAGAAACATTAAAAAATCTTACCGACCCTGAAATTTAAACCGGTAAGGTATTTCAGATCAAAACATATCAGTTACTAATAAATAATGGACAAATATATGACAAAAGTAAAAGTTTGCACAAGGTAAACAATAAAACAAAATTTTAATAGTTAGTCATATTACATTGTGACATTCATACACATTATCAGTTTTGTAAAATGGTCAATACCACAGCCCAGTGAGTTAGTTGTTCTGACTTCCAGCAAAGAATAATTTTCACATTTGTTTAACTGTATCAATGTACTTGAGAAGAAGCAGGTATCCAGAATAAAAAAAAAATGTCCATTATCATTCGTCTACTGGTCTGTGCATCTGCAGAAAGAAGTATTGATTTAGAAGTTAATATTTTAGAGATTTTAATTCAGTTGAGAGAAAATGGTTTTTAGTCCATCGGATTCTAATTATGTAAATAAGTGGTTATCAAGAGTTTCTCACCGCTTCTGCGAGCTGAGGCCATGCCATAGCCATCACAACTCCATCATCAGATGTGGGAGGTGTCTCCAAGTTCCAGTATGTGAAATTATGGAACACTGAAGAAACTTTAACTATTCTGTCCTAAAAGCAAATGCCAAAACAATTTCTGTTAATAATCTGTTATTTAGTAGTTCATATTTGTGAATTAAAAAAAAAAGTGCAGGTCAGGTCACCTCTTGATCGGACGCAGGCTTTTGGACCTCTTTCAGCACTAGTCCTGTGTATCCTTGTGGACAATGCAATTCCTGACCCTTCAGCCCTCGACCTCTGAATGACACTGTTGTTTCTGTAAAACACAATGTCATTTTTATTGGGTGGAGAGCTTTAATGCGTTTCATTCTCGAGCCGTGCACTGTTATTTGACTAACCGTGTTTGCGTTCCTTCACAGTGGGATTAAAGAACTTGAAGACTTCAGCAGGTCCATCATGCTCTATTTCACAAGGTAACAGGTGGATCTCTGGTTTGTCAGCTTGCTTGAGGGAATCAAGCCGGATAGACGTAACGCAACTGTTCACTGACATCTAGTAAAACAAAGTGTGTTAGGCACAGGTGACTAGGATTGAACTGTCTTATATAAGAGAGACCAGGGCATTGTAACTGGAAGGTTCAACTATGTTGTCAGGACAAGGGTATTTTCTTTCATTTTTGGGAGGCCAAGTTGTCAGACGCGTTTTAAATTTATATAATGTGTTATTAAAAAAAAATGTTGGCCATAAAAATGGTTTGTTATTGTTGTACGTTACCTAACATTTTACATTAGGACACCCGTTTCATTAACTGTTTTGTGTTTAATACTTTGCTGAAAAGCCTATTGAAAGCTGTTCAATGACAAGCCAGGTTCCATTATAACAATTTTCCGGTATACCTTTAACATTCCTATTTTGAGTTTTTTTTTTTTTTTTTCTCGAAATGACAATACATCAAATGCCAGGGGAAGAAGGATTACCAATTAATTATGATTAATTTATACCGTTTTATTATTAAAAGTAGTTTATATCAATGTTGCCCGAACTGACCCTCTGTAAACCTATAAAAAGGATATGGTAAAATATATATAGATATATAATTTCCTACATCTATAACTTCTGATTGCAGATATCTTACCGTGCTCGCTTCCCACAATGTTTATAAAGTGTCACGTGGGAAAGATTCGCTTACTGTGATTGGACGGGCTGCATTTCTTCGTCACCAGACGGATGTTTTTCGCGGTAAAATCCAAAGTATTGTGCCATCTACCGTTCGGTGGTGTAACGTTAGTCGGATGATGACTTAAAAGACAGCATTATTTAATAACTTTTACAATTACAACGCATATAAAACAATCCGAGAGAAACAGATACACAACAAAACTTTTAATAACCTCTGTTAAATCACATCATATGCACCATTTCCAACATGATTTCCAAGCGCTCTACAAGTGCAACACTCATAATGTTCCTACTAGGAACTCACAAGCGACTAGGAACGATATTTCTTTAAGGCGAATGTGTGTCCTTAGGTTAAAATACGGGTTTGATGAACTCTCATATGAGTTTGGTAAGATAATTGTAAATGGAAAATGTTTGTAATTCCGTGTTTAAAAGTGCCGCAACGTCATGCACAACTGTACAGGTAGGCTGCGAACAAACAGTTGCTCTCTGTGGTATATTTTCCCCTTACGGAAATTGACCATTGTTTTATTATAGTAAAAGTGTAGTAACCGTGTTTGTTTGGCGGATTAATTACCATTTGTTTAACCACAGTTTTACTACAAATACCATGGTTATATTATGGTTAGTTTAGCAGTTATACGTTTCTGTGTCTATTTGATATCTTGTTTCAGAAAACACCTACTGTCACAAGGTGTTCTGGACCGCATGTACTGTGCACAGAAACACTCAGATGGGACTGTAACCCTTCCAGTCGTAGCATCTCTTCTGGCACAGCTTGATCTGGTGGCACTAAAGGAACACGTTGCACAGGACAGCTTTTGTGAAATTGTTGATATCCAGGTACATAAGCACTGACAGTTATTTAAGATATGTTTGCTCCCAAGTCACTGAACATGAACATTTGAACCTCAGTATACTGTATACCTGCTTTTAGGCTCCTCCATTATCAAAGAAGGAGAAAGTTAAATCTTTCCATAAGAGGCTTGCAGAGACTGCACAGTCTTTTCTGGTTTCTAAAGGGAAAACATGGAGTGAGGATCTGGAGAGAGACATTCCTAGCCGATGGCAATGCCACGGAGATCTTGTCCTGTTTAGTGAAGGCTGCTTCTCTAATGCAATATGGAAAGAAATTGGTGGGTGATAATGAATCTCAGACCCTCTGTAGGTCCAGTTTTTATATAAAATTATTAGATTGTATATCCTCTATTAACATTTAACTGATCCCAGAATAATATTTTATAGCAATGAACTAAAATGTCTGATTACTTGCAAAATATTTTCAAATATGTTCTTACTTTTTATTTGTTTTAGGATCTGAATTCTGGACTGCTGTTGCCCTAACACTGGGAGTCAAACGTTTAGCACAAATTAAAAAAATTTCCCATGATGGTTACCGCACACCTATAGTGACAATACTTTTAGGAGACAGCAGCTATGTGACACACATCGATAACCATATTAGGTAACCCATAAGCCACTTTATCTGAAGAAATAAATGAATATTAAAATGAATTAACCTGTCTGAAATTTCAGGTACGAGTTTGATGTCACCAAGTGCATGTTCTCTTCTGGGAATATCACAGAGAAGCTCAGAATAGCCTCCTTTAACTGTATTGGAGAGACTGTGGTTGACTTGTATGCAGGTAAAAGCAATGCTGTGTGTTTACTATTTCAGAGTTGGAATGGTTTTTATCACCTGAGATGTATGACCGTATTTTACTCCATTGTCCAGGGATTGGCTACTTCACTCTTCCATATCTGGTACATGCTAAGGCTGCTCATGTGCATGCCTGTGAATGGAACCCAGATGCAGTGAAGGCTCTTCAAAGAAACCTACAGATCAATGGTGTGTCCAACCGCTGCACTATCCATCAAGGAGACAACAGGCAGGTGAGGATAACAGCTTGTACACTGAGATACAAAAGTGCTGATTGTCATTATCTTAATTTCACCTACTAATATTTTTTTTTTTTGTTGTTGTGGAAGAGAATCAGTTGATTGGGCAATAGAAAGTATATATATACATTTTGTCTCATTATGTGATACCACAAATCTGGGCAGTTGAATAAATAAACATTTGCACATTCTTTTTAAGCTTCCTTTAAGTGATCTTGCTGATCGAGTGAATTTGGGCCTCATACCAAGTTCAGAGGAGGGTTGGCCGGTGGCGTGTCGTCTGCTAAAGAGAGGCACTGGAGGAATACTGCATATTCACCACAATGTCACAACACCTTTGCACCATAAACCACCTGAACATACATCTGCTATAGATGTTGATAAAGACTCTTCTATCCAGAGAGATATGCAAGTATGGACTGCTTGGGCTTCAGGCGCAGCCAGACGCATCTGTACACTCTTGTTAGACATCACTGGAAGTGAATGGAAGACAAATATCAAGCACATAGAGCATGTCAAAACATACGCACCACATATCAGTCATGTGGTTCTGGACTTAGAGTGTAAACCTCTCTGATAAACACATCCACTCATGTATAAAGTTGAAAGACCCTCTGTCTGTAATTAGCTCTAGTCAATTTAACCCTCTGATTGCTGATTTTTCACCATCTATTTTTTTGTGTGTTTAAAATGCAAATTGTTTTAATGGTTTTGTAATCATTTTAAATAAAAATAATAATATTAAAAAAAGAAAAAACGTTTTAAAATCTGGTGACAGAAATTCATAAAGAGCAACATCAATTATTATTTTACAAGAAACCTTCAATATTTATGTTATTTATATGGAATTTCCCCAATACTAATAAATAATTGTATAATATACACTACCATTCAAAGGTTTGGGGTTGGTAAGATTTTTTTTTAAATGTTAAAATAAAGTCTTTATGCTCACCAAGGCTGCACTGATTTTTTTCTACTGCATTTTGAAATAATAGTTTTCTATATATTATATATCTATATTATATATATATATATATATATATATATATTTTATATTATATATTAAAATGTAATTTATTTGTGTGGTCCAAAGCTGAATTTTCAGCAGCCATTACTGCAGTGTACAGTGTCACTTGATCCTTTGGAAATCATTATTATCATTGTGGAAAACGGTTTTGCTGCTTGATTTTTATGGAGAGAGAATTGTGTCTTTATTACATGCGAGAAAATAAATGATCTGAGAGAGAAAAAAAAGTTTGAGAGAAAAAGTTATCACACTGATAGCAAAAAAGCATTTCATGAGAGAAAAAAAAAATATTTGAGAGAAAAAGTTTTCATACCAATAGCAAAAAATAAGAATATTTGAGACTAAAAAAAGTTTTGAGAGAAAGCATTTTCTCATAGAACATAAAAAAATATAAATTTGAATTTTTAAAAATTATTTCTGAGAAAAAAAAATCTCTCAAAATACTTTGGAAAAAAAATCTCTAATATATATATTTTGCTATCAGTGTGAAAACATTTTCTCTAAAAAAAAAAAAAGTGTTTCTCTCAAAACGTTTGCTCTCGATGCAATTTCTTGCTCTCGTGTCAGGATTTTGCTTTCACTGTGAAAATTGTGTCATGGGCGGGGCCACGTTCCTATTGGCCAGTCGGGTGAGCATCGTCTTGTCTTGGGACTCGAACTGAATCATTATACTATTGTTCGGTTCACCGGCATAGATGCCGCCTCTGCCTTAGTTGAGCACGGACACTCCAATGTTTGGGTAAGATGATTCACGGTGATCTTAGATGATCACGGACGTATTGCCTGCGATAATTAATGCGATATTGCTTAGCTTGTCAGTGAACTACGGCTCTGTGTTATGCCGCTTCATCTGAAAGCAGGCGATGGCGATTTACTACTAATCAAGGAACCGGCTTTACTGACGAGATGCGCATAACAATGTCATCCGATATATCGCCCAGGCCCAGCCCTAGTTCATCATATAACCTCCTGTGCAGTTTTACTCAGACTCAAAATAAACTATTTTGTTTTAAGGTCAATATGATACATTTCCTGTTTGAACCTATAACTTAACTATAACCTAAAATGATTGTTATTAATGTGTTTAGCATCTGTATGTCTCACTATAGGTAGGCTATAGAGCACTATCAGTGTTGTGCCTGAACAGTTCATTGAACGATATTCATGAACTCGTTCATATTTTGGCTGAACGTGAACTGAAACTACTATATTACTGCCTGATGAACGTTACTGTGAACTCGTTCATTATGGTGCCTGTGAACGTCACGCTCTCTCAGTTTAACTTCGTTCAACAGAGTGCCAGAGAGATTTCTATAGAGCTTTCCAGGCGAAAACCCGGCTTAACGGTCCTCCATGACCCGTCAGTATGTGAGCGAGAGTGAGTGTGTGAGAGTGCGAGCAACAGCGTGTGTGTGTGTGTGCGCGCGAGTGAGCGACAGTGAGTGAGTGTGTGTGTGTGTGCGAGAGCAATTGTGTGCGCGCGTGCGAGAGCAATTGTGTGTGTGCGAGTGAGCGAGCTACAGTGTGTGTGTGTGTGTGTGTGCGCGCGAGTGAGTGAGCGAGCGAGCACAGTGAGTGTGTGTGTATTTGAGTGAGTGCGTGTATGTGCGAGTGAATGTGTGCGTAAGACGGCTCGCGGTGACTGGTCGGAAAGCAACGTAGTCTGACATATTTCTTGTCCATCCACGACATGACAAGATTTTTAGGAGTCAAAATCGTGTTATCTGACACCGTGACTATCGTAACAGACACAAAAATCTTGTAATCTGAACCAGGCATATGATCACCGTGAATCATCTTACCCAAACATTGGAGTGTCCGTGCTCAACTAAGGCAGAGGCTTATGCCGGTGAACCGAACAATGGTATAATGATTCAGTTCGACTCCCAAGACAAGACGATGCTCACCCGACTGGCCAATAGGAACGTGGCCCCGCCCATGACACAATTTTCACAGTGAAAGCAAAATCCTGACACGAGAGCAAGAAATTGCATCGAGAGCAAAGAAAAGCGTTTTGAGAGAAACACTTTTTTTTTTTTAGAGAAAATGTTTTCACACTGATAGCAAAATATATATATCTGAGAGTTTTTTTTCAAAGTATTTTGAGAGAGATTTTTTTTCTCAGAAATAATTTTTCTGAGAAAAATTATTATTTTTATAAAGATAATTTTTCTGAGATGTTCTATGAGAAAATACTTTCTCTCAAAACTTTTTTTTAGTCTCAAATATTATTATTTTTTGCTATTGGTATGAAAACTTTTTCTCTCAAATATTTTTTTTTTCTCTCATGAAATGCTTTTTTGCTATCAGTGTGATAACTTTTTCTCTCAAACTTTTTTTTTTCTCTCGGATCATTTATTTTCTCACATGTAATAAAGACACAATTCTCTCTCCATAGATTTTGTTCTGGAAACTGCAATTATCTTACGGATTATTTGACGAATGTAAAGTTCAAATGAAATAGTATTGTTATAACACAGATGTTTTGTAACATTATACAAATCTTTACTGTCACAAATGTTTTGTAACATTATACATGTCTTTACTGTCACTTTTGTTCAATTTAATGCATCCTCGCTGATTAAGTATCTTAAAAAATCATACTGACCCCAAACTTTCGGATGGTAGTGTATGCTCTTTCTTTTTCTATCCCAAATCCCATTGAAATATAGGGTTATAATAATGTATGTAATACATTATGATTGTGTGTGTGTGTGATAAATATGATTTTATTTGTCCTCAAAGTGACTATAAAATGTAATTCACCTTTCCATTGGTTTTAGTGAGTGACAGAAAGTAAATGTGAAATGAGTGAATACACAGCAACACACTCCACATATACTCACCTAAAGGATTATTAGGAACACCATACTAATACTGTGTTTGACCCCCTTTCGCCTTCAGAACTGCCTTAATTCTACGTGGCATTGATTCAACAAGGTGCTGAAAGCATTCTTTAGAAATGTTGGCCCATATTGATAGGATAGCATCTTGCAGTTGATGGAGATTTGTGGGATGCACATCCAGGGCACGAAGCTCCCGTTCCACCACATCCCAAAGATGTTCTATTGGGTTGAGATCTGGTGACTGTGGGGGCCATTTTAGTACAGTGAACTCATTATCATGTTCAAGAAACCAATTTGAAATGATTCGAGCTTTGTGACATGTGCATTATCCTGCTGGAAGTAGCCATCAGAGGATGGGTACATAGTGGTCATAAGGGATGTACATGGTCAGAAACAATGCTCAGGTAGGCCGTGGCATTTAGACGATGCCCAATTGGCACTAAGGGGCCTAAAGTGTGCCAAGAAAACATCCCCCATACCATTACACCACCACCACCAGCCTGCACAGTGGTAACAAGGCATGATGGGTCCATGTTCTCATTCTGTTTACGCCAAATTCTGACTCTACCATCTGAATGTCTCAACAGAAATCGAGACTCATCAGACCAGGCAACATTTTTCCAGTCTTCAACTGTCCAATTTTGGTGAGCTCATGCAAATTGTAGCCTCTTTTTCCTATTTGTAGTGGAGATGAGTGGTACCCGGTGGGGTCTTCTGCTGTTGTAGCCCATCCGCCTCAAGGTTGTGCGTGTTGTGACTTCACAAATGCTTTGCTGCATACCTCGGTTGTAACAAGTGGTTATTTCAGTCAAAGTTGCTCTTCTATCAGCTTGAATCAGTCGGCCCATTCTCCTCTGACCTCTAGCATCAACAAGGCATTTTCGCCCACAGGACTGCCGCATACTGGATGTTTTTCCCTTTTCACACCATTCTTTGTAAACCCTAGAAATGGTTGTGCGTGAAAATCCCAGTAACTGAGCAGATTGTGAAATACTCAGACCGGCCCGTCTGGCACCAACAACCATGCCACGCTCAAAATTGCTTAAATCACCTTTCTTTCCCATTCTGACATTCAGTTTGGAGTTCAGGAGATTGTCTTGAACCAGGACCACACCCCTAAATGCATTGAAGCAACTGCCATGTGATTGGTTGATTAGATAATTGCATTAATGAGAAATTGAACAGGTGTTCCTAATAATCCTTTAGGTGAGTGTACACTGATGCATTGATACGACAATGCACACAACCATATTTATTAAATCAACCAGCAAGTACACACAGACATAGACACGTCACACATACATAGATTCATTCACTGCAAGGAACAAAAAGACTCAAAAAATATTTCATCCTATCATCTTACCTTTTCATATTGCATTATCAAAATCTTCGGAACGAATTAACAATGTATTTGTTTAAGCTCTAGTTCATAAGTATGGTTAAATATGATGTATTTTATGTTGCTTTAGTCCTGGTGTCCATTTTAATGGACATGAAAATAATTAAAAAAATAGCTGTGCATACTTTTTTTTTGTTGGTTTTTAGGCAAAATTTCTATATTGGAGAAGATTAAATATCAAGTGAATATATATATATATATATTTTTGCTTAGTGGAATAAAAAATCTGGTATGAAGGGTTTTAAAATCTTAAAACGCTGAAGACCAATAACCTCGCTCACGAATATGTGATTTTTGTCCATGGACTCCACGCTGACGTCTGCGCGCATCGTGGACGCGCACCTGTTGCTTGGTCTTCCAGTTTCTCTGACGCGCAGACAGAGCTGCAGTGACTGCAAACTTTTGTTCCGGGACGCGACGTTTGTTTGGCAAAGCTGGAAGTCAGTGAGCTCGCACGGAGAAGGACACGAGAGAAAGAGTGTGGGGAAATCCTGCGCCATTGGTAAGTGAGAATTTGAAAACGCGTTTAAAAAGATTTTGCTAGAGATGTTATATATCTATTTAATATGCGACACACTGTATTACACTTTTTGTTTATGTTCTACCTTAGAATAACACTTCCCTATAAGATACAACGAGAGTTTTTCAGTTGTTGATATTGTCACGAACGATGTTTATTTTATCCTTTCCCCCTAAGATCTTAACGTGTGGTAACATTTGCATTTTATTTTCCTACTTGTTTGTTTTAACAAATTTATGTTTAATATCGGACTCTTTTTACATGTAATGTTGGATTATTTAGTTTAAGTGAATTTAATGTTCTTGTGTGTGGTCCATGTGTTAGAGCAGCACAGATCCTTCAGGGCTGCGTTTCCCAAAAGCATCGGTTCTACGATCAACTTAGGTTTACGATGTTTTTGGGAAACTCAGCCCTGATCTTTATCAGTAACTGTTATAGCTGGATGAAGTTGCCATTAGCGGTGCTCACTTGAATCCTTTCTATTTTCCGCAAACATGAGAATGAGGAAAAAGTTTGCCACAGAGGGTCATTTGTTTTGGATACAGACCAACCCAGCTGTAATTGAAGGTTATTGAATTTTTTTTTAGGGCATTTACAAGGCTTTCGAGTAATAATCATCATAAGTGCCTCGTTTAAAAAAGGTTTATTAAAGCTCTCCACCCATGGTTGTGTATCCTTAAAGGGTGGTAACTCTTGTGATAAGCTGGCTGCCTGTTGTTTTCCTCTTTTCTTGATGACATTCCAGTGCTTGGGCCTCTTTTCCCACACTAAGTTGGCCTTAAGCTATTTAATCTCAAACAACATAAAATTTATTGATTTGCTGTCCATAATTTTACAGTGACAAATCAAAACAAGGTTCTCATGCTCTCTGGCCATGTCTTCCCACCAGAGAATTATTTTCGTCCTTTCAGTAAGAACATGGTGAGAAGTACTGTGTTTTTTTGTTTGTTTTTTGCAAAATAAATACATTTACTTGGCTTTAAAAAATGATTTATTAATGTTAATATGCTTATACTTGATTTATGTGGTAGATACAGGGATAGGAATATCTCTGCTTCCCTGTTGTGATATTGGCTCATTGGTAGCCAACTAATTTGCATGTTGAGCTGCATGTCACAGTGTGTCCTTGTGCTTGTTTAATTACTCAGCTCCTGCAGAGAGGTGTCGAAGAGCCTCTGACACACTGACACTGACAGACACTGCGTGAAGGCACTGAGAAAGGTCACTCCCTTTATTTGTCAGTTCTGCCCTGTGTCCAGGTCTCTTCCCTTTTCACAAACAGCAGGGCTTCCTTTATTTGTGTAACACTCTCATTATATATATTAGTCTCTTCTCTTAATCTCTGAAAAGCAAATGTCTTATTCTCGGTTGGGTGAGCTTCTGTCTGTGTGCAACACTGGTATGTTCCTTAGTAAATTGTTGCAGGTGGTTCTACGAGTTTCTGTAATTTTCATTTGTGTTGACATAATATATTCTGTTGACTTAATGCATCCAAAGTCTTTTTTTACTATTCCTTAGAAGCAGGGCTTGACTCTTGAGGATGGTGCAGAACATGGAGATCAACGTGTCTTTACTGACGGACTCGGAGCAAGAATTCATACTAGAGGTCCTTCGGCGGGATGAGGAGCTCAGGCGCTTGGAGGATATGCGTGTGAAGTGAGTGTCACTGTTGTGCTCTTGAAAAGCATACTAAAATAAAACTATTCATTTAAAATAGACTGTAATCAGTTTTTTTTTTTTAATAGCAATAAATCATTTTCGGGTCTTAAAATATTGACTGACTGACTATATTGTGTGTTTTTTTACAAATCTTTTTTTTTTTTTTACCGTTCAAAAGTTTGTCAGTATGAATACTTTTATTCAGCAAGGACATTAAATTGATCAGAAGCTACAGTAAAGACTTTTTTTACATTGTTACAACAGATATTTATATCTGAATTAATATAGCTTAATTTTTATGTTTATTTAATGTGTACTGCTAGAAAAATAAAATCACATACATCAGAAATTGTAGCCTATTTTGTACCCTATTCATGGAAAGGCAAATAATTCTTAATTTGTGTGCTCTTAGGAAGCTGAAATCCGAGTTGCTGGAAACCAGAAGAAAGGGTGCGAAGCGTGGCAGTGGGAAATACAGTGAACGCAGCTGTGGCCGCTGCCAAGAGCCCATGGGCCTTCTGACCGGCAACGGCAGCCAGTGCAGAGTATGCAAACATCAGGTTTGCAGAAAATGCCAATCAGTTCGACCCAACGGATCTTGGGTGTGCACAGTGTGTGCCAAAGAGATGTGAGTTTGTACCCCATGCCTCCCAGCATCCTTCTCTTTGGCCTCAGTCCATTAAAAAAACTCTGTCATTAAGAGGCACATTAGACTGGAAAATGAGGTCCTTGCTTAATGGAAAAGGTTAATGTTCAACAGAAACTCAATTTCAGTTTTTTTTTTTTTTTTCCTCTCTCTCTCTCTCTCTCTCTCAGAGATCTGAAGATGAGCACCGGAGACTGGTTCTATGACGAAAGGGTTAACCGCTTCTCTGCAGCTCCTGGACACGACTTAGTCCGAGTTTCCCTCAGGAAGAGGCCTCTGAGTGAGTACAGGAAGCAGATGCCAGACACTCGGATGGAGCAATGTGAACCTACTCTTTCTGTTTTTATAAAGGATGGAAAGTAGATTTTCTTTGTCTGTGTTCACGAAGAGGAAAAGAGAGAGGAATAATGATCTGTGGCCAGTTGCATAAACTGTTAAGACTAGTCTTACAAGTTAGTCATCCAATTTTATTCTTTAAGACTGTTAATAACTTTTTAAAGTCAGTAACATAAAAACGTAGATTGGTCTAATTTGACACCGAATAGTAAGACTGATTACCCCTAACTAACTTCTAGTTGATCATACTAGTTCTTAAGACACAGTCTTAACATAATGGCTATGTTTATGCAACTGGCCCCTGGTTTACTTTAGAGAATAATGGCTGGCAGTGTTTTGAGATTAATCATTATACACCTCTTACTTCCCCATTTTGAAATTTACATCTCTCTGTTTTAGTTAAAAAGAAAGAGACGGCTGGGGAAATGCTGTTAAACAGAGCTGACTTGAATTCCAGCCAAGCTGTACCTGTGCCCAAACCAAGACTAAAGGACGTCGCTCTAGCAAATAAGAGGTGTGTCGTCATCAGCACTATTTATACAGTCTCATGTTTCTACTGATTGAACAGTGTAATGTTCTTCTTTTGAATATTTACAATTTCATAATTTTTTTTTGCTAT
This sequence comes from Abramis brama, assembly GCF_963993115.1. NCBI lineage: Eukaryota > Metazoa > Chordata > Actinopteri > Cypriniformes > Leuciscidae > Abramis > Abramis brama. The sequence goes on along the minus strand of NC_139975.1, from coordinate 17,147,541 downwards.
TTTCCAATTATTGTGATATCACTCTGGTCCTTTAAAGGTCACACAGACTATTTCTGTGTTAATTATTCATAAGCTGTTTTCCTCATGGGGACCAAAAAATGTCCGTATACGGTCAAGGATTTAGGATATTGGTATCTTTGTGGGGACAACAAGATCTTCACAGATCTTTTCTGTACAAGTCTCTGCAGGCTGTCAAACTCCAATAGGTGCAGTTTTATTTAATGATATTTGGTTACGAGACACATAAAAACAAATGCATGTGATAATATAAATGTCCAACCTTTGATTTGAGAACTTATCGGTTAATATAGTCATATTGGACCACTTTTATGGTGCTTTTAGCGTCCATTTTGGAACTTGACGGTAAGGAAGAATTTTTTTGTGTGTTCTCTACAGGAAAAATAAAAGCAAATCAGTTTGTAATGGTGTTAGGATGAGTAATTGAAAATTCTATTTTTATCTGAGAGTGTATTCTAATCTTTTGATGCCAGTATCACAATGGTTGAGGTGTTTGAATGTGATTTATTAGGATGCCAGCTCTGTCTAGCATCTGTGCTTGACCCTGTTTCTTTCTCTCAGCTCACCTCTTGAGGCTTATGAGGGACTTGATGTGCGAGAGCAACAACGTAGCAACACAGAATCAATAGAAAAAGCCAGTCTGTGCAGCAGTCGCACTGAGACTGAATCCTCCCACAGTACCCCCTCAATGCAGAGGTAAGATCTTAGCCAGAGGCACAGAGATCCATGACTTGTGATGTAGCAGTGTGATGCAAGCCTCTGATTTGCTTCTAGAAAAGAGGAACTGACAGCCAAGACTAGTCCCACAGGCTCTGCTGTGTCCATCCTGATGGCCCCCGGTAACAGTGAAAGCCCCTCTACCACTGAGACAGTAAGTGTTTATTCATACTTTATCCAGTTTAGCCATGTGCTTTTTCTCTCCTAATTCTGCTTATGTGTCACCTATTCCAATGAATTTTCCACCATCGTCCCACCAAAATAAGGCCTCATTAATTCATCACATGAACTACTGCTCTGACTCTTTGCGTGACGTGGATGGGCTTTTCAAGAAAAGTGTCAGAAGAGTGCACAAACTGTCAGGTAAGTTATATTTTGAGTTATACAATACTTTTCAAAAGTCTGGGGTCAGTTTAAAAAAAATAAATAGATTTGAATAAGAATTGAAAGTGACAGCAAAGACTATTTCAAATAAATGCTGTTGTTTTCAACTTACTTTCATCAAACCTGAAAAAATATACTGATGCTGAAAATTCTGCTTGGCCATCACAGGAATATATTACATTACGGTTATTTTAAATGATAATATTTCACATTATTACAGTTTTAGCTGTATTTCTGATAAAATAAACTTCTTTCAAAGAGACTTCTTTCAAAAACATTACAAAATCTTACTGACCCCAAACTTTTGAATGGTAGTATACATACATTTATTTTTCACTCTGGCTTTTAAATGCGCAAACACTATTTTCTCATAGATATTAAACCAGCCTCCACACTTGATTTACATGAAGATGAAACAGAAATCGCTGCGCCATCTATGAGAGATAGAAGCAAGTCCGTTCCTGGCCTTAATGCTGTGAGTTAATTAAGAATAAAGTTCAAACAATTTAAAATGTTTGCACTGTATTCTTCATGTGCAATCTAAAGTTACCTGATTGGCATGCATGAATTGTTTTATCAGGAGGAGGATGAGGAGGAGGAAGAAGATATTGATAACTTGGTGAATATACACAGGCAGAAATTTGGTAAAAGCTTGGGAAGTCTGGGAGGCTCAAGGGTAATTACCTTAATTTAAATATTATTTTAATTATGAATATTATTACACTTTAAAAGAAATTATTAATAATAAACTTGCATTAATCAAGATAAAGTGCAGTTTATTTATAGTTTAAATTTGTCTTGTGTACAAACTAAATAAAATGAAATATTAGACACTTGAATGTGCTGGGCAGCTTTTTGTTTATTTCTTATTCCACAGAGCACTCTTGGCAGTATGATGAGTGTGTACAGTGAAGCAGGAGACTATGACCGTGTGGAAGTGAGTGGAGATATTGTCTTCTCTCTCAGCTACAATGAGTCCAGCCAGAGCCTGTCTATTGTGGTCCATGAATGTAAAGGGCTGGCTTATGCTGATGCAGCAAAAAAGAAGTGCAACCCGTAAGTGGGCCTCCACACAGCCTATGAAGTGATTTCTTAAGAGGGTCTCAGTTCTTTACTGCCTTCCAAGAATAATCATTTTCCACCCGTGACTCATTCCATTGGGTTTCCCCGTTACAGAGGGAAAATTACTCAGTCTGCTAAACTCCCTGAATTGGTTGATCCCTTTCCACAGATACGTCAAGGCTTACCTCCTCCCAGACAAGAGCAAGAAGAAAACTTCCATCAAACATAACATCAACCCCAGTTTTAAGGAAACACTGAAGGTATTGTTTCAATTTCTGTCAGATAGTATTTTTAAAAAGTATCATTTTAAATACACTGATTCCCTGCTAAACTAAACTAAACTAAACTAAACTCCCTAAAATAAAAAAATTTCATGGCTTGGAACAAGAAATACTATCAGAAACTGATACCACTGAGTAACACTTATGTCTATATGTAATGCTTTAACGGCAGGTAATTACAACACTGCACACTAACATCTAGTTTCGAATGGGCTTGATTATTGACACAGAAGATAAGTACACTTATCAGGGAGTCACAGCGAGACAAATATTAGTTTTTATGCTTGCCTCATTTTAATCTAGAATAAACATGTGCAGTTCACACAAACAGATTAAACAAACTGGCTAAAGCTCCATCATGGCAACCTCTTACTTTTAAAAAACATTTAATCTTGACAAGCTGTCTTGTGCTCGTTTGTGTTAGTATTCTATCAGCCGCACCCAGCTGATGACTCGCACACTACAACTCTCTGTTTGGCACTATGACCGTTTTGGCCGCAATGCCTTTCTGGGTGAGGTGGAGGTACCACTGGATAGCCATGACATTGACTCGGCAGTTGTAGAGTGTATGGCTCTTAGAGGAAAGGTAATACACTTTTATGGTCGTTTTGATGCCACAGAAATGTCACTGCTCTCAAATTGTTTTGTTTCATATTCCCTTTACGTTTTTTCCTGCGTGTCTTCATAGGCAGCTGCCCATTTAGCATCATCTCCATTCGATCAATACAAAGGAGAGCTGGTGATTTCACTTAAATATGTCACAGCAAATAAGACGCATACAGAGGACTCTAATGGAAAAGGTGAGGAAACACACAGTTAACATATCTATTAAAATCTTTAGCTAGTGTTACATAGTAAATTATGCCTCTTTTCTCCAATAAAGGGAAAAATACCAAACCTGCAGATGGTGCTGAGCTGCATGTGTTGATCAAAGAGGCCAAACATCTGACAGCCATGAGAGCAGGAGGCACATGTGATTCCTTTGTGAAAGGGTTTGCAAACATCTGTTTCATTCCCTCTACCCAATTTAAAAGGACTTTTTTGCTTTTGTTTATTTTTGCCAATAATTCTGCCCCTCAGGTATCTGCTGCCATCAAAGAGCAAGTCTTCCTCAAAGAAGAAGACTCCAGTTGTGAAGAAGACACACAACCCAAATTACAACCACACATTTGTGTATAAAAATCTGAGTGTGGAGCAGCTGAAGGACATGTGTCTGGAGCTCACTGTCTGGGACAGAGAGACCCTGTCCAGCAACGACTTCCTGGGTGGAGTTCGCCTCAGCTTGGGAGCAGGTAGGAGAATCCATTGCTTCATATTCCTTGAGTTGAAATCAATACAGAAGCCTTTAACGTTGATTAAATTATTGGATTCACCAACTGGAGGCACCAAATTAAGAAGTGTCCCTGTTACACCATCCAGGTGTTTTTTGTTTTGTTTTTTTCTTCAGTCAATTTTTATTGATATTAATAAAACTTGAGTTGATAATGTATACACTGCCATACAAAAGTCTGCCATAAGAAGTTAATGTTTTTGATAGAAGGCTCTAATTTTCACTAAGGCTTCATTTATTTGATCAAAAATACAGTAAAAATGAACTATTTTCTGTTTTAAATGTATTTTAAAATGCTGTATTTTTTCCTGTTATTGCAAAGTTGAATTTTCAGCATCATTACTCCAGTCATCAGTTTCACAATATCCTTCAGAAATCATTCTAATATGTTGATTTGGTGCTCAAGAAACTTTTCTTGTTCCTATCAATGTTGAAAACGGTTGTGCTGCTTAATATTTTTGTGGACACCATGATAATTTTTCTCAGGATTCTTTGATGAATAGAAAGTTCAAAAGAACAGCATTTATTTAAAATAGAAATCTTTTGTAACATTATAAATTACAATTTGATCAGTTGAATGCATCTTTGCTGAATACAAGTATTCAAGTCATCTGAAACTGATGTTTGCACACACAGCGACTGTCATGGAAGGAAATGACGAGTGGGTGGCAGACTCCACAGGGGAGGAGATCTTGCTGTGGAAAAAGATGATGCAGTACCCCGACTCTTGGGCAGAGGGCACTCTTCCACTGCGCTCATCCATGGGAAAAGCCAAGTAAGGATATTGTGCAATCCCCCCCAGGCCATGATCAGGACAGAGGTTTACACATTCCACAACGCTTGTGTGTTTCTGTTACAGCTGTGCATCCCTGTAATATTTTAAAGACTTTTTTTAGGTTAATGCATCTTTTATATTTTAAACATTCAAGGCAGTTCAAAAATAATGATGTGGAAATATGCAGTGTGTATATGTTAATTGTATTTATTTCCTATAAACATTGCAGCTAAATGGATGTGATGTTTTCAAATACAACATCATTTGAATGCTGTTCTAAAAAATGAACTTTGGACACAGTAAATGTTTTATTTGAATAGCATTTTGGTTTTAAATGTGCACTTGATGTATGGCCCAAAAAGTTTCACATATTTTAACCCAATGTATTTTAATGACATAATGCAGATTTACTTCCGTGAGCACATTATTTTTAGGAGCTACATAGAAATACTTGCATTTAATAAATATTAAATATTTTTAAGAATCTGCATTGTGTGCTGTGCACTCGATTATAGATGGTTAAAATGATTTTTCCTCCGAATATGTGTATCTTTTGCAACCCTGCCCGGCAGTTTTCCCACTTGCAGATTAAAACCTGTTCCATATTAAATCACATTTCCAGCTGTGATTCTCTATTAATAATGGCTACAATATGTGGTTTCAAATGACTATTCATCTAGGAAACATGCTCAGGGGGTGCATGCATCCTGATGACCAACTGCAATAAGGAAAACTCCCACCCACAACATCACCATGCCCCCCACGTAGATCTGGAGTTGATCAGACCGAGGTCAGTCACAGAAGTCCCTGTTCATCTCCAGTCTCTCTCGCTCCTCCTCAGTGAGGAGGTACTCTTCTACATATGAGTAGAGCTCATCAGAGGTTGTGGGGTTAACAAAGCGCTCCCGGTCCACACCGTATTCATCCAGCAACACCATGGTGAAATAGGCTGTCGAGATATACAGTGCCTGTCTGTTACATACAAAAAACAAACATTTACCTCTTTTAGATTGAAAGAATACATCCATAGTACAGAGCATCAGCAAAGTGATTTCCTTCAGTATAGAGTCACTGTTGATGCAAAACCTTGCATCTCGTGTCTTGTCCAAAACTGTTATGTGGCTTGTATAAAAATAAGACCAGGTCTTGAATAGAAATTAGACTGGCCAATATGTCTCTGCCGGAACATAAAGTCAGCATGAAATCCAGTTTGCACCCCATTTTATTTGAAAAAGGATATTCAGTGACAAAACAAGTAATGGGATCTTGATTGTATCAACTGGAAATTGACTGATAGTGTAAATTGCATTGCAATCATTTGCCAAAAATGTAATTTGGTTGTACACAGGCCAGAGACGGGACTTGCTGAAGATGGACGCAAAGAGTACCAGGCACTGCTAGCTCACTGTTTGTGATGCTCGAAATATTGGAAGAAAAATATAAATATTGAATTTGGGGTGGGGGTTAATATGAATGTATCTTCAGAAAAGTTGATGGCATTTTCTTTTCCTCAATCTCCATATAATCCTATTAAACTAAGTAGTGAGTATAAATGCAGCGCTGCTTTGTGTACAGCGGTAACCAAGGAAACGCTATATAAGCGCCACCTACTGACAGAGATAATTTGCATTTTTATTCAGTCTGTCTGCTGTTTTTGTTTGGTGCAGGTGTTTTATGCAGCATAATCTCACAAATCTGAAAAACAACTGCTCATGTTACGTGTAGCCTCTTTGTTTAGATCGTGATTAAAATGCAGTGGTTGCCTCTAATTTCAAATGGCTACAGATATATATATATATATTTTTTTTTTGTATAAAGTTAGTTTGGCCTGTAATAGAGTAAATAAATGACAAATAAATTTGCTTGGAAAAAAAAAATCAGCCATGAAAAATTATGATCAGTGCATTCCAAATTCCATGTTGACTTTTTTTTGTAATATTTCAGTTGCCAATACAATAGTTAAATATAATGGTATTTAACATGTAAACACTGCTGTAGATAGTGAGTTACCTAAGACCCTCTATGACCTCAGGCTCTAGACGCTGTTCTTTGATGCGCCCCACTGCGCGAGGTGGAGTTCCTAACAGCTCAATCACGGTCACATGTCGCAGATCCAGACCACACTCAGCTTTCTGTCTCAGAACATTCCCACAATCATATAGTTGTACACTCTTCTTTCCTCTGATTGTTTGTTAGAGTGAAAGAAGTATCTATATTACCTGTAGCATAATGTTCTGAAGCCTGTAGTTCTGGTTAGCATTATCTGGAGTAGATACAACAAGAAGCTTTCTCTTTTCATAAAACTGGTCAAGCAGAGCACCAGCAGACCTGACATCTGTTTTTATTGCCATTACTACAAGAAAAAGCAAACATTTCACACACTTGGAGAAAAATGTTTTACAATCAAATATTTTATATGCAATTTCAATCACTATGTAATGAAATATAACTTCATTTTTTTTTAAATATAAATTATTTCTAAACTACTAAAACAAAGTTATAAACTAAAATTTGGGGTTGGTATATACAGTGAGGAAAATAAGTATTTGAACACCCTGCTATTTTGCAAGTTCTCCCACTTGGAAATCATGGAGGGGTCTGAAATTGTCATCGTAGGTGCATGTCCACTGTGAGAAACATAATCTAAAAACAAAATCCAGAAATCACAATATATGATTTTTTAACTATTTATTTGTATGATACAGCTGCAAATAAGTATTTGAACACCTGTCTATCAGCTAGAATTCTGACCCTCAAAGACCTGTTAGTCTGCCTTTAAAATGTCCACTTCCACTCCATTTATTATCCTAAATTAGATGCACCTGTTTGAGGTCGTTAGCTGCATAAAGACACCTGTCCACCCCATACAATCAGTAAGAATCCAACTACTAACATGGCCAAGACCAAAGAGCTGTCCAAAGACACTAGAGACAAAATTGTACACCTCCACAAGGCTGGAAAGGGCTACGGGGAAATTGCCAAGCAGCTTGGTGAAAAAAGGTCCACTGTTGGAGCAATCATTAGAAAATGGAAGAAGCTAAACATGACTGTCAATCTCCCTCGGACTGGGGCTCCATGCAAGATCTCACCTCATGGGGTCTCAATGATCCTAAGAAAGGTGAGAAATCAGCCCAGAACTACACGGGAGGAGCTGGTCAATGACCTGAAAAGAGCTGGGACCACCGTTTCCAAGGTTACTGTTGGTAATACACTAAGACGTCATGGTTTGAAATCATGCATGGCACGGAAGGTTCCCCTGCTTAAACCAGCACATGTCAAGGCCCATCTTAAGTTTGCCAATGACCATTTGGATGATCCAGAGGAGTCATGGGAGAAAGTCATGTGCTAGAACTTAGAACTTTTAGAAAAATAGAACTTTTTGGTCATAATTCCACGTGTTTGGAGGAAGAAGAATGATGAGTACCATCCCAAGAACACCATCCCTACTGTGAAGCATGGGGGTGGTAGCATCATGCTTTGGGGGTGTTTTTCTGCACGTGGGACAGGGCGACTGCACTGTATTAAGGAGAGGATGACCGGGGCCATGTATTGCGAGATTTTGGGGAACAACCTCCTTCCCTCAGTTAGAGCACTGAAGATGGGTCGAGGCTGGGTCTTCCAACATGACAATGACCCGAAGCACACAGCCAGGATAACCAAGGAGTGGCTCTGTAAGAAGCATATCAAGGTTCTGGCGTGGCCTAGCCAGTCTCCAGACCTAAACCCAATAGAGAATCTTTGGAGGGAGCTCAAACTCCGTGTTTCTCAGCGACAGCCCAGAAACCTGACTGATCTAGAGAAGATCTGTGTGGAGGAGTGGGCCAAAATCCCTCCTGCAGTGTGTGCAAACCTGGTGAAAAACTACAGGAAACGTTTGACCTCTGTAATTGCAAACAAAGGCTACTGTACCAAATATTAACATTGATTTTCTCAGGTGTTCAAATACTTATTTGCAGCTGTATCATACAAATAAATAGTTAAAAAAATCATACATTGTGATTTCTGGATTTTTTTTTTAGATTGTCTCTCGCAGTGGACATGCACCTACGATGACAATTTCAGACCCCTCCATGATTTCTAAGTGGGAGAACTTGCAAAATAGCAGGGTGTTCAAATACTTATTTTCCTCACTGTATGTGTGTGTACGTGTATGCATGCATGTTCTATTTTACTATTTGAATGTATATATGCATTTCAATTAAAAACACACTTAAGCTAAACCACATACTCACATACACACTGAGCAGCCTCATCGGACCAGCTGCGGTTGAGCTGACAAACACGTGTCGCAAAACCTGTCCTTTCAAAGCCAGGATCACAATGGTATTCACATATAGCCCCATAATTATTGCCATCAGATGAGCATATCAGGTAGCCATGCATAGGCGGCTTTAGCTTTGGACACCTTCTCACTGAAGGAAAGAATATTTCACTTTAGAGGATTTACCACTGTTTTTACTTTTTCTAGTCATATTTTAATAATACTGATTATAGTTAAATGGATAGTTCACCCAAAAATAAAAATTCTGTCATCATTTCTCATGACTTTTTCCTCTGGAACACAAAATTTAGAAAAATGTCTCAGTGCTTTTTGCCCATATAATGAAAGTCAGTGAGGTCCATTATTTTTGTTCCACAGAAGAAAAACAACAACATGAGGGTGATTAAATGATGACACAATTTAAATTTTTAAGTGAACTTTAAGTGAAACAGAAGCAAATCAAAGTTCTATGCTGGCTTTACCTTCAACATGCACAGTAAACTTGCAAGTCGCTGTGTTGCGAGCCTGGTCGTAGGCTTTATATCGAATCACATGTGTTCCTTCTGGAAAGTCGGACCCAGACTCCAGTCCATTTCGCAAGACCCTGATGAGGGATCACAAAAAGGCTATTTATAGGTAGCCTATTTAACACACAGTAGAGGAAGTTGGATGGCTTTCATAAAATGTGATACACATACTGTAGTGTTCTGTCAGCTGTATCCTTAGCAACAGGACGCTCCCAGGAAACCACGACAGTTAGTTTTCCTGGTTCTGCTACCTTCACTCTGGACAAAGGACATTTCAGTTTGGGGGGGTCATGATCTGAAACAATGCAATTTTTATTAAATATTACAACGTCTTCTTTCTGATTTGGGAGAACTGGAGAAATTGGCCTACATAATGGCATTTGGAAACTAAATACATTAGACTAGATTTCCAGATAGATGACTTTACTGTACCTGCACACGTCGGTTCTGCGCCGCTCCATTTCCCCTCTTCTTGGCACATACGGTAGCGATCTCCCTCAATCTGGTAGCCTTCATAGCAGGTATAGTCACACCTGGAGTCTACCACAAAACCACGGGTGCAACTGTACATACCGTGGTCAATCAGAGGCAGAACATGACAACGCACCTCTGAGGGATTCAGACATAATATAAACACACGGTGCAAGTAAGGACAGATTTTGTCAAGTACTCTGCAGCAGCTGCCTAATACAAGTTTTTTTCTTAATCAAAGGACTAGTTTCTGTGGTACAATTATTTTGACACCTTTTAAAGGTTGTATCATCGATTTCAGGCCCAAAAAAGGCCCAAACACAAAACATCACATTCATTCCGACAGGGGGTGGGTGTTGTGAGGTTTTATGCTCGTGTTCTCCGACTTTTGCGTGCAGCCGTGCATGAGCGCAAAACCTCACAAACACCCACCCCCTGTCGGTGATTGGTTGGAACACTATTTATTTTGGTTTTGAGTGGTTGGTGAAACCAATTGTTTTTGTGTGCAGATCTCAAAGCCTAGGCTGCCTACAGAGACGCGTTTTTTTGACGACCTGCTTATGGGGCGGGCAGCTAGCGGATCGTTACGAAAGATTAGATGAATGTGATAATTTATGTTTGGGCCTTTTTTGGGCCTGAAATCGCTGATACAACCTTTAAGTACTTACTTCGACAGATAGCGGTTCCAGACCAGCGGCGATTGGGCATGCACTGCAAAGATGATCGCCCCAGCCGTTTATATCCTCGATCACAGGAGAGCAGACAGCGAGTCCCAAGCGAGCTCTGGTAGCGCCCGCCTCGAGGGGAAGAACAGGACACTTCCCCGTTGGATAGCTTAAGTGTATGGCACCACTGTGGATCTGATGGCAAAAAAAAAAAAAAAAGGTTTTAAAGTAACTGTAGCATTTCACTATTAGTCATACTGTTTCATTTGTGAAAGTACTTACGTTTGTAGTCCAGCTGAGGGGGGTAGTAAGTCTCGTCCTCATGCACAACTTCATTGGTGTCATGGTAGGCAGACGCTGAGCCTGACAGCAAACATAAAATAAAACCTGAAGTAAAACTAGATTTTGGGCTTTGATCTCTAAACATTTTCAAAAAGTCACCTTCCAAAAGATTGAGTCAAAATATTGGCAGGCACATCGCAGCATTAAATCAGCTGCATCATCAGTATCCTGCAGTCCCAGCACCACAGAAAAAGATCCCCGACCACTTCTGTTTTTGTTTCCATGCACCACATCCACTATCATCATTCTTTCCTCTCACACACTTTTTTTCCGGTTTCACATACATAAACCTTTAAAACTCTTTGGGGGAACTTTTTTTCCCATTTTTTTTTTTCAGTCTATAACTGTGAGCATTCCCTAAAAATAAGCTTATTACAGGAAAAAATATACTGAGAAGCAACCAAAGTTCAATACTGTACTGTACAGTATGTATCAGCATCAACTGAAATCTAGGACAGAACTGTTTCAACCAATGCCAAAAACATGTTTGCCAAAAGTTCCTGCGCACAGAAAACTGAAGATTCAGCCAATTCAGGGTTTCCAAGTCTGTTTACTGGATTAGGATCTTTGAAAGTCATTTTATAAAGATTGTATTACTGGGAGGAGTTATTATGACAAAAATATTTTGGAGGGGCTCAGTGTTATTTTAGAACTTTAGTGTTTACATGTATACTATTAAATTATTTGTTAATGTTTCAAATTAGCTTTTGTTTTTATATTTTCAACTTTCATTTTAAATTTACTTTTAGTAATTTTATCATTTTGTTGTTTATCATTTTTATTAAAAATATCCCTGTTTACCTTTAATTTATTTTAGTTTAAGTTTTTAATTTATTTCAGCTATATTCCAAATACCAAAGTTTTAGTAAACACTGGAGTGGCTGAGTGTATGTATATATATATATATATATATATATATATATATATATATATATATATATATATATATGTGTGTATATATATATATAATATAGTTTCTTTGCATGTGTGCTTGAATTCATTTGTTTTGGTTTCTATTATCTATTACCAATCGCGTTTACACATTGAATGTAATAAAATTAGAATCATTCTTGCCCAAAAAGTTCCCTAGCAGACAAGTGTTAATGTCGAGCACTGTATGGAAATATTTCCAAGAATATTCTTGCCCCCTTTTTGGGCAAGAATGATTCTAATTTTATTACATTCAATGTGTAAACGCGATTGGTAATAGATAATGTATTGACGCTAACAAGTTTGCACCAGTTGAAGCTTGCGCAAGCTGTATCTGTATGAGACTATAGAGGAGAAACCAAAACAAATGAATGGAAGCACACATGCAAATAAACTCACAGAAACAGAAACTGCGGCATTTTGCTTCTGCTACTAACCAGCTTTTGTGTTTCCTCTGCAGGGAAATATGGATATTCTTTATACTGATTCTATTTGGTTTTATTAATTGAATTTATCAATAAAATGTAAGAACTTGATATAAAAGGTGACACAATTAATAAGGTTAGGGAAAAAAATCCCTTTATAAACGTAAAAAATGCCCTATAAACCAATTTATGGGGGCAAATATCACAAATATACTGATTTAAGTAGGCTAAGTAAGAGCTGATAGAACACTGATATGAATATTGCTTCAGAATAAAATTACATTTACACCACACACACAGACAAATCCTTTTTGTTTTCCCGGAAAAGTAACTTTTTTTATTCAGACAAGTAAATGACTGATGTACAGGCTGAATGTCGAGCCCTACCATGTATGAAAAAGTTTTAGGCCTAAAATTCCCACATATTTCCAGGTTATCCATGACTGTGAGAACTCTGCAAGAAGGTACTTATTACTTTTTAAGTGTAATATTTAATTATTGAGCTGGCCACCCTGTCTAGGGTGTTTCCCTGCCTTTGGCCCAAGACACGCCAGGAAAGACTACAGTGATATACCTACGACAAGCAAATATAGAAAATGGATGGATAATTATTGAGTTATGGTATGTATTCTTGCAACCAATAAAAAGTACTCAATAAGTAGTTCAATGTACTCTCCCTGATCCCAACAAATCACCGTTTTCTTCTTCGTGGTAAAAATTGAGACATGTCTGAGCAAAAGAAAAACTGAATCTAAGCCAATGATGTGTATGGAAAGAGGATAACAGTATGCTAAGTTGTTGCCAGGCCTAGAGGGATCTCATTTCAAATATCCATCCATCCAATTTCCAAACTGCTTGTCCTATGTTGCCGGGATGCTGGAGCTTATCCCAGAGTCTCGGGCCATAGAGAAAACACCCTGGAGTCCTGGACAGATGGCCAGACTTTAAATAAATTATGTTAAATATATAAATGTAGAATTCATACTCATGGAGACTGACTGCAGCTGTCTACAGGATCATACCAAGACTGTGACTCAGCATTTGTCAATACCCAGTCTGCCTTACCCTACCTGGAAAACATTATGTAGTGGCCCTAAAAAATAAAAAACTTTCCTAATTTGTGAGGAAAATGTTGTTCTCATTTTCACAAACTATTTGGAACTGTGCAGAAAGCCAAACCACTTTACTCACATTACCCACTTTTAATCACATAAAATAACGTAAATATGCGAAATGACAATACATATTTATGAGCATGCTATTTGTTTCAGTTAATAAGTTCACATGCATAGCATATACATGGCTAGACTTTGATTTATTTATGTTTTGGGTTTTTTTTTTTTGCCCCCACAGTGGGACAATCAACCCATAGGTGACATATAGTTAAAGTTCTTCCTTTAATAGGTCAAATTAGGGCCCTGTCACAGATGGTGAGCTCACACTCAGTCATTTACTGGGTCACTGGGTTATAATTACAACTGCTTAGACAGTATGGACATCATACATCAAATAGTTAGCATGTTAATCATATGTTTCTGGCTACATTAAACGCTTAATGGATGAAACAAAGTATGTTTATGTCTATGTTTTGTTCAAACAGCTCATTGACCAAGTACGTCAAAATTTCATTCACTCTGGAGTCTGAATCACTTATGATTCTGAATCATCCAAGAAATCTAGTGCGCAACTGAATGGCATTTGAGCTTTGATAATAAATGGCTAGTGGGAAAACGAGCACGGCTACAACACACAAAGAACTTTAAAAAAGTTATTTAGTTTGACAATTTAGCCTACATATACTATCCAATTAATTCGCTCCTAAAAACTAAAATAAAATCTCCATTTTTCAACAAAGACCTGATAGTCCGTAAAGGTAAACAAAATCACAGCTGTTCTTCATTTGAACCCTATTGCTGCTTAACGTACGAAATACAGGTTGAGAAAGCACAAGTTATGTACAAAAATAACTCAGTCCAGTGAAGATTATCGTTTCGTATAGAAAGAGAACATAAAGATCTCTCACCTTCAGTGATATCACCCAGAGTCTGATAAATGATGCACAATTCAACAAAAAGAGTAATAAATTTGATCATTGCATTGGATGTCAGATGGAAATATGAATATAAATGTTGAAAGTAGATCTTTACTTGAGAAAAAATCTGCTATTTCCAAAGCAATCGTTCGGATAACTAACTCTTGACAGAGTTTAGTCTCAAGCAGTGAATCCCACACGCAGCCTTCCAGAGACTGGCGTATCTACAGCTCAGCACGAATTTCTTCCACTAGTCGGACTTTTGCAACTCTTCTGTGTATTAAGCATTTGGACGGACGGACGGTGGCGCTGCTGCTCAATTATCTTATTTCTTGAGGTTGGTTTTTACCTAAATATTACTTTAGGTCTGTGAATGTTTGCTAATTTCTTAATTGAAAAATGTGTTTTCCACGCTGTAATAGAGTGACAGAAAAATAAACAAACATAGCCTACCTCAGTGTTGGTAAGAAGTAATTCATTTAAATGTATAGGGTTAAATATATCGTTTTTATTTAGAAAATAAATAAATAAAATGAGACCCTTGAACTGAGACAAAATAAGGCCCCCAGTGGGGGGTGGGGGGGGTTACTCTTGACAGAGTTTAGTCTCAAGCAGTGAATTACCCTTGCAAGCAGTACGAGGATAGTCCACCCAAAACATGAGCATTCTCTCATCATTTACTCTCCTTCATGCCATCCCAGATGTATATGACTTTCTTCTTGACATAAACATAGACAAAGATATTTAAGGAAATAATCCATCTCTGTGAGTCCATAATACAAGTGGATTGTAACCCATGTACGTAAGATTTTTAATAGTTAAAACAGTCATATTATTAGTATTTCTTTTATCTAGCCTATTGTTTTACTTCAGAAGGCATTGACTCATCCACTGAGGGGATTACCGTCACGCTCACTGTGTGTGTTTTTTAAAGCGTCTTTAGGACTCGCAGAGATGGATTACTTTCCTTACAATCTTAATTCGTGTTTATCTGTAGAAAGAAAGTAAAATGCATCTGGGACAGCATGAGGGTGAGCAAAATAAGAGAGAATTGTATTTTTGGGTGAACTATCCCCTCAACATTTATATGCTATTGGTATGCTAATCCAAGATCAGCATAGATTAATAAGAATAAAGTGAAACCTCTTGTGTACTTGTGAACTGTGTTTGTTTTAATCTAGAGGAAATTGAAATATTTGCTAGTTTATATTAAAATAAATCAGGTGTCTGAAGATCAAGATCCCAGTCATTCAAAGGTGATGTGTCTGAACAGAGTAAGATTATTGTCTGAAAGGGACAGTGGATCTCTGGTACTATCACTCCATCCTCTGTGTCAGCATCAGAATTTTGTTTATGGAAATGTTGCTCCACTCCCTGGAAAATGAGAGAGGAAATGTATTATAATCTAACAATACAAACTGCTTTGAACTCCCCATACAGTAACACGTTGCAGACTTAAAATATTTATTATATTTATATTTAAGGGATTTTACAGTACTAAATATTTACCTCGGAGTCAAGCAGCATTTATCATCTGTAATACTGTTGTGTAACCAGTAGATGGCTGTATTGCCCTATATATAAACATATGGATGTGTATTCCCTAGTTGCTGGATGTTTTCAGTCATAATTACTTTCATGTATTAAGTTTTTAATTTGGACATATATTTATTATTAAAGACTATTAAAGATTTAACATTTGTCAAAGAAATGTTCATTTGAAGTGCACTTTTTTCATTATTATTAGTCAAATATGGACACAGAAAAAGCAATTTGTTACTCATACTAGATACATATAATAGCTTTATCAGTCATCTTTATCACACAAAAGTAATCAGAATAAATATTGCAACCAGGGCGATACTTCAAAATAATTGAGTGTTTACATATTACGAACAGAGACGTGGTCTGTGGTCAAGTCGTGTCTCTCCTCTTTCAAAAACTTTGCATCGCAAATTAATCAGCAATTGAGAAATTCAGGTTTAAATAGCTTTATTGGCATGGTAAAAAAGGCTTTACATTGCCAAAGTTGAATCAGGCAGTGATTGACAGCGCTCTCGTCCTATGGCATCAGTCATTGACTGATACAGTACAGATAGGCTACTGTACAGTACTCTAGCTCAATGTTGTTTGGGGTGGCTGTGGGGAAATATGATCTAATCGAAGCAAATATGATCTAATCGAAGACTGTAACCGAATGTAGATAAACAAGTCATGTAATGATTGGGCTAACAGTTAAATCAAGACAACACAGCTCAGCTGTATAATGTTATGGGCTCTCATTGAGCTCTAAAATGCCTCTCCACCTGAAAAAAGCCAGTACTGTATTATAAATAGTGTTAGTATAGTATTAAAAACAAAACAAAAATCAGACTTACCACGAGTAGGCTCCAGTATCCTCCTGATATAGCGACGATGACTAATGAAAAATATCATTCGTCTGTACTATTCCTTCTATAAGAGATCATCTCAACAATATAGTGTAGCAGCAAATAAATACAGATATAAACTTAATATCACTAAAATGAAATAGAAAGCTGCGATTACAGACACTCACATCCACACATAAACACTGACGTCTTCACTTCCAGGTCACGAAGCGATCAATCAAAAGCTCAGTAACCAATGAGAACACACTGCTACTAGCCCCGCCCCCACGAGAAAAATGTGTCAGAATGGCGAACGAAAACTCTGGGAACGTAAACGAAAACTTCAGAAGCGTAAATGAAAACTCTGGAAGCGCATTTGTAAGTTCAGATCAGCGATTGAAATATGAGAAATAGTTAGCAAAACATGCAGTGTATTAAAAACGAAGTCAAAAAATTTGCCTGCGATTTATTCTTTTTCAGTTTTAGAGATAATTTATTTAGTTTCAATTTATATTTTCATTAGTTTCTTGAAAAGCTACGTTCATTTTTATTGGCACAAGAATAGCTCCATAGGGGGTGGAGGGATAAAGTGGATTTGGTCAGAGCTGTTCAACAAAATTTCAAATGCTCTGGGTTATCCCATTAGGGCCAAATTGCATTCGCTCCTCCTCGCTGGACGTCTAGCGAGGAGGAGCTAGACGTAAGCTCCACCCATTTGTTACGTATCGGAAGGGGCGGGGTTACCTGGCTGACCAACACTTCTTGAATTAGAGAAAATAACTAAATGTCAATTCAGTACTTTCATCATCATTCGTTGTGTGTGTCTATTTGTAAAGACTGATGTCATATTTCAAGTAGAAGTTTGGAATTGTTAAGTGTTCGATTTGTCACATAATTTCAGCTAAAATCACGCGCCACCTACTGGCACATGTAAACTGTAGAAATCCCCACCACTAACGCACAAACTGACATTCTTTGCCAATAAGATTCAATGTCTGAAAATAACTGTTGTATAAAGTATTATACACTCTGCTATGCAATAGAGAATTTATGACATTTACACAATAGAGGCAATTGCAAGATAAGGAGGGTGTTGTGTTAACAATGAACATATTATGTAAACACTTCTTGTTAGTGTTTCTCCCAGCAATTACATTTCACAATGTTGCATTTATGTTAAAACTGCTGTGCGACGTGACAAATGTTCTATAGATTTTAAAAAAGAGAATAAAAAAAGCAAGCTTTCAACATTTAGGCTACTTAGCCAATGGCCCCTTGGTGGATTTATACATGTGGGAATGGCGAAGAAATAATTAGCTGAAATTTTATTTCTTAACAGAATCTTAAGTCAACAACGTATTTTTATTTAATATGCAGATCTTGTAGGCTACTGCTGCAAAACCCCTCTGCAGGCTAACCAAAACATGACTTGAACATATAGATTTTTATCTCTTATTTACCGACCAAATTAAAGGTTGAATCAGTTCATGTTTTTTTTTTAGTTTTCAAGAAATAACTATGTCACTGTCTCTTTAATAGACGAATTACTCCCGATCCGCCTCTCCATTTAAGGGCACATTTACTTTTCTCGGCCGAGAATATGTCTTCCTGGTTTCATGATACTGTGCTCTGCCTTCCCCTTTAAATGTATTTTGGACCAATGTAAAAGTTGTGGTCATGGGATTAAAATAACTAACACGATTTATTGAGGAAGATTCATTTAAGAGGGAATCCTTGTAATTCCGAAGCGTTTCAACGCGGCAGGTAAGCGAACTCTTCATGTTTAGTCCGCCCTCCTTTGCTTTTCTTAAGGAACTGACAATGACAAGCCTCGAGTCTTGTTGTTTAAAACAGCTGTGTTGTAGCTCCATAAGCATAAGCATTAGTCTACAGACCGACAAATCAGCGGTATATTAGGTATGTGGCATTATTTATCGATTCATTTTTCAAGGCAACGGTGAAACTGAAAAATCTATCATGCATAGATTCCAAGTTTGTCTCGTAAAACAGTATGTTAAATGCGTGAGCATTGCAGACTGTATCAATATGACGCGCACATTACGCTATAATTACAGCTTCATACACATATTCAACACTTCGAGCAGATATTTTGATATTTTGTGATATTTCAGAGTGTGTGACAGGTTTACATGAGAGCTTTTTTGTGATGTGTCAAGGATATGGCAAAAACAATTTCACGGCATGTCTCCATCTTAGACCGCAGAACCATTTGGCTGTTTCATTTCGGTTATCTGTTAAATTACATGATTTAGTAATGTGTTGGGAAAGGTACACTTGGGAGTCCCTCGAATTTTTTTTTAAAACATTAGAAGCACAAATCCCAGTTGTTTATTTAGTTTTAAGACTTTTAGACATGTTATAGCCTATCAACATTTTATGGTGATTTTGGCCTGTTCCACTTTAGATGTCTTGACCTTCT
This sequence comes from Abramis brama, assembly GCF_963993115.1. Classification (NCBI taxonomy): domain Eukaryota; kingdom Metazoa; phylum Chordata; class Actinopteri; order Cypriniformes; family Leuciscidae; genus Abramis; species Abramis brama. The sequence goes on along the minus strand of NC_139975.1, from coordinate 17,128,512 downwards.
GACTCAATTCTCACATTAACAATCTGAAACAGTCTAAAAAATTAAATACTACAATGTCATAATTTCGACAGTCAATTTAATTTACATTACATTCAATTAGGCTACTTTTAGTAAAAACTTTCAATTTAAAATCTAAAATTGTTTTGATTAATTATAATTTTAATTTAGGAACTTAAGCTGTGTCCCACATTTTGCGTTTCAAAATTTTCATTCGATAAATAATAATAAAGTTACTTTAATTTTCAGAATTTGCACAGAAGTTCCAGTGCTACATTTGTGAGAAATTTGTCATCATATCAGTATCCACAAACCAGTATTTGAATCCAAACTAGCTAGCCCCTTCTCAGCGACATCTTTATTGACATCTGAATTTGTAACCATGTTACATAACTGCAAACACTAGCCTATATGAAGTGAATGGAAAATACACAGCTCAAATAAAATTCCCTTGGGTTCATAATAAACACTTTCTGAAGGTTAACAATCTCCTTTCTCTGACTTGAATAGTCTGTTTTATAGTAAAAATGCATCGACCTTCAATATTTATCGGCCGATCTTTTGCGTAATCCAACATTTTTCTCTGGGTAAAATAATTAAATACAAAAATAAAAAATAAAATCACATCTGAACAAAAAAACAGTTGGGCTTGACAATAAGGACTGCCTGGTGACCAGCGTGAACAATGCTCGGGACAATTGACGGAACTGTCACTGTCCCGATTGGGCCAGTGCTGCATCTTCACGAAAGTTTATTCTTTGCACATGTTTTTAAGACATGCAAATATAAATGTTCAAGCGCAATGTTCAATTATTTTTAGACAGTACACAAATACTGAATTGGGTTCTCTTTCACTACTTCTAATTCACACAAAATTACATTAAAATGCCCATCTTGGCGAATATCCTTATTAACATAGTTCGTTATGTCTTAAATTAATGTAAATAGTTGAGAAAAGTATACTGAATCCGTGCAGCTCTTAAAGTGACTGCAGCCTAATATTCCTGTTGCACTGCTGTCTGTTTTAATGTTAATCAAACATCTTTGCTCTTGACTAAATTACTTTTGTAACTTTAATAAGGATTAATGTATATTTAAGTAATACAATGAAGAATATATTTTACATTTGCTTACTTTATTTCTGTACCTGAAAACTACTGTTAAACCTGCCTGAAAAACACTGTTTATTTTATATGCTTCTTTGTTCTGTTGTATTTATTTATTTGTGTTGGCCTGTTGAATGTTAAATGGATCCAATCCATGTTCAATATAATTTTTTTGATGGTGCAGCAATAAACTAGTAGGCTATACCTAATGCATGCATTTTTGAACTTTGCTAATTTAAAGCATGATCAAAATAATAATCTTAATGACTCAAGTCAAGTAACCTTTATTTATATAGATTTCGGCTCTTGTTCAGCTGAAGTCAGTTCAGTGTTGATTCAGTTCCATTGTAAAGACCATGAATTATTAAATTAGTTCATTTCATCTATAAAGCAGTTCTGCAAAAAAAAAAAAAGATGTCATCGTCTGGCTCAGTTCAGTTCTCATACAACAGCGTCAGTGCAGTCAGATCAATAATATTGTTGAATATTAAGTGAATATAAAAGTTAAAATAAGAGAGCAAGTGACAAATATCGGTATAAGAATCAGCCAATAGTTGTTTATTAAAATCGGTATCGGCCCTACTTTATAGTAATTCAGTCTAGTTGCACTTTTAACAGTCTTGATTCAGTATCTTTGCACTTGGTACCGTGCATCATACATTGTGTCATTTGTTTTTTGTTTTTTTTCTACTCAAACCAGTAAACTTTCATTCAGTTGAGCTGCTCTGACTCGTCTGCCGGTGTTAAACCAGGATACCTGGCCGTGGAATGGCTTTGCTGACCTTGCACAGAACGCCATCTATTTGCACGACACCGGTGAGTTTTATTGCGTCTAAAAACAGAAATCTTCAGTTGCAGTTCTCCACATGTTCTTTAACCGTACTCCCACTCCCTCCATGTGTGTCTAGTTACTCTACACCTTTTTCTGCACACAAATTTATGTATATTTAGGAGGAATGTCTTCTTGGTAGCATTCCAAACGCTTCCCAAACTTGCTGTGAATCTGAAAATCCATTTCACACTGTTCCAAAAAAAGCCCCAGAATTATGTGAAGATTCTGCTAAAGAGCCAAGAACCAAGTGCCTGATAACTTTTGTTGCTGTCCATTAATCATTCTGTCTCTTTTGATTGTGTGTTAGGCGTTGTATTTATTATCTAACATAAGATTCCTTTTTCACCCATAACCCGTGCATACTATGTATCTTCTTCTATAACACCCTATGTTCAGACTATTTAGAGTAAAGTCTCACCGGATTTTTAATGTACAACCTCATTGCTCCTCCTTTCCACCCCCTCTCTTCTTTTTCTACTTGTCTCTGTCTGGACACGTCAGTCACATAACAGGTAATGTTACTGTCTCCTCTTTCATTCCATAGAAACACTGATAACAGCCTCTTTGGTGTCCTTCTCTCTGTCTTCTCACACTCTATCTGTTTCTCCCTTAATCATCTGTAGAATAAGCTTCCTCAGTGTCTTATCATACTCTCACTGCATTACAATTTTTGTCAAAACGCCTTGTCATTGTGTTTTCCTTTTTTCTATTTTCCCCCAGTCGCTCATCTCAGAATGAGTTATGGGTGAGAAAAAAGGCTTAAAAGTGCAAGTTTTTATTTAACCATTTTGGCAGATAACATTTACTGTGTCAGATGATCCAAAGGAGTCAAGCAGAATCTACCGGTCTCTGTTTGCAATTAAGTGCATTACATAATCAATTCACCCACCACCCATTTTTAACATCACCGTTCTCTGGGTAAATCTTAGAGAGTTATGATGTTCCTTTACTTCTAGTTTAATCTATTGTAATCCACTTAATTTTATTTTCAAGGATGAGCCTATCCCAAGACAAGGAAGACTTCAAAAAAGGTGAAGGTTCCTGATACAGCTTTAATGATTCATGCGTATTTTAGTGTATATAGTGTTTCCTCTAGAAATGCGTTGCTGATTAATTTTTCATTTCCGCACACCAGAGAAAGTTTCGCCCTGGTCAAGGGGGCAGTGCTCCTGGTGGAAGAGGGGGAGAGGGAGGGATTACATGAAGAAACCGTACCCCCTCTACTTGGTCCTAGGCAAGGAGGCCGAGCCTCTGACACTCAGCGCAGACATTTGCATGCAATGATTTCGTTACTACGACCAGAGGACACAGTCAAACTGGTTAGGATTCCCCAAACCACACTTGTTTTACTACACTGCCTTTCTATGGTCATAGAAAAGATTTCAAAATTGTCATTTTGAGGCCTATAAAAGTGATTGGAATTAATTACCTTATGCATTTACTCTATTTATTGTCTGTTTCAGACTAATTTATAGAAGTGCTTGTTCTTACTGTCCGTGTCTATTAGACACTATGTTTAGCATAAGTAACGTCACATGTTCTGCAATGTGGTTTCTGGAGACACTTCTGTTTGTTACATCTTCTCTGTTATGCAGAAATGACAATAAACCGCTTTGCTTTGACTTTGCGTTTTTGAACACGGTTACACAATACAATTTACTGAGTAAATCTTGGTTATTAAAAAACAGCATGTCTTGTGCAAGTGCTGTGCTTGAATTGTAATGATGGAAAAAATCTAATTTTAATTGCTGTGTAATTTAAAATGTTTCTAATGAATCCAGCTCAGACTTCTGTGTCTCATTTAAATACATTAACCCTGAAGTTCTCTTTTTCCCTGCCTCAGGCTGTGCGTTTGGAGTCGTCGAGCCCAGTCAGATTGAGATATTTGCTTATAGTAGGCACACTTGACAAAAAACAGGAGAGCCTACTACTTGGCATGGACTTTCCAGGCTCAAACAGGTAGGTTTATAAACCATATTATCAAGTCATCATCAGAAGCTTTTATTTCATTAGAGATAAATCCATAAATATTCAATTGTATGTGTGACATGTTAAATATTTGTATATCTCAGATTTACAGCCTAAATAGTATTGCATTTTTGACAACCTCAGTTCACAAACACAAATGATTCAAGTAGGCTGGGGGGTTTTTTTGGTATGGGAATGTGCAGATTTTTTACAAATGTTTAGTTGCCGTTTTAATGGGATAGTTCACCCCAAATTTTTTAATTCTGTCATCATTTACTCACCATCATGACATTCCAAACCTGTATGGACAAAAACAGTAAGACATTTCTTTTGTGTCTCACAAAAGAAAGTAAAATTGTTTTGCTTCAACATCAGGACGAGTAAATAATGAGTTTTATCCTGTTAAATATAAACTGTTTTACATAAAAATTTACATTATATTTCAGCAAGGCTGTTAAGATATGTGTCTCACTCATTTTTTTTTTTTACTCTTCCTTAGTGATGAGTGCACTATTGGTCTTGTCTTGCCAATATGGAGTGACACACAGGTTTATCTAGATGGAGATGGGTAAGACCATAAAACTCAATAATTCTGACCAGACAGAAACCATAAGTGCAAACATATGATCATAAAGGCATAACATGACATATACTGTATGGGGTTTTAAAAGTTGAATTATAGTACTATGAAAGAGTAATCTTTAAATCATTATCTTATCATCATTCTCAAGTTTCATGTTTCATGCGGTTGGTTTGTAAGGTGAAATGAGCTCAAGGACAAAGGTTTTGTTTCTTTCGAAAATTAGGAAACTGTCAACATTTCAGACATTGAAGCATGGCTGTTATTAGCAATGTAAATGGATATAAAATGTAAACAACATTTTCAATCAAAAGTTCAGTCTGACTGAAAAAAATCCACTTTATTATTTTATCTGCATAGTTCAGCAGAACTGTATACAAAGTTAAAGCCTGAGCCTCAGGGTTCTGCTTTTCTGACAGTTTGCTTCACTTGTTCTGTTACAGAGGTTTCAGTGTGACGTCTGCAGAAGTGACACGAATCTTTAAGCCTGTGTCCATTCAGACGATGTGGTAAGTTTTAAAGCAGGAAGTGCTGAGGAAACTACCAATTTCCTCAACTAACAAAAATATGCAATGCAACTTTGGTCTTGCAGCCTACACGCACTTAATTCTTTGTTTTCAATTATAATGCTATTTTATATTCTATTGCTTTAACTGTCTCTCTTCTGGCTATTAGTCAGTCAACACATGCACCCTGCTAGACAACTGTATAAAGTCTCCTAATTTGCTCTGTGAACGTTAAAAATGTGTTTGTGGTTTGTCGACTGCTTGTTCACAACTCTCTGTCCTGTGATGCTCTCACTTTGCACTAGGTCAGTGTTGCAGGCGCTGCATGGCTGCTGTGAACGGGCCGTGCGTGGAGCTGTCATACCTGGCTGCGGGCTGGAGTGGGCACAACATTACAGAGAACATGTGGAATCTGACCAGCACTGCCTTAATGAATGGGGGGCTATGACCGGCCTGGAGTCAGTCAGGAAGCACACCGTAAGAAATTCAGCGTCCAATCGGGAGTCAGTGGAGAAGGAGATCAAAGCCCAACTACGAGATATCATGAGAACTGAGGACTTGGAAAACATTACCTCAAAGCAGGTAAAATGAAAGAGAGCGTCTTTTCTCTGCCTTTGAAACATCATCCCATGATGATCTCCCACCAATCACCTATATAATCACCAAATTTTATGATCCAATCAGTTCCACCCTATTTCGATTGTATCATGTCATATAACTAGTGCTGTCAACGTTAACGCATGCGATTAAATCTTTGTCCAGTTTAACACGTTAAAATATTAAACGCAGCATCCGTATTTTCTGCCATCCTTTGGCTAGCGTTACATTATGATCACGCTCTTATTCATGCAGATGCTTTTAAACCATTCAAGCGATAAGACAAAAGAGAATGCGCTGTCTGTAAATGTCCAGAGTTCAAGTTCTCTTTCGCTCTTGAACGAACATCCTTGAACATCCTTATCCTCAAAAGAGCAGTCTTGAATGGGTTAAATAAAGTCTTAAATCAACGTAAAGAGTTGTGAGGGAATGAATGAATGATTCTTAAGAAATCATCATCCTCTTTTTTTGCTAAAGGAACATTTCTTATTATCAATGCTAGAAACAGTTATGCTTCTCAATGTTTGTCCATTCTTTTATTTTTCAGGATTGAAAAAATTGAATGTGTCAGTGCTGAATAAAACTATTAATTTCTTTCAAAGAAGCAAAAAGAATCTCACCGACCACAAACATTTGAACGGTAGTGTAAGCCTGAAGACACACCTTTTAAAGACTCTCTTATTCTAGAACTTACTCAAGGTTAATGTGTCTGGGCTTGCTGTCTTATCCATAGAATCTTTGCGGTATGAACGTATAACATTCAGGCATCTTTTAGTGAGCAGCTTGATTTGATGTTTGTAAGCATTGTGCAGTATGTCATGTGACTTGCCTTTTAATATAACGTATAACACAAACCCATGACTTTAGGGTTGCTTGCGCCCAACAATAGCCGGTGAACTACAGACACTTTTTCTGTGTGTTTGTAGGTGCGAACAGCCCTGGAGTCCAGAATAGGCATAGACATGAAGTACTACAAGGAGTATATTGACAATGAGATGATGGTCACGATGGCACAGATGGACAAACCTTCCAGAATATTGGACTACCTTTACTTGGTGAGTGATGACATTTGTCTTCTGTCTAATCCACTATACTGTTGTTTCAAACATACACTGTCATTTATTTGTCTTTTTTCCCCCCAAAAGGGTTCCGAATGGAATGCTGCCAACTCTGAAGAACTACAGAAGAACAAGTATACAGATTACATTTAAATATGATTAAAATACTTTAAAATAATTTAGTTATTCTTATTAAATGAAGATTTTCAGCAGCAGATGAATAAAAATACCTTTTTTCTTTTTGGTAGTGTGGGCTACATCCTGAATGTTACCATGGAGATTGACAACTTTTTCCCAGAATGCTTCACCTATATGAATATTAGAGTTTACGATGTGGAGGCGACTGACCTACTCTCACACTGGAATAACACGTACACGTTCATCAGTGAAGCAAGGTGCTCAACACACACACTTCCTTATTTTGGTTTATTTCTGTGTGCAGACCTCCTACACTGATACTTCTCTTAAAATTCATTCGTTTATATTTAGACACACTTGCAGTATGGTATACTTAACCCCTTATGAAAATTATTAGAGTATGTCTTTGTGCGCTATCTCTCTCACACTAACGTTTTATATGTCATTGTTTCGTACTGATGATGATACAGGAAGAGTGGACAGGCCGTACTGGTGCATTGTAAGATGGGCGTCTCTCGCTCTGCCTCCACAGTAATCGCTTTCCTGATGAAGCAGCAGGGCTGGACTTTAGACCAAGCCCTCATCCACGTGAGAGAAAGACGGCCTATTGTGCAGCCCAACGAAGGTTTCCTCAAACAGCTGCATACGTATAGTGGCATCCTCAGTGCCAGGTGACTTACGCTTTCATTATGGTGCTGTACTGAGATTGCTTGTTTGCATGAATGCACCATTCACACAGAAATACAGACACTTTCCCACTTGTTTAGTTTCTCAATGGATGTTCAGGTACAGACAAGTCAAGTCAAGTCTGGTTTATTGTTGTTCAACCATGTGTGTAAATAAGGGAACTGAATAGTGCAGATACACACTCCTCTCAAAAAGTAAGTTTGAGGTCTTGAAAGAAGTCTCTCACTCACTAAGGTTGCATTTATTTGATAAAAAATACAGTATATATTATTACAATTTAAAATAACGGTTTTCTATTTAAATATATTTTAAAATGTAATTTATGCCGGTGACTACTAAGCTGAATTTTCAGCAGCTAATACTTCACTCCTCAAGTTATGATGCTTAATAATTTTGTGGAACCAGTGATGGATAAATAGAAAGTTCAAAAGAACAGCTTTTTATTTGAAATAGGAATCTTTTGTAACATGTCTTCACTGTCACTTTTTATTTATTCAATTTAATGCATTCCTGCATAATTATTTCTTAAAACTCTAACTGACCCCAAATTTTTGAATGGTAGTGCATATATTGCATGACTCTCTGGATACTGGATCCTGAAACATACTGAAGCATAAACAGATGACTACATGACTATATATTTACACAATAGATTTCCTACAAGTGTTTAATATACCCATTCATAGACACAAATTTGTAGAGGCTTTTTTGCAGCATATTATGCGACAATTTAGTGCATTTAATGTGACCTTCAATTTCCAATGTGTAGAATGAAATGGCAGTAATGTCAACTGTAGTTTTTTTTTAAATGGTTAGCAGTACTATATTTAATTCCAAACACTGCAATGTGCCTTACAGTAAACAGCGCCACAGTGCCCTCTGGAGGAGGAAGTCCAAGTCAGATGTCCGTCAGCCGTCTGTCCACAACGAAACAACCACAGGGAGTGAACATGAACAGAAAGAGGAAGAATCATCAGACAGCCCAGAAGAAGAGCAAAGCAGTGAAGAGGAGACGGATGTAAGGGGATGTGTTTTATAACAGTGACTTTTGATGCTTTTCAGTATCTCTTTAGTTTTCAAATCGGTTTAATCAGGGGTTTGTTTATTTCTATGGCTGTGCCATTCTCAGGTCTTTGAGCAGTTTGACGAGAGTGTTCCTGATACACATGGGGCAGAGACAGCCATATCCAACCCACTTATTACCATTCAAGAAAGTGATAAGGTTAGACCAGACAGAGGCAGACAAGTTAAATTGATTACACTTGACCATTTTAAAGGGTTTTAAATGTCTATGTGGATTTATTTACTATTATAAATAATGTTTTTTTAAATGTCTGCAAAACTTAATTTCCTAGGTGTCATCCAGCCCCAGCAGAAGTGGCAGGATGGATTTGTTTTCTCTTATGCAGTCTATTCAGCTTGACGATGAAGACAGAGACAGGATCGAAAAAGAGGTGAGAGGAAAAAGTCTGGAATGCAACATTTATTGATATCGATATGTGAAAAAAAACAAGTCAAATCTCATGCAAGCAATCATTAACTAAAGAATTCCTGTTTGTCAGAGATATTCTCCTGCGCAACGAAGGCGGAGTCACGGAAGAAGGGGCTTGACTCATCAGAAAACACATGTTGATGTTTCCCCTGGACCAAGCTGCAGACAGTCACAGAACACAAACCAGGATGAAGCCGGTCTCTGAAGCGCTTAAAAAAGGGGTCGTGTTAAGAAATATGGAGAGGCAGGAATAAAAAAGTGATAAGGTGAGGAAAAGGATCACAAATAGTGATGCTAATATAAAGGACACTCTTGCACACAAGTCTTAGCCTTCTGATTGTATCATTCCAAGTTCTTTGAAGACTCAGAGGGAATCTGTTCATATAGTTGCTGTATTTTTAAATAACTTTGCTTGGAAGCAACACATAAAAAAGCACATGGTTACATATCAATAGATATCTTACCAATTTTCCCATACCTGCCCGTCTAGCCCAAAACTCTTAATCTGTGGTCAGTTTCAGTTGGATTGTTAAATATCTACAACAACTGGTTTCTGTCAGCCACCAATTGTCAAGTGAGTATTGATAAAGGAACCGTTTTCCTCGGAGCATTATCATTATAATTGTCACGTTGTGCCTTTTGATATTTCTGTATCCTTTGCACCTTCATACTGAGCCATAAAATTCAGTTTACTTCAGATTTTAATATGTAATTATAGATTGAGTGGATTTTTTTTTTTTTTTTGCTGTTATTTCTCATCATACAGAAACACGAACAATCCTCTCTTATATCGTTTCATGTTGTTCTTAAGAGTGTAATCTCACTCATTTTAGGAGTCCTATGCAATAATCCACTTTATAGCTGTTTTCTCAATGAATGTGAAGCTTTATATTGCCTCTGTGGACATCAGTAGTTGAAAAAGTCTTGAGAAAGCAATCAAGGATTAAACGTTTTAGCATTCCATGTAAACTACCATTCAAAAGTTTTGGGTCAGTAAGATTTTTTTTTAGTAAGAAATTAGTACTTTTTAGCTTTTTATTAAATAATTTGAAAGTGACACTAAAGACATAATGTTACTCTATATATATATATATACATATATATATTCCATGGTTTCCATAAAAGCAACACAACTTGTTTTAAACATTGATAATAAAAATAAATGTTTATTGAGCAGCAAATCAGCATATTAGAATGATTTCTGAAGGATCATGTGACACTTAAGAGTTGAGTAATGAGGCTGAAAATTCAACTTTGTCATCACCGGAATACATTACATTTTAAAACGTATATAAAAATATTATTTTAAACTACTTTAGATCATAATAATATTGCTCAATGTTACTGTTTTTATTGTATTTTTGATCAAATAATTGCAGGCTTGGTGAGAGACTTCATTCAGAAAAGAAAAAAAATCTTACTGACCCCAAGCTTTTGAGTTACTAGACAGATGTTGTTATCATTAAGTTTTCCGGCATATTTTTAAAATTTGGAGCTATTTTTCACGTCTTTTTCAATTAAACGGATGTTGTCTAATATTTGTTTTTTAACCTGTATAGTATGCAGGAAACAAAACCTGAGAAGAGACCCGAGTATTTTCCTTAAAAATGTTAATGTGCCACACTTATTTGATCTGTTTAATTCATTCTGCATGATGGTTCAGTGCCTTTAGTTTATAGAGGTGGACCAAAACTACTTTTGTTGGTTTTAATATTCATGCAGTTAAAACTAACACAACTAACTCCCACATAATACATGTGTCTTTAGCTATAGGAGTGGTTGATTTGTGTCTTTGCATGATGTCTCATGACTGTATGCATGCTGTTTGTTCTGTATGGAATTACGCCCGTCTTTGTGAAGCACGAGTCCTGTATGTATAAAGTATATATACAATCTGCTGTAAAACATTTGTTGAAATGTGTATAGTCATTGCACAAAGTGCCAATGTTGTGAAACCAAAGTTATGTTGTGGAATGTTCTTAGTATTGAGACACCACTGGTTTTGCAGTTATTTTCCACAAGAATGTCTTAAATTGTGTGTTCGTGATCGATGATAACCCACAGCCTTGAAAGTGCTGATTTTCCTCACCTAATGTATAATGTGCCATGCCTTATAAACATCAAAAACAGTGATAATTTTATTCTAATGCAACTCAGTTCCATTGTTGGTATCAGATGGCGTTAAATATCAAGTCAAAGTTGCTGTTGCTTTTTTTCTATTTATGACCTTAACATGTATCTTTTTGATTTGATATACAAGGTTGTCTGTGCTTTAAAAATTAAATCGAATTTATAATGGGAGCTTGAGACATATCTAATTGACAATGTCATTGTTTTTGCATCAATTTGTGTTTCAGGTTTTAAGATATTTCTATTCTTCATAATGCTACTGTAAAAGTATATATAAACTAGTGTTTAACAGATATTACTGGAAATATCTTTATGATTCAAACAATAGAACATAATTATGTGTGAATTTGTCAGTTCAAGCGCAAGACATGAAAGAGAACTCAATTTAATAGGCTAGTTGCGCACTGCCTGGGAGGTATAGCTTTCTGGGCGTGCGCTTCAGATATTTGCACACAGAAAACATGATTACTGTAATAATGTAGAAACCACTCGTTATACATAAGTCACTTAATAGTTAATGTTTTTAGTTTGAATCCAAATGACACGTGCACTGAGTGAAAGATCAGCAATCAAGAGAATGTGACAGAGACAATAGAACAAATGTGACAGAAACAATAGAACTAAGCTATAAACTGGGGAAAAATGTTTTTGTTTTGTTATTTGGACATATTGTATCCAGGCAAAAATCTGAGGTGGTGGATTGATGACAATCTAGCAAGTACATCTGCACATCCATCTTAAAATATAACAAATAATTAACTGTTTGTGTTGGTCAAATGGAGTGCAGATTTATAGTACCACACATTATTTTATAATATGTAATTTAATGTTTTTTGAAATAAGTCTTTTTCTCACTAAGGCTGCATTTATTTGAGCAAAAATACAGTAAAAGCAGCAATGTTGTGGAAATATTTTTACAATTTAACTGTTTTCTATTTTTATGAATATAATTTATTTCTGTGATGGAAAAGTTGCGTTTTCAGCATCATTACTCCTTCAGTCTTCAGTGTCACATGATCCTTCAGAAATCATTCTAATATGCTGATTTGATGCTCAAGAAACATTTTCTTATTGGCAGTTGAAAACAGTTGCCTAACGCAGCTTAATATTTTTGTGGAAATCGTGCTACGTTTTCCCCAGGATTTTATGATGAATATAAAGTGTAAATAACATTATTTTAAATACATTTTTGTCCCATTATAAATGGCTTTCCTATCATTTTAGATCAGTTTAATACATTCTTGTCAAATAAAAGTAATGATTTCTTTATATATATATATATAAAAAGAAAATGTTACTGACCCCAAATCTTTCATGGTAGTGTACAAATGACACTACTAAACAGTATGCCTTTCTTTTTCTTGCCTAAATTACATTTGGAAGATTAAAATGCAACCATATCATTTTTCACGATATCAGATTTGAATCAAACTAAAAATCAATTACTGGACTATCCAAATAGTGTAATTGCTGCATGGAACTGTAATTGACTCAATGAACACACAGTTTGAAAGATGAGAATATTTATATTTACAGATGAAGCCACTATTCAGGATAGTAATAATAATAATAAAAAAAAATTAAATGAATTTTCGCCTTGGTTCACCAAGCGTGACACCACCCTCTTTCATGGCCGTCCAGAACGTCTGATTCTGAAGTGGGAGAAAAGGCGTACATCAGTCTATGCACTTGCATCGATAACTGGCCATCAATGTATAATATTTGAAGACTCAAAGCAGAAATGCATTCAATGTCTCACCGCCTCCGAGCGAAACTTCCACGGTATCTCACGATAAACAATACGTGTGATGCCTGCTTCGCGACACCGCTGAGCAAGCACATCACCTACGGCACGGCAAGCCGCTACAGACCGTGTGGAGCCCAGCTCGCGCTTCAATGCCCACTCCTTCGTGGAGCAAGACAGCACAGGAACTATTGAGTCACTTGAGAACACCTCAGCTGTGATGTGATGCTGTGTGCGCCTGAACACCAACCTGAGGAAGGTAAGGCATACGTTTAATATACATGTACAGTGTACAACTATGTTTGTATCTGGAAGATGCTATTAGGATGCTGTTAGCAGGGATGCGCTCAGCATGTTTTACTAATTACATCTATTCCTTTAAACCATTTCAAACAATTGGGATGCTTACAAACCTGTGATAATACTCTCTAGAGGGCCACACTGTAGCCCAGCCTCGATCCTTTACTGCAAGGGCCATCTGTTCCAGGTTTCTTGGGTTTCGGTTAACAAATGTTTTATTGATGGCTTCATTATCACTAACCACTGGTTCTGGATCAGGTACCACCTGACTGTATTTCTGAGCTGGTGGAAAGAGACACATCATGAGCATCATTTTTGAAATAAATCTTCAGATCCCTTGAGAGGTTCCAGCCATTCTTCTAATTCTAAGTCAATCAATATGTGATACAGAAGGTTAAATTTCCGCCTGTATCACACATATCGAATCTCCAGCTGTTTCCTTTAAGTTGTTATTTTATTTGCTTCTGATCCCAAAGACAAACGACACTCCTTTTTAGAGAGCAGATTGCGTATCTCCACATCTACTGCCATTTTGTCGCCAGTATAGTTTAACACACACATCCAGCAGAGAGTAAATAATGAATTATTTGAAGGGTCAAGTTATTTACAGTTACTTACACAACTGACAACGAATCCACGCCGCTGCAGCCGCAGATCTCTGACATTGACCTAACAGCGTGCGAACGCTACGACAGACATCAGTGAACAAAGCCATTTGACAACTGCAAAAAAATTATAATAATAAAATACCTTCAATTCTGGTGACAAATTATAGTTATTTCTATACAAACGGAGATACCATGACCCTTAGTTTTTTTATTAATAGAATTTGACCACTCTCTAGCGCGCAGCCATTTTGATGTCACACGAAAAATGTTCCGTGTTTCCGGAAAAAAAAAACTTTGGGCTTCACATGGGTTCCGCTTAGAAACCCTTAAATGAATGAAAATAACAATGAAACCATTTTTTATTTTTACATAAGAAGGAAAGTTAATGTATTACAATGAAACGTTCTTTCATGTCCTAAACCACAATTTATTAAAAATGGTAGGGTATTCAGATATTACCATGCTGTCCACAAGATGGCACTAGTAGCCTACACTTTATCCTGGAAAATAAACCTTTATCCGACGTCTACCGTGCCATCATGTTTTTTTTTTTGCCAATGTATTATGGTAATATCATGGTATTCCTGTCTTGGGGTACAGGTAGGCTACTATTGCGTATATTAAATATACATGTTAAACATGTAAATAATGTAATTGACATAGAAAATTAAGTTGAAATCAAGGTTAAGTAGGCCTACATTCACACGTCTCATTTAATAAATGATGAATAAAATATTTATTCTTTAATTTGGATTAATAATCATTTGTGATGAACCGTGTGAATCAACATACTCTTACACCTGTTGGTGAAGATTATTTAAAGAATATAGGTCAAATTAAACTATTTTTCGCCTCCGATCTCCACAGCTTCTTGTAGCCCCCTCCTACATTTTCAGGCAGTGGTGGGCTCACCTCCGGACATTAAGGGATTTTCTGCATGGCTTGCCATTTTAATTTGGCCAATTTGTTTGTGCTGCACTTTTAGCATGCTGTAAAGAGACTGTGCCCCAATATAAAATAAATGGTTCTCTAGCTAATTGAACAAGAATGTTCCTGTAACCCAAATTCTTGCTCTCAGCAATGCACTTCTTTGCCCATATTCTCCTTCAGGCCATTAGAATCCTTTTTGGGGAGGGGTATGCGCAGGTGTGCAAATCACGACTTTACACTCCTCTAAATTGTTTTCCCCCCTCCTTTCATTTTTTTTTAAATTAAAATGCATCCCCTTTTCATACACCAATTGTTAATGAAAGAATATTCCTCTGTCCCATATAAATTAAACCTACGTGAATATCCAACCCAAAGGACCAAACACAAACACTTTACTACTGCACATTCAAAGCAAAATAAAATATAACTCACTATTGCAGTAATGTTGAGAGCCTAAAGTGGAAATAAAATAATAGAATGAAATATTCCTGCATTCCAGGGCTGAGTTTCCCAAAAGCATTGTAAAGAGCTTGGGTGGCAATGGCCTCACGATCCACATGGCCTCACAATGCTTTTGGGAAACACAGCCCAAGTCAGTAACCTGGATGTGATGTGTGTATCCATATCCAGAAGGCTATTATTCACACAAGCACAAACCTTGTCTGCTACCTGCTCTACTGCTTCATATTGACAGAACTAAAACTGAAAATCAATGGACTCATTAGATACAAAAATGTCAAGGTTGGTGCAGAACTAATGAAAGATTGTTGAAACTTTCTTTCAAGTGCTTTTGAGCAAAATTGAAAGCAATTCACATTTTAAAAACACATTTTATTATAGGATTTAAAATATTTATATTTTTTTCTTTAAGATAAAAGTACTTGATGTACCGGTACACTACCATTCAAAAGCTTGGGGTTGGTAAGATTTATTAATGTTTGGTTCCTTTAAAGTCTCTTCTGCTCAACAAGGCTGCATTTATTTAATCAAAATATGCAAATATTGTGAACTATTATTACAATTTAAAACTCTTTTCTATTTTAATTTATTTATTTATTTTTTTACTTTTTTCCTGTAATGGCAAAGCTGAATTTTCAGCAGCCATTCTTCAGTGTCACATGATCCTTCTTACATCACTCTAATATGTGATGTACATCACTTTTTTATGTTAGATGAATGCATCAACATGACCATCCAAGTCAATGATGATGATCAGAAAACTGTTTTGCTCAGAACAAGCGACTTACAAAAACAAGCGACTTAAAAGAGAGACACCTGTATCACCTGATCATTCTAAGGCACCTGATCATTCCAGTTTAATCCCTATAGTTTGCGTGGCACATTTCAGCTTGGATTGTTTTGATTGTGTCACAGTGTAATGCACGCTTTGCTAAGAGGCTGTTATTTAAGGATGGGGGATTTAATATTGAATCTGACAGCAAACCCACAGACAGTTTGCAAGCAGAGCTGGAGAAAGCACTTCCATTTCAAATAAAATAAAAAAAGATAAAAAACTATATATATATATATATATATATATAAAAATAAAGATATATATATATATAAAGATTTATATATATATATAAATATATGTACCAAAGTGTCTGAGAAAAACAAATGACAAATAACACACATCAAAATTACTAATGCTTTACAGTAAAATAAAAAATAATTCAAAATTTAAAAACAAATACTGTCGCAATGATACAAAAATAACACTGACACCACTGTGGGGGACAAAACAATAATACAATTATGATATAACCACTTTCAAACAGTAAGAAATTAAAAACACATGCTAAATAGACAGACAGACAGATAGATCTTTCTTCTTCACCATGATGATATCTGATGAGCACTGTCTGGCTCTCTCAAACTGATTGACAGTCTCCCTATGAGAACACATGCCTATCTTGATATAAATCAACTTCAGTCAGTACTAGGAAGAATGAGATAAATAGCACAGTTATTCACAACAAGGTCACTTACCACACTTGCAAGTGCAATCAATGTGCCTTAAATGTCATTCATGATATTTGATTGACATAATGAAATTTGTGGTGAACCAAGGTCGTAATGTTTTTGTTGTTAAAGTGCTCAGCATTTCATCATGCCTACAGTGAAAGAACGAGCGATACCGAGGAGAGACTTGAATGTGGCAGCTGCAAAACAGAAGTAACACTTGTCTGGAATGTGTTGGAGATGTGTTGCTATGCAACAGGGATTCCACAATGGTTACCCAGACATGGTGCGACTGTGTAGATGATGGTGTGGGTGAAGAAAAAAAAAAAGTGACACAGCCTCCCACATCACCACACATCCTCAGCTCTGTTTGAAATGTCAGAGCGCACACCTACACACACAAAACACGGTGTCACTTCAGGAAAAATGTGATTCATTTTCTGCTTACAAGAGAAAACATGAAGATTTTAAAAATGGAGGTTAACTTCTGCATATTCACCCATCAGCATGCACATACAAATACACTCCGCAACCTGTCAAACAATGTAAACATATGTCCTATCGTATAATGTGGATAATGAATCTAGAGGTGTTCAACGATCAATAGCAACCTTTAAAAGACAACATTCAACTGACTCTTGTGAACATTCTAGCAACGCCCCTGCGATCGATAGATGAACAAAGCCCAGTTTTGCCCATGTCCTCTGAGTGGCAGTATGTCTCACTGAGTGCCTTCAAGTTAGACCACCTGTTTGAGGATTTCTTTCTCTTTCTCTTTGAACAAAGCTGTGATGTTTTCCTCACACTTTTTAAGTTTAGAAACTTAAATACAGAAATCTGCTACGAATAAGATTTAGGGTGAAAAGAGGGAGTTTTAAATAGATTTCCTCTTCTAGAATTTAAATGTAGGCTAATTGTCTCTTGGGGGTGAACTAATATATTAAATAAATAAACTTAAATACTTAAAATACTTTCATTTTTATGAGATTATTCTCATTATTTTAAAAGAAATAAGCGTAATTGTTTACCCAAGTTTAAACAACAAAATTTGACACTGTTCACTTAGCAGATAGCCTACTGAAGTCAGAAACTGAAAAGTAGACTTTGTTGCTTAAAATGTTATACTAACCTGAGTGATTCAAGCACTTTGCAGCTCTTTCCAATGATGTCTCCAATTAGTAGAATTATAACACAATGGATAGGAATGATAATGTGTTCGTTAGTGAATTATATTGTGACTACTATGTTTGTGAAGAGTAGGCCTAAACAAGATGGATGAAGTTTGCTACTCCTGTCTCATGTGCTTTATTGCTACTTACTAGCTTCCGACAGATACCACAGATAATATTTGTTTTCTTATTATTACATTATTGTTTCCAATTATTTGAATGTTCTTTAAAAAGACAGAAGTTGATCATTTGTTACCTACAAATAGTGTTGATAAAGATTGCTGTTGCAGTACATGGAATGGCCACAAGGGTCAAGAAGAAAATCTAGACTGGCTTTACACTAAGCATGGAGTTCAGAAACCACTGAAAGAAAGAAAGGTTTTTCATGGCATCCAAAGATAATGGAACTGTCTGTTGAAGAATAAGATTGACGTAGCTAATCACATTTCACAATCCCAGTCGATGAATTAATCTATAGGCTAATCAACAATATAGTCAAAACATTCACAGGTTGATTGTGCATCAGTGTGTGTATGCGTCTTTTTCACATGCTATTATTACACAGTCATTAATGTTGGTGTGTTTTCCACATTTTAATCTTTTGAACTGGGAATCTTGATTTCACAGATGCTGTGTTCTGTGTAGCCCTAGGCTACATATGACTTCCATTATTTATCATCCTCAAAAGCCCCTGAGAGAAGGAGAGGCAGAGAGAGAGAAAGAGAGAGAGAGGACAAAGAAAAGCTCCACATCGCTCCTCATCTCTGCGAGCCTTTGATCAACCTCTAGAACTCAAGTTTTAAAAGAAGGAAGGAATGCTTGATTCTTATTGGTTGACGAATGTTCTGAGGTGCAATTATTTTTTAGGGAAAAGTAGTTCCAGGCAGGTCTTTACCGCATTACAGTTCCATATCACTTCGCCAAATGATTTTATTTATTTCAAAGGTCATTACAGCCTACAACAGCAAAAGAACCAAAACCCACTGACCAAGCAAATAAATATAGAAAACAATAAAAACGACAAATTATTTCCAAGTTTTTTGTATGTATTATGCATTTATTAGTTATTATGGATAATTGCAAATCTTTTTCTCTCTCTCCCACTCAAACGCACACACATACAGTACAGACACAAACTCGCGTGTTGTCAGCGCTGCTCTGACAATTCTATCAGTAAAATAATTTAGCAACTTAAAAGCTACATGACGTTTCTCACTATATGCAGATACGTAGTTTCGCTATTAGTAGACGCTGGTGCTGAACACTGTTGAGAGACGCACAGATTGAGGTAACTCACACACGCTTAATCTCTCTCTCTCTCTCTCTCTCTCTCTCTCTCTAGTAACTGCATTAGACTGTTACCAGTGGCTCAAGTCTCTAGCTCTAAAATTACGTTTTGGAATTAGCAACGGAGGCTTGGGATGAGATGTGTAAGAAATTAGTCCCACACACAAGAGTGTTTTAAGGACAAAAACCTGACAAACGTCTTGAAATACAACATCTGAACAATGTTTTGAGGTGTGGTAATTGAATAAGTGGTTCACTCCCAATGAATTATTAGAAAAATAATGCACACCCGAGGTGTAACGTCCAATAATTCAATGGCCCGTCGTCAATTATTCCTTACATGTTCCATACTAACAATAGGGGCTTTTGCACCGGATAGTTACCAGGGTGGTTCCCCGAGAACTAATGGTTCCCCTAGGAAAATTTTCTGGTTGCATTCGCACCGCCAGTAGGAACTCTGAAGTGACGTAAGCCGCGCTTGTTGTTGTGACTTTTATTTTGACGGAGCCTGAGCAAACAAACAGTGCTTGCATTCTCCGTGTTCATTAGTTTACGATCTGTCTAACAGTCCTGTCTAATATGTTATTTGATAGAACTATTATACATAGAAAGTAGACAGTAATGAAAAGTTAGTTGCGTATGCCGTGTGGTTGATATCCAGTGTTGCTGAGCAGAAATACATCATGTTTGGCTTGGTCCCCTCAAAGTTGCTTTGGATTTTATCCTCAGCATAAAGGTTAAGAGGCCCATCTATCACTATTTTCCGTGTTCGAAAAGGTTCCTCCGGTGCGAAAGCTCCTAATGGTTTGAGGTACAGTAGGTCTTCTATTATTCTTCTTAAAATGGCCAATAGTATATGAAGATTAGTATGAAGATTTCAAATTTTTCGCTATACAGACAGTCACACCAGGACTAACTTCACATTTAGGTGGGTAGTGGAGTTGAATTCACACACACACACACACACACACACACACACACACACACACACACACACACACACTAATAATTAGTAGCAATTTTATAGGTACACTATGTAACTCTTTTGTTCAAAATTTAAATATTGAGTCAATACATCATCAATCCTTCTTTCAAAATGTGATTCGCTATTGTAAGCCTACTATAAATGTTTATATTTTAGACCTTTCGGGATGGTTTTCTGTGGAATATGCATACATACGCCACTCACTCATGCATGTCTCGATGAGAAAAATAAAGATAAATATAGCATGTCGTAAATAGAGAAACATTGCTGAATAAGTTGAACCCCCACATTCATTCTCTGTTCAGTCACGTTCCCATTAGGTGTGTTTCTCTGCCCTTATTGGATTATCTTGCCTGTATGGATTTATTAAACTTTGTGTTGGAATGATGTTCATCTTCTGACTCTTCGTCTGTTTGTCTGCCTGCTACTCACACCCTGTTCTGCAACAGTATTAGGCTGATTTCAGAATCCTTACAACTTACAGTGCTATGCATAAGTTTAGACACCCATGCTAAAGTTGACTAAAAAGAGGAATAAAAAATCATCTTTTGGAAATTGAACTTAATGCCTTAATTAAAAAAAATAGGAAAAATCCAACCTTTAAGGACACCAATTTTCTTTGTGAATGAATAATGTATTGCAAATAAATAAATGTTCTTCCTTAAAATACAGGGTGCATAAGTCTGGACACCCCTATGTTAAATTCCCATAGAGGCAGGCAGATTTTTAAATTAAAATAGCCCCACATCATCACATAGCCTTCACCATACCTAGAGATTGGCATGGTTTTATTTCAGTTAGCCTAATAGCTGGTTTGATTTGCATTGAGAGATGATCTTATGGAAAGTACTCCATGCCAATCTCTAGGTATGGTGAAGGCTATGTGATGATGTGGGGCTATTTTAATTCCAAAGGCCAAGGGAACTTTATCAGGATGCATAGTATCCTGGATCCATGAAGTAACTGGCCTTTAAAAATAAAAATCTGCCTGCCTCTATGGGAATTTAACATAGGGGTGTCCAGACTTATGCACCCTGTATTTTAAGGAAGAACATTTATTTATTTACGATACATTATTCATTCACAAAGAAAATTGGTGTCCTCAAAGGTTGGATTTTTCCTAATTTTTTTAATTAAGGCATTAAGTTCAATTTCCAAAAGATGATTTTTTATTTCTCTTTTTAGTCAACTTTAGCATGGGTGTCTAAACTTATGCATAACACTGTATTTCCCCTTTTCCCCTTTATTTTACAACTTGCTTTTGACTGTCAATACAGTGTTGTGGAAGGGGAAAAGAGAGATGAACATGAAGGCTCAAAAATGAGAGGGAGCTCTAATGAGGTAAGTGGCCACTTGTGCTGTTCCCCGTGGAGATGACCCAGTTAAGAGTTTGATCATCCAGGTGTTAGCAATGCTGCCAAGCCAGCTGGGAGGAAAGGAATACTTAATCACTGTCATACCTCTGCACAGAGAATACATTTACCCCCCAATAACCACTATTACCAACAGTCCCTGTTAAATGTTGCACATTCAGGGTTCGTACGTTCATGAAAAACCTGGAAAAGTCATAGAATTTTAAAATAGCAATTTCCAGGCCTGGAAAAGTTTTGGAAGAATAAATAAACTCAGAAAGTTTTGGAAAAGTCATGAAAATTTGTTTCAAATTGTTATATAATTGAACATATGCTTAAGTGATACTATTGGTACAATACTTATCGTTCATTCGATTTATCCGACTGCGGCATTCCATCAGATTTATTTTTGGAGGGTTAATAACCAATCACAAACGTTTCTGTTGAGCTTATGAATGTGATTGCCAATCAGATGCGTTCAGATTAGTCATTGTTGAAACGAAGAGTTTTGTTCAGCGCGCAAGCTCTCTGACTGAATTCTGACTGAAACTCGCGAATTCTCCCATCATAAACTACAAAGTGCAGATTTGATGCAAGAGATTCATGTCGCATTAACGGGAGTGTTTGCGAGAGTGTGTAAACTTGTGCTATAAGTTATGGACAGCTTCACGATCGGTCATATTCTCTGCTCCCTTTCAGTATACAGTGTATTCCAGTTAATATAATTTATTCATCATGCTGATTGTCACAGGTTGTTTTGGGTTTGGTTCATGTTTATTGTCTTGTCATGTGATTCCCTGGCACTCATGTGATTCTGCCATGTGTTCTGTGTTGTCATTGGTTCATTACACTTAATTACACTTATTTCACTGTAACAAAAGTTATAATTACACTGTAACAAACATACACTGTGATAACAACGTATTATTAGACTTCATATACTGTAACAAATGTCTTATTACACTGTAACAAAAGTTATAATTACACTGTAACAACTGTATTATTACACTTTAACAAATGTATTTTTACACTTTAACAAACGTATAATTACACTGTAAAATGTTTTATTACACTGTAACAAATCTATTATTATGCTGTAACAAATATATTATTAAACTGTAACAAATGTATAATTACACTAAAATGTAATATAAAACTGTAAAAATATGTTTACACTGTAACAAACCTATAAGTACACTTAAACAAAAGTTATAATTACACTGCAAAAACTATTATTACACTGTGATTACAAATGTATAATTACACTTAATACACTGTAAAAGAATGCATAATTACAATGTAACAAATGTATAATTACACTTACAAACATATAATTACACTGATAACAAATGTATAATTACACTGAATTATACTGTCAACAAATGTATAATTACGCTGTAACAAATGTCTTATTACACTTAATTAAACTAATAAACATAATTTGGGGAGAGTGGGGCACAACCTAACGCTTTTTGACTTTCTCAGTTTGTGTAAATCTACTTTTGGTTCAGAGTATTTATTTTTTCCCACATTAATTTCCCATGTCTAGTACAATTATGTGGTTTTGTTTTATTAATACAGTGTATACTTTTTTACACATTGTAACATTGACCCTATGACAGCTTAAAATGCTATCTGATCCAATAAAAAACAAGACAAACTAAAATATATTCTCAATAAAATACAATTCTTAACTTTTTCATATAAAATAATGGCATTTTTAATAATTAAAAATGAAATAATTTTTGAGTTTGACAACGAGCACACTGGAAAACACAGCTATACAACATAGTTCAAAACATAATAATAATTGATCATTTCTGAACATTGACTCTCAGTCTTTATTCACCTTTTTCTCATGTTTTCTCAATAGAATTCATAAAGTATAGAATAAAATGGCATAGTTCTAAAAGGGGCATCGTGTCCCACCTGCAAAAGTTGTATTTAAACCCTGCTAGTGTCTTCTGCTAGTTAGCGAAGCATTAAAGAACCATATCAACTGTTAAATAACATATTGGAGATTCAAATAATATCAGATTTGTCTAATTTAAAATAAACACCAAAAAAAGTAATGTTCAGTGTTTTGGCGCAGTTTTTTCTCTTTATAGTGTTGATATGCCAACTGGTAAATACACTAAGTTTCGTCAAGCTAGCATCTGTGGAAGTATTTAATACAAGGGTGTTAGAGCTGCGTTAGGTTGTGACCCGCTCTCCCCTACTCTAAAAATGTTTAATTACACTGTAACAAATGTATAATTACACTTAATTAAACTGTAACAAATGTATAATTACATTAAAAATCTATCATACTTACAAACGTATAATTACACTGATAACAAACTTATAATTACACTGAATTATACTGTGACAACAAATGTATAATTACACTTAATACACTGTATTAAATGTATAATTGCACGGTAACAAATGTCTTATTACACTTAATTAAACTGTAGTGAATATATAATTACACTAAAATGTATAACACTGTAACAAATGTATAATTACGCAGTAAAAATGTAAAATTACACTTAATACACTGTTACAAATGTATATTTATACCAAAAATGTGTGATAACACTGTAACAAATGTATAATTACACTGAATCAAACAGATAATTTCACTGTAACAATATATTTACACTTAATTAAACTGTAACAAATGTATAATTACACAAAAAATGTGTAATTAACAAATGTATAATTACACTGTAACAAATGTATAATTACACTTAATTAAACTGTAACAAATGTATAATTACACTAAGAATTTGTAAGTTTGTTCAAATCCATTCTTTATACAGCGAGGTACCCGTCAGGGTTGCCCACTTTCTCCTTTGTTGTTTGCTTTATCCTTGGAACCCTTAGCTCAAGTGGTTCGACAATCTGAAATTATCTCCCCAATAATTATAAGGAACACACACCATCATATTTCATTGTATGCTGATGACATCTTATTGTTTTTGGAGAAACCGTCACATTCTATCCCTCAGGTGTTAAATTTATTTGACGATTTTGGATCCCTCTCTGGGTTTAAAATTAATTGGAGCAAGTCATGTTTACTCCCCCTCAACTTTAAAATTGACTCCACACCCCTATCCATATCTATTCCAGTGGTTCAATCCTTTAAGTACCTGGGGATAGATATCTTTCCATCCCTGCAGGATATTATCTCGAAAAACCTGAATAGTATTTTAGCAAAAATATCCTCAGACTTGGAAAATTGGTCTCGTCTCCCTACTTCTTTTCATGCTCGTATATCTGTAATTAAAATGAATGTTCTCGCACGTATTAATTTCTTTTCATCTATGATTCCTCTTTCTCCACCTGCTGGCTTCTGGAATAAACTCGATGCATGCGTTTCTCGTTATATATGGGATGGGAAACGTCCTCGAATCAAGTTGACTACCTTACAGCGTGGCATGGAGGTCTGTCTTTCCCTAATTTTAGACTTTATGCTCAAGCCTTTGCCCTCCGCCCTTTATCAGTCTGGTTTGATCCTGATGCTTCTGTGTCATGGAGAGCAATTGAGGAATCTATAGTTTATCCCTATGAACTGAAGCATCTTGTTTTTTCCGGGGTTCCATTGAGGCAGTGTAAATCTCAGTTTGGTCCTATTGTAACTCATCTTCTCTCCACTTGGAGGGAAGTCGAAAAGCAAACACACCAAGTTACAATCTGGCATAGGCATTCGCCTATTTTCCATAATAACAATCTTTTGTCTGGCAAGGCCCCTTTTCATTGTCTGCAATGGACGACAAAAAAAGTAAACACTTTGGGAGAGATCTACAGTATGACAATATGGGTCTAAAATCATTTCAGAACATTAAAGCTCAATATAATTTACAAGGTACATCTTTTTATATGTATTTGCAAATAAGATCGGCCCTTTGGGCATATGGGGTGCCTTGGGACTCCCATTTACCTATTCACCCACTGCGCAAATTAATCCTTCCTTCTGAGAGATCTCCCTCTTCTGTTTTGGTTATTTATTCGTATCTTCTTGAGCACTCATACAAACCCTTATCTATTACAACTGTTTGGGCCAAGGATCTTAATGAAGATGAGCATAGTTTATTTTCGGATCAGGTATGGAGGATGTTTAAGCTGTCTTCAAAGAACCCAAATCATCAAATGATACACTGGAAATTACTACATAGGGTTTACTTGACTCCTATGAAACGTTTCTATATGAATCTATCCTCCTCTCCCAAGTGTAATCTTTGTTCTCAAGGATCTCTAGGCACGTACTTGCACTTCTTTTGGGACTGTCCCTCTCTCTCACCTTTTTGGACCCAGCTCTCACAGGACTTATCATATCTGTTGGACACTGATATTCCTTTGACCCCACATCATTTTTTCTTGAACGATTTTAGGGACCTCACCCTATCCATTCAACAAAGATATTTACTGTTAACCGCTCTCACAGCGACAAAAAAAATGTTAGTTAACTGCTGGAATCCTCCTCACACAATGGACAGACGAACATGGACAGTATATTTGCTGGACATTATATCGATGGAACTCTCAACTTCTCGTATACATGGATCCAATGTCAAGACTGTGAATTTATGGCATGCTGCTTTTGATATTGTGTCAACTTTTTTAACATCTATTTTAACATCTGTAATTTATCTATTTTTATCTTCCTTTTTTTTTTTTAATTTATTTATTTATTTTTATTATTATTGTTTTTTGGGTTTTTTTTGGGGGTCTACATCTATGTTTGTATTTGATTTTTATTTTCTTGAAGTCTACCAGGGGTGGGATGGGGTGGATTCTAGATTTGTATAGTTGCTTCTTGCTTTGTATTTTTGTTTTTCTTGACTTTAAAAAAGAAAACTCAATAAACAGTTGTTAACAAAAAAAAGAATTTGTAATTAACCCTTTAGCACGTACGATCACACCGGTGTGATCAGTCTAGGCTGGTCCCTGGAGCGTACGATCACACCGGTGTGATTAGAACGGTCAGTGCATCACGTGATCAACTGCTAAATTCAAATGTGCTTTCACGCGTTGGCTGGCACTGAGACAGTCGCGCTCAGAGCTGTCATTTATCACAACCTTTCAGTGTTTTCAACCACATACTGTTTATTTTAGGTTTCAGACATATAAATTCACATAAGTACTAAAAAAACAATACATTTAGAGTTTGTAAAATACACACTGATGTCTATGGAAGAGGCAATAATAATCATTTCCATTATAATTAGACACGTTTTATTCATATCAGATACACATTGTGTAAGTAACTTTAAAGTTTACTCTATTCTTCTCCCAGTTCACCAGCCACTTACTTGTGTGTATTTCGGGAGAAGTGGATGAATTCACGTTGAAAATCCAACAGATCCGATTCTCTGAACTGCGTCTGCGGCACAAACTAAGATGGCGGCACCCATAGCGCATACAGCTCAACTAACGCGATCGTTATAAAGGTCTTTAAAGGGTTAGTTCACCCAAAAATGAAAATTCTGTCAGTAATTACTCACCCTCATGTTGTTTCAACCCCGTAAGACATTCGTTCATCTTCGGAACACAAATTAAGATATTTTTGATTAAATCTGAGAGCTGTCTCACTCCTCCATAGGCTTCTAAGTGATTGAAACTTGCTGGCCCAGAAAAGTTATTAAAGAGATTGTTAATATAGTCCAAGTGACTACAGTGGCTCAATCTTAAGTTTATAAAGCGACGAGAATACTTTTTGTGCGCAAAAACAAACAAAAATAACTACTTTATTCCACTATTAATTTCCTTCTCTCTGGACCTCGAGTCTTTTTACGTAGTGTTTAAGCGTAGCGCGTCTGTGTTGCACGTCACCACGCATCACACACATGATCAGCGTCGACCAATAGTGAGCCTACGTGGTGACGTGCAACACAGACGCGCTACGCTTAAACACTACGTAAAAAGTGATCAGCTCTCAGATTTAATCAAAATTATCTTAATTTGTGTTCCGAAGATGAACGAATGTCTTACGGGGTTGGAACAACATGAGGGTGAGTAATTACTGACAGAATTTTCATTTTTGGGTGAACTAACCCTTTAAACAACAAAACACTTCCACTTACATGTATTTGACAATCGGAATATCAGATATTTCATGCCATAGCTAACAAATTTGTGAATATTATGAATAAAAAAGGAAAAACTACATAAAAGCAGATCATCATTCATTCAGCGCTGTTGCTGCTGCGGAGTGTCACGTGACAAGCAATGACGCGTCACCATGGAAACCATAAAGTGACACAAAACTCACGCTGGGGGATCAGCCAGAATATTTTAAACTTACGTGTGAAAGGGTTAACAAATGTATAATTACACTTAATTAAACTGTAACAAATGTATAATTAAAGTTGATTAAACTGTAACAAATGTACAGTTACTGTAAAAAAAAAAAGTTATAATTAAACTGCAACACACATATTTTTACACTGTAACAAACATATAATTACACTTAATTAAACTGTAACAAATGTATAATTACACTGAAAATGCAATGTTTCATGGAACGTTAGGTCATAAATATTTGGCTCAAAAGTCATGGAAATGTATTGGTAGGAATGTGTATGAACCCTGCAAAGTGATTTCTGTATACATGCACTAGAAAAATGACTCACAATGCATTGGGGTGTAGATAAGATGACTGTATAACTTTACTCAGAAAGCTGTACCATTACTTAAATGTGAATCTACTGAAGTTAAAAAGTATGGTTTCTACTTTCCAGGAATGTAGATGTTGTCACATATTTCACCACTTACTAACAGACAAAGAATGTAAAATGTTCAGGATACAAATCATATTTGTTGATATGTAGTTGATTCTTTTAACAGAGTTAGAATCTAGGAAACAAAGCTGAATTATTTATAAAATAAAAAGAATTATAAGGTAGAATGCCACAAACTTTCAATTATGATATTGGAAACTAGACATTCTTAATATTTCTGACTGTTCTTTAGAATGCAAGATATCAGTATAACCTACAATAGCGTTGATGAAGTTTGTTGCTATTGTTCATTGTAACTGTCTATTTTTCTGTTGTTTCTGAATGTAAAAGACCATATTAAGTCAGAAGAGACATTTCAAACTCATCAAAAGTTGTGCTTGCCAGGAGTACACTGTTCCTTAGCAGAGTTAATGTAAGACCTGACAATGTGCCGAGCTACTGAGGTCCAGCCAAAAGCAAACCATCTGAATCCATTACCAAAAATAATAAGTGCCTGTGATATTAAAACTTTTAGAGCTCAATGTTCCCTAAAACAAAGAATCTAAATTTAGCACAGATACTCTTTAGATGTAGCTGGATCAAAATGTTCATAAAGATTTGCCGAAGGATACTGCAGATATGAGTGACAAAGTCTACAATTATGAAAAAAGTGTAGCTTCTAGCAATGGTACTGTGCCTGGTGTCTTACTTGAGCTCCATATCCCCTGGAAGTAAAGAGGGCAGGCATATCTCTGGATAAGGTTGTGTAACAATACTGGCACTGAAATAGCCAGCGGCTGTAAAGCAAAGCTGATGCCCTGCCAGACTCAGAAATGCCTTTGGCAGGAAGAGTGAAATAAAGCCTTTCATTTTAGAACTCTATTATCCAGACTGCCCGATCAATCTCTCCTGGGCAGGGCAATATAGACAGAAGTGTCAATCCATTCAGAAGTGGCATAGGCAAACAAAAGAAATATTCAATCCATTTTGAAATCCCTTTTCCAGTTACTAAACACGGATTGATTAATGAGGGAAGCACTTGCATTTAAATAGGATTTCAGAGAAGAAAGGATCACAGCTCACATGGTCATAAAATTGTGCTTCTATAAAGTCACTCTCTTCCTAATCTGACCGTATTTTTATGTTGTTTATTAATTTTTTATATCTCATTTCTCACTTAAAATTTTCAACACTGTAGCACTCTGAATTCTACTCTAAAACCGACTGATACTTCCTATCCTATAATACTTTAACGTACCTCCCTATAAATTACATTTAAATGCTTTTGCGTTGTTGCGAATGGTTTGCATTCAACTTAATGTTTGCTTAGCCGAGTTTCCACTGCCAGGCCAAAAGCGGGCATGCTAGTGTGTGCCAGGGCCAATCACGTTTCCTCTGTCACTTCCGGGGCTTGATCGGGCCTTGTCGGGGCTTCCTCTGGGCCAACGTCCCGGGTTTTTTGGCCCGCCGAAAACCTTGGTCCAAAGCGGGCCAGCTCGGGCTTGAGGAGTGGTTATGAACAATGGCGGAGTTTACCCGAGTCTCCAGACGGTAGCACCGCAGATTATTTTATATACCAGCTAAAATCAGCATTTAAGACTTTTAAAATCATTTTAGTTCAAAACTCACTTTCATACAGCAGCGAGTGTTTGAAATAACTTCTGTTTGTGATCCGATGTGGATTCTGATCACCGTACAAGGCAGAAATATTTATATGCGATGCAAAAGACTATGCGTGCTAACCATTACCATAGTAAACATAGTAAATACGACCGCTTGAAGAAATCAGACAAATCGGCTATCACAATAGTGTATTTATTTTATCTGTCAGTACGTCTCGTCTCTTTATACCGGACTGTCTGATATCCATATTTAGCTCTGCATATGTCATAAAATAAAACAACTCCGGTTTTTCGGAAGCTTCCTATATTTCTCTGACTGAAAATATAACTGTATTGGGACTGTCACTGGAAAGAGTGCTAAAGCTCCTCAGGTCGTATTTTTGGTGGAAAATTTGTAGAAATGATCATCGTCCTGTGACTACAAATAAAAAGATGAGACAGATGTGTCCTCTTTCTTTTGTGAAATAACGGTAAATACCACTTCATGTCTGTACGACTAATGTGCAATCTGGACACAAATTAATTCATTATGATCAATGTATCACTTATTATTGTAAAACTGTTGTAAAACATTGATGCTTGCGGTTTTAATCTTTAAGTAAACAACAAAAATGCCAACAAACGGCCGCTTTTATCATGTTCGTTTTTCGATCTCGCTAGAGTCCAGTGATTTCTTTATGATTCGTTTTCTGATAAAACTTCCATTTGTTGGTGAAATGAAGGTTTTGGTGATGTTGTTCCAGAGAGGCGTGTTACGGGCGGGTTTTAGTGAAGCGCTACAGAGCTTCTGGCCTGACGGTGGAAATGCAGCTTGGTTTTGGGCTCGGTGCTACAGGTCCAAGGCTATTAGCCCAGCAAGGCCTGTGGAAAGCCCTGGATCGCACCGACCCAACAGTGGTAAAGCGGCTAATGGGGTCCATCAACTGCTTAGTTACCACCATTATGAAATACTGTATGTTCTTTTGTGTTAAACAAAAGAAAAGGGTTTAATTTTGGGGTGAACTATCCCTTTAAAAGGTTCTATACTCACTAACCATAATAACATGGTCAAAACCTGGACCACCAATATAAAATGTGCTATACTGTACTATTGACATCTGACACTTATTCAAGAATTAAGACAAAAATGATGGGAGAGCTGCTTTCATTATTGACCTTGGACTGAGACAGAAGACCTTATCTGACTTATTCTGTGTCTGCCATTCTAGGCTTCAATTATGTGCACCATAATTGCCAACTTAAAGATGTGCAGTATCTATCTGTCCATCTGCCCCTTGGTCAACTTACATATTACATCACAAAACATCTTCTACCTGATCTTCAGGATGATTTTGCAGTGTGTGATAATACTGTGCTTGTAACAAAGAAACACAGGCACATATTACTAACATTAACTGATGGTATAGACACGCACATCTGTTGCATGCTCTTGATTGCTGATTGCACACATGCATGCCTCATTTGGATTAAAACTAAATTGTTTAAGTAAAAACTTGAACTGTTATGTGATTTATGTATAACGAGTGGTTCCCTACATTATTACAGGACGTTTACATGGCAAGAAGTTTACTGTGCTCAAACATTCGAAGTACGTTCCCAGAGAGCCAGACAGCGCTTGAATATGCATTGAATTTTTTCTTACACGTTGTCACGATCCTTGTATCAGGGTTCCTTGTTGGGGACTCTTATTTTGAAATGTATTTTCTGTTCTCCGTATATCATTACTTCCCCGTTCCTGTTTAGTTCCTGTTTGCCTTTTGTCTTGTTTATTACCATAGAGATGAATCAGTTTCAGGTGTGCCTTGTTTACTTCTTGTTATGTGTATATATTCCCATGTATTTCAGTCTTGGTTTGTCGGTTGTTGTCTTTGCATGTTGTGCGAAGCTGTTGTGTTAATGGTCTTTTACTATGTTTTATGTTCCTGATCCTGGTTTTGAGCCTATATTCGGATTATCTTTGTTTTTGTTTTCAATAAATACTGCTGCAAGTGCATTCTCACTTCTCTTCGTCCCTGCCTAAACGTAACACACCTCTTCTTGCGCTTGAACACCCGTCTTTATGAGTATCCTACTAAACATAGGTCTGATTTCACAGACAGGGCTTAGATTAAGCCACAGAATGTTCCCCTAACGTTAGTATTTGGTTCCCTTTTGTTTTTATGAGAACCACATAATAATGTTTTAGGATTATTTTTTATTTATTTTTTTGTTTTTTTGCAACCATAACATTGGTTTTGTTGCAGGAACGTTGTAGGGAGGTTATTTTTGAGTACATTACAGTTATACAGTTATATTACAGTTAATAGGCCTGTTGTTGTGTTGATTGGCCGATTGTTTTGTTCATTGTAACTGTCTATTTTTCTCTTAGCAAAAACTTTAACATACAGTTGTAGGTAATTTAATTATGCAGTTAACTTCACACAAGTATGTGCTACTGCATTTATCCAAAGTTGTTTCATCAGCAACTAACGGTTGTATCTGTGACCAAAGACGCACACAAATTGACCAGCACTGTATAAAAATGACAGATTATTCTCTCACAGAGATTAATTTGGCTGTGCATACTTGACAAACTGCCCAGACTAGATTAAGCTGTGACAGATGAGGTTAATAATGTTGATCCAATGAGGGGTCATGAAGACTAGAGATTTATAAAGCAGACAAATTAAGAATAAAGCTTCCATCATCAAGTCTCATTAAATTCTAATTGTAAACTAATTGTATTTGTAAAGTTAATGTACTCACAGTGAGTCAGTTTATGGAAACTGATATATTTACCACAAACCACAAACAAAATCCATTAGAATTAATAGGCATATCTATAATATAGTAAAACAGAATGGCAACATTAAGTCCCATAAATCCATAAAAACAACTGTGAAAAGAAAGTATTCCAAAATGAAAAATCTATTCTTCTGATATCTAATATTCAATTAAATTCATATTAATAGATGCATAGACTGTGAGCCTTTAGTTTTGAGCTACTGTATATGCATAAAAGGACAGGAATGCCAATCTAAATGAGTTGACCATTGAAGATCATACTGTAGGTTTGGCATTATGAGGGTCGTGCTGAAAAGAAATCATCTCCTTACTTAAAGTAGGTTCGCAGCTGCCTTTGAAGCAGAATCATTCATCTCATACTGAAGAGAGGGAAAGGAGCCAAGAGCCACAGGCGGCTAACTCCCTTCTCAAATCTCTAATCATACCTTGGACGTTCCCTTTAAAAGAAAAGAAATAATTAGGTGGATTTAATGATACAAGGTTGGTAATTATTTGTAATCAAGATTTAACAGCCAAGGTATTTTTTCATTATCATTTTCAAGATATCATTCAATAAACATGCTCCATAGCACTGCATAGGCCTGATACAATAGAACTACTGAATAATTTAGTGAGATTACAGAATCAGAAACACAAATATTAGCTGCATCTTATGTTACAATGAGTGTCTCATGTTATTGCATGTCTAGAATGGTGAGTTTTGTGTAATAAATTCTTTCATAGCATGCCCTTGGCTCTATGTTGCAAGGGATGCCTTATTTCCATAGCAACACTATCTTGGAGCAGACGTATGTGGAAGGTTGGCATGAAAGAAAAAATGGTGGGTGGGTGTGCCTTTCTAGCAGCGGTGTGCAGTGGGGTTCTGAAATGAGGAGGCAAAGTCTATATTTATATATATATATACAGTGCAATGCATAAGTGAATACACCCATGCTAAAGTTGACTAAAAAGAGAAATAAAATTTTTTGGAAATTGAACTTGAAATTGGAAATTGAAAAATCCAACCTTTTAGGACACCAATTTTCTTTGTGAATGAATAATGTATCGTAAATAAATAAATGTTCTTCCTTAAAATACATGGTGCATAAGTGAGTACACCCCTATGTTAAATTCCCATAGAGGCAGGCAGATTTTTATTTTTAAGTATTTTTTTTATTTTATTTTTAGGATACTATGCATCCTGATAAAGTTCCCTTGGCCTTTGGAATTAAAATAGCCCCACATCATCACATAGCCTTCACCATACCTAGAGATTGGCATGGGGTACTTTCCATAAGATCAACGATCCCAATTCACACGGATCCGCAAAAAACGCTGTATTATGCTGCCAGGCCAGTAGATGGCAATGCAACACTATAGACTGAACACGTAATAGGCACATGCATGATGTCATCATTTTCACAGATTCGCATTTTTGTTTTTTACATGGAGACGGTTTTCAAAAACTTGCACTTTGAAACCCGTTTTCAAAAGTTTGCGTTTTCAGGCACCCAAAACGCCGTAGATGTGTAAATTAACGGCCAAAATGCATAACATTTTTACGTTTTTAGTTTAGTAATTTTGTTCATTCAGACTGTTTCGCAAACGTGGAACATGTGTGAAATCAAGAGGCAGGATTATCGCACAAATCAATCATATCCAATCATAACCTTGCCTTCTTGGAGGAAATGCCCCTGCTTTCTTGGCTACTCTGAGAAAACAGCATTGTTAGATAAACAGAATAGACAAAATTCTAATATAAGATATACTGACTGAGTAACACAGAGTTAATGATTTAACATTTAAAAGAGCACTGAAATAAAACCTGACACTCTATATAAGCATTTGTAACCACAGCTCATTATACTTAATGCCTAACATACGGGACTGTAACAATATCGCCATTTCCTAGCATTCTGTCATGCTTGGTCGCTTCTTTTTCTTCTCTCCGCCTCTTTGTCTTTCCTTTTTATATCCCATAGTTTAATTTCTGTCTGTTCTATGTTATGGCAGCCACACCCTCATAGCTCAAGTGTTATGACAGCTTTGATCAAATCTTGGGTCTAGACAATGTGATGGGTGGGTGGCCAGATTTTCCTGCTGTTATACACAGCATGCAACTCAGCTGTCTTTATAAAGTGTAAATGGTTTATTAATCATATCATAAGGGTTCTAACCTGAGGGCAGTCCTGTAGCTTTCTTGGTAAAGCAAGGTGAGGTTGTGGGTTTGATTTCCAGGAAATGCATGAACATTAAAGCCCATTAAGGGACTGGAACGTAACATAAAAATATACAGGAAAGCTATAGACCTTATGCGCCAGAGAAACAAGCACACAGCCATCTTTAGAATATTGTCTTTGAACTTCCGTTTTTGTGGTCGCTCTGTATATCTCTATGGCATCGCTGTCGAGGAGCAATTAGCTGGTGAAGTGGATTTACTTATTGTAAAGTTAACAAAAGTTATCATGAGAAAATACAGACCGGAAGACAAAAGACAATGAGCGCAGCGCTGAAAAGAGGCGGAGCTACATAAGGTCTATAGAAAATGGCTTTGGATCTTGTTTGTGAAAAGAAATACACTGTGGAAAAATAATAAACAAAATGTCTTCAGGGGTGAGATAAAGGGCCCAAAGAACAAACCAAGACCATTACTGTGTAAGAAAATCTATTAAAATGGGCTAGTCACATAGATGTGTTTTTACTTGTAAAAATGATGCAAGATACAGCGGAAAATAATGGGAAACTATGCAATGCCTCGAGACAAGTTTTTAAATGTTGAACAACACTTAACTTGACGCTGCAACTTAAAAGCGTGCCGCTCATGCACAAGATACTGGAAGAGCAGCAAGATGCGGTGCAACAGTCAAAGACCAGTGTTGCCTATGGTACTGCCAGTTTAGGTTTTTTATTTATTTACAAATTTAGTGATTTTCTCATTATTGCTGCAACTATTATTAATGATTTGTGAATTAATTTGTCTATATCTAAATATATTTGGTAATTGTGGCAAACAAACCACAATTTAGTATTTTAGTCACTGTTCCATAATCGTTCTGTTGTCTGACAACAGAAACAGAAAAATACTATACGCAAGCGTGTAACACCTCAGCCTATGACCAGATCACCCCTCCACCAGAGGGAGCCATCACCTGAGATTTAGTGGCACTTCCTGTTTGTATTCTCATTTCCTGTTTGTAGCTTTATAAGCCATGTGCTTCACTGAGCACATTGCAAAATATGCCAGTTGATCTGTCTTACCAAGTGTTTCCTCTTGCCATTGTCTGTTGTTACCCTATTTGTCTATTGATTGGATTTTGTTTGCTGTCTGCCTGCCTTGCTGTGTTTTGAACCTAGCCTGGACTTTGATTACATCTATTGCCTGTCATCTTGGATTGTTTGACTTTGATTGTCCTTGACAATAAAGAACCTCTGCAACATGCATTCTAATTCGCCTCCAGCTATGGGATCATTACAAAGTGAGAACAGCTTTATTGGGAATGAGGCTGTATTAAAAGAGTATGTGAGCACAGAGATTCGAAGATAAGCAAACAAACATGAAGGGCTGACACTAAGCAGAATGCAAATCTGACATGGATATCAAGGATAGGCTATGCTAGCATCTAGCTAATTTCCAATTAAAGTATTTGGTAACACTGGCAAAGATACAGAAAACTGCAAAAACCCATTCTCTGTAAACTGCATTTAAGTTAGCTTTGATAAAAGCATCTGACTGATTTGTTTT
Organism: Abramis brama; assembly: GCF_963993115.1. Classification (NCBI taxonomy): domain Eukaryota; kingdom Metazoa; phylum Chordata; class Actinopteri; order Cypriniformes; family Leuciscidae; genus Abramis; species Abramis brama. The sequence goes on along the minus strand of NC_139975.1, from coordinate 17,092,253 downwards.
GCTGCACGGACAACAGTACATACTATGTAATGTAAAAATAGTACGAATAGTATGCTATTGCATGGGCAACGCTCTGGCTTATGGTGCTACAGAGGTTCGGGCGACTCAGGTTTGAGGCTAGGTTGGTGGTCCTTTCCCAATTCCATTTCCCTCCCCAAATGTTTCCTGTCTCTCTTTGAGAATCTGTAAAAAGGCCAAATAATAATAGTAAGTTATTGAAACATATACAAATAGTGCAGCTGTGACTAGCTGGGTGTGGGGTGTGTGGATCTGCTAGGATGTCCAGCTTGAGAGGAGGGAAATGGAAATTGTTTTGGTATTTTGTAGCAGATGCTTTGTTTGGGCTAGACTCTTTTGATCTAAATGAAAATCACCAGGGAACAGTGTTAATCGGTTGTATCAAAATCAAAGAGAATGAACACACACACACACACACACACACACACACACACACACACACACACACACACACACGTGTTTTCCCACACATCTCATTGTAAGTGTGAGCAGTCTGTTCCTCTGGTGACCCGTGCCCTAGGAGTGCCATCATTTTGATCTTCCTCAGCCCTGGCATTGTTCACAACTTGTTGGCACGGCACCTTTAATGGAAATAGGCAGAGAGGAAAAGAATGAGAATCAAAAACTAGTCTCATGCGCTGCACATTTAAACAGATTGAGAAGAGAAAATACCTTAAAGACCATTTAAATAGCTAGTTAGCCATAAGTTAAGTTCAGCATTTGGGCAACAAATGAAGGATGGTGAAAGTGAAACAACCCATCTGACACAATTGCATTCTGGGAAGACGCTGTGGCTAGGCTGGAGATGCAGATGTTCTTATAGCCCATTCATTGCATGCTCTTTCACACTATCTTTTAATTTATACTTCACTTCACTCCTTTCCTGAGGTTTGGCCTTCACTTGCACGCTTTTCTGGCAATTTCATTTTCCAGTCAGAAAAGAACAGCATTAGCATGGCTGTGCAATTAGTACAATTTTTTTTCTCTAATACAGACCAATCACACACAAAAAAAAGTGTTATATTGAACCACTGTGTTTTTCCCTGGGGTAATGCCGCCAGAATAATTTTTATGAAACATTAACATATTTCATCAAGAAGTGATAATGAGTATGATTATTCTTTAATTGCTGCAAGTAAAGGGCACAGTCATGCTGTGTTATGATAACTCCCAATACTGTTTTGTTAATGTAAAAATGTTTTATATTCACCCTGTAGCTAACATTTTGTAAACTGCAGCAGTTTTAAGACTGCTAAATGATTTAAATAAATAAAGTTCTCTGTATTTATCAAAAGTTTGGGGTCAATAATATATATATATATATATATATATATATATATATATATATATATATATATATATATATATATATATAAAATCAGTATGCATCAGTATGCAGGGTGCATTAAACTGATCAAAACTCAGTTAAAAAGGTTTACATTATTACAAAAAACTGCTATTTCTGATAAATGCTGTTCTTTTGAATTTTCTATTCATTAAAGAATCCTGGAAAAACATCCTGTCATGGCTTACTCAAAAATATTAAGCAGCACAACTGTTTTCAACACTGATAATAATTTTAAAAAAAAATGTTTCTTAAGCACCAGATCAGCATATTAGAAACGATTTCTGAATGACTAAAATAAGTAATGGCTTTCATCCCAGGAATAAATTACATTTTAAAATACATTAAAATAGAAATGTATTAAAATTTCTAAAAAATAACATTAAAATTTGTATGTAATACAATTTTTTTTTTATCAAAAAAAAAAAATGCAGCCTTGTTGAGCATAAGAGAATTTGTACGACCTCAAACAAGATGCAGGCCTATTTCTTTATTTCAAAACCAAAATATCCATTTTATTTTAATTCAGTGGCAATAAACAACTCCATGACATTTCCTGAGCAGTGCTTTACCTTCAGCTAAATCTCAGAGCCAACCGTCTCCAGGCTGACCTGTACATGATATACTGTTTTGATTGTCATGAGAACTGAATCAAAGTGACATGCATGGATCTGATCTGGGTTTCAGCTTGTATTTTAAGTAGAAACCAGGGTCTTCCTCTGAGAGTTCCTCCATCAGCTGTATCATCAAACCTCCACTTCACATCAACATGAATAAGATTTGGAATGACTCATTTGTCTCACACTGACAGCCTGAAACAGTCTGATCTCACACAATCCCTGACACATCCTGCTTTTCCATCTTCTCCTTAGGGGGAATTGTCTTAGGTTGGGTGGTGGGGATGGGGGGAGTCAAAGAACAATTAGGGTGCCTGATTATTCTAGGATAAAAAGAAATCATCCATTTTGTGCCATTTGCTTGTCAGGGGAAATTTGACGTCTTTGCGACCTGTTTGTTTCAAAAACTTGTTTTGAAAGGAGGAAATGTTTTGTTTCCCTCATGGTCCCCAAATGTAAAATTATAAAAGGAAAACACAATCCTCAATGTCATCTTTCTGATGCTGCTTGTGTTGCACCACTTCTACAGCCATATTTTTCACTTGCATTATGACTCTGTCATATGAAATGGTGTAATTTGGAGCATAATGACCACCAATTGTGTACTATGCACCCAAGTCCATTTGTCTTATTTGTTCTCGATGCAATATGACTCTGCATTAAAACAGCACAGTTTGACTTGCTCCCAGCAGTCAACATAAATCCAGCAGAAATGAGACTATTTTCCCACCCAGAATAAATGTCTGCCATTAGACTGTCTGACTGGCTACAGCTGACATGAGATATTACCTTTTTCTCATGACTTGGGGGACATTGTTAACTTCCTCATAACTCTCTGTGTCTTAAGGCCAGTTTGGAGAGTCGACCTACTTTGGAGAACAATTTGCAATCTTTTTTTCTAAAAGTCCTTTATCAGATCTCCACATACTGCTGGACAAAGAGTTTCAAAGCCAATAAAGGGACAATTTATACCTGACTGTTATGGGCTTTCTTGCGGTATAGTTATGAGCTGTGTCACACTGGCGACATGAGACTTAATAATAAAGTGAAAGAATTTAGGAAAGAGAAGCTCCAGACGGGCAAAAGAGACAATAGTATAGCATTGATTACAAACTCACTGCTGAACCGACAGCTTTAATGTGTGCCAGAAATGCCGAACATTGACCAAACCTACAGCAAAAAACGTGTTTGAATGTCTGTGACCATCGTACCAAACCCCATGTTGCTGGAAGTTAGGTAACACACATAGATAACTTTTTTTATCATGACTTCATGGTAATTCTTTTATATTGAGCTGTTTGATCTTACAAATGGAATACAGACTTCAAAGGCCTGTTGAGAGTAGACTAAGAAGTTTGATTTGCAATAAAAGACATGGAATCAAGTGTGCTAAGAGGTATTATGTGAGACAGCACAGAGAAAAGAGGCATCTGATTTTACAAAGAACTTATAAAAAATATTCCAAATATCCAATCTGTAGAAACCATCAAAGTTTTCACTACAAAGCCTTGCAATTTATCTTCAAAGAGCTCAGAAATACTCTTAACAGATGCTTTGAAATTCTGAGACACTGTGTTTATATGATACTTTTTGTTCTTGGTGAAATTGGACACAACCCCGATATACAGTGTAAGAAGGCGAGGCTGTCAAATGCTTGGAGGTATACATCAGCTAAAGACTCCGCTAGTGTTCAAACTAATTCAAAGAGGCATTGTGAGGCTTTGTAACCTCTTACCATGGAGCGGACCAGTGATTTAGGTCAATGGCATCCCAGAGCAGCACCCTGCCTTGGAGAATCTGGACCGTTTGCCTTGGACAGAGGCCATCTGAGTGAAGTCAAGCAAGTTCCACCCTGTTCAGACTCCCACAGAGAAAGAGGGAGAGCAAGAGATGGGTGTACATTGACATAAAACCATGACTGAGATCACACAAAAAAAGGATAATGCTTCCCTTTTGGTAAGGAATAAGCTGGTAAAACAAAGATTCAACAAGTAAGAGATAATGCATAAAACCACTCAGTAATCTGTTTCATTCACAATATTGATATACAGTACTTACTGTATTATGCTGTTTATTACATGGCTACTCAATAACTTGAGAAATTATTTTATAATATTTCCTCTTTATATTTTAAAGCTTCTGCTAAGACAAAATAATTCATTACAACGTACAAAATAATCAATGAACACTGTAACAATATTACAGTAATATTACCATTGAAGTTGATGCACAGTGTGATACAAGACATACAAGTCAATCCGGTTTAATTTGCGAGACCACTGAATATAACGATTGACCAATTAGAATGAAGTACAGTATGTGTAATAGAATGAAGTATAAATAAATAGAACAGCAAGTACACTAACATGTGTTTCAAAAGTTATGTTTTATATAAAGAGGAGAGGGCATTTTACTTTTATGTTACTTTTTACTTGATTATTTCTAATAAACACACTTGGATTCATAATTTAAATAAGTATTTATACATTTGCAAAGTTTGTATTTGAATGTACATAATTTAGATTCAATTTGCAATAGAGTTTTTTTTTTTTTTTTCAGAAAACTTTTTTTTGTAATATACTGAATGATGCAGTAGCCACCCTCAGCTATATATAACAAATATTCAGTAAATGTGAAAAAGGTCAGCAGATTCTGTCACAGCCTGACCATGCCTGACCTGAGCGTTCTTTATTACACACATTATTGATCCTGCTATAATACATTCCTTGTTCCCCAAACTAATTCCAATAGTTTGGCTGTCATATTCACCTAATACTTTTTTTTTAAATGAAAGGAGGAAATATTATAGATTATCTAACACCAGGGGATTGAAGGGATTTACTAAGAGCCTTCCTTCCGTTTCGGCAGTTTACAAAGAGCAACGGGAGCTATAAAAGCAGACTAACACCCTATGTATGCCATGCGCTGCGTCGTCCCCATGCCAAGACAAACAGACATTTTCCTCACATTAGACTCTTGCTGGGGCAATGGGTGCTGAATGCACATGGTGTATTCACAGGGAAGTCTCCTAATGAAGAGGGACGTCTAGTTAAAACTTTCCAGGAGCTGGCTTGGAAAAGGGCGGAAACTTCTCCTTTTCAAAATGAGATCCTTCCACTGTGTTAGGCATCAGTGGTTTCCTAAATTTGTAAACCTTCAACCATTAAAGAGTAAACTGACCCCAGCTGTTGTTTTTTCTTCTCCTCTCTTCCCCCTTTTTCTCGCTTCTCTGAACAACCACATCACTGATGTGGATTAGAGAGCCTGGAAATTGGTGTTTAGATGTGAATGGCACATTTTGTGGACTGCTGACTTGTAATATGGAAGTCTTTACATGTGGTTTGTGACCCTATTTTCAGTAAGGTCAAAGAGGAATGAGGGGAAAATGGAGGAGGCCTGCACCATTCTCCAGCGCCATTAGGTCTGTATGACTAACAAAGAGATGGTCTGTTTGTAATGCCGGGTACCTTGCAGGCTAAAACATGAATTCAAGACGGCTAGGGTCAAACTACACAATGTTAAGACACAGGGTCACTTGCTTTCTAGCATTCTGTCTCTCAGGTGTTCTCTGGGTAGTTTCCCCCTCACAATTCAGGAGAAGGAGAACTGAAGGGTTGGGACTATGTTCTCATCATTTGGGCTGCTTCTAGAATGACCTCCATGGATTTGGGTGGTCTGATGAAAACATTGTTCTTATACAAGCATGAGTAATTGCAAAGCTGACTCATTTGACAGCGATGTCCAAAAGTCGAACTCAATAATGAAGGTTTTTTTTTTCCTTGAAGAAGTGAACATTTTCCAGGCACATGCCCCTTCAGCTCCACCTTCTCATGATTTCTTTAGCTACACTGTGCTGTATGTTTTTCTCCGTTGTTACAAAGACCTGATTCAAGGCACAGTCCAAGGTCAATAAAAGCTCTCAATAAAATGTCTTGTGTAGGGTTCTTTGCATCCAGCTGGAATAGCTCAAAATAACTATTATCATCATAATGCATGTCAACAATAAAGAAAACAAGTAAGCAAACATACAGTATATATATACATATAAATTATTAATGATGATATTACCAATAATTATATTTTTATATACTAGTGCTGTCAAATCGATTAATTGTGATTAATCGCATCTAACATAAGTTTTTGTTTATATAATGTGTATATATTGTATTTGTATATATGTGTGTGTGTATGTATATGAATATATATGTATATATGTAAATAAATCGATTTTATAAGATTAATCGATTTGACAGCATTATTATATATATATATACATATATATATATATATATATGATAATAATAAATTAATAATTATTAATATATAGTATTTGTTGACATAGAAAGACATGAATAACTAATTTTTGTATTTGTCTTTTATATGTACCTAACTTTCCAATTTTTTATATATATATCCAGTTTTTTTTATGATGATAGTTTACATTTTGTGATGATAAAAACAACCACAAAATGTGGTTGCAAATCTAAAAAAGCAGAGGTTTGCTATTGTCAAGTCAACTTTATTTATATAGCGCTTTATACAATACAGATTGTTTCAAATCAGCTTTATAGTAATAAACAGGAAAATGATGCATACATAATTCCATTATGCTGTATTATATACTGCTTATAATGATGGGGAATAATATAGTGTTTATAGTGAATGTTTATATACTTTGTTAGGGAGACAGATTTGACCTACTGTCCCTTTCCCATTAAAAGCCATTTTACCTATCTTTTGTTTTTACATGCAGTTAGAACCACATGTGAATATAAATTCCTTACCAGTCATGTCAGTGGAATAGGCAAAGGGGATAAATGATGGCCTGGACTGAAAATACCATCAAGGAAGTTGTGGTTGAGTGGAGGTTCCTATTTGGAAAGAATAATAAATATGATTAGATCTCATTCATCTCAGTCTACATAGGGTCTCTTTTTCTTTATGTGTGTGTTTTTGTGATATTATTTTTCATGATCTAAAGTGTAGTGAATACATTTTGAGAGTTTGTGTCCTCACTATGCAATATTCTAAGTCATTGGCATTATTTTTGAAAGTTACTTTTATTAAAATGTATTGCAGCAAGGTAAGCAGAGTACGTACTCTCTGGTCAGCACTATGCATATTGTGTGAAAGGGTGAAACAGCATCTGTCAGTGTCAGATGGTTGTAAGCGTCCAGTAGGCTCAGCTCAACAGGGACTTCCTCTAGACTGATTACCCATGAATCTTTTGGAGGGAGTGAGGCTGACCTCTCTGAGCCTCAGGGTCATATGGGGAAGATAATGTGTGAATGTGAGATCAGGCACCAGGCACCTTATTCACACCCGCTTTTTCCATGCATTACCTTGCCAGACATAAGGGCAAGTGAAGCGTTATGGTATTATTCAAGATCAAAAAGAATTTTTGGTAAAAATATTTTTTGCAAATTGTGAATAATTTGTCCCTGAAAAATGACTTTTGACTTTGAATTCATAAATTCCAGCACAATCACTTAGTTTAAGTATGCCTTGTAATAAAACACTTTTTATTAAAAAATAAATAAATAAATAATAACCTACAATGTTTCTCTTTCAATACATGTTTTTGCCAACTCTGGAACCTTCAGAATTTTTCAGGTTTGAATGTTACAGGCACATCATATCACATTATTCCCATTCAATATTTTTGAATGCTAACCAAAAACTACACAAAACTGTAACAAAAAATATATATGAAATCTTGGGTTTGACAGGCCAATATAAGTGTAAACAATAAAGAAACATTGAAATAGGCTTTACGAGAAACTTGCTACTGTTTTTGAACAATGTGATTAAAAAGACTGGAGGATTAATTCACTCCAGAATTAACATTTCCTGATAATTTACTCACCCCCATGTCATCCAATATGTTCATGTCTTTCTTTCTTCAGTTGAAAAGAAATTAAGTTTTTTGAGGAAAACATTCCAGACTTCAACGAGGACCAACGGGCTGAAGGTCCAAATTGCAGTTTCAATGTAGCTTCAGAGGGCTCTACACGATACCAGCCAAGGAGTAAGGGTCTTATAACGAAACGATTGGTAATTTTCTCTCCCTCTCTCACTCAAAATAGAAGATTTTGTATGAATTAATGTTTTTTTTATTTTTTATTAAGCCGTATTAAGCTAGGGGGTATTAATAGGGCACAAGTCAGCATTTCTTGATAATGACCCCTTTGAGTGAAGGACATTGTTGTAGCCTTGGCTCATTCCCAGCGGGTCCAGCTCAGCCCTCTATATACAGGTCAGTGTTTATTATGAGAATGTGCGCATGAGAACATGCATCAGCACATTGCAAAACAAGGCTGTAGCTCTATGGAGAAGCTGCTCTGTCACATATGAAGAAAGTATAACTATCAGCCATGCAATGACGTTCCTTTAATGCTTTTGACATTAAGATGCCTTAATGTTACCACATGTTACCTTTTTTTTTTTTTTTTGCATAATGATACGTCTCAGTGGAAAGTTAGAAAAAGCCACTAAGATGTTCACAGTTCCATAGTGAGTGTTTTAGTATATACTGTATATATATATATATATATATACACACACACACACACTGAATACAATACTGAACAGTTCTAGATACACAAGCAATTATAAACTATCAAAATATGGCTTCTCCTGTTTTTAGTTTAACATTATTTGCATTTGCCTTGTTTCAGAAGCAAACCTCTTTTTTTTTCTTCACTTCTTTTTCATCAGACTTAAGACCTTCTCATTAACAGAGATCCTTAAACCCCAGGCTATAATCATCCCAAGCTCACTTTATTGATCTACAACTGTTAACACAAAGCAATTACTATGTATGTGGGATCTTTATTGCAGAGCTTAAAGGCAACGCTGCATTGATATTCCTCAAACATTCTGATTAAGAGTTTTTCAAACACCTTAAGATTTAAACATTGAGCTTCCACAATTTATCCAGCCCAAATAGTTTTAAAACATGTAAAAAAAAATTTGTTTCCATGTATATTTTCAGCCTTTGGTGTCCAATCAGTTTTTCTGATCACACTTTAATAATAATAATAATTTGTTTCATTTATATAGCGCTTTTCTAGGTACTCAAAGCGCTTTACATAGAAGGGGGAATCTCCTCAACCACCACCAATGTGCAGCATCCACCTGGATGATGCGACGGCATCCATATTGCACCAGATCGCCACCACACAAATTTTGGGCAAATTTGGCCAGGATGTCAGGGTTACACCCCTACTCTTTTTCAAAGGACATCCTGGGATTTTTAATGACCACAGAGAGTCAGGACCTTGGTTTTTAACGTCTCATCCGAAGGACTTTAGTTTGGAGAACACATATTCTCTTTTAATATGACTTAATAAACTCCTAATTTACTGCTTATTAATAGTTAGTAAGGTAGTTGTTGTAGTGGTTAAGTTTAGGTATTGGGTAGGATTAAGGGATGTAGAATGTGGTCATGCAAAATAAGGCATTAATACAGTATATTACATTATTGCCAATATGCTGGTAATATGCAAGCTAATAAGAAACTATTTAAAGGGTTAGTTCACTCAAAAATTATTTCATTAATTATTCACCCTCATGCCGTTCCAAACCTGTAAGAATTTTCTGTCATCTTTGGAAAACAAATATGTTTTTAATGAAATCTGAGAGCTTTCTGGACTCTCCATAGTCAGTTACGCAACTACCACTTTGAGGCTTTATATGATGAACAGATTAAATTTAGGCTTTTATTCACATAAAACAACGCTGCATCAATTCAACATTGATCAGCAAACACAAACAAAGCTCAATCGAACCTGATTGACGCATGAGAACAAACCTCATTGGTTCTTCCGGAAGCTCAAACGTGTTGCTTAACACATGAGAAAGAACCTCATTGGTTCTCGCGCATCAAGCAAACATGCCTGAGCTTCCATTTACCATAACTGATGTGTGAGTTGATGAATGATAAAAAAAACAAAAAAAACAGGATACAAAATATTTACATTTGTTTTTATCTTTAACATATTTTAAAATGCAACTTATTCCTGTGATAAGCTGAATTTTCAACATCATTATTCAAGTCTTCAGTGTCACATGATCCTTCAGAAATCACTCTAATATTATGATATGGTGCTCAAGAAGCATTTCTTCTTCTTAATTAGGATAACCAATGTTTAAAACAGTTGTGCTGCTTAAAGAAGGTATTATCGCAACTTCTGTTTGATGCCAACTTTAAACACTAAGGTAGGCTACATCTAAAAACTGGTTTATTCATTTAATCTTTAGCTGTTTCCATTATGGCATTTCAGGAAATGCAAATCTAGTTAACTGATAATGTAGCAGGACTGGAACCACACTTTCAAGTTTTAAATTGTCAGCTCCTTGAGATTGAACCAAACTGTAACCCACCACCTGAGGAAAATGTGATTTTCACTCACATGTGAGACACACGGTGGAGTGTGGCCTTGACCGCTCTGCCATCTTGTCTACATTAACACTTCAGAAAGTCAAAGCTCACTTACATTAACTTAGTTTGGATTATAAAAACAGCATTAGATGTATTAACCTTCCAGGACCCTGAATACGTATACGGGCCTATGAAATACATGCATTATTCAAAGACTAGAGGCAAATGCAGTAGTCTACACTTTGCCCTCTATCTGTTCTAATCGGACATGACAGATTAAGGTTTTCCAAGACAAATGGCCTTTTCCCTGCCCCTTCGGAATAAGCTTGTTAACACACGCACACACACACACACACACACACACACACACACACACACATGATGTGTGAGACAATGTGACTGTAATGTTTTGTGCGTAAAAGCACTGAATGTTCTAGAAAGAGATTACAGGCCCTGCTTATGAGTTATGCATATTCAGTGCTAAAGGGAATCAAACCACATCTGACTGTTACTTTTAGTGCAGTACAGGTTGGACTTGTGCTTTTGGAATAAATGTTTTTCAGTGGGCATGCTGTTACTTGTGTATTTTTATAAATCTAAAACTGAGTGCACAAAGTTTCCCACATGTATAAAACAGGCAAGATCAGGCATAATAGTAGAATTGTGCAATTTTAAAAGTAATATATAGATTGTATTAGTCAGGATGTAAAAAAAATAAATAATAATTTGTGTATACACTACAAAGTTTAGGATCAGTAAGATATTTGTTTAAAGAAATGAATACTTTTATACGAATTTTACGAGATGGCTAATTCGTAAGATTTTTGCTAAATCGTACATATTTTACGAGTTGCCCAATTCATATGAATTCGAACTAATTACCTACCCCTGATCCCGCCCCTAAACCTACCCATCACGTGGGTTTAGACAAATCGTACGAATTTGTGTATACACTTCCATTCAAAAGTTTAGGATCAGTAATATTTGTGTTTAAAGAAATGAATACTTTTATACGAATTTTACGAGGTGGCTAATTCGTACGATTTTTGCTAAATCGTACATATTTTACAAGTTGCCCAATTCATATGAATTCGTACGAATGAGGTCATACGAATTAGCCACCTTTTAATCACTGGTCGTGAGATAGCATTGAATCGGCATATTAGAATAATTTCTGAAGGACCATGTGAGACTGAAGTAATGATGCTGAAAGTTCAGCTTAATCATGAATAAATTACATTTAAAATATACATTTTATTTAAATTGTAAAAATATTTCACTATAACTTTCATATTTGATTTTTGATCAATTAAATGCAGCATTCGTGAACTTCTTTAAAAAGCAAACCCAAACATTATGAACAGTAGTGTAAGATTTTTGTTTATCTAAAACGTGATTCACAACGACACAAGCAGTGGAAAGGCAAACTGTCATCATCACTTGATTAATGTCACTCAGATGTCAGGTCATTACATTACCCAGAAACCACAGCCAGTTCCTGGAGAACCACAGAACACCTACCCTGTAATTATCTAAATAAGACCAAGCCCACAGTGCAACGCTCATATACGCACATCTGGTTAAATACATTAATGCTTTGTTCCCAGACAATCTCATAAATTTGCAACCATCATTTTTTACAATTAACTGTGACAGTGAATTTCCCTAGCCTCTGTAGAAAATGCAGACCTGTGCTAATTCATATTAAGAGTCTTCCCGGTTTCACAGACGAGGCTTAAACCTAGTCCCAGACTAAAATGCATGTTTGAGCTGTTTTAACTGAAAGCTACTTGCACTGACATATCTTAAAATATGTCAGTGCCATTGATTTGTCTCAAAGTGCACAGTAATATTTTTTTTAAGGTACGTTTATAAAAGCTACTTAAATGTCCTAATTGAACGAAGGCCTAATCCTAGCTTAATCTAAGCCCTGTCTGTGAAACCAGGCCTTCATGTTATTATTCTCATGAAGTAATAACAATCTCTATTTAGTAATGACCTCTAACAAAGTATTATTTAACTAACGTGACCAAACTATATTGCAAAAATATGATTTTTAACAAAGCAACAGTTTTGATAACATAACAGAACCACTGTGTTTACATTTTTCAGGGAAATAAACCTGTGAATGGCTAGGTCTCTCCAATTTAAGATGGGTTGGAAGAAAGTATTTTAACGAAAAAAAAAAAAATACACTTCACATCACTTTAAGACTCCTATGTACAGGGGATCTGACGATGATCTGAACTGACACACACATTTCAAGATGTAAACCATCAAGAGATGATGAGGAACACCCTTTACAATCATCTCTCAGAGCCGTAAATGAGTCCCATGAAGAGAAACCTCATGATTTACATTTCTGTGTGCTGTTTAACAACATCAAGGGACTTCTCTCACTTTCACATGACACATCAACAAAATGCAGATTCTCATCCCCTCTGTCAGAATGCACAAAAAACGAGCCTTTCTTCTTTAAAAGATGATCTCAAAGCCTTACAGCTTACAGTTGGTGGCTTGTTAAATTGGTTTGCCAAGTGTGAGGAATCTGTGATCAAAGTATGAAAACAAGCCACAAAAATATTACATCAAAGAATAATAGTCTGACAAAATGACAGCCGAAAAGGTCATCTAAGGCGGATTAAAAATATGTGAATAATGCTGCATGTCTTGTTTACTCAGCTCCTTTTTCCAGTAAATCAAAACTGAATTTATGATGATTTGTGAATAAATCACATTGTCTTCATTTTACACCAGTGTCATGGTTTGTTATATTGTTTCAGCAGTCACATAATCATAATCTACTCCATGCAGTTGTGATCATTCTCCTCCCAACAAAACAAGGAAATTAAATGTGTAATGTCATAATGCAGAGACGCGTCTTTTACATCTAATTACGCTCTCAATCGATGAAGACAGATTTCAGTTAATAGTTCACAGATAGGTTCCCTGGCAGTGCTTTGCAATTTTGTGACAACTGCAGATTACTTGAACAAACCAATGCTTTAAGTGCCATTTGGAAAAACCACAACAATTTAGTTAACCGTTTAATGGTAGTGGAATATGTTACTGGCAGTTCTATGTCCCTTTAACTTCTAAAAAGTCTATTTACATGAACATCTAATAGTTTTCAGAAAATTTTGTATCCAGTCAAAATAACGATCTTATCTCTTTTCAGTTATCTCTATTAAAACAACAATAACAACAACAACACGAATGAATGTCTCTACAAAAGGGTGACTAATACTGAAAATACTACAGCGATTATGAAAGGGGAAAAAATATTCTTACATGCCAAAATTTTTGTACCAAAAACAATAATGACATAGAAAAAGTTGACAAATCACAATTTGAAATGTATTTACACAAGATTCACTTTTGTATTTTAGCGTTCTCTCTTGAATGGAGTCATTCTCATAAGAGTCTATAGTTCATAGTAAATGAGCAGAAAATGCAGACATGACCGCTCAGATCTGGTTTAAAAAAAGATGGACATCCTTATCTTTCCTGGAATATTCTTTAAGAATTATTAATGAAAATGTCTAATTTCATTTCACAGATGAGTAGGCGACGAAATACTGGCTTATGACACAGTTTAGTCAATTTCTTTGGGATGCTATTGAGGAGAATGTTCATGCCACCTCAAAAAAATGTCCTTGGATCGCTGAAAGTGGATGCATAGTCAAGGTCCTTTGAGATTTTAAGTTGTAAAAAAATAAGTAAAGAAAAAAATTATGTAAAAGAACATGCCAAATCCACTTGTTCCCCCAAGTAATAGCAACCTCACTTCAGGCTCTCTAGTTATCCTGGAATACCTCATTTTCTGAACCTGCAACAAATCACAATTTACCTCTCACAAATGTACATAAGCACATTGTTTACAAACCTCCACATACACAGACAAGCAAAACCGTGTCCAATTTTCCTCCAAATACTCCATGCTCTCTTCTTCTTCATGGGTCAATTCTTTATGGTTTGCAAGCCCAAAACCAGTGGAACCGCAGGCTTAGATAAGTCAAGTCAAGATAAGATATCCAGCGCTGGGTTTCATTAGTTTGCAACGTCAGGGTAAAAACTCGTGCTCATTTATGCACAAAGCAAGACATATTTTCCTGGGTGAGTCTGTGTGGGGCCAGTGTAGCTCTCTCTCGGTGGGACCGCTTTAGTCTGAGTCATTTTTACACACACAGCTACACTCCTCATGGTGCTCCAGGGGGACATCCGTTAGAGTCTTTTGCAGTCCCCGACTCCCTGCCCTGTGTTTCAGCATCAGAACCTGCACAAAAACAGACAAATATAGACACACACAAAAAATGATTCAAGGACTTAAACATATTATACCACTTACACCATTTACACCCAATGGGTCTCATTCACTAACCATGTCCAAATCATGATTTACAATTACATTTTCTCTAAAGTCAGAATCAATTTTAGAACCAACTCAAATTAAATGTGCCACAAGCATTTATATTCATATACTATGCATTTAAATATAAATAAAATATAAATATATAATAAACATGAACACATGAATAATAGATACATCTAAATAGATACAAATACATTTATATAAAAATGTTATTTATGTATTTATTTATATTTATATATATATATATAAATACATTTGTATCATTTATATAGCTTCATAATATCTTAATAGATATATCTTAATAGATCTATTTACATTCTATTTCCATCTAAATAGATACAAATACATTTATATAAATTCTATTTGGATACACATACATACATGTGCATATATATTGTAATTTTATATAATATAATATTATAATTTGTATATAGTTTATATTATATATATATATATATATATATATATAGATAAAGAAAAAAAAATATATAGTATCTCACAAAAGTGAGTGCACCCCTCACATCTTCTCAGGGGACAATACTATAGAAATGAAACTTGGATATATTTTAGAGTAGTCAATGTGCTGCTTGTATAGTAGTATACTGTCCTCAGAAAATAACTCAACATACAGCCATTATTGTCAAAATAGCTGGCAACAAAAGTGAGTACACCCTAAGTGAAAATATCTGTATGTTGTTTAACCATGCAAAGCCACATGTCCTATTCATCATGTTTATGTTTTTGTCTGCTTGACAGGACCATACAAATTGTTGTATCTTATATAAATATATATTTTTTATAAATATATATTCATATGCTCCAGCATCCCAATGACCCTACATAGGACAAGCAGTTTGGAGAACAGATAGATTATATTATTATTAATTGTTAGAAATAATAAATTATGTAAGTGGCCCTATAGACAATAAGTTAATTAATTATAGTATTATACCTCATTTGGGTTAGAGTTGCAGATCACATGTTGCCAAGACCTATATAAAGCCTACAAAAAACCTTTGATTTGGTATGTATAATGCTAATGTTTAAATGTTGGACATGCACTCATCATAATCTGAAAACATCAACATCACAATGACATTAAGATATAAATAGCAGAAATGTTGCGTGAGATACATCGTTTTTATTCATATAAGAAGTTATAAGTAAAAGAAATCCTAAATGTGAAATGTAGAGTAATGGAAGGCCTTTTGTTCTTTGCTATACCTCATGATATTTTTTGACCACTTTGGTAGGCGAGCACTGGCAATCATAGCAGTTGTGAGAGCAGCATGCGCAGTTCCCTCCACAGCGCTTCACCAGCAGGCAGCTGGGCCAGAAGATGGCGTCCGTCCTTTTCAGCTCCTCACGCAATGAGACAGAAAAGTTCCGTGGAGTGCAACTGTAAAGCCGAACCTCCTCACGAAGCAGGTTCAGGTCCACCATTCCTATGCAAACAAAAATAGACAGCAGGTAAAAAAAATAAAAAAAATAAAAAAAAATGTTCCAATGTTTCAATTGACTAAGTACGTCCAAATTCAGGATATTTACCCCTGGATTTCTTTTGATGGAAAAACGATTTGCCCACCACCTGCCAGTTAGGCTTGTAGAGGTCCTCCATGTCCACCTGCCAGCGATCTGGCTCCAGGTATTTCATCACCTCCTCCATTGTGCTGAAGCCAGCTACAGCTTCCCTCAGAACATCCACACTCTGCATCCATGCAGGCATCACTGCAGGGGCCTCGGGCTCCGACTGCCTCTGAACACACAATCAAACAAGAAATCAGTGGTACGGCAGCCACTCCATAGGGGACTTTTCATTTTTAACAGGTGATTTTAAAAGTGTTCTGCAGAGGCCTGGTTTATTTTTAGAACTGTTTAATGCTTTAATTTCACATGCTTAGCTGTGATGTGAGAGGAAACAAAGCAAAACCAAGGAAAATATCACTTAATAGCAGATTGATTTTGCATAATCTCCAATTAAGGAGTAACTGAAATGACATATTATTGTATTGTCTATTTAGAATGCAGAAAATTGCTATAGCTGTGAAAATGGCCTTTGTAAGATAAGGGAATTCTGACAAATTATCAGTTAATAAGAGAATGCATGGTTTTGCTAGATGAGTTAATGATTGACACTGGTTTAGCTACAGGATCAATTAACCTGTCCACCCTATTTGAACTCAAACACACAATTAAAGATGTGTGCCAGGGCAGCAACACTGATACCGATGGTGTTAGGCAACCTGCAGGAAGCCACATTTCTGCACTCAGTTCAACTCTGCTCCACTGCTTCGGGTGCCGTGGCATCTGTCAGCATGTCCTTTTCCCAGAAGCTTAATTCAGGCATACTAACATAATCCCCCTGTGAATGACACGTCCAATGCTGCACTCTAAAACCAGGTAACAAGTGAGGAGTGAGTTGGCATGGTTACCATTGTGTAAAGGACAAGGTGTCAATGGAAGGCCTGAGATTTCTACAATGATAAAAATTGCATTGATGCCACGAACAGTGTAAATTAGGTCAGACAGACTGATTGAGAGCATCTGGGTCAAGCACTGGAAAAATGTCTGTCAGTACAAGAATACTGTATGTGGGCATTATGGCAAGGAATGAAAAACCTTCTTTAGTACTTCTTAGTTTGATGTCACATATATTTACTATATATTTATCTATTAAGAAACACAAAAAATACTTATAAACCCACATGAATGTGAAGAGTAAAAGAATAGGATTCTTCAAAATAAAACAAATACAACACATTGTTTCATTGCCTTGTCCACATGCAAAAACAAACAGTTTAGTCAGATTCACAAATGTATGACTCTAATGAGCCAATTATTTTATTGTCCTTTGAATTGTTCAGAAAGACTCAAGAACTCCCAAGTGACCTGTTTGTATCATTATAATGAATAGTGAATTAATATCTGCCTTAATAATTAATGTCTTACTTTCACTTGTGTCTGACTAAAATTATTGTGTTGTGTACTTTAATATATCTTTAGTCATAATTCACTAAAGATGTAAATCAACTGCACACAATTTTTTTAAAATCATTTTGTTGTTGCTCAAGAGCAGTTACAATGACCTGTACATTCAGCTGTCCTTCAATGCTGAAAATTGGCTTCCAGTTTTGGCGCTGGTCAGCGGTGGGGAATGGAAACCATTAACAGCTTGTGAATGTGAGGCACTCTTTCAATCTGTCAATTAAAGATCCTCTGAGCCCTGGTCTTTAAAGCCACAGCCAAACGTCCCTTCTGAGGTGGATAAAACAGCGCTTGTGCAACTTTGCTAACAAGATAAGACATTTAGGAGACTTTCAGACATAAAACATGGGATCATATATTGAAATTTAACGTATTTAAAGAAAAATACCTTCCCCATAATTTAGAATTCTATTATGCAGGTATAATCTGAATTTAAAAATGATTTAAGAGTGCCCTTAGTAACTGATGCCATTGTAGAAATGCACTATCCACACTCAGACATTAATTTATTTTGGTTAAACTTTTTAAATTAGTAAATACTAAGTGCCATTTAAAACTAAAAACTTAAATATCCAGGAATTTAAAAATGCATAAATCACAGTCACATTTAAAGGTAGGGTATGGGATTTGCAAAACGGCCGGCAGATTTTGAAAATACACAACTCAAATGGTCCTACCTTCTTTCCTCCAACGCTGGCCCTGACTCCACCCATTCATGTGGAGGGAGTGGGATGGGGGGAGGGGGGTATGGTACGACTGTTTGATTGACGAACTTACTGTCCAATGATTCTAAGTGGTCTTGGAAATGATTGGCTGGAGTTTTTCGAGTCCTGCCCGTTCCACAGATGATTAAATTGCTTAATTTTCATTTCAGTGCTTCTAACTCAGTGGCTGCAAGTGGGTTAGGAATAGGATTTCAAGTGATTTTGAAAAAATGGACAAAAAAGAGAATCACATACCCCACCTTTAAGGCACCTTTCCTCTTATTTCATCAAATTTTATAACAGACGCATTGATTTTAAGGTAAAATATTATCTGAAAAGTAATGGCCTCATTTATGTTCTGCAGCTTGACAACAAGATGTTTCAAATTACTCGCAGGTTGTAGGGTTCTGTTAGAATACAAGGAAAATGACTTAACAGATGGACATGAGCGCACAGACTCAGATGTCTGCCAGTAGCCCGTCAGAACACACATAAGAGCAGTCAGTTCTGTAGAAAACCAAATAACAGTGCAGAGGTCTCTCAAAAATGTGGGTGATACACTGTGGACATATTTTGGTGAAGGCCATGCTTGGTGGCATGCCAATCATACACAGTGGTTGCAAGAAGAGAAGAGAAATTTCCACATATCTAACTCTAAATTTTGAATAGGTATTGTATTTGAAATGATATGCTTTATGTAATTCAATAATACTTGTGGTTGTCCTAAACAAATGCTGCTGAGAGGGAAGGTCTGGCCAACAAAACCACCATCTACAATTACTTTAAAAACAAACTGGCAAATACAAAGGTTCTTATATACAGAACAAGTGCATACGGTGTTCACACTGCATGTCAACCTCTCTCTTTTGAAGAGAAGCTGTTGCCAATTTAAAATGGTTTATAGAAAAAAGTCTGTCCTGAACTTAGTTTTTGCCTCAGCAACCATATGTTACTAAAACCTGTTACTCTGCTTGGCAAGTGATGCTGCATTGTATGAACAATATATAATCAGCCGCCTTGTATCAGCTTCTTGTACGTCTTCGAACCAGAACACGGCAGGGGAGTGGAGAGTTCACAATAACAGCTTGTGATGCCATCCGCTGAGGAAAGGCTTTTATATGGTGAGGAACTTATGTCAGACTTGTTCAGGCGTTGCAAAGTTAATGGTCTGAAGAAAGATTCTGAGGAATTGGTGTTCAGTGTGGCTTTATAAAGGCAGAGGGCCAACCGTCATTCATGGCAATGCCACGGCCGATTTTTTTTCTTCTTTTCCTTTGCTGCGGATCTCTTGCACCCCCTGCATACCCCCCTGGCGGGCACCTTGAGAACCACTGCTGTAGCAGATCTAGGCAGGTGGAAAGTTTCAGAGGAACTTG
Organism: Abramis brama; assembly: GCF_963993115.1. Lineage (NCBI taxonomy): Eukaryota > Metazoa > Chordata > Actinopteri > Cypriniformes > Leuciscidae > Abramis > Abramis brama. The sequence continues at coordinate 17,072,453 of NC_139975.1, read as the reverse complement.
ATCTAAATTAAATTATTTTATAATGTTTCCTGAGGTGCACTTATAATGTTAGTATGATTTTTACATACAAATTTTCATAATTTAGAAATAAAAGGCCATTTTCTACCCTGATTTCAGTCCTCTGATTTGAACACCCTGTTGAAAGGGGTGTGTCTGCTGTGAGACTTCACTGTAAAAGCCCACTGCTGATTGGCTAGCATCTTGCATATGAAATAAGTATTACACGTGGAACTCTCGAAAACTGTCGAGATTAACTAATCGTGAAAAGTGTTGATTATAGCATTATATTTAGAACTGAAAGGTTGCAGCGATGAGCCTTGTAGCCAATGACAGACTGTCTGTTGAGCGCATGATATCTGCACTTTCAACAGTTCAAACATGATGTAAACAGCACGTGTAGACAGCGTCATTGATTATAACAGTAACAATTAACATGGTTACTTGCATGTTGTGCCATTGCTGTCGGGTCCATTACTGTTTGCAAAGCCTGCGCCGAAATGGGACTGATTTAATCAAAGAATCCACAGTGAAATGTCCCGAACAAACTAATACTGCTCTTCTGAGACATTCACATAGTTGAAAATAAATAAGCACTTTCCTAGCATTAGGAACCTTTAGAAGGTAATGTTATTTTAGTAGAGTGATCCTGCATTTCTTTTATCTTCTCATCTCACTTACGCACCAGTGAAGGGATGATGTAGAAGTAGGTGTTGATCTTCTGCAGAGGCATTCTTTCAAATATCTATGACGCCATAAATCGGCACATTCCAAAATGAGTCATTTGCACACCTTGGTTTCAACAGAAGCTGTTTTTGGACTAACAAGGAGCTCTGAAACTTACAGGATATTCTTATAGTATGATGAACTCTTATGTCGAAAGCTCAAGAAAATGTGATTTCTCAATTCATGACCCCTTTAAAGGTTGAGGAAGCAATATTATTGGCTGCAGGATCAGCAGAGGCCAGTCAGTTTGTGCCATGTGATGATGTTATTGCTTGTAGATTGCATGAAAAGGACCTCAGCCTGCGCCCTCTAGAGTTTCATGACTGACCTAGATATTTAAGATGGTACAAAAGCCAGTAGAAATCAGTAAGCACATGCAAAAGGCATCTTTCAGGTTGGTTCAAGGAGGAAAACATCTATGAAATCTAGCTGGGAGCTAAAAGCAGCAGTCCAGTTCCTGACTCTCGTGAGAATCACAAAACTTTTCTTATTTCCAGAGCTAGGTGCTGTTATAATGACCTCTTACCTCAAACCCTTACCAGTTCCCAAAATCTCTTCCTGAGAATCGCAGCTGGGGCTTATTTTCCCCCTTCTCTCGGTGGAAGTGGTGAAGGGGAGTGATTGCTTGTTTAAACAAAAAGTGCAGAGCTGCCCCCGAGATCCCGGGTTTCCAGTAGCTGAGGTTGACCACAGAGAAACAGAATTCGGCTGTTCCAACATGGCAGCCCGTTGCCACGGTGTACAAAGCCAAAAGTCAGCCAGCTAGGCCACTCATTTCCCTAAATTGTGTCATAAAGGGACTAAATGCAGAACCTTAAACCAGAAGATCTGAAGCACACATTATTTAGCTTAGCATCAATGGACAGCAAAATAAATAATTAAAAAACTGAGCTATAAACACAGGTGTGGTAAACACTATAACAACACCATTAAGTGTTTTATGAGAAGTGCACTGGATTTGTGAAGTGAGGCAAATTAACCCTTCCACAATGCATGGTGTTGCTCAACAGACAATAACTGTATGCCACATAAAATGGGAATGCTGATCTCTGCAATTGTCTGACCTTATCCACTTTATCGGTTTGTGTAGTTGGGTTTTATTGATAGATAGTTTTACTGATAGATTTTATTGACGTTTATATATATATATAGGGGTTTTCAAACTGCGGACTGGAAAAGGGTGCTAGGATGTCTGTGAAATAAGTAAATAAACATTATATATAGTTGGACCTTTGTCCAACCTTTGGACCTTGGACCTCAGTTGTCAACTCGGTTTTTGTCAATTTTGTAAAATATTTTATTCTTTTTTGCATTTATTATGTTAAAATATTAAAACATCAACTGAACTACATGATTTTCTAAGAACATTGGTTACACATGTAAGACTGGAGAAACTGGAAGAACTGGAAGAGGAAGAGAGGGCTATTCTCTGAGAAAACAAAGGAAATCAACATTTGAACTCTCTTGCAATATTACCATCCCCATTCGAGACACGATCACACTTGAATTGATCACCTCCCAATTTACATATCATTCCCTTCACCTATCCCTCCCTGAATTCACCCAAAAATCTATATGGTTTAATATGAACAATTATCATAGAGTATTATACATGTTTGCTATCATTTGAAATGTCTCAATGCAACTGGTACAAAAGGTCTTTCCCAGAGAAGTAAACCAAAAAGGTAATAAGGTGTGGAGAGTTTAGAGATATCTTGTTAACTGCTGTGGGTGTGCCCCCATGTAAATCAACATCTATCCCCAGTAAGTTTGGGACAGTGATTAATGCAAAATCCCATTGTGAACTCATGTTTACATTTGAAAAGAGGTTTCTGCCTTGGCTTGAGTATTTAGGGAGATGCTGAAGAAGGTTCGGGGCAATTCTGTAACTCAGATCTGAATTTTTTTCATTTAGCTCCTTTACTAAACACCATTATTACATAACTGAAGACTTTACACTGTTGGATGTATCAAATTAAAATAGCATGCTTTTTAATGGGTCTGACGGAGTGAATAAATGTACATTTAAAAAATAAATAAATCCAAAAAACCCTTTACCTTACGTGGTTCATTAGCTGAGTAATAACAAATACATACATTTATAAGAATGCATTTTGAAATAATGCAAACTAACTTCTAAAACATGTTTTGTCCCTAATCTCAAGAATCAGTGATATCAAGAATCACCCATGCTAAAGTTGACTAAAAAGAGGAATAAAAAATCATCTTTTGGAAATTGAACTTAATGCCTTAATTAAAAAAATTAGGAAAAATCCAACCTTTAAGGACACCAATTTTTTTTGTGAATGAATAATGTATCGTAAATGCATAAATGTTCTTCCTTAAAATACAGGGTGCATAAGTCTGGACACCCCTATGTTAAATTCCCATAGAGGCAGGCAGATTTTTATTTTTAAAGGCCAGTTACTTCATGGATCAAGGATACTATGCATCCTGATAAAGTTCCCTTGGCCTTTGGAATTAAAATAGCCCCACATCATCACATAGCCTTCACCATACCTAGAGATTGGCATGGAGTACTTTCCATAAGATCATCTCTCAATGCAAATCAAACCAGCTATTAGGCTAACTGAAATAAAACCATGCCAATCTCTAGGTATGGTGAAGGCTATGTGATGATGTGGGGCTATTTTAATTCCAAAGGCCAAGGGAACTTTATCAGGATGCATAGTATCCTGGATCCATGAAGTAACTGGCCTTTAAAAATAAAAATCTGCCTGCCTCTATGGGAATTTAACATAAGGGTGTCCAGACTTATGCACCCTGTATTTTAAGGAAGAACATTTATGTATTTACGATACATTATTCATTCACAAAGAAAATTGGTGTCCTTGAAGGTTGGATTTTTCCTAATTTTTTTAATTAAGGCATTAAGTTCAATTTCCAAAAGATGATTTTTTATTCCTCTTTTTAGTCAACTTTAGCATGGGTGTCTAAACTTATGCATAGCACTGTATACAGTATATAAAACCAAGACTTAAAACAGCCTTTTGAGTAAGGGAATCCAAGGAAGATTCCTACTAAATTTAAGTGTCATTAACATCACTGCTGTCTTTTTACAATTTAGTTGACAGCAGGTGGTGCATGATGTGCAAATTAAACTAGGTTTTAAGGCATGCTACCAGAGAGAAGCTGACTTTAACAGCACTGAAGATAAATAACTAAAGGCTCTTGTAAGCATTCAAGAGCTAGAAAAGGAGTTTCGTGAAATTGTATTTACCTGGCATTTAACAATGTATCACAAGACACACGCTCACATAATTGTCATGTCGAAATGGCAATATTTATAGAACTGCCAAACAGTTTCATTAAAGTGCAAATTACTTATTTTTGGTTTGTCGAAGATCTTCTGCCACACACTTTCAGACATTTTATAACACAACATTTCGAACACTTTGATTTCACACAGACAGACAATGCTCAAAATGCAACTCCCGTCCACAAGGCTCCTAAATACAAATGTTTGGTGAGCAAGAAAACAAAAACTGTGCACACTGTGAGTCAGGGCTGAAGGAGTCAGTGTTGGAATTGTAGGTTCTAGCTTGACATCCTCCTCCACAAACACTATAAATAGAGCTCGATTCAGCCACACCTTCTCTGATGCGAGCTCTGTGTCCAGAAACCAGCCATAACACACCACCTCCTCTGCAATAATAGAGCATTGCTCAAAGAAAAAGACACCACCTAGTACAAAGAGAGAATGTACTCATTTACACAACATTTTACATACAAACATACCTGATTGTATATCTAAAAGCCAACATTAAAATGTAATGTAGGGGGAAAACCCCCTAAAAATAGCAAAACTAAATGTACCATTTCCATGCAATGATTTGTGCCATTTTTCAGAAGATCTCCTTAATGTCACACCATTACACATCCATATTGTTAGGACATCAGCATTGAAGCCAGAAATGAACTAAATTGCATTTATACCACAGAGAAGGCCGGAAAACTCAGTCATGAGTCACTTCAACTCAGTCACTTCACTGGCCACTATACTCAGTCATGCAAAAAGGAAACAAAAAAATTGATCACTCAAAATTTAATTCTAAATCAATGTGGTGATGACGCATTAAGTTGCATTGGCATGATACATCTTGTTCCTTCATGTCACATTGCAAAATAATAACAAAAATTTGTTACTAATAATGTGTGATATGAATTACATTTACACTTCCATTCAAACATTTAGCGTCAGGAAGATTTTTAATCTCTTATGCTCACCAAGGGTGCATTTATTTGATTAGGACACACAGTAAAACAGTACTATTGTGAAATATTAATACAATAAAATAATAGTTACTTTTTAAAATATATTTTCAGTTACTCCAGGCTGATTTGCTGGTCAAGAAACATTTCTTATTATTATTCTTATTCAGTTCAATCATCGTTCGGCTCTCAAAACAGCAGAAAAGCAGGTCAGTTCTGAAAAAGACTTGCAGATCCACATCAGCAATTTCAATGAAAAAGCACTTTGAGTTCAGAAGGAAATGGCAGATGGAAGTGCCATATCCATTTTTCTTTGCCTTTTAATCATCCACAGCCGCATTTGTCCCGTCTAATTTTGGTGCCCTATCTTACCACTATCAACACTACAATAATTACATTTCAGCAGAATAGATGCAGCCGTTATCTACCAATAGGAGATAAAGAACACCTTTGTTCACTGGAATACAATGAGAGCAAATTTCGCGCAACGTAGCAAAGCGTTCAGACATGCTCTGAAGGCTCAGTAAACAAATGCAAGGGAAAGTGGAGTCATAAAACTTTGACAGGCATCACACATCAAAGCCAAGCATGTCTATTAAATCATTTCAGGGGAATAATCCTTTTCAAATGTGCCGTGTGACGCCTGTCAGGGTGTAAATTAAAGGGAGGAAACTGAACCATGGCCAAGGTGGAAAACACCGTAGCACGCCCCGCTGTGGTTTTCACCACCACATAAAGTGAAACATTGAGGAGAAGGTCTCTGAGGTAGGAATACGATTAGAACTTGAAATTTCCAACTTAGTAAGTGCCATTTAAGGTTGCCATGGTCATTTCAGAGGAAGGGGATGGTGATTACAGCAACAGATGCATTGTAATAAAATATGTTTTTTATTTATTTTACTTTTTGGCCCCAGTTTTTTTCAAGTACATCTCTCTTCAATTATTTTACTTCTATTCAACAAAGCTCACTGTATTTCTCATAAACACCTAATTATCATTTGCAAACTGTGTATTTAAGTTAATCAGGAGCAGAGATAATTAGCATAGGGCCATTAGGGATTAACAAGGTTTTCAGCTAAAACGTAGCAGGCCCTCTCAATAAATGTTGCATAAGCATTACACAAAGAAGTAATTTCTTACCTGTTGAAGCAAAGTGTAACGGATGCAGAATCCCGGGTCTGAGGGAAAGTATTCATCAGAGACAAAGCGGATCAGGAACTGGTTCCCCTTGGATATCTGGGGCCCTGGAACCATCTGTGAGCCACACCAACGACCCAACACTATCCCTCCAACAGGCTCCTCCACCTCCACATAATCATACCTACAACAGCAAACACACTGATTTACTACAGAGATTAATGAATCACTGGCATTCAGGTCCTGTTTACACCTGGTATTAACATCCATCTGGACCAGTGTTATTTTAGTATAATTGAGACAATGATACTTTTTGAGATAGTTATATTTTTATTATTTTAAACTAGTTTTTATTTTGTTTACACATTTTAATTGTAGTTCAAGTTTTTGTAGTTTTTTTGCGTTTTGTCTTTTCATTTTTTTTATATTTCTGTGTAGTAAAGAATTTGTATTTCAGTTTTAATTTAGTACATCATGTAACATTAGTTACATCAAGTTTTCCACATCAAGTTTTCCACAGTTTCCACAAAGATATTAAGCAGCACAACCATTTTCAACATTGATAATAATATTAATATTAATAATTAATGTTCTCTTACGAGAGGTTCTCTCGTACTTGCGTAATATCTTACGCTAGGGGAAAACCTCTTTTCCACGAGATACTGAAGCCAAAAATTATCCTTAATTTTGCAATAATGTAAAACGCATTGCAGCAGCATGCAGCCATGGGCGAGACAGCTCGCGCGCCCATTGGCTGCTCTGCGGCAACTGCACCAGCCTATCGAGAGAGGCCCATCATGACGTCAGAACCAATGAGGGCGCTTCGCGCCCAATACGTCATGTCCCGCCAAAAGAGGGTGGGGCTCGGCTATAAATATAGCCTCGAGAGGCTGGTTTGACCAGTTTTTCATCTCTTCAGCGAAGCTCACGCATCGCTGGATCCAGAGAGGAAGCTGCGCCGTTTGGAATAAGCACTCAGCGGGATTAGCGCCACATCTGAAGCTGCTGGACGACAACTCGCCGCCTTCAGTCGCCGTTCCTGCTCACGCTTTCCGGCGTATATATCCTTTTACTGCTGTGTGTGTTCGCCACCGCGACACACATTTTCTCTAAAAGAGCACGAGCGTCTTTATCAAGATGCCTCGTTCATCCTGTGGCTCATGCCGAGCTCCACTCAGCGACGGGGACCACCATGTCATCTGTGTTTCCTGCCTGGGTGAGGATCACGCAGCTCTCGCGCTCGCTGAAGGCGGCTGCCCTCACTCCGAGTTAATGCCTATGGTGACTCTGCGGACTCGCCTGGCATTTTTCTCCGAGACTGCACCTTCGCCCGCTGCGTTGCCGCGCCGTAAAAAGCGGCGCGCTCAGCGGGTCCCGGAACCTCCTCCATTCCGCGAAAGCTCGCCGGTGCGCCCGCCAGCTTCGCCGCCTGCTTCACCCGAGTCTCTCACTGCCGGTCAGCGGCCGCTGTCTGCCGCCGCTTCCGCCATAGGGGACTACGAGGAAGCTGAATGTGTGGAGGACGACAGTTGCTCTCTCCTAGCGTCGGGCAGTGAGGACTGGTCGAGCTCTGCGGACCTCACACCGTCTTCTCACCAGCCCCCTGGGAAAAAAGCCAGCATTGAAGCGGAGCTTATGCGTCTGCTCGAGCAGGCCGTCGAGAGCCTCGGCCTTGAGTGGTCGACGCCCCAGCAGCCTGCACACAACCGCCTGGACGGCTGTTTTCTGCAAAGGGACCGTGCTTCACAGCCTTCAAGACCAGCGCCCTTTCTTCCTGAGCTTCACGAAGAGGTCGCTAAGTCTTGGAACGCTCCCTTTTCAGCCAGAGTGCGTGCTCCCGTGTCTGCAGCATTCTCCGTAGTCGACGGTGCTAAAGACAAAGGGTACCACTCTCTCCCCCCCGTCGAGGAAGCGGTAGCCGGCCATCTTTGCCCGCCCTCCGCTGGACGGCGTGCTAAGACGGCGCTGCCATCTAAAGCCTGCCGCACTACGTCAGCTTTGCACGGTCGCGCTTACACCGCCGCCGGGCAGGCTGTCTCGGCGCTTCATTCAATGGCCATACTCCAGATCTTCCAGGCCAACCTTCTCCGCAAAATGGACGAGGAAGGACCGGAAGCTGTGAGTCTGTCGGATTTGAGGAGCGCGACGGACCCTCCCTTCGCGCCACTAAATCCGCTGCACAGGCCATAGGGCGGAACATGGCCTCTATTACCGTGGCTGAGAGGCACCTGTGGCTTACGCTCTCGGAGATGTCGGACTCGGAGCGCTCTGCGTTTCTCGACGCCCCCGTCTCCTCCGCTGGCCTCTTCGGATCGTCTGTCAAGGATTTCGCAGACAGATTCGCTGAGGTTCAGAAGACGTCGCAGGCCATGAAACATTTCCTGCCCAAGCGCTCAAGCTCCGCAGCGGGTCGCCCTAAACAGCCGCCTGCTCGCAGCTTCCAGCCGCAACCCTAAGCTGCCGCCGCTCCACAGCGCGGTCAGGCCCGGAATCAGAGACCGCGCTCTCGCTCCGCCGCGGGCCCCGGACGAAGATTATGGTAAAGCCCGAGGCCTCCAAGTCTTCCTAGCCAGCTTAAGGAAGCGACGGTGTTCAAGTCCCGCTGCGGCCGGACTTCCACCGAAAATTTTCGCTCGTTCAGTTCCAGTAATTGCGACTGTTCCAGTGTATTCTGCAGTAAACAAGTCGGCAACACAGCCCGCTTGCCTGCACACAAACGCCGTTTTTACGGCGACCCAGATAAATCCCATAAAGAGTGTATTTTCTGGTATTCCGGCCACGGCCGATGGTGTTATGAGTGTAGTAAAAATGCCCACTGCCCAGTGCCCATTCCTACACACAAACACGGCCCACCACACACGGCCCGCACAAATAAAATCGACTCATGTCGATTGTGCAATAAATGTAGTGATTGTGCCCACGTCCCAGTGCCCGCAAACACTACACACTGCATGTCTCACGGTTTCTGTAAAAACGAAACCAACGCACATACAGTCTGCACAAACAGACGGTGTTCTCAGCGTTTTGCATGGGCCCGATGTCCCGCGCCCTCATTCGCTCAGACATAAACCCCACGGGGTTCGCCCCGCTCGCTCTCTCTCAGCACACCGCTGTAGGAGAACTGAGCGCGGGCAGGCTGCCCGCTGTGATCAGCGCGCCCCCAGTCTCACACGCTGCAAGCGCGGCGCTCATGTTACAGCACACCGGTGCTCTCCGCTCGCCACTAGGTCGCGATCAGAGCCCAGATATCATTCTACCCCTAGCCACTCACGCGAAAGCGTGGGCAGAGCTTCCCGGGGTATCAGAGTGGGTGCTGAACATTATAGAAAGAGGCTATTCGCTACAGTTCGGTCGACACCCGCAACGTCAAGCGGCGCGAATCGAAACTACGGTGAAAGAGGAAGCAGCACACCTGCTTCGAGCCGAAATAGCGAAGTTATTGAGCAAAGGGGCTATAGAACCCTTATCACAGGCTCAGAGCGAAGGGGGCATGTACAGCAGATATTTTCTGGTACCCAAAAAAGACGGGGGTCTCAGACCCATTCTAGATCTAAGACGGCTAAACAAAGCACTTCTGAAACGACGGTTCAGAATGCTCACGACCAGGAAAATCCTCTCGCAAATTTGCCAAGGGGACTGGTTCATGTCGATAGATCTGAAAGATGCTTATTTTCAAATACAAATAGCGTCACGTCACAGGCGATTTTTGAGATTCGCCTTCGAGGGCCAGGCATATCAGTACGCAGTCCTGCCGTTTGGCCTTTTCCTTGGCACCTCGCGCATTCACGATGTGCATGGATGCAGCGCTCGTACCCCTCAAGCTCCGAGGCATACGAGTGCTGAATTATTTGGACAATTGGCTGGTTCTAGCTCGATCACAGTCAGAGCTCATAGAACACAGGACCATATTACTCGATCACCTCGAGAATTTAGGTCTCAAAGTCAATTGGGCGAAGAGTTCGCTGTCTCCCAGTCAGAAAATATCCTTTCTGGGCACAGAACTGGACTCGCTGTCTATGACAGCACAACTGTCACCGCAGCGCAGGCTGAGTATCCAGCGCATGACAGAAACGTTTCGCCACGGCACGTTAGTCCCGCTCAAAAAGTTTCAGAAAATGCTGGGTCTCATGGCTTCAGCATCTTAAGTGCTTCAGCTGGGTCTGCTTCGCATGCTCCCGCTGCAGTACTGGTTAAAACCGCGCGTTCCGCGCAGAGCGTGGACCTCCGGTCTCTTGCGCCTCAAGGTCGATCAGAAATGCATCGCAGCTCTGAAACCTTGGTCAGTGACCGATTGGTACCGATCAGGTGTAAGCCTGGGGACTTCCTCGAGTGTGAAGGTGGTGTCTACGGATGCCTCAACCTCGGGATGGGGAGCGCTGCTAGAGGGCAGACCGTTCTTCGGCCAGTGGTCAGAACGGGAGAAGCTTCTACACATAAACTGCCTGGAAATGATGGCAGTCGACAACGCGCTGAGGCGCTTTTGTCCCCATATAATAGGACACCACGTCCTGGTCCGTTCGGACAACATGTCAGTGGTGGCTTATATAAATCACCAAGGAGGTATCAGATCCAGAACCCTTCACAGGCTGACGGAACGCCTCCTGGTCTGGGCTCAGCACAATCTGCGCTCGCTCAGAGCAGCGCATGTGCCCAGCCACCTGAATGTGGGACCAGACAGACTGTCCAGGAACAATCTTCCGGCAGGAGAATGGTCTTTACACCCGCAGACAGTCAAACTGCTGTGGAGGACATTTGGCAGAGCGAAAATAGACCTATTTGCGTCTCAAGAGAACGCTCACTGTCAGGAATTTTTCTCCAAGAGCAGGGATGCGCTGGCCCACGTCTGGCCCCGCTGCCCGCTCTATGCGTTTCCCCCTGTCACGCTTCTACCCCAGGTGTTAGAGCGAATCAGGGAAAACGGATGCCCGGTGCTACTCGTCGCCCCATTATGGACGAACCAAGCCTGATTTCCAGTCCTGATGCAGCTGACGAGTACTGCCCCGTGGCCGATACCGGTGAGGAGGGATCTCCTCTCGCAGGCAAACGGCTCGATCTGGCATCCTTGCCCGGAGCTTTGGTCCCTACACGTGTGGGCCATCAACGGGTACCCATTAACCTCCCAGCGGGAGTGTTAAACACGATCACGCAGGCTAGAGCTCCATCTACGAGACGGCTCTATTCCTCAAAATGGTCTGTGTTCACTAGCTGGTGTACAGCGCGTGGCACTTCACCCTCACACTGTGGGGTGGCGGAGGTTCTTTCCTTTTTACAAGAGCTTCTGGATAAGGGCAGAGCCCCATCCACGCTCAAAGTTTATGTGGCGGCCATAGCAGCGTTCGCTGAACCAACGCATGGCCACTCATTAGGAAGGAACGATCTGGTCATTCGCTTCCTTAGAGGAGCTAAGAGGCTGAATCCTCCCAGACCTCCCTCGGTTCCTGTTTGGGACCTTTCCACGGTTCTGGAAGCCATGAAAGGTGCCCCATTCGAGCCAATACAATCAATAGACCTAAAACACTTGTCTCTCAAAACAGTGTTTCTTCTGGCTCTCGCTTCAGTGAAGCGCATAGGGGACTTGCAAGCGCTCTCAGTGAGCGTGACGTGTATGGAGGACGTTCTAAGGGACTAGCCGCGTCAAAACAGAGTTTATCCAGATGGATAGTTGATGCTATAGCGCTAGCTTATACATCTAAGGGCCTGCAATGCCCGTTAGGTGTCAAAGCGCACTCCACGAGAGGCATGGCCTCGTCGTGGGCTTGGTCTAGTGGGATTGCCTTGCAAGATATCTGTATGGCGGCAGGCTGGGCCTCCCCGTCTACATTTATAAGGTTTTATAACCTCGAGGTTCCCGCTTTACAAGCTAAGTTGCTCTCGGTCTAAATTTTCAGTATTGCCTGCCCGATGCTATCGGCTCAGGATGCTGAAACTGCTAGAGCGTCGATCACTGATCATCTATATCCTCCTGGGACCCAGAAAAAAAAAGTTTTTTGAATTTAGTTTTTTTCCATGTCATCACACTGTTTAGAGCACAATAAACAAATGGTAAAAAAACATTTTTGAAAAATAATATTTAATTCATACGTTATGCTATGTCCTCTGTAGTGGACGCCAGTTGTTTAAAAAATAAAATGACATGAAATTATATGTATAGGCAAAAACAATGGGATTTTTTTTTCAATCACCAATAAATTTGGGGGTTTCAGGATTTTTTCAACCAAAATTTGTATTAAGATGATTCTCAACTATGTTATGAAAGAAATAACGGAATGAATTGATACACCATTTTACTTTATGCAATATGTGGGTAAAATGTCCATAAATTAATATTCCCATTCAATGCAATGTATCTATAAACTGTATCTAATTTGCACCTTAATGTGTTCTTGGAGCAACATTTAATGAAAAAAGAAGTGTAATAATTGGAGTAATAATTGGCAACATTTTAATAATAATATCTAATATTTCATAGGAATATTGATGTATAATTTATTTCCATATTCACTTGTTGTGTCTCACAAAATGCCTGATAAACATGATTTAAGTCCTGGTGTCCTCTACAGTGCACACATTTGAAATCAATGCCCTGTTCTGTAACAGAAAATATTTTTTTTATTTGAAACCCCTTAACATTTTCCTGAGATGTTGTTTTATGAAATACAATTTGAAAAGTAGTCCAGTTTAAATTATAATTACAATATATTATCATATTTCCATAAGAATGATACATTTGATCACTAAATTAATGTCAGACATTTTTAAAGACCAAGGAAAAGTTGTTTTCATGGTGAAACCTCCAAACATTTCATATCTCTGGAAAGTCCTGAATGTGCTCTTTACAGGACACCCAGGTTGTGTCATGTGACATGTATGATGTCAGAGAAATTCACTAAAATATAATGTCCACTACAGTGGACAAAAGTCTATTCTTGGGTCCCAGGAGGGTATACTTCTGTGGGCAGTGCGTAAGTCCCCCATATTTATCAGTCCAGGCCGAGTTCGCCCTGGCTGTGTGGAACACTTGATATAATCTGCTCTTATTAGAGCTCTATATTACAGGAATGATGCTATTCTAGCCCCTCTTCCCGGACTCTCTGTGAGTCCCGTGTGATTAGGCACTGTATGAGCCCCGGGCACCTGCCCTTGGGACTTTAGTGTTGTATCTCAAGCACGCACGGCGTTTTACACTGTGTTCCCCTAGCGTAAGATATTACGCAAGTACGAGAGAACCTCTCGTAAGAGAACGTACTCTGTTACTAACGTAACCTCGGTTCTCTCTAGAGAGGGAATGAGTACTTGCGTATCTTGCCGTGCATGCATCACGCTCCGGTTCGCTTCGGCGATGAAAAACTGGTCAAACCAGCCTCTCGAGGCTATATTTATAGCCGAGCCCCACCCTCTTTTGGCAGGACATGACGTATTGGGCGCGAAGCGCCCTCATTGGTTCTGACGTCATGATGGGCCTCTCTCGATAGGCTGGTGCAGTTGCCGCAGAGCAGCCAATGGGCGCGCGAGCTGTCTCGCCCATGTCTGCATGCTGCTGCAATGCGTTTTACATTATTGCAAAATTAAGGATAATTTTTGGCTTCAGTATCTCGTGGAAAAGAGGTTTTCCCCTAGCGTATTACGCAAGTACTCGTTCCCTCTCTAGAGAGAACCGAGGTTACGTTAGTAACCGAGTACGTTTTTTGAGCACCAAATCAGCATATTAGAATGATTTCTGAAGGATCATGTGATACTGAAGGCTGGAGTAATGACAGGAATCATCACAGGAATAAATCACATTTTTAAATATTTCAGTTATTTTGTAATATTACCATTTTTACTGTATTTCTGATAAAATAAATGCAGCCTTGGTGAGCATAAGAGACAAAACAAAAACATTCTTACTGACACCAAATTCTTTGAACAGTAGTGTATATGAAAACAAGGTAGAATTATTCTGAATATGTCCATCAAATCAGCACAAGGAGGTGTGGAAGAAATTTTCTCTTTAAGATGTATTTGCCACAACAGAGGTGAAAGGATAAAGGCCATTTGTGTGTCTGATGGTGTTATGACTTTTTTTTTTTTTTTTACTTCCTATCAGAAGTACAGGCTCATGACAGGATCTGGGTTGCATCCGAAAACTTAAAAGTGCTGCCTTCGGAGGATGCATTCAATGGTTGGAAGGCATCATGGCACGTCCAAATCCAATGTTAGCTTCACTTCCTGTCTCCTGAGATACCTTCATCTGATCGATTTTTGAAAGCAGCATCCTTCGCTGCCTTTGATATCCCACAATCCTCTGCTTTCCATTCTGAGACAGTTGAGCTAAAAAATAAAGATGGTGTCTGAAATTTGCAGTCGGTGGTCAGTTTGTGTGTAAATGTCTGTTTTTGACCAATGTTTTCCACTTCTGATGTCATTTCTAGAGAGAAATTACTATTGTAGTAATTAAATATTCACTTGGTTATCACCAAAGCTTTGTGCGCAAATGCTGCCTACAAAGTCATTGCCTGATAAGGCAGTGAGGCAGCAAGTCAGCAGCCGAAGTTTTTGGACACAGCCCTGGTGTGACGTCAGTCCTGCCAACAGCATGTGATGATGCACACCTGAAGCTAACTGTGCCTCATTGCCACTGCAATAAATCCAGCACCATGTCAATCCTGTTGGCCACCAGGCAGCTTCTGTAACGTGCCTGAACGTGGGGAAACGGCCAGCAAGAGATGATTTGAGGGGAGGTTGACACTGCTCTGTCACAACTATACAGTTAATTCATCATTGTCCATTATCATCAAGTGTGAGGGAAGGCTAACAGCTATGAGGCATCTAAATGTAGGTCCAATGCTTTGAAGGCCTACACAGGGAACTATGCCAACTAAGCTATTTACAGACACACTATTACACAGGAATTTAAACAAAGGTAACGAGGAAAGATGGGAAAAGTAGAGGGGAAAAACAGAGAAAGAGGATTACTGAGAGAAAAATTGTGCTAAAAAGCTTGTGAGAAAGTGAAGAGTGAATAAGATTAAATGAGGACTACAGACATGTAAGCTCATAAATTATATTTATCTGTATTTGATCTCAAGCTAATATGCTAACGGATTAGGCTTTTCATAAGCCACAATAGCTGTGACCTAGAAATCCATTCTCACAAGCATTCAATGAACTGAATAAGCTATAAAGCGAAGCATGGCTAAATGTATTATCTCAATCACCCTGATGGCACTGCAGTCCACAGAGAACATGAGAGATAAATCTATCTGTTATTATGACGTCTAAAAACATATTGGATTCTGGGATTACTTAGCTATCCAAAATCACAACTGAAGGATTGTTCTGCATCTACTTTTGGGGAAAATCACACCTAATCATATGATTAATAAATAAATAAATAAATAAATAAATAAAATACTCCTAAACCGGTACAGATTTGACTGGTTAATACAGTAATACTGGTTAATACAGTAATACAGTAACTTTTCATTACAAGCACTGTATACAAAAGTACCCATACAGCAAATTCACATTGGCACACAGGGGGAAACTGTCTAAGAATGAAGAGCACCTGCTGAAATAATAGCATCATTAATTTAAACTGTCTATTAACTGTTTTAGCACTCCGTTCACTAACAGAATTATGTTAATGATGCAAAGATGTTCACAAAATCATTGTTTTCCCAATATGACTGCAATTTACAGAAGGCAAACTTACAAATTGGACACAAGGCTACATTTTCACAGACAGGCTCATGCAAGTGTGTGTATAGTGATAAAAAACAAACAAATTTGCATTGGGTACAATATACCTCTCTCTATAACTTATACTCACACACCTGGTTGAACTGGATTGTGCAAGTACCACATGCTAAAGTAGTGTAACTTAAGTGAATTCACCCCTAATGTCTCTCATGGCCCTCTTTTGGGCTCTAAATTACAGTCTTTTGATGCAACTTGACCTGAACACAGTGGCCTGAGCATTTTCTTTTTAATAAAGGAAAGAAAAAAACAGCAGCGTTGAGGTTGTGTTATCCCTGCCTGCATGGCCTCAATGCTCCTGCGGTGTTCAATAAAGGCTGGTTTCAGTCGCCGCAGCCAAAGCCTGGTAGTAATAATTTGATTGGACAGAAATACTTTCCCTATTCTCCATGTCCAAGCTCAACCGTTTGGCTTTCTGGAGTCATCGTTTGCTCTCTCCCCAGCCTGACACTAATGCTTCAAACCACATTCAATAAAAACAACAGGTCATCGCGCATTGCACAAAAAACAAACACTTGCTGGTTAAACGGACGTTGGACACCTGAATTTCTGACACACAATCGTATACTTATATAAATGTACAATACAATAAATCCAATGAACAGGTGTCCATATATCAAGCATTAGCTACTGAATATAACATACTATCAACATTTTTCTCTGCCCATGATTCTTTTCTACCTCAGAAGAACATAAAGCAGAGGGGGTTTGTCTCGTTCCCAGTGACAATTTAGGCAGATGGCTCATCAATAATGTAATGTGATTTCACTATTACCAGGTTTACATGCATACATTCACTCCACAGAAGCTCAAGTAGGACAGAAGCATGAAAGAGCAGCAGATATCTTTTAGAAAATATGGCACGACATCAGAAAACAAGCACTGGGTGTTTTGAATAATTTTTAACACTGGAATGTTGAAACTGAATGCTTAAAAAACAAGGAACAATGAGATTTCAGCTAATAGCTCGTCACAAAGCAACACAGCACTTTGTGCTTAACATCTTTTACCTTCATTTATTAACCGAGAGGATGAGTAAGTAATCACATTAAGGAAGTTATGTTATAGATTATTGTGAAAGATATTAATAAAGATACACTGTGTTCAAAAGTTTGGGCTCGGTAAGACTATGTTTTTGAAAGTAGTCTTTAATGCTCTTAGGCTGCATTTATTTGATCAAATATACAGTACAAACAGTAATACTGCTAAATATTACAATGTAAAATAACTTTCTACTTTTATACATTTTCTATTTTATTGAATATTAAAATTAATTTAAATGTACAGTATGGGATTTTTTCTCCACTAGGGGTCGCTAACCTATTTACAATAACAAAGACGTAGTTTGATGACGCAACATTTGCTAAGAATTATGGATCTTGTCGTCAACGTCAAGCCGACCGATCTAATAATGTTTATGGATGACTGAATACATCTATGCTTTTATCATGACTGTGATATGAAGCAGTTCGGGATTGCTAAGAGACAGCTATCAGCTCCAAACGCGACGCGAGTCCCGCGGATATAAAAGGAATATGGACATTTCATTCTACCGAACTACACGCAGAATTACTACTCACAGGTCAGTTTATTAGACAAATTAAACTTGTGAGGTAACGCAGCGCTGTTTCACTTGGTCTAACATTACACTAGCACACTAAACTGCATTTGAATGTGTTGAAATATGTGTTCGTTTGTCTGTATGAGACTAGCAGTAAACTAGATCAACATTAGAATAACATACAGATCATATTCTGACATTTTATCATTGTTGAACTATATAACATTGATTAGTTTTATGTAAATGTGCTCACCTGTTTAATAAAGTACATGTAGGAGCGGTCAGAGTTTCGGACGTGGAGCTCTCGTTTATATACTGTCTATGGGAGCTCTCGGCATCTCGAAAACACCGCGCTGATATTGATTCTCGTTTTAGTTCTCTTTTTTATCCAAAGTCTGCTTGCCATGGTCCATAATGTTTGAACGAAACAACAACAGCGTGCAGATAGACATTGCGAACTACAGTGGTCCACGTCTGTCGTCTTGGTTACTATCAGAGGGCTCTGGTTCATAACTCTGGTTACCATGGCAGCACGAGCGGAAACCAGGGACAACGCGGATATGACGCCATTGACTGCGACAAAACGGAAATAAAGAAACGTCCCGTGTCTTCGAATTAAATTAAAATTTCTCCTGGTTTGAAAGTTGTTGGAAACAGTCGGGATAATGTAAGTACACAACTAAAAAAAATATATAACATAGATATAGTGATTTTTGCTATTTTTAAAGCAAAAAAGTTACATATTGTGCCTTTAATCCTGTGATGGCAAAGCTGAATTTTCAGCATCATTACTCCAGTCTTCAGTGTCACATGATCCTCCAGAAATCCTTCTAATATGCTTATTTGATTTATCAAAAGGTTGAAAATTTGTGGAAACAGTTTTTTTTTCAGGTTTCTTACAGGAATCGTTTTCAGGTTTCTTACAGGAATCGTTCAACATAAACCTGAATGACAAATATTCCTGTACATTAAAAAGGGTACTGTTGATCACAATTCAAATTCCTAATCGTTGCGTTGACAAACTTATTTTTTATGTGTCCTTTCAACACTCTTCAGCTTTTCATCAAAGACAGAACCAACATTGTAAAATTTCCTAAGTAGTACAGAAAATCTGGCCCAGTTTTCTTATCAGTCTGAACAAACACACAGGATGATGAGAGCTGTCTGTAGTGGCCTGTCGGCTCTGGGCTGGGCTTTGCTGGAGGCAGCGTGATATGATTCAGCATGCAGCTTTATTACAGTTTATTCCAGCCCAGTTGCTTTGATTCGATCCAAACAGAAGGGATCTTTTTTCTTCATTAACTGGCATTAGATCATCATACCAATGTGTATTAATGCCTTTAAAATATTTATAGCAACCATATATTGAAAAGCAGTAAAGGAGGACAGCAATGACATTGCATGGTGTGTGTGTGTGTGTGTGTGTGTTCATGTTTTTCTATCCCGGTGGGGACTTCAACCTGAATGCACACAGACTCATGGGGACTCGTGTCACAGTGGGGACCTAAACTGAGGTCCCCATGGGTACACAAGCTTATAAATCATACAGAATGAGTTTTTTTGGAAATGTAAAAATGCAGAAAGTTTTCTGTGATGGGTAGGGTTAGGGGTAGGGTTAGTGTAAGGAGATAGAATATACAGTTTGTACAGTATAAAAACCATTAAGTCTATGGAGAGTCCCCACAAAGATAGTGAACCAGACGTGCGTGCGTGTGTGTGCGTGTGTGTGTGTGTGTGTGTGTGTGTGTTTTTGGGGGGGGGGGGGCGGGGAGTGCCTTTGGTGACTATGTATGTGAAAGTTGTGAACGAGTGCATGTGCCATCACTTGTTCAATAATGACTTTAATAATTTATTGCTGGTGCAATCATACAGACCAAGTCACTGCATGCCTGGTAGATGGGTATATATATTGTAAAACATATACATGAACACAGATGAAAAACACACACACAAACTCTTTCCAGGTCAAATATACTCAGACTCACGGCAAAAATCCAACTCCAACCCTACACGTTCCTCAAGGCCACAGCTACTGATTTAAACAAAGTGGACAAGCAGGCACAAATTCATTGCATCAATGTGGGCAACTAAAAAAGGGTTCTGTTATGTTCGCCTATCGGTACGATATGTCTATGAGCAGGGAATAAAGCATATTTATAATTTAAAGTCAATATGAAAAAAAAAAACAAGTAATAAAAACTTGTTGAGTGTTTTAGCGCAATTTTCTGACCTCATGGGATCACAACACTAAGAGATAGTAAATCTTTTCCTGGATTTTTTTTGTGCGTTCCCGAGATTAGACCTTCCTTAACATAATGCCGAAAACCCGAAGTCTCTAGGTGGTCTGGTTGAGGAGTAGATAGAAGTGCAAGATTGGTGCGCACAGACAGAACAGAAATCATGAGTTAACAATCGCAATTTTGTCCGGTGGAAAATTGCGCTAAAAAATCTATGGATACCATTTAATTCATACACATTCCTGGTCTTATTGCGAATACTTAATCCTTGTAAATAACTTTGCTTTCCTGCTGACATCTCACACATGCTGGTGGACAATTTTAACCAATAGGCAAAACGCTATAGGGATAGAGGAGTAGCATTCGATCTTAATCCATTCTTCTATGTTACACCCATGTTTTACCATCCACCCAATTCCCGATGGATAAAATACATTCCTTCACATTGAATATAAAAAAAGTGTCACATTAAGAAAGTAAAATGGGTTGTGTTGTGCAGTTTGTTGAATTTATATAAGATATAAAGACTAAGATCTTATAAGATCAATAAGACTTTTAAAATCAGGACATCTTCAATAGATCGATAAGACTTTTAAAAGAAGACTAAGGAGTCCATTAACCGAAACAGTGTTAATGTGCTGTTAACATGAAGACACTAGGATATACACAGCTGGCAAGACACCAGATTTCCCTTTTGAATGGGAACTCGCACTGTGTCTTAGGACGCTAATGGGGAATGTCCCCAAGAGCTGTTTGTTTGTGACGTGTCGAAGGCAGTAATGGCAGCTAAAGCTTTAAGGAAGTGCGTACATATGTGTCAGCCCTATCTGATACCTGTTGATACACACAATCTGTGCTTGATCTGATCGGGCAAGGAGCATCGCTCAGTCCTCAAGGGGGCTGAATGCGAGCATTTGCGAGAGTTTCTCTATGAAGAAACTCCACTCTCATTTGTCCCTTTTTTCAAGGGAATTGGGATAATCATCTGGATTAAGACCTGCTGCAAATAAGACAAGTAGGAGACTGAGATCATGGGGCTCTCAGATGGAGCTTGCTGAGGAATTTGAGAAAGGTATGGCCATTTCTCATTCTTTAGTGCCCCAGCGTCCTAGTACGCACTGTCTCGTTCCCCTTCTCAGGGAAACAAGGTTACATTCGTAACCCGAGACAGTTTGCTGATAAGCGTGTATCAAAACACATTATCTCATTTATTATTAACAAAAAATAAAAAAACTTTACTGATTTACTTGTTTAAGTACAAGAGCACAGTCACAAATCACTTCACATGAGGCTTGCAGACAATGAGGAACCTTTCACAGGTTGTGTCCACAAGTCAAGAGGATATTAAGACAGAATATGGCTTAGAAAAAACACATTGTTTTTTTATCAATAACTGGCAGAGGCCTACAAGCATTTTTTCCACATGAAACCACCAGCTATGGGAAGGTCATCATCATGATTCTGGGAAGTAAAAAATGCACAGATGTGCACGTCTACAATCGATTGCACCATAAAGCAAAACAGAGGCATGGACAGAGGCCTGGAAGGAAGGAAGGAAAGCTAGCCTATAATTGAAAGGGTCTTTAATGTGGATTGGCTGGCTGAGCTGTGTGTGAGTGTCTGGTTTAGTATGCGCCTTCAGAATCTCAAACAGATGCTATGGAGTTACATAGGAGACTTGGAACTAAATATGCACAAAGCAGAAAGGGCTGTTCTTTATGTCAATGTATCAGTCATGGAGAAAATAAATAAATCAACTGCCAGTGTTGGCTTGTCCTAGATTGTCACAGCCCTGAAGAACCATTTAAAAAAAAAAAAATTTAAAAAAAAAGTTTAATTTGTCAGGTACCACAGAAAATATTTTGAAATGTAAAATTAAATTTAAGCGCTGAGTCCATAAGAGTCATAATGATTACCAAAACAGTCTTATGAATTTAGTAAAAAACAATTCACAAATTAAAATAGAATGCATAAATATTTAATATATATCAATACATTTAATTTTTTCCAATTGAACAACCACCTTCATTAATAATTAATAATACACAATATTGCTCTGGACTATATGTCATTATGTTCAAAGATATGGAAATGAATAACAACAAATTATTGTTTTTGTAATGTCTACTCAATGATTTACTCATTTAAACAGTAAAGTCTATAGTTCCTTTTATTTACTTTTTTATTCTCTTTCTCCTATGCTTTCACCATGTTAAGATATTGTCTTTCTCTAATTGTGCATGTGAGGTCCAGCAAGTGACCAAAGGGTCAGAGTCTCTTACTTGCAAATACCGTCCTCTGCGTCCTCCAGGCCAAAGCGCGGATCAAAGGTCAGCTGGATCCTGGAACTTTCTGTGACTGCCACCAGCCGCCACACTATAACTGTATTCCGGGGATATGAGTTGGGGAATTCAGGACTTTGAATAATTCCATCCCCAGTAACACTGAGGACCTTCTCGTTTTGAGACTCATGCACTCCTTCAGAAGAGAAAAGAAAGGTTTATTAGTACATTTTTGAACCTGCATAACTCACCAGAGCGGAGAAAGAACATGTAATACAGTCATTTGTGATTAGTCCTTTTCTTTTTTCTTAATACAAATTAACATCAAACTGGATTTAGCTTCTAATGCATCACAAATAATATGGATTATGCGATGCACTGTGTGAATACTAAATAACTGATCACACAAAGCAAGGATGAACCAAACTCTTCTGTTTTTTATTGAGCATTGATTGACTGCAAACCTGGTAATCACATTAATGGAGTGATAAAAGAGAACTTATGGAAATGATTATGCAATATCAACACCATAAAACCAGTAGAATGATGTTCTAATATTTGCTAACACCGCATACGCTTAATGGACATCTGTGCATCCAAGCAATATTGTGCTTTGATGTTGCTTCACCATAATAGTTTTCAATTATAGATCCAGATAAGAAAGATGAATCAGTAGCTATAAAGTGTTATTTATAGTGACATGACAGCTGAAATGGCATTCCTAATTGTAACAGTAAGATAAGAATTAAAGCTGGGTTGAAAAACATTGTTTGGGTGGTGGAAACTTGAAGGCTACCAAGTTGTTCTGCTACAATCAATTGTAGTTCTTAGAGCTCTGATGGTTTAACAGTTCAGAGAAATGCAAGGTGAAGAAGAAAAGATTGAAGTACTTTTGAGCTCAGTGATTCTGATTTTGCAGGGCAACAGAGGTATGCCAAAACTTTAGTGGTGTTTAAAGCTCAGAAATGATTACACACCGATTCACTTGCTACTGTTATGACAAGATTTACAGAGTTGTTCCTCCCTAGAGGAAAAAAACTATAATGGCTTCCTTTATACAGCACAAAAAAAAAATTTTTTTTTTTTTTTTTTTTTTTTTTACCTCTACCTTTGCCAGGGAATGAAAATGAGCTTGTAGAACACAATGCTGACTTCCAACATGCTTTTCACTTGAAACAGAGTCATTCTTAACTCTTTATCAACATTTCACAATGTTATTCTGGGTTCGTAATTAATCCTATAGTCAGGATTCTATATCACACTCTGCATTTGTAAACGCTGAGTTAATATGCTTGTTTACATATTTTTGAGGTTAAACACATTGATTGGACAAGTACAACATGCACACAAGCGGTTCTAAAAACCACTTGCCCATCAGTGCAAATGGTGCCATGCATATCTGCACTTAAGTCTGGTCGTTTGCTATAATTGTTCAACAATAACGATTTCCTTCAGACACAAAAACTCTAAAAAGTTGCGTGAATGTACAAAACTGAATGAATAAAATAACCACTGAGGTGTTTATGATTGGTTGCCCATTAAATATAACATCAAAATGTTTCACAGTGTATAATCTTAACATTCAGATTTCACATTCCAGGGTCAAAAGAAGTGTGAATTACTGGCAAAGCTAGAGTAAAAAACAGTCTGTAACCGAGTTTTAAAAGGACGTTAAAGCCAGTGTTAAGTGGGGTAAGAAAAGTCTACAAGTATTTCTACATGTGCTGATGCACTTTCGCCAACATTTCATAACAGTTACATCACAGCAAAAATAACTAATAAAGAACAAGCCTGAAAATATTTGTTTCAAACTAGGTAGAGGTAGAAATTATTCTTAGAAAGGGATGCTTGCTTCCCATCCAATAAAATGTTATTGAATTCTGAAAGTGGATTGAAATCTATCTTATCCTGTTGTTGAACTAGGTTAAGAAAAGATGTTTGATGCAAACAGACAGCTGTTGAAATGCAAAACCAGTGCTGGTTTTACAGGCCTGTCACATTCAGAGCCCACCCAGGGGAAATGCACACAGATTTTCTTTCACACTCCAATCCTCAAACACGCACACGGCTCCATCAAGTTGTGTGGAAAAGCCCGTGTCAATAGGTATCCTGGTCTGTTACAGTGATGATACAAGATCTGTAATGCTCTTCCCTGTCTATATGAATTAAGCAGCAACACCAGAACTATTCATCTTCAAAAGTAAGACAAAACCCCCCAGCATTTTTCTATGCTGTATTTCCAGGTATCAATACATAATGAATGAGAAACTATCATTGCGTCCTTTCAAACAATGGATAATTATCTTGTTAGCTCACTGGGGTCCAAAACATGTTGACTTTCACTGTATGAACAAAAATATTCATCAAAATATCAGGTTATACAGGTTTGGAAATGAGAGTAAATTGCAATTTGAGGTGGTAGCTTTGGTAAATGTCCACCATGAATGTGATCTTTTCCTATCTTCTGTATGCATGTATATGTAAGGATTGGCAAATGACTTATTTATCCCTCCACAGTCTGGATGACAGGTCCCATCACAAGCAGCAGTTAATGCTGAATGATGTTTCAGGAGTCACTGGAAGAGTAATGACTGAACCAATGGGGTTTTGGAAAGTTCTGGGGAACAGCTTTAACCCCTGAGGTGTGTCAGCAACCACAAGAGATAGTAATCCGATCACTCTGACATCCATAACTGAAGGAAGGAGCAGAACAGAGAGAGAGAGAGATAAAAAAATAATCTGTTTAGATCATCAAAATTCAATATGTTTGACTAAGACTCTGTGTGACTTGTTTATAATAGGCAGGAGGAAAAATTTAGAGTGGAAAAAAAGAAAAGACATTAAATTAAAAGATATAATTTATCTCTGTAAACATGACAGGGGCTGCTTTGATGTCTCTTTCTCATGTTGTGATTAAATGCACTCTGGTGAGGAGATGTGAAATACAATACACAAGTCACTTTTTAAACAGACAAACTTTGTACACGTCCCAAAAAAAAAAGAAAAAAAAAAAGTAGTATACCTAAATTTGCGCTCGACACGCAGAAACCTGGAATGCCCCGCAAACTATTGCCCGCTTTAAGAATAGACACCTTTGTCAATGTTAGGGAGGCAAAGCAAGATCGCTCATGCTCTCCGGAGTTGAGGAGCATTTTGTGTGAAAGATATCCAAACAAAAGAGCCTGAGGCCCGTGGAACAGTGTTGAACACCTCAGATCTGTTTGCAGCACAGGCCTAAACCCTTTATGGATTCAGTTATATAAACAGATCAGGGTTGGCTACAGCTGCCAAGGTCTTTGAAGTCCCTTGAAACGAGAAAGAAAGGGCCTTTCCTCAGCATGTTGCAGCATTTGCCCAGCTGACTGACAGCTTCTTGTCAAGCTCTGTATTAATGTTTATAATTCTCTTAGGTTTCTGGTGTTAAGGCAGGCCCTCTATTGTTGAGGCCTATGATTGTAAGCTGTTAGAAGTTATTGGAAGGAGGGAAAAGGTGCATTCCTGTTCTCAAAACGCTAATGTAACAGGAGCAGATGTAGCTGGTCTCTTACTGGAAAAGACATGGATCATTTTACATTAACATTTAACTTACCAAGTTATCAGCAAACAACTTTGTGGAGAATATGAGTGATAAATGCACATATAGTATATGATCTGATATACATGATCTAATTGTTTTGTTGAAAAATTGGAAAACCCTCCATTGTGTGACTGCACTTAAATCCAATTCATAAAAACTCTTTCTGTCAATCCTATTCAAATTAAATTTCCCGAGGTGCATGGTCAATTCAAAGCATATTCCCTCATTATTAAAAAAGAACCAATGAATTTTGTACAACCCTGCTTTTTTGTAATGTCAATTTTACTGAATTCTGCACCTCAAAACTCCAACAAACCACTTTACATTGTGCCGTTTCAGTGAATCACAATAAGACTACTGACCAAAGAATCATAAAAGCCTGTTCTTCATTAAGATTTTCCATTAAAAAAAAAGTAAGAAGACCGCATTGCTTGCAGCATAAATTATGACTGATACTTAAACAAGGAACAGTGCGTTTTACAATCAGTTTAACGAATGAGCTCTTAAAACAGAACACGGTGATTATAAACTGCAGCATGCCTCTGAAAAACAATCCGGACATCATTTCTTGGGGAAAAAAAATCTTAAACAATACGTGAGGAATTTCTGTAGGTAAACAGCTTAATACAAAATATAAGGAACAGGAAAACTAAAGTTTTGTAATGCTTGTTCAATCGTTACTGTATTTGTGCACTTCATGTAGGGTGTTTGATGTCATTAGATACTGAACCTCAGCCTTATCACTAAAACTTGCCTTGTTTGATTTTTGAAATTTAGGCTTAGTACGGATTGAGAGAGGTTCTGTGTCTGTGCTTTGAGATGACCTCATCTCTGGGTTAAATAATGTCATATAATGATCAGAGGCTGGCCCCTTGGGTGCATTACCTCAAACATGACTTTTCCTTGACCCACTTCTCTTTTTTCCCCTCTTCCCTCTCTCCTGAGGAGAACGCTACACTGATTAAGGTAGGAAGCTGAGCATGAATAAATAAGGGCTCACAGTGCTACCATTGTGCCTTGTTCACATGTTAGACCTCTGACTGAGCCTGGAGTTTAAATATTAACCTGGCAGCGGTAGAAACAAAGACGGCACAGACATTCAAGAGTGCATACGTCAGCATGTGGGCAAGTGCATAAATAAAAACAAAAACAGAGAGAAACATATTCCTCAAACGCTGTATGATGCATTATTTACATCATACATATGTAACAATTAATTATGCTAAAATTGACCACAAAGGAGACTGAAAAGGAATGAAAGGTATTTTGAAGGACAATGAGGTCCAAAAAACATTGGACCCCATGCACTGACTTTTATTATATAGACACTGAGACATTCTTCAGAATATATGTTCCTCAGAAGTCATAGGTTTGGAGCAACATGGATAGATCACCCATAAATGTCATTTACCTACGTTTAATTTGACAATGCACATTTAGAAAAGCACACTAAACATTTAGTCTTCAATCAAAGAGACATGCAGTGAGGAAAAAGTTACTTTTGAATAGTCTGTTGCAGTAAGCCCACTTAAATCAAAGCTCCAGCCTACTGCTTTGTGCAGTCCCCTCCGATCAGGTTGTAATATGTTCGGGGTTCAGAAACTGCATACAAGAATGAGCATTACAATCAATCGAGCACATAAAAACTCTTTCAAACCTCCTGTTGGAAATTTGGCATAATAGCACTACATTTCACTCAATTCATATCTCCCAGTTGTCTGGCAGAAGGCCTTGATGTCTGTATTCATTTCACTCTAGAAAGTTCATGCTAGACACCTACGCTAGTGCCCGTAACAGCATTTAACAACTTAAAGTGCTAATGTTTCTGATTCCAAGGGACTTGTTCAGGCGCTGTCTGTGTTTTAATCCCCCATATGTTGGGAGCTGACTGCAGCCGGCTGGTGAAACTGTACCCCACGCTTACCATTCTCCCCCCTTTGCATGCTGATTTTACCCCCCTGCTTTTAAGTTGCTCTTACATCTGCTCATGATTAAGGGTTTGCGGCAGTAACTACAGGTGCTGTAAATTCCAGTTCTGGCCTTTTCATATTTATTGCTTTAAGGTTTACAGTTGGGAAGCACAGAAAAGGATAGAAAAGGAGAGTGAGGGGGGAGAGAAAAGTGAGGGGAACGCAGCATGGGAATTTATCATACCATTAAAAAATAATTTGGCTTCAAAAGCGTCGACTTATTTGGAATGTTTCAATCTGCAGTGCAGATGCTCCGTATGGAGACTCACCACCACAGGAGTTTGATGCTTCGACTCAATGAATTGTTTGGTCCCTGTCGACCATTTAGCATAATTTAAGTGGCAAACCTTTTTCCCTAATATATTTAATTCTTTTTACAATACATATTGAGTGTTTATGTTCACAATCTTACACTGATTAGGCCAAACAGACATAGTATAAATTTTATTTTGTATTTTGGTAATCCATTCACTTATTACAGCATCTCATGCAATCTGCAGAAAAACATCAAGGTTTCAGTCAAGGTCAAAATCAATAGGCAAGTGATTGGCATCACGACTGAACCCCATGACATTGACCATCACACACATTAAGTCCTTTTCAACACAGGTCACAAAACACACTCCAACCTCCTTGACACTCACAAGTACCTCCACCCAATAATGATCTTTCACTAAATACAACAAAGACGTTGCATGTCATTTCATAGTGCTATTGAACTCTAAAAGAGACGGTTCAGTCCACCCTCCTTTTGTGTTCCACAGGAGAAAATTGCTTACACAGGTTTTGTAACAACATGTGAATGTTCCCTTTTAAAAGTAAATTTTAGTGGTTACCCCTTTAATATGACTAATTACTGTACTGTACATTTGTCTCAGTCATTTTACAAATAAATTGTGGTAAAGAGCAAGTTCAAGTGAAGCTTGGATAAACTAAATTCTTTTAAATGCTGTGAGCATAAGGTTGCTGTTGTGTCATCACATGCAGAGTAACAGAATCCCACAAGGCACTTCACCAAGGCCTGATTAAGATCCTAACAGGCCACCAAAACCTTCTCTCTCCACAGCTCACAGAATGAGGCTCATCCATTAACACGTCCTCTCTGAGAGCTCCGTAACATCCGCACATGCTATCGTATGGCCAAACATCGACACTGAACTAACCCACTTGCTGGGTGGGTGAATGTGAGTGTGTACGAATGTGTTTAAGAAGCACTTGCCCAACAGGAAATTTGATTCTGAAGTTAGCATGACTGTTCCCTCTGTCTCTCTTCATAAGCTTTTTCTAATGTCTCACTTCATGTGGTTTATACTTCAGAACGTCTTGACTGTGAGCTTGAGCTCATCACTGTTAAAATGATTATAAGATCAGGTATCATCATGGTGCAACTATTTTTCTTCAAGACCACTTTACTCACGCTTTATGCCAGTTCTAAAATTAACAGTAACAACTGGGAAAATAAAAACATGTGGAGCTGAGACACACTGTAAGTCATGCTGATTCCCACAGCCATTATGTTGATCTACAGTTCACCTCTGCTCTTTAAAGACTTGTTTTTGTAGCCAAAGTAAAAAGCAATTATGTCCGGTGGGTAAAATTAAAACAGAAAGTTGATAAGAGTATAGTAAGGGGCACTTTTATTATTATTGTGTCAAGTATAAAAAAAAGTCACTGTAATTTGTTAGAGAAACTCACAACCAAAAATAAATTCTGTCATCATTTACTCACCATCATGTCATCCCTTCCTGTATGACTTTCTGCTGTGGAACACAAAATACATTCTGAAAAACATTGGGGTCCAAACCACATTAGATCCCATTAACTTTTGTAAGGACTTTTGTAAGGAAAACTATTTCTTCCAGACAGGTTTCCCAAACACTTTTTTTTTTTTGGGCCTCTCCATTTCAGACAAAGTTTGAATAGTTTAAACTTATTACAAGTAGCAGTTGTCTCTGCTTATTAATGTAAACTGGGAGACATTTTAACATTACACATTTCAAGGGAAAGTGAGGGAGACCTCGTTGCTATTTTACACACCATGCTAGTCTAAAAACAATAGTATCTGAGTTGAATTACTTTGGATGAGGGGAAGATACAAGAATTTAAATGTCCCTGTTAAATCTAGCCAACAATAGTAGGACCAAACATGGCAAAAAAAAATCTTTGTGGCTTTTCTCAAATAAAGTGTTTCCATTTGTTTTTGTGAAATGAACTCAAATTAAACTTCCGACACGTCAGCTGCTTGCATACTTGTGTTTGCGGTTCTGGCCACACACACACACTTGCTCATATTGCATGTAGACCACATCCTTTAAGAATTTGGTGAGCTTCAATTAAGCAAAACACGTGTGCGTATTATTCTCTAATGGATGTCTGGAGTACTGCCTGCCTCATGCTTACTTTCACCACAGAGCTCTGTTTACATAGTTAGGCACGGCTTTGGTTCTCTGTAACTTCGCTTTAACCAGAAGGGCCTTGAATTAGACATGACATCATCTGTGAAATAGCAGAAGACAGTCAGCAATCAGAATAATAGTGTATCTATGACAGGTAGATATTGGGTTTTCTCATAAAATCTAGGCTCAGTTTAACCGCATCCTTCCTTATAAAGGGAAGTGTTCTTGTTATTGGTGCTTTTAAACATTTTTGCTTTACTGCCTAATAACATTTTTGATCAATTCAACTTTATAAACTGGCGGTGGAAATTTTAATAACATCAAGGTCTGTTACACCAAACACTTTGTGAAGAAAAGATACTTGCAAAACAGTGCTAAGGAAAATGTGTGCTTTTTTTTCAGTCACTAATTCAAAATCTAAAATATAAATGCACTGATATGGAATATTTTGACATACATATTTATATTTTGAAGTCAATAACTAATATGCATTTACCAGAATTATATATATATATATATATATATATATATATATATATATATATATATATATATATATATATATATATATATATATATATATATATATATATATATATATATATATATATATATATATATATATATATCAGTCTACATTTTGTGATACTGCATAAAAGGAAAAAAAAAAAAAATCTCTTTCTTATTCTACAATCCTTCAACAAATGTAGGCCCTAATTGGGATTTAAAAAATTGGAATAAAGAAATTACACAATTTATATTATGTATTATTAATGAAATGAATATTAACAAAACATAATGTATCATCTCAAATATATCAGCCAGGGCTGCACGATTAATTATGAAATCGCAAAGGCTGCGATTATGGTTTATGCTCAGCTTGTCAGGCTCTGTGATCTGCAGTTAATGCTGCTTCATCTGAAATCACTGTGAGTTTGAGTCGCTTATAATGTGCATTTGAAAAAGCAACATGCGTCAAACATCTTTCCAAACATGAGAAGCATTTATGAACCTCTTGTCCAACAAGACAACATTTAATAAATCAAAGCATTTCAATCTTCTGTTTATTCAGCTACAGTGATAGTATGATTTCCTGGAATGACGTGTTGTTGTCTACTTCTGGGGCGGGTCATTTGAGTTTCTGCGCAAGAGCACCCTCTGGGTTTCAGATGGAGCAGCAATTACTACCTATCAGCCGCGCTGTACTGACAAGCTGCGCATAAAATAATCGTAGCCTTTGCCAGATCATGTGTGGTTTCATTTTGATTAATTGTGCAGCCCTAATGTCAGCCTATTTTATTGTTTGTTTGATTTTTTTTAAAATGTCCATTGCTTTGTGCAACATTAGCCGCTTTTCCACTGTCGGGCAAGTGCGAGCCAGGGCTAGCAATGTGCCAGGAGGGACCAATAGCCTCAAGTAGGACCTCAAGTAGACGACCACAGCGGCCAATATCAAGCTGCATTTCCACTGTCGGGCCAGTAGCCCCACAGCACTACCCTAAAACTCACCCTTAACACACCTCCATAGAACGTCGTCGCACAACCCCATATCATCAGCATGGGGAAAGCCTGGCTAGCTAGATTGTAGAATTTGGTATTTACTTAAATGATTGACACTATAAATTGTTTTACAGTGACAGTTATTTATTAATTTGTGTCAGGACTGCACATCAACATGCTGAATCAAACCGTATTTATCATAATTTCACAATGAGAGAACACACATACTTGTACCTGCTTCTACCTGCTTCCATTTACTTGTGACCACAGAAATGCACAAACCAACTCCATTAAGGGTTTTAAGTCTGAAGGCTTACATATTTAGAAACATTATCATACATTTACGTCACATTTCTTTAGAAGGAATGAGCATTATTCATTTTCCACAAAAATATGCGATCTGAGGACGTTTGAGAGATATCTTCCCTCTCGATACGGTTATCCTTTTAGCCAGAGCAACAGAGGGAGCTCACGGACAGAAAACAGGAGTAATGAGTTATACAAGTTTACAGAAGTATGTATAATTTATGACATGCGGATGCACTGCAGAAGTCAGGTATCAACAAAGGCGCGGGAAAGAGATGGATGAAACATGAAACCAAATAAATACACTTATAATCATATGATTTGTTTAAGTTCTTTAAGCAGTATCTGGTATTTTCCATAACCATGTGCATTTATTATGGCAATGGTAAGCATAAGTAGCCTTTAACATCGCATGTACATTTCTGCCTCATACAGTGATCAGATTCCGCATATGAACGCAATCAGAAGTTATTTTAGACACTCACTGGTGTTTGAAAGTGAGTTCAACTGAAATTGTATTAAATGCTTATGTTAGCAGGTAGTCTGTTATGAAGCATGAGAATTGAGCAGTGGTGTTGACCCTCTACTGACTCAGATCAACTTTGTTCATGACCAGTCCTCAAGCCCCAGTTGGCCCACTTTGGACCAAGGTATTCGGAGCGCTATAAAACCCTGGCCGCCGGACCAGAGTGACATTTTTCAACCAAAAAAATTTAAATAAAAAGTACATGCCTGGAAATGCCTTATACCCAGAAGTATACTAGTCCATAAATGACTGAGCTAATTAAGGGCCATGTGTCAGCCGAGTTCTCACCACACAAACCAGCTCATGCTTAGCCGGGAATCCATTCTCATCAGGGTGGGTGGCCACATTTATGTCTCGAAACCCCTCTAATCTCATATTGACCTGCCAGAGTGAAAATCTTCTGAGGATAAACTTTCATGTAATAGCAGAAATCGCTGGCTAGAGATGACACCAGCTGCCACAATAGATGAATTCCATGTACTAAGAGCAAATGCTTACCTTTCCACTAAATCTTTATTGCACCCTCTTTAAACACACGAACAAACAGACACGTGTATCTGGCCAAACACCAAAATCAGACACAAGACATCTTCTTTTAAAGGTTTTTTCTTCTTCTATCACAGCTGTGCTGGTTCTCTTGTGGAATGGCTGTGGGGCTTTTTGTAATCCCATCTGTGATTTTGGGAGCTGAATGTGTGTCTGTGCGTGTGTGTGAGAGACTGAGCTCTCATAAGCTTTACTGCAGTAATGCAACTCTCCCCAGTAACACTATTCATCTCAAAACACATTTTAAATTCACATGCGAGTCTTCATAAAAGGACAAACTGCTGTATAAGACCCTACAGTCTGTTCCATGTTTTACTCCATTTCTAGCTGTCTTTGAAACCAAGAACATTCCGTGCAAACAGCCCCGAAAGAAATTGATGTCTGATGGGCCATTATTATTCAGGATTATAGGATAGTTCACAAAAAGTCATTTACTCACTCTCATCTCATTCTAAACCCGTTTACATTTTTCTTCTGTGAAACAAGATATTTTGAGAAATGTCTTTTTTTTTCTTCTATACAATGGAAGTCAATGTTAACCAAAAATGTTTGGTTAAAAATATCTTATTTTGTGTTCCTCAGAAGAGAGTCATATGGGTTTGGGTGACCATTCAACATGAGGGTGAATGACAGTAAATTACAATTTTCATTTTTTGGTGAACCATCCCTTACATTTTGCACATCCCAATTCTAAAGAGCCACAAATGACAGTTTTATTTATTGTTATTATTTTTGTTATTTTTTTATGTCAGATTACTGAAGCATCCTGCTTATAGTCAATTTGAATAGAAAGAACATAGATTATGGCTAGGAAATTCCGATAAAACCGAACAAAGCTGTAGTTTTGTAACAAATTGAAATTATTTTTTGCTCTTGCATTTATTCTGTAATCTATAGAGCCCCTAAAGGGACATGGGGTGATGGGAAAAATGATGGGGAAAAATATATTTCAATGCTTTTACATTATCATGCAAACGGTTTGTAGTCCCTGAGAAACTTTGCGAGAGAACGCAAAATATTTTTCCATCACCATTCCCTAATCTACTATAAATCTTTTTAACCACACTAAATGTTTGACAAGATTTGGATAAGAAAGATGGTATAATGACTGGCGTATTGTAAAGAGTTTTTTTTTTTTTTTTTTAAGGACATGAGCAGAACAACAGTACTATAGCAGGACTCAGGAGTTTGAGTATTTATAAGGTAAACAGCCAAGATACAGGTCAGGGCTTTAAATACCGTATTTACTGTTCATTACCATCACACGTTGAGACATGCAATGCCCAGCTGTTTGCTACTTGTTTAACATATCAGATGCAGAGCCAAAGAAAATATATGCATTTCTAGGCAGATAAATAAATAAACCATTAAATCCCTAGTGGTGCAAATACGTAATAGCGGTTAAAGACTGAAAACTAAATACAGCCACCAAAATAAGCATCCCGATTCATGAGTGAGGATCAGTCACTCTGCTAAAAGCATTTAACAATCCGACCCAGCTAATGGCTAAACATACACGAAAACACACGTGTTCACATTCACTGACTCCTGCTTGCTCAAGCATGCATGCATACCACTGGAAGATGGTTTCAGACTTTTACAATGAACCAAATGAACTTGTCTTGATGGATGTAGGCTATAAAGTACATTTGAGGGGTGATTTCCTAGTTCCATGAACCTGAAGTTGATTTTTTTCTTCTCCACACAGATCCAATCTGCAACATTACATCTGAAATACATTTGGACTGCAACTATACAGCAAATATATGTAAATCACACAATGCAAAGCACATTAATGGTTCCCTAATGTGCACAGCGGACCAATAGAAAATGATTTAAGACCAATTAAAAACCTATGGACAGAATAATAAAAGCTTGGATTACTTTTATTGTAATGTTTTCATGAATCTGCTACTTCAGAATAACAGATAAAAGCATTTATATGAATAACTTAAACACTTTGTGTCTCATTGCATTTTAACAGCCTCCACACACCATTAAGCATCAGAGTGCCTTGATCTGTCAGAAGCTTGCTGTAAGTGTTAGCGGATAACAACAAATTCTCAATCATGTGTGACTGATAGATTCCCAAAACACCCAATTAAACTGTAAAAACAACAGGATAACAGGAAACAGAACATAAGGAAAAATGCTAATTCAACAATTTGGTTTCCAACTCTTTATTGAAAAAACATTTACACATTGTGGAAACACAAATGTTTGAATTTCCACTTCTGTGTATTAAGATAAATGATTTATAATTACATCAGAACAGATGTATGAACCAGTGATGTTATTTATAAAAAAACGCTTAGAATTAAGTACATTGTTGTCGTGTAAAAGTACCCTTAGACTCTTACTTTTAGCTTCTTTATTTAAAACTTTAAGCCTTTGATAAGAAATTGGCTCTTAGTCAATATTTTTAAACATACAAGCACAGGTTTGTTTAAATGGTTTGCATTACTAAGAAGCATTCCAGACCATCCAAGAATTGC
The DNA here is from genome assembly GCF_963993115.1 of Abramis brama. Classification (NCBI taxonomy): domain Eukaryota; kingdom Metazoa; phylum Chordata; class Actinopteri; order Cypriniformes; family Leuciscidae; genus Abramis; species Abramis brama. The sequence goes on along the minus strand of NC_139975.1, from coordinate 17,037,226 downwards.
TTTAAATCTCCTAATCTCTTTAATCTGGTGTTCCTTGTGTTCATCTATCTCAAATCAAGTGAAAGGGGCAAAAAAATATATATATATATTATCCAAAATACCCTTATTTCTCAAAAGCATCCTGCATGTCATGATTGAAATATGCAAAACAACACACTAAACCATCCATGATTAAATAAAATAAATACCTTAAAGAACATTTCAGCATGAAACTGCACCTGGTTTCTGCAAGTATGGGCATATAAACCAGGTGTTTAGTTATGAGGTGAGCACAGGTGCATTGCAGGAGAACGGAATCGCAACATTGCCAAATTATCTGAAAGAAGTCACTTTAACAATCAAATTCCATCATTACAGCCACAGGTGTGGGGACAGAGACCATCTCTTGAATTGGTGAGTGATGCAATGTGAAACATGCACACACACTCAGCAGTGGCACAGAGATGAATGAGAGCTGTGTCTGGCATCTCATTAGCCGCTGGGGTTTCCGGCCTGAATTAGTGCTGTCATTCCGAGGAGCTAATAGGCTTTTGAACAGATGTCCGATGCAAGGGGGGTGAGACAATTTCACTTTTGGTGCTATAAGCCTGATTTATCCCAACCTTTTCTCACCTCAGTTGTTCTGATGCACTTTTCTGATTACCCACCCAACAGCCAAATATATACTACAGCAAGACAAGAAAAGGAAAAGCATGGTTCATTATAAATACACCCAGACTAAACCTCAGGGTTTGATTCAGTGGATAAGCTCATGGAAGCTGCCTTTTTGTCAGTACCAGCATGCATTTCACTTATCAATGCCATGGCCCTACTATGTCACAAGCCAACGAGAATTTAACAGCCCATTAGGGATTGGACATTAAATTAATGGGGCTGTAAATGCATATTCAGCATCCTTCATCTGCTGGGACTGATTATGTAGCACTATCAGATGAGAAAAGACAGCGAGAGTCATTCAAAACCACTAAAAAGTCAGCTTATAGTCTCCAGCATTGCCTGAAGGAATTAGACTTACGGCACTACAAAGTCAATACGTTAAAAGATTCAGTGGCAGTCCAAGCGAATTTTCCTGAATCTGGCCTTGCATTCCTATAGCTATAAATCACAACTGGAGTCCATCTTAGCTGACAGCCAGCCTGCTGCTGTTCCTCCATCTGTAGGGTGGGAAATAGATCTTCAGTCTCCAGGGAGAACCGAAGTGCCACGCCTGACACCAGCATCTGTGTAAGTGTGTGCGGAGAACCTATTTGTGCTCCGGCAAAAAGCCAGACATTCTCCGAATACTATGTGTGATTGAGTTACACACACTAGGGTGTGCGACTGGCACATTGTCGTATATCAAATCGCAGCATGTGCAAGGAAACATAATGCAATCTATTCGGCGTGGGGGCACTGGTGCTCAGCCAGCGAGTATCGCGACAGGTGTGCTGCCACTTTTTCCCCCCCGATTTCAAATAACACAACGTCCATATTTCACCAGCGAGCAGCGTACCGCTGACAGAATAACGATGAAGCTGTTGGATGCCACATTCCAACACATCTCATTACATTTTCAGAGAAATCAGAAGTTCTGCATGAGCAATTACTAATCAAACACACTGTATTTATCATAAATTACATTTCTAAAAATAGACAATGTTATAGGGGATAGCTGAACAAAAATTAAAAAAAGGTTTTATCTTTACTCACCCTCATTTCATATTTTCCACGAAAACACAACATGGTTATTTAGCTGAATGTGCAAAGCACTCTTTTCCGTACATAGCAGGTGAAAAGTAACTGGTGTGGTCTTGGCTGCTTTGGGCCTTCTCATCCCCTTGTTGTAGCTTAGTGGTTCTCAACCCTTCCTGTAGCTTAGTGGTTCTCAACCCTTCCTGTAGCTTAGTGGTTCTCAACCCTTCCTGTAGCTTAGTGGTTCTCAACCAGGGGGACAGGGCCAACTAGGGGGGCCAAAACAACAACAAAAATATTTTTTCTTTTGAAGAAACAGGGTTCATGTGGCCTTGAAAGCCCTGAAAATGTAGCCTAATTTTGAAAGTTTGAATTATAGATGTCATGACATTAAATATAATTTATATTCAAATCTCCACAGGCATTTTTATAATAAATAAATAATAATAATTTTTTTTTTATAGTTATGTCATGATCTAAAACATCTTACAGGGTAGAAATTGTGAGTAAAAATATCCTTTTACTTAATAGTTATTCACTAAATCATGAATAAATAGAAAAGTCATGGGGCTTTTGAATGTTGTGAAAAACAGGGGGCCTTAATAATACTAATAAAAAAAAAGAAAAAAGGCTAAGAACCACTGCTATAGCTAGAAATGCCAAAGTTGGTTTGATTCCCAGAGAATGCACTGATAAAATGGTGATTTTTTTTTATTTTTTATTACAATTATGTTTAGGGTGGGGCTTTACATTTAAAGGTGACATCGTGAAAATCAGACTTTTTCCATGTTTAAGTGCTAGAATTGGGTCTCCGGTGCATCTACCAACCCAGAAAATGTGAAAAGTGACAACCCATTAACTCTGTTTTAGTAAGCCTTTGTCAAAAAATAAGCCGATCAGATTTCGCTCCCTTTCTGACGTAGGAAGGGCATCTTATAATATTACCACGCCTTAATCTGCATGTTTCCACCCACCGCACGCCATTTGGTTTTCGCAGGCGACAACAGTAACCAGTTCTAGCGCAATTGCAAACGTTCGAGCAAAGCATGCAAACTGTTCTGTCGTTGGCTGCTCAGACGAGCATAGAACACTATTTAGAGTCCTAGCCACAGATAAGACAAGAGAGCAGTGGATTAATGTTATTTTAATCCCCCAGAAACTGATGAATCAATGTAACTCCACAACAACTACATAAATGTATCCACTAACCATTCAGAAATGTCCAGGTGCAGTCTAAAAGTTGCAACCTCTTCCTGAGTCTATCATAAGGCTGCACTCCGCTACTGGTTATTTCTGAGATTTTGGATGAGTGAGATTATTCGCATGTTTTTTTATTATATCCGAAACTCGTTTAAAGGATCGGCCATCTTCTGAACGGGGGCGGGGAGCAGCAGCTCATTTGCATTTAAAGGGACACACACAAAAACAGAGCGTTTTTGCTCACACCCAAAAAGGGTGACAAGCAAATTTGACAAGCTATAATAAATGATCTGGGGGGTATTTTGAGCTGAAATTACACATAAATCTCTGGTGTCCCCAGAATGTGTCTATCACATCTTGTGAAAAGGGGCATAATATGTGTCACCTTTAAGTTTATGTTTAAGAATTCCTTTCACCATCTTGTATGGACACCAAGATAGGCTGAAACTATAAAAGAGGAGACAGGACATGATTGGAAGAAGAGCGATGGGGTGGGTGGTATTCGAAAACTAGACTTAAACTTTGGTCGCCTGCACATAAGCTCCATTGTGCAACACATTGGACCTCGTGCACTACCCTCCAGGTCACAACTCCGATAGTACAGCATAATCCGAATGTCTCAGTCATGAAATTTCTCTAAAACAGGTAATATGCTAACATAGAAATGTACATTTATAGTCTGGCTTCAGTGAATCCTCAGTGGCCACTGGACATTTTTCACACCATTCAGAGGACTGAGGATTCTCAATCTTTCAAGCAAAACAGCAGCCTGGGGTCAGCAGAGACCTTCTGAGAAAGGCTGATGGAGGTCATGTCACCACAGTGATGTGGTGTTGACAGCAAAATATTTCCTCATTTCAAAGCCACAGCACAAACACACCAGTCATAATGGCATATCATTTGGCTAATAGAGTGTGTCTTAGTGAGTGGGCTGGAGATCATCCAGTGATTCCCTACCCCAGTCATAAACATGCCGAGGAGCCATGCTGTAATGAGTGAATTTCAGACTCGTGTCTCAAATAGGAGGGGTTAGCCAAGGTAACAAGACAGGATATTGGTCAAATTTTACAAAAGACTTTGGACTTGTCACTTCAGTAATTATTACAGCCAGGATAATTATTTTTCCAGATGCAAGCTACTGTATGTCATATAAAACAATGCCTGGATATTAATGCAATCTAGAGCCTGATGCGAGTTTTTTTCTATTAATAATGTCCAAAACAGACTCGCTCCATGAATTAGTCATTTCATTTAACATGTTTCCGAGAAAGGTATTTTGGAACAGATTTTGTATGATTTCTGACTACACCCAAAAAAAAAAAAAGAAAAAAAAAAAGAAGGAAAATTAGTGAGCTAGTGCACATTGTGCTCACTCACAAAGTATATTTCCAGATGTCAAGCAAATTAGTCAATCTAGCAAAAAGACAAATGAGGTTAGAAAACTAAAAGCATGGATATTTAATAATATGGCCCAATAGATTCTCATGATATACTCTACCTCTAAAGGACAATGCACAGTGTCTGAGAGAGAATGTAGTAGTAGTAGACAAGAAAAAAATAGATAATTTATATAAATATATACATACATATATTTTGTCACACAGATAGTAGAGACAAAGCAAGATAAGTTAAGACTAAAAAAGGAGAGGGCACTTCCAAAATACCTCTCTGACAGCAAGTGCTGACATCTGCCAAGGTATGTAGACATGCCTTGAAGAGATAGGAACCAAGGTCAAGTCATCACATTTACCTGCTGCCAAAAGTCTAAGGCCTTTGGAATTCGGTTTGCTCTGAAAACAGCCAATATCTACAGACAGTTAACACCTAAGAGCGTAGAATTATCTGTTCCGGCAGAGCATTAGCCCTCAGAAACAGTTACAGGTTATCTGCTTGTTTCGGCACACATGATTAAACTCTGGGGGGCACATTTTTGGAGGGGGTGACTAAACCCAGTCTAACTTAACAATAATTCCACACTAATCCCTTAACTTTCACTGTACTGTACAATATTAGAAGGCATTTGTTATACTATAATCTCTGCATTAAGTCACTAGCAGCTGATAAGTGTTGTCTGAGTGCATGCTTCTTTATTAAAAGTGCAGATACGTCCATCCTCAAACTGTCTGGGGGTGACAGGTAGGATAAATAAAAAAGGGAGCAAAGAGTCAAAGTGAGGGATGAGTAAAAGCTTGAGGAAGTGTTGTTGTCAGGGAGTGATTGACAGGCATTCATGGCACAGGTTAAGCTGGACCTGAGGCTGCAATGTTTAGCTCCTCCAGTCTAGACAAGTGCAGATAGTCCAAGTCATGGTCAGTGCTGGAACTCGGCTCGTTAAAGCATTGTTTTCATACATATAAACTAGTGTTTAAACTAAGCTTGGGGTTGCTAAGATTTTTTAAAAGTGTGTGTGTGTGTGTGTGTGTGTATATATACAGTGAGGAAAATAAGTATTTGAACACCCTGCTATTTTGCAAGTTCTCCCACTTAGAAATCATGGAGGGGTCTAAAATTGTCATCGTAGGTGCATGTCCACTGTGAGAGACATAATCTAAAAAAAAAAGATCCAGAAATCACAATGTTTGATTTTTTAACTATTTATTTGTATGATACAGCTGCAAATAAGTATTTGAACACCTGAGAAAATCAATGTTAATATTTGGTACAGTAGCCTTTGTTTGCAATTACAGAGGTCAAACGTTTCCTGTAGTTTTTCACCAGGTTTGCACACACTGCAGGAGGGATTTTGGCCCACTCCTCCACACAGATCTTCTCTAGATCAGTCAGGTTTCTTGGCTGTCGCTGAGAAACACGGAGTTTGAGCTCCCTCCAAAGATTCTCTATTGGGTTTAGGTCTGGAGACTGGCTAGGCCACGCCAGAACCTTGATATGCTTCTTACAGAGCCACTCCTTGGTTATCCTGGCTGTGTGCTTCGGGTCATTGTCATGTTGGAAGACCCAGCCTCGACCCATCTTCAATGCTCTAACTGAGGGAAGGAGGTTGTTCCCCAAAATCTCGCAATACATGGCCCCGGTCATCCTCTCCTTAATACAGTGCAGTCGCCCTGTCCCATGTGCAGAACAATACACCCAAAGCATGATGCTACCACCCCCATGCTTCACAGTAGGGATGGTGTTCTTGGGATGGTACTCATCATTCTTCTTCCTCCAAACACGTTTAGTGGAATTATGACCAAAAAGTTCTATTTTGGTCTCATCTGACCACATTACTTTCTCCCATGACTCCTCTGGATCATCCAAATGGTCATTGGCAAACTTAAGACGGGCCTTGACATGTGCTGGTTTAAGCAGGGGAACCTTCCGTGCCATGCATGATTTCAAACCATGACGTCTTGGTGTATTACCAACAGTAACCTTGGAAACGGTGGTCCCAGCTCTTTTCAGGTCATTGACCAGCTCCTCCCGTGTAGTTCTGGGCTGATTTCTCACCTTTCTTAGGATCATTGAGGCCCCACGAGGTGAGATCTTGCATGGAGCTCCAGTCCGAGGGAGATTGACAGTCATGTTTAGCTTCTTCCATTTTCTAATGATTTTCTCTTTTTTCACCAAGCTGCTTGGCAATTTCCCCGTAGCCCTTTCCAGCCTTGAGGAGGTGTACAATTTTGTCTCTAGTGTCTTTGGACAACTCTTTGGTCTTGGCCATGTTAGTAGTTGGATTCTTACTGATTGTATGGGGTGGACAGGTGTCTTTATGCAGCTAACGACCTCAAACAGGTGCATCTAATTTAGGATAATAAATGGAGTGGAGGTGGACATTTTAAAGGCAGACTAACAGGTCTTTGAGGGTCAGAATTCTAGCTGATAGACAGGTGTTCAAATACTTATTTGCAGCTGTATCATACAAATAAATAGTTAAAAAAATCATATATTGTGATTTCTGGATTTTTTTGTTAGATTATGTCTCTCACAGTGGACATGCACCTACGATGACAATTTCAGACCCCTCCATGATTTCCAAGTGGGAGAACTTGCAAAATAGCAGGGTGTTCAAATACTTATTTTCCTCACTGTATATATATACACTAATCTTACTAACCCCACACTTTGAATGGTAGAGTACTTACACATTTGCAAGAAAACGGTGATTCAAAGATAAAACTTTGTCTGGGGAAGAAGCAAACCTCTTTGTGGTTATGCACAATTGACCGTAGCCAAAACTCTAGGTATCATATTTGTTGTCAATGCAATTTGAGATTTACTGCTTTTGAAAGTCAAAAGCAGCATCTGGGCTCAGCATTACAACTAGACTTGCCTGGGGCCAAGAAAGCATTAAGAACTCCTAGACGTTATTTCTTATCACGGCATAAATCATCAAAAATGAGAGGTAAGCAGACAGGAGGAAGCAGCTATGTAGCACAATTACAGTCTTTTAAATCTGATTCCTATTTTTTATTTGCTTTACAGTAGAAGCAGTGGACTAAACGTCTTCTACTGTTTCTGTGAATAGATAAACATAAAACATTTAACAACAAAACATTTTCCTTGATCTTTTGACATACAAGAGGTCATTGTACAATAAAAATATCCTGTAAGTTTCAGAACCCAAAACTTCCTTGTTATTCCAAAATCAGCTTTTATTGAAATTAAGCTCAGAAAATTACTAGTTTTAGATTGTCACAGTACATTATAGTGCGACAAAAGACTTCTGCCCCTGCAGAAAAAAAACGCATTCATGTAGTAGTAAATATGAAAGAGATGCAAAGACAGGATTACTGAGCAACAAAACCATAAAGATGCCTCTGAGGATTACAATACATTAAGTGCTATTCTATGACGTTTTTTTGTTGTTGGTACAAATAGTGCGAGCAGCGTGTTCACACTGAAAATTTAAAAAAAATTAAAAAAAATTTAAAAAAAGTGTACTTTAAATAGATCATACTCTTAACCGAAAAAACGAAGTGTGGAATGTTGGACACTTCATGCACTCAACTGTCGCAGCTTTAATTACGTTGTGGAGTGGCTATCAAATTCCAACGGTGAATGACAAAATAACCCTAATATATAGTGCATAAGTACATAGTGTATAGTGTATAGTGCATCATTTGGGATGCAGCTACAGTCGTTGCATTGCCATTCTTCTGAGCCTATAACATTAAGAAAGCATGGATGGAATTTATTTTAACGAGGCTCAAGTCAATCACGTCAGGCTTTTAAGTTCGACACAGGCTTTTTAGAGAGACTGAAAATAAAAGATGTAGTGCCAACTACATTGGATCCGACAGTAATGTCGCAACACACAGGTATGAGTAACAATGTTTTTACCATTTGTCACTATTGCTTTGTCTGATACAGATTGTTTGATATGCACAGTATTTATACTGTAGTGCCGCAGTCAAAATGTGACTAGTTTTTGATAGTTGTAATTTGTTGTTCTTTCCTTTGCTTTGGCATTTATGTGGTTAACAAGTTTTTTTTCGGATATGGAAGGACGTAGAGAAGGCTGCTTTGGTTATTGTTTTGATCTAAGCCATTCGCAGTAACGTGTATACGTTTTTCAATTTATCAAAAAGGATGAACTAAGAATGACAGTGTGAAAAACAATGGTAAATTCATTCATAACGAGATATTTTTCAACAACGGAAGTTTTCAAAACAATTCCACACGTGTAATGGTGGGGAAGTTGGAAGTAAGTTGAATATGCAAAACTGTTATCCAATCATAGCAGTGGGTGTTTACTTCCAAGTCTTGAATGCGCCACGCCCATCAAAATGGAGTGTTCGAAAGAGAGGGTCAAAAAAATGATAGAAAACAGCTTGTTACTTCTAAATTTGGATGTTTTTTGAAAATGTTTTTTTATGAAAAAATGCAGTTCATGAGCCCTTTAAACATAAAATAATTCCACTATCTGCTCTAATCCCACTATCAAGACTATTAATACTAGCAACACAGAGGTCATAGGTTTATTTCTCAGAGAAGACAAAAACTTAAAGCACTGTAAACTGTTTTAAATAAAATCATCTGCTAAATTAGACCGAATTCTAAGGGCAAAGCAGGGCTAGCAGAGACATTTCTCCTTGGGGCAGATGGACACCACTACTGAGGTCTTGCAATGACCATTTCAGCACACAAACCATGGATTTCTTAACCTCATATTTAACAAACAAGAGGACAGATCATTCACAGGATTATGGGTATTAGGTTGATGATTGCACAGGTGTCAGCACAGGGGACAGAAAGGCCATGAAATTACATTTCATGGGGAATCCATGGCTATGACCCAGTTCCACAGAGGAACTCCATTGCCCTGCTGCTGATCCCTCTAAATTGGAGCTCTGTTTGGGTTAGGAATGTATTTTTCTATGTCCATTTCTATGTTCACTGTCCATCATGACAAACAGCAGACAGGCATTGACTTGCTTACTTAACAAATCTGTCGCATTGCCTTTAAAGTGTGCTGAAAGCAAAAACATGGACATCCCAACCAAGCAATCTTCTATTTTAGATGGGTTACATTAGAGACTTACCTTTAAACAAACTGCACAGTATTGCATAAATAATGTCTTCAGCTTCCCAGTGCTTTTTTTCTCCTTAAGTCTGAAAGGTTTCAATGAAAAAGCACGGTCCCCAATGAGCTTTTGAAACTCTGGCATTGGCAGGGTACAGCGTGTCGATTGACAGCAAACTTCAATACCTACAGTATTACAGCCAGAAGGGCTTGGTGAAAAAGGACTGGGGTAAACTTTTACTTTAACAGGGAGTCATTTGTCTCAGGTGTGTGTTTGTGTGCGTGTGCGTGTGCGTGTGCGTGTGCGTGTGCGTGTGCGTGTGCGTGTGTGCGTGCGTGTGTTTAAGTTACCAGAAAGCTAGTTCTCTTTTTCATTGGACTACGGGGTATTGAAAATCCTTTTTGTTAAAGTTTGCCAGTCGCTACCCACAGTGTATGCACAATTCACAATCGCACTATAAACTTGAAATGCCATGGAAACTACTTAACACAACAAGCTAGTCATGTAGAGGTTTGCCAAGCAAGAACACTGCCAGCTGCCACACAGTTTCTGAGTTCTGGGTACCACTTCCTTCTGAAGCCTTTATAACAAAGGGAATACCAACAATATATTACTCCTTTGAGGAATGGATTAAGTATGTAGCTTTAAATTTCATTGATGTCTCCACAGAATAAATTGTCCAACAGAATAAATTGAGTTCAAAACAATGGAGTTCAAAACAACATTTATAGTAGGGGTGTAACAGTACACAGATGTCACAGTTCGGTACGTACCTCATGGGGTCATGGTTCAATTCGAGTTCGGTACAATAGGAAACATGGTCACACTTTAGTTTAGGGTCCAATTCTCACCGTTAGCTAACTATTAACTATGACTTTTGCCTCAAACTCCTAATTACTGCTTATTAATAGTTAGGAATGCCATGGAAATAGCGACTAGATTTAAACTCTTGGGTTAGGGTTAGGGTTAGGGTGAAGTGAAGTGTTTCTTGTGATAATTCAAGCAATTTTGCTTTAATCATTACACACCCACCACTTAACTGTCAGATACGTGAGGCAGGCTGTATTTCGCAGTTAGCTGGTGGATCACATTAACCCCATTCCTAACTAAGTAATCCAGTAATGCAGCGCCTTGAGAGGCATTCAGTTGTTACTGAGGCTGACTCTCACACGTCTCTGGCTGGGACGTCACAGGGGTTACAGCAGATTAATGGTGGATAATCTGGCACCATTAGAAAACTGCAGCTGCTTTCTGAACCCACACCACTGATATAGATCTGACTTATGGACGCAACTAAATATGTGAACTGCTAACGGACAATGGTGCAAGTATTTGTAGTTCTGTCATTAGTAGGGTAGGACTCTGTTGCAACAAGGGTTAATAAGCAACTACTCACCATTTCAGGATTCGTTCTAATTCTTTGCTTGAATGTCATCTAGATGTCTTCTGATAACACTAACATAATAAAATTAGATATCAATAACATGTAAGACCTCTGTTATACGTTAATAATTTCACACTAAAGTCTAAAATAAATTTAGATGGCAGAAATCTTGCTCATTCAGATGTTGGAATATGAAAATAAATGGGGATTTTAAGCAAAGTAAACAGCCATTAATGTTCTGTTCTCAGATTCAAAGCGCTATAGTCCTTGTATGAGTCAATTTAACATGTTAAATTTTAAACATGTTAAATGACAAACCAGATTTACTGAGAGTAGGCAGCATAGAATGAGTAATGAGCTGTTCATATCGAAAGAGCCAGTATGTTTTTAAAACTTTAAGAACTTATTAAATCATGGGGCAAATAAATGCAATGCAGATAAAATCAAATTAAATTTAACACCATTTAAAACGCATCAAGATTAAAAAACATCCTACGTCAACTTGACATTATAACCACTGAAAGATCTAAGACATTTTCTAAAATAACTGAAAATGTGTTCGTCTGAAAAATGATTGACATATGCATCTCGAACGGCTTGAGGGTGAGTAAATCATGGGTTTAATATCATTTTTGGCCGAACTATCCCTTTAATACCCAGGGTTCACTTTAACCAGTCCCCTCCAATCGTCAGTCTGCTATGATTAAGGGATGGAGAGGAGGTGCAGTAAAATAAAACCCTGCCCCCTACTCAATACTCCGTTTCACTTGGAATTTGGAAATACGTCACAACACTGAAGTTGGTTGCAACTTCTGGTTAACAGGGACTTTAAGTCCTTACCAAATTTGATAATAAAACGGATTGTTGTGGATTATTTCCAACTAACTATACTGATTTCTAAAGCCACTTTTTATCATTTAATTTACTCATTTACCACAATAATGAGTTTGAATATGGCTTATGGAAAACATCGACATAAAAGATTAACTCGCATTTTGATTAATCAATTGACAGCCCTTGTTGCAACACCATGGACATGCCTCTTCCGTAAATGGACTAACCTTCAGCAACGGTCAGTTATAATGTCATGAATCAGCTTTTGAAGGTCAGGTCAATGCAGGTATTGCCATTTGAGTCATTGGTGTGGACGGAGCACTGTAAATATCTTTCACCCTCCTTCCTCAACTACATCCTCCTACTCGCATCAATTTGTATGAAAACCATTGAACCAAAATAACTTTAAAAAAGTGTTCAGAAAAGCCTTTGAGATGGGTGAACAGCTCAGTGAACTGTGGGCTGGCAAATTCTCTATTGAGGTTAACCTGAAAAAGTTGGTCAAGTAGCTTTTTAACCTGACCTTAACCTCACACTGCAGCTGCAAAATAAAACCAGCCTCAGATCAGTGGTGAAGAACTGCCTCAATCAACACCAACCAGAGATGGCTGCCACAGAGCATCTACTGTTTTTACAATTAAAGAGAGCCAGAGAACAAGACTCCCCGTTCAGAAACCCTTGGCAGAGCACACTACCAATTCACCTCCATTCTTAAGTCACTGGGGAATAAAGGTGGCGTTACAGCTAAAGACCCCTATCAAATGGCAATCACAAAGGTCTTCCCTGGCACACAACTCTGACCTGAGGGGACTAGATACGTACTGCATCAGAGGTTCCAATTCAATTAAGCCTTCCTTTTTAATAGACAATGATGTTAAGATTTTAGTCTTCTGAGAAGGTTTTCGTACTTTCATAGACTTCCAAAAAAACAAAGTATATTTTCCATATAAACATGGCTTCCCATTAGACATGTTCTGCATGTTCCACAGTTTAGAGAAAGAATGATAACACAATGAAAGCTCTGATACTGGGCCCAGAGAAGCTGTTTGAATGCAAGATGTTTCCACTCTGCTTCACCCCTGACACAGTAAGGGGCGCTCCCTCGCCTAAGTCAACACAAGTAGTAGTTTACATTTTGTTAATGGTGCGCAATGAGCGACAGTTTGCCTGTCCCCACCAACGCCTGCCTTACAACACTGAGCTTATAGTTTCAGAGCAAAGTTAAATGGAAACTTTTGCTTTATTTTATTTTTTATCATTTCTGATTTTCTTTAGTTCACCTGTGAGTTTTGGTGGGATTAAGAGGAAAGCAAATTGCATGGCCCCGGGGCACCCCACGCTTCATGAATGGAGTCTTTCTGCGATCAGAGAGAAAACCCTTCCCTGGGGACTCAGTTACCCAGAGATTTTTTTCCTCTTAAACACACATACAGATGTGCGTTTCATGCACATGAAAGCCAAAGGTAACTTCAACTTCCTACTAAGCATAATGCTGTGTGAACCCCATAAATTGTGGACATCCCATGGCAAGCATGTAATCAATTTAACTAACTTTAATCCATTTTTGCTACTGTTCTGTTACATAGGTTATCCAATAGTGACTTGTATATTTTTTAATTGGTAGTAATTATTCATCAGACATCAGCATTTGTTAATTTGCTATTAATTTTTCTCTGTGGGTTAGATATAAATTATCACTAGTATGTATTCTAATTGTCACTGGATTAGTTTTACTAGTACTACCCCAATAATTATGTATTCCAGCTTTACTACTACATAAATATTATGCACTGGTGTAATATATATGAGAGATTAATATGAATAACATGTATCTTACTAGCTATATTTTTTCAGTAAAATGAAAAAGATTAGTTAGTCTTAAGGAAAAAATGTTACAAAGGCTTGCCATGGTCATTCATTGAAAAGGTAAACTCAATGCGTTTAGTTGTAAAGAATAATCAGAAGTCTCACACACCCCAACAAGAGAAAAAGATGACTCTCTGAACTTACCATTTTGCTCTTTAGTGCTGGCGTGGTGAATCTTACTGATGTGACTCGATTCCGCCACCGACTCATGCTGATGAAGAGACGATATAAGAATCAAGAGAAGCATTGGAATCATTTGGATTAATGGTGGCTGTCGGTGCTTATAGGCACTTAGTATGTGTTGTTTCAATCACCATGCAGAAATATTGTTCGTGAGACGCGTATCCAACTTTGGACACATCTGTAAGAGGCACGCGTAAAGTAAAGTCCACATAATCCTGATCGGGCAGAGTTTCTACAGCGAAAACTTCTTTGTGGAAAGTTTCCCGAGAGGCATCTGAGCAAAGAGCATTAATTGCTGTTAACTTAGTGAACGCACACCTGTTCGCTTAAACACGAGTGTTCAAGAGGACAGCTGGAAACGTGCACGGCTGTAATTTAAGATCTGCTTAGACGCGAAACATACTTTTGCCTGTTTGCAAAGTGTTCGACTTTCCCTTGCAAACACTATAGTCCATTCGAGTAACGCGACCGACTCTGGGTAAAACGCCACTTGTAGCGTTGCGCGTCCGACTTTCTGAAGGAAATGAATGCCTTGAGGTGGCTCCGAGTGCTTGGCGAGCGCAGACGGCCGACTGGCGACACAACAGGTGCTGCACATAAAGTAAAAGTTCCCTGTGGAGGAAACTCCCCGGAGAGGCGGGGACCATTCACAAGCTGGTGCTGGTGCTGCCGCTGCAGTCGCTTTAGAGTGAAAGACTATATTTCTCACATATCCACCGCCACACAAGTATATATGTGTGTGTGTGAGAGAGAGAGAGAGAGAGAGCGAGAGCGAGAGAGTTGGGTTTATGAAGTTTATGGGTCGATGATGTCTGTTGATCGATGAACTGTTCAAAAATACATTATATACATTTAAAAACACTTCTGATGAACATATTTTCTTAATTTAAATTATTTTGTATACATTTTGTGGAGCTTAGTCAAAATTATTTATGTGGTGTAACTGTCCAGAAGATAAATAAATAATTAAATAAATAAAAGGAAGGCTTGACGAAGTATTGGTATGAGTATACTGCAAAAAGTTAGTATATGATCAATAAGTTATGACAACATGTGTTTTTACCTTGCTTTAACTCATCAAAATAATTAAAGCTATTTTCAACTTTTTAAAGTTATACAAGTCATTTTAATGTAATTTAAGTTTAAATGACTTAAACTTCCAAGTTGATTGTACTTAAAAATTTAAAGCAGCAACTTTTTTTTTTTTTTTTTTTTTTTAAATAGTAGACACGCAAGCACAATATCGCAAACACAATGGCACCAGAGGAAGTGAATCTGTTATCTATAAGACTGTAAATAAACATAAGACAAAATTTGCATAGATTACCAATTTACAAATAAAGCGATCATAGCATAATTAAACATGCGTTACAGAATATACAGTGTTAAATACATAAGTTACAGTGTTCACAGCTGAGTTGGCATTATTGAATAACAGATATTGTGGAAAACATGACCCCACGTACGAATATGTGTATTTCTGAAAATACCTGAGACGGAGCTGTCAGATTTAACAAATAAATAAATAATAAAAGTTGATGCTGGAGATATGTGAAAGATCTGTAAAGATCACAAAAAAGTTGTTCTTAATTTAAATTATACTTGTTTAAAAACACTTGAGTAAATTATTTTCACAGTTGTAGTACATCATAGGTCAAATATCCTAGGGGTCAAAGGACAATGACAACATGGATGTATTCATACTATACACCTGCATTGCCAACACATACTCCATCAATGGGATGGGAAGTAAGTTTGTCATCACATTAAGTACATACTCTGGAAGTACAGGAATTTGGATGCAGATACTAAAACATGAAAACATTTTTTTTTATTTTTATTAAATAATCTTTCCTCATTTGTACTGTTGGTTGGCCGATTTAAGGTTGCCCTGCAAATGGTCTTGAAGGTGCATTAATCATTAGCTCATGACTGCTTCACATGTTTATGTAAAGGCTTCCTGAACGGATGTGACCATTTGGAACAAGGCCTAACACTATTATTATCACAAGTTGTGGCCTGTGTCGGTCCTCATGTCTAAATCTTTTCATCATTTTGTTTGGCATTTCATCATTGTGAAGTCAGAACAATGCCTAAAGCATCTTAAGGGAAACGCTAAAGACCTCTTAATTTGTCAAATCAAAGCTGCAGACAGTGCACTTACTCCCCTTGTGTAAGTTATTTCCTTCTCCCTACTCAAAGCATCAACTCATGAAGGTCTTTTCATGTGGTTAATCTCATCTCCCTGTTGTCAACGTGTCCCTTACATGCCTGTTAGGTGTAGATTTCTATAGCAGACTAAACAATTGAAAGGGCACACACTGAAATGATTATCCCAGACAAATGATGCAATGGCAAAGCAATTCACTTTCAGTAGATGTGGGGAAAATCTGAGACCAGGAGCATGTGGAAGCTGAAGATTTTAATATAGCTGACATGATCAGATTTCTAAGTTTGTTATTTTATTGTTGCAAATTATTGTATTGTGTGACATATCTATAGTGCTGATATAGATGGTATATATTAGTGCTGTCAAATCGATTAATCATGATTAATCGCATCTACATAAAAGTTTGTGTTTATATAAAATATGTGTGTGTATATATTATTATTATATTTATATATATTATATATACACAGTATGTCTTTGGTTGTGTGTTTGTGTATATATACACATTTATGTGAATATATACACATTTATGTGAATATATATATATATATATATATATATATATATATATATATATATATATATATAATATACACACACATATTTGATATTGTTTAAATAAAATGTGTGTGTGTGTGTGTGTGTGTGTGTGTGCATTAAAATGGTACATATAATGCTTTAATTTTTTTGTAGAAGTATTTACCTCTAGGCATGCAGGAAATATTGCTTATGGATCCCTCAGCAACAGAAAATGGAAAGGTGCAGTATGTGGTGCTGCCAGACTGGAGGTCATGTGCAGACTATGGGAGAGTATCATATTCCATCCCAAACCCTACAGCAGATGTCAGCACCTCTGCCAGAAAGAATCTCTCCCTGTCTGTATATGGGGGAGGGGTTTCAGTAGATTGCTATTTTGCCTTGTTTGAGACACTACAGTGTTTTATGCTTCCATGGTGGTCCTGTGAGTTCCATGGAGTCACTTTGATATTGATAGATAAACAATAGATATGAAATTATAAACAAGGCTGATATTTGTGGATTGGATGAAGAGGTCACTGTGGTCAAAGCCTGTCTGGCCAGCAAACACAGAGTTAGCATCCGGCAGTAGCATTAGCAAAAAACATAATCTTTGTTTGTTTACAATGAGGTCATAGAGGAAACTAAACTAAACAAATGTTGTGTCACCTTCAGTCCAGTGCAGTCTCCATCATGCAGGATGTGACACATCAGATTGGCAAGAACAGGATATGCATCACCATAAGGGACATGACAATAACATTCTGATGATTTTCTATCAAATTTAGTGTTATTTTAGTATTATTTATTTAACACTATTATAGTATTTTTAATGTTTTTAAATGATCTTTTTTTTGTTTTGTTAAAATTTTAGTTATTTTTTTGTAAATTTCATTATAAAGCTATTTATATTTAGCTATAATTTATTTTTATTTATTTATTTTTTTGTCATTTTAGCACTTCAGCTTTAATTTTTATTTCAGTTAGTTGCTAAGGCAACATTTCTAATTTTTGTTTCAGTTTCTCATTTAATATTTCTATTTTATTTCAATTAAAGATTTCAAATCACTATGATAGGCTATTTGTCACGTTTAAGGTATTTTGGCTTGCAGACATGGTCGTCATTGTAAAACCATAAAGATTTTTCTTTAAATCCTGTTGTATTTAACATCTGATCTCTATTTGCACTGCACTGAACATTTGTAGCTGTTAAAGTTCCATGTAATTTGTCAGGTGAGTAAATTCTCTCCTTGTAAATTGCTTCTAGTCTGTGATTTGGTTCTGTTCCAATGTGAGAAAAAGGGTAATGACCTGTTCACTTTGATTCATTTGGGTCTGTTCCAAGAGACATAAAAAGAGAAAGTAATAGTTAAAACAATCTCTTGTTAAGCTGCAATTATGACCTAAGGAATTATCACACTCCATACTTCACTAGACAGATAAACTTGATAGATTGTATCAGATAAAAATGTTGTAAAGTGAACGAGTGAGATGAGAGCCTAGGATGAGTCATGTTGCTAGCACAGCTTTTTTGGCAAGAGAAACAGTGTAAATCCTTGAAATAGACATTGTCAGGGGAAAGTGAGACATATATCTGTGATTAACAGATTTATTAATAAACGTCCTGTCATTTCTGTCAATTCTTTGTCAACACTAACTTCTTTAAAGTCACAATTCACTGTAGGAAGACCGTTTTACCTCTCTATACAACTTCCTGTCTGCCTGGAAACATGACAATCCCTTTCTTAGATGTCATTTCTTTCTAGTGGCTATATGTGATGACTAATGCAGAGTCCCAGTTATTCTCAATCCGGGTCTTCCTGATATTCCTTCAGACCCCTGGAAGGCTTGTCAGTCACCTCTTGAGAGCTACACAACATCGTACAACAAAAAGAAGTCTTTGAGAAAGCCAAGTGGTACCTTCACCTTATGACTGCTTTTATTTTCATTTTAAACATGGAATGTGTCGACTGTGTGGAGACTGATAGCGAAGTGGAGTCTGCATGCCAGATATAATACCACATTCGATTTGCTAGAATGTACTGACATATTTTTGGACCGGTGCAGCACTGTCCGTCAGCTAGGTGGCTCTTGGCCAAACATTGAACGTTTTCTGAAAACAAGCCTCCCTTTGTTCTTGGTCATTTATTATTGGGGTTTTAATTCAACCGGTATTAATCAGTAATTTAGTTTATGTGCACGCATTATTAATATGTTCTACTCCACTACAATAAAAAACAGAGATTAAGAAGTCCATTGTCCTGACAAAGCTGATGAAGGAGGTATCGTATTGCGTATAATTCACATGAACAATGCCTGAGGTCTTTGGACCTCTGCTAAATGCCAGAGTGCCCTGTGGAAATTTGTGAATGTCTATGTTTTCATTCTCACTTAATCCAAACACCATTCACCCAAGACCCTTGGAGAGTATCTGCATGGGAGAGAAATGTGTCTGAGCTTTGCTTTTGGTTCACATCTAAATGTTTGAGTTGTCTTTTGAGGAAGTAATAGTGTTTGACTTCGCTCAGAGAGAATGAGAGTGTATTTGGCCTCAGTTTGGGACTGTACCTGACGGCTACATTCCACCCAGGGCAACCTCAACGTATGTCTTGATAAGCTTAAAAATACAGACATCCCTTGTGTCTGTTGGCTGGCACACTTGTGTTTTACTTTGCTTGTTACTTTAGTACTCCATGGTTTAAGCCTAAAAAGGCACCATTCATTCATCTAGGAACATGTATAGCATACAGTATTAAGCTTTAGATTATTTACACATACACAAAAAATACACAAATGTTCTTATTTTGTTTTTTTCTTTATTTGTTGCATTATTTTTTCTTGCATGCATTTATTCTTTATTGCATTTGGCCTTGCATTCATCTTTGCATTTTTCTTTCTTGCATTCATTCAGACCCAGTAAAGAATACTGCATGTGATAATCATTTTCAGGGTTATATAGGCTACTTGTGCTGAAATGGCAGAGCAAGTGTGATGGCCTTGCATTCCAGTGATACTGTGGAAGCTGTGTGATTAATTCTGTCCTCGTACAGCGTGCTACTGCGCATGTTGCATTACATGTGCACACACAAGTCTCCATCTTGGCAACCCTTTACCAATGCAATAGGACAGCGGGAATATATATTCTGCTCAGGTTATTAAACTTGAAAAAGAAAAGAAAAAACTGACGCGAAACGCCGTCGTAATGAACGAAGATTCGCGCTGATTGAGGGAACGACTATCAGAATGCGATTTAGACGGCGACTTGTTTTGAAGGCTCTTTGATAGATTGCACTGTCAGCTCTACCGAATCGAATCTGTGGAACAACAACCGTTACTATTTTGAAATGGTGAGTGAACCACTCATAATATTTTAAAGAAAGCGCGATCGGGCGTTTTAAATGTGTATTATGAATGGGGAGGTGCGACGCGCGTATTTGCTGTCATTCTGTGTTGTACTATTTCCCCCATCATCATCATCATCATCTTCCCAACCCCCTCGTCGTCATGGAGGATGCTGTTGCTATGTTTTCCCTCTTCCCCATATGCTGCCGTAACCTGCTTTATTTTCTATCACGCCTGAATGCAACTTCTTCAACTGGTCAAAACATCCACAGGTCGTTATTGTACCTTTACGCATTTGCATGAACATAAAATATAAGCACAATGTGAGAATGTGGTGAGATTTCCAATATAGGTATGCTCTGTCAGGCTAAAATTATGTAATATGGGCCTAATTCTAATTTTATTGCACTACTGAAAAATGATAACCTCAACGTATAATGAGTGTGTTTTTTTTAAGTGGACAATTTTCTATATCTATATTTTTTTGTAATTGTATTTAATAGGCATATACTTGTGCATATTTTTTTATTTTTTTTACTTATATATTCAATTTGTATTTAGTATTATATTATAAATATTGTTATAAAATACATATTTATATTTTATTCAGTTTCATTAATAAATTGACCGTGCCACAAACGCATTTGTGTTTTTATAAATATTTATCTTTGCACTATATTGAACCTTCATAAATATGATTAGCAGTTGGTTTATACTTATTCTGATTTTATGTTGTAGCATATTGTGTGAAGTACAGCAAACCTAAATTAATATACTGGACACAATTTAATGCATTTTCCACCTGTAACGGTGGCTGTTTCAGAGGAACAAGAGAGGGATCCAGATGCAGCAGACATTTATTCAAACAAACATAATAACAGTAAACCCAGGCAAAACTGATCAATGCAGACACGGTCAAGGAATGCAGTCAAAACTGACAACAAGAGCGCACACATATCATCCATAGAAGGACAACACCAGACAAAGAACATGAGAAACACTTGGGTATATATACACTCAAGGGGAGATAGAACGAACAAGACACACCTGGGAACAAACATGAACTAATCAACAAGAAAAACTACAAAGGACTACAAAACATGGCACAGAACAGGAAATAACAAAAGTCTGCACAAGACAAGGGGAACACAAGACAGGAATCATGACACCACCTCAGCTACCTCTAATACATAATTTATAGACCTTTATAAGACCTTTGTTATAGGTCAGAGATCATGATATGAAAACTGATTTTTTTAAAGGGGTCCTATTATACTTTTGTAACTTTACTAATGTAATGTGTTGCCTGTTTGAGCTGTCAAGTGTTTTCCCGACAGTTCCTTTCCTACAGTGTTTTTTATTAACAGTTCTAATTAAGTTCTATGTAGTTGCTAAGCTATGATGTAAATGAAGGGCAAAGTTTTGCCTCCACTCGCCTGCTAACTAACATTGCAGTATTGATGTAGTGTTTACTGTAGCTTTTGTAAGATCTTGCTTTTGTAAGACTGTTCACCACCCCTTAGGAAAATTATTTTGTGATCAATTACTATTAGTTTTCCGACAAATATGATTAAATGGTGGATAACACCATAAGAAAAATACCAAAAAACATACCACTCTGAAATGTCCTGTGAAATCCGTGCTTGAAATCCATTCAGCAAATTTCCCGAACACGCGCTAAGCGTTGCCAATCACAACACACTGGGCCAGCTAACCAATCACAGCACATTTCGTATTTTAGAAGGAGGAGCTTCATCGAAAACAATGCATTCAACCAGACTAGAGATAGAGAGGAGCTGTAATAATGCAAAATATGTGAAAAATAATGCGTTTTCTTGAACAATCGAGCATGAAAACATATTTTAGTACACCCCAAAAACAAAATCAAGACTTCGTAAAAGGGCATAATAGTGAGTGAGCTGTGAATGAAGCAGTCAGACTTACTAAGGGCACACAGCCAAAAAGGAGGGGTGTTTCAAATGAAGGGTCAAGTTTACTTAGATTTAGTCTATTGTGGAAATAAAGCAGAACCATGTCTCTCCTTCCCTTAAATTGTCTTCTATAGTTAAACATTATAATCCACTACTTGAATTTCTATTCTTCAAATGTAGACCTACAGTGTTTGTGTGTGTCTTTCCAAGGAGGAACATTAAACTCAAATTGCCATGACCGCTGAATCAGTGAAAAGTAAGGGAATGAGAGCGAGAAAGAGATTGAGAGATCTGGAGAGATGTGAAAGAGAAATAAGCATCTGGTGATAATAATAGTGATGGAATGAGTGAGAGATTGGAGGAGTGTGCATGAACACTGGCCTGTTTCATTTAAGATGATGATCAATGCACTGGCGTAGAATCAGGCCTCCAGAGGTGGAGGGTGGAAGAGTCTAGACAGGGGAGTTTTCTGGCAGTGTTCCTCAGAGGGGAATTCCTCATGCTGATTTTTCCAGTTGCTTCCTCTGCTCTACATTTTGGACACTCATTGATGGCTGTGTTTTACAGGAGGACTGTACATGTGTACATTGTCGAATAGATCAGTGTTTGGCATATTTCAAACTGCTAGGCATGCATGTGTCTTCGCATTTTAAATTCAGTTATTTTAAAAACAACTTAAATTCATTTTCTTTTCATGTACATGCAAGGATACCAAGTATGGTTATGTATCTGTAAAGCACTGTTTACATGGGGCAAAATTATTAGTTTTGATAATAAATTCATTAATTGTCCTATATAATTTGTGGAAACAATGTGCTTTACTGTAGAAACACATTGTCAGACCACCCACTGTGACAGACACCCATAACCATTTTTAAAGCGGTCACGGATACAACAGAACCACATTTCCTGAGCCAACAGGCCATCAGTCTCTAAGACAGCCTGTGTGTCCTCTGAGAGAGGACGTTGTTATCCATTGATAGTCTGGGAATATTGGTGCTCTGCTTATAAAATGTCTTTGAACAAAGACAATAATATCAGAATATTTTTTCTAACTGTAAAATTGTGACATAATATGCAAATGCGTTGTTCTTGACAATGCCTACTGACAATGATATGCAGTTTAAAAAAACAAAAAATCAGTATAATGTATGTAATACCCTATGTACTTGTGATTTGGTTACTGCATTATTTGCTCTTAATGTACATGTTGTTTGTCTTCCAGGCTAAGTTGAGTTGTTGTAACATGAAGGCTCTAAAGGTGATTTTCTTGTTGCTTATCATCTGTGTCTGGATGGAAGGAGGATTCACCAAAGAAAAATCTGCTAAGAAAGGAAAGAAGAAAGGAAAACAGGTTTACTGTCCTTCGTAAGTGTATTTGCATTCAACATTTTGTGGCAACATGGTGCAATACATTATGTTGACTTTCTGACTATTCAACAGGGAACTATAGAAACAGCTAATTTGCTCTGATGTTGTGTGTGTACTTCACACTGTGGCAAATGAAGTAATTCACTACTCACAAGCCATCAGAGTCACAATGGTTTTATGTAACTATGCATGGTGACTTTTATTATGGCGTCCTTCACAAAAATGAAACGACTTTTTAATAAACAGATGACTGCATTTTTAAACATGAGCACGACTTGATGTAGTTTTGTTGTAGTTTTGTTGTTGTTAAAGACTGCTCCCTAACACTCCTTGTTTCTGGTCCTTTCAGGCAGCTGTCATCAGAGGATCTGGCACGGGTTCCAGCGAATTCCACCAGCAACATCCTTAATAGACTTCTGGTCACCTATGACCCAAGAATACGACCCAACTTCAAAGGTCAGTATAGGCTACCCTTGCAGTGTTATAATTTATATTTATTACACGGCTCTGTGGAATACTTGATTCTAATTGATTAATCGCGTCATCCAGCGGTATGTTATCCCCCGATAACAACTGGTAAAAACTGATAACACAGGCTCATTCGAGCAACTGAGGTCAGCGCTATAAGCTTGCTAGGAACGGTTTTTCTTTGTGAAAGTTTTGATCCCCCTGTCAGGGTTTATTCTGCAATAACAACCGGCTGGATGTATTATCCCTTACATATACACTCACCTGCCACTTTAGGTACACCTGTTCAACTGCTTGTTAACGCAAATATCTAATCAGCCAATTACATGGCAGCAACTCAATGCATTTTGGCATGTAGACATGGTCAAGACGATCTACTGAAGTTCAAATTGAGGCATCAGAATGGGGAAGAAAGGTGATTTAAGTGGCTTTGAATGTGGCATGGCTGTTAGTGCCAGACAGGCTGGTCTCCTTTGATTTTCATGTGCAAACATCTCTAGGGTGTACAGAGAATGGCCAGAAAAAGAGAAAATATCCAGTGAGCGCCAGTTCTGTGGGCGAAAATGCCTTGCTGATGCCAGAGGTCAGAGAAGAATGGCCAGATTGGTTCGATCTGATACAAAGGCAACAGTAACTGAAATAGCCACTCGTTACAACCAAGGTTTGCAGAAGATCATCTCTGAACACACAACATGTTGAACTTGAAGCAGATGTGCTACAGCAGCAGAAGACACACCGGTGCCATTCCCGTCAGCTAAGAACAGGAAACTTAGAATACAATTCAGGCTCACCAATACTGCACAATAGAAGATTGGAACAATGTTGCCTGGTCTGGTCTCGATTTCTGCTGCGACATTCAGATAGTAGGGTCAGAATTTGGCGTAAACAACATGAAAGCATGGATCCATCCTGCCTTGCATCAACGGTTCAGGCTGCTGCTGCTGGTGGTGTAATGGTGTGTGCGATATTTTCCTGGCACACTTTGGGCCCCTTAGTACCAATTGAGCATTGTTAAAACACCACAGCTGATTGCTACTTCCAACAGGACAACATACCATGTCACAAAGCTCAAATAATTTCAAAATGGTTTCATGACAATGAGTTCACTATACTCAAATGGCCACCACAGTCACCATGTCTCAATCCAATAGAGTACCCTTGGGATGCAATGCGATCTCATGCGTAATACAGCGCAGTGATTGGATTAAATGAATCTATTCTCCTGAATAGTACAGAGAAACTGATGACGTAAAAGCATACTCTCTGGCCATGGCAGCTAATCACCATTTCGAATGAATGCAAATACCTCACTTTTTGTGGCATTATAGTTCAACTTTGCTTTTATAACCAGAAGAATGAAATAGCCCAGAAAACAACAACAACAACAACACCTTTCCCTTAATAATAAACATAATATTGTTGTTTTCATTTATGTGCAACCTGTACATATCTGTTAACATCTCAAAAAATGTGTTTTAGGGTTTCATGACCCTTTAACAAGATACTGTCTCATCTATAAGGCTTTGTCAAGACAACATTAAAAGTTGTTTTCTTTGCTAGTGTAAATGTATTCTTCTGTTGGTACTGTTTACTGATATTTGTCCTTTTCTTGCTCACTTGTTAGTTTTGCACTTTTTGCATGCCCTTCTGTAAATAAATAGCCTACATTTATGTACAATTATTAAATAACAAATCATGTTTTATTGTTGTATATACATTGTGGCAGATACTTAATTCTAGGTTATGCTACTGTTGGCAGCCGTTCCAGATATAATGAAGCAAGTTTTTAAAGAGTGAGTTTTAAAGAGGCTCTGTAGCCTCCTGCTCTCTGGCATTCAGTGTAAACGTGGGCCTTGATGTGGTCTGAGTGTTAAGAGCTCACTGTATGATTCAGTGTTATTAGTCTCTATGGCCAGCCAGCTGCTCTTCATATCTGAGCAAGATGAAAGCTCCTGGCAGTCATTAAAGTCAACATAATCATCTTGAGAATTGGAATAGCAGTGGAGTAGTTGGAGGATTTTCCTATAATGCCATGCTTTCCATTTAGTGTATACATATAAAGTGCAAACATATGTTTCATGGTATAAACCAAATAGTTAATGTTACCCATAATAGTCCGTGAGAAAGTGCCCTGCTAAAAATGTTAGAATGACTTTTGGGGCGTCTTGTTTGATAGATGTGTTTGATGTGCTGAGATGCCCACTTTGTTTTTTTGTTTTGTTTGTTTTTAGGCATTCCTGTTGAGGATCGTGTGAACATTTTCATCAACAGCTTTGGGTCCATCCAAGAGACCACTATGGTATTACTTTCATACACATCCACACGTCCAATACTCAATATAGTATCACATGATCCTTCAGAAATCAGTCTAATATGCTGCTTTACTGCTCAACAAACATTTATTATTATTATTATCAATGTTGAAAACAGTTATGTTGCTTAATATGTTGCTTAATATTTTTGTTAACAGTGACACGTTTAACAATTTAGCAGGATTCTTTGATAAAATTTAAGGATTCTTAAAATAACAGCATTTCTAAAATAGAAATGATAGTCTATACTATCACTTTTGATCAATTTAAATTATCCTTGCTAAATAAAGGTATTCATTTCTTTCTTTTTTTAAATCTTGAATAGTGTATATATTTATTTACATATTTTCCTCAACATCTGCTGTTTTAAAACAGAAATATTTGCACTGTAATGTAATGACAAAATCACGGTCAGGGCAAGTTCTTTCCTATCAGTCAGTTTCTTTGTACAGTTACTTTACAACATAAATGTGCCTGGAATATTGATATGTTCATCAAAAGAAGTTAAAAAGTGGCATTTGTCATATAACTTATTCATAATTTTTTATTAGAAAATGGATGTGTCCGAAATCGCATTCCCTTTTGAATAGGTACTTATCTTGAAAAAGAAATTCACGACTGCTAAAAAAGTATGTTCTATGTAATCTGGACATTCACATGATGCCCTTATCACATGATCTACCACCGTCAGAAGCGTTGTGTCTTTGAAATGTACCTTGGTCGCTTCACTGCCATTCATAAATGCTCTCCTGTGGCCTCATGGCATAGTAAAGTGTCCATCGGATGCACACTTCAGAAATAGTAGGTCAGACGGTTACTTTATACCTATAGTCTTTTATGAGTACTGTAAATTCAGACATACTTTTGTCACGATACTGTTTTTTTTCGCCTACTATATAGTATGCGATTTCGGATGCAGACAACCTTTTGAAGTGTTCTAAACAAAACTTTTGACTTCAACCTCAGTTTTTATTCTGCTGTTTTAGTTTTTTTAAATGACATTTTTTAAATGTCATTGATGTTGAAATCAATAATTTAGAACAAAAGAACACAGATAAGTCTCAAACATTTTGTACAACAAAAAAAAAACATATAAAAAAAGTGTAGTTTCCAAAATGCCAGATTGTCAGGGGAAACTCCTACAAGACAGATGATTGGATTCATGACTGTGTGCTTTATTTTGGGCCCACCGTGTTTACTTAACACTCCACCAGGGAAAAGAAATCAGCTCCAGACCCCACAATCTTACGCCTGGCTCCTTATGAGCAGTGACACCCATAAACAACCCATCATGCCAGAGTGTCTAAGATCACCTCTACTGAAAATATTTCCCCTGGAAAGACATCAGAGGACTGTGTTTTCTGCCCAGCACTGCATGGTGTCATAGGTTGAATATAATTTGCAGTCAGTTCTACAGGAGCGCTGCGTGACAGCAGGCATTGAAAATGAAGTCCCACTTTGTTGTTGCATCATTCTGCTGTGGTTAACCTTAATATGCACAGGTGGCATAAGACAGAAATACAAAAAGGCTATTCATAACCTCTCCAGAGACCCAACTAGTAAGAAGCAGGCCACTTTGCCTACCACAGCTTATGTAGCACTTTATTAACATTTGGACAAGTCCAACAAAACAACACTTGTTAATATGACACAATGCCATCCATGGTGTGTGTAATATATCCTGAACGAAAAACAGGACATACCAAGATGTGAATCATACACGCAAAAACACTTAGGGACTAAATTCACTTGACTCAGTAGTGCAGCTGGAGTGTGGCCATTTTATTTGGCATGTCATCTGTCTTCACAGTATCAGCGCTAGCAAAACAAGCTCCACTAAAAAATGCCACTTCAAAGCCTTTTTGCTCACACAAGCCGGCAGGGAATCTGGGGCCAATCTGACTTAACGAACCCTGTGTTTTCCCCAGTGTAGGTGCTCACATACAGCGTGAGCCCTCATTGCAGCACCCGTTGCATGCCTCTGATGTTTGCGATAGTTGGAAATGTAAATAGGAGCAGCTCTGAGCGCCGCAGCTGCGCGACTTCAATACCAGCCATTATTGGAGCCTAGATACTTCAGAGACAAGCGTTTTTTAAAACATCACACAGAGGTCGTGAGAAATGCTGGTTGCCATGGCGTTTCCTAAGACACCTGGGCTTCTCTGTCACTCTAAGAACTAATGTGATGTTTTTGTGTCCAAGTCAAGGCTTCTCACAGTTCCTGTCACGTAACACAAAGACAGGCGTCAGCCCTCCTAACTAGCACCCACCAACCCACCCACCCAGAATCAAGTTTTCGGTGTCACAAAATAGTTGATTTTTCAGGTTTAATGCAGTTCAACAGATTTATGAAATCTTTCGGCCTGTATTTTATAGGACTATCGTGTCAACATCTTCTTGAGACAGCGCTGGAATGACCCCAGACTACGGCTTCCTCAGGACTACAAGTCGGACTCGCTCACCGTTGACCCGACGATGTTCAAATGCCTTTGGAAACCCGATCTTTTCTTTGCCAACGAAAAGAGTGCTAACTTTCACGACGTTACTCAGGAGAACATCCTGCTCTTTATCTTCAGAAACGGAGACGTACTCATCAGCATGAGGTGAAGTTTAATGCTCTCTTCCTGCTAAGCACCCAACCTCTGTCTTTGTGGATGGTGACAAATGAGGTCTAAATGCCGGTAACACCTACTCACATTATTTACCACCGCAATCTAAACAAAGCAAACACAAGAGTTTATCAGATGTCAAGGCCTTTTAAAGTGGAACAAATTACCATGCAGTTTAATCGGAAGGTGTTAAATTGAATGCGTCAGCCAGGTTCATAACTTAATGGAAGCTTTTTTTCCGAGAAATAATATATACAATTATGAGATAAAGTTTAAAATAATGATGTGGCAAAAGTTTGAGGTTGGTAAGATTTTGTAATGTTTTTGAAAGAAGTCTCTTATGCTCATCAAGACTTTATTTGATTAAAAAATTCAGTAAAAATAGTAATATTCGTGAAATATTTTTACACTTTCTATTTTAATATATTTTAATACATTTTGTAATTTATTCCTATGATTACTCAAGTCTTCAGTGTCACATGATCCTTCAGAAATCAGTCTAATATGCTGATTTGGTGCTCAATAAACATTTTTTTTATTTTTATTATCACAGTTGAAAACAGTTATGTTGCTTAATATTTATGTGTAAACCGCAATACCTTTTCTTCGATGATTCTTCGATTAATATAAAGTTTAAAAGAAAAGCATTTATTTGAAATGGTATGTAACAATATGGAAGTCTTTACTATCACTTTTGATTCATTGAATGCATTCTTGCTGATTCAAAATATTTCAAAAAACATACTGACCCCAAACTTGGTAATAAATTAATTAATAGTTATGAGAAATCAAGTTAAATTACTTTTTAATATCTTTTTTCTCTGAGGCAAAACTGAGGCAAAAACAGGTTTCAACAATTTTAATTATTGATACAATGAAAACAAGTAAAATAAGTGTCTTAAAAAGTATATAAAATCAAAGTAACATACAAAACACCCCAGTGAAAAAAAAAAAAAAAAAAAAACTTTCAAAATGTATTTAAAATACATTTATTTCATTCTAAGTATACTACAAATCCATTTACTGACATATTGCTTGAGACTAACTTGAATAAATATTATGATTAAACTTTATTTGGAGTACTTCTCTATTGCACAATGCACTTTTCTTAATGTCTAAAATGTGTTTTAATACCACTATTAGTAAGGATAGTATGATCACTATATAATATCAGTCTTTAAATGCAAGATATTTAAAGTGTACTCAAAATATACTTACAGTTGTTTCACTTAAGCACAATCAAATATACTTAAATATATATTTATCCGGAACTACGTCCAGATAATTAAAGCACATTAAGTACAAAATTTGTTGTTCTTATTTAGCAGACTTTTACATGTAAATGTATTTGTAGTATACTTAGCATAAAATAAATGTATTTCAAATGCATTTTGGTATATTTATTTTTCACTATAGGGCATGTTTGAATGACAGGTAACATAGTGACCGAACCCTCCTCTGAGCTCTTCTTCATGCGTTTAATAAACCTCAGGGGACTTAAAGTGATCTGAGAATTGGAGATTCGATACATCTGTCGACCCTAGAGTTTCACCTCACCACTGACACCTAAATTACAGCTCCTGCTATTTGATCCCATGTGAAAGTTCAGTCCTTTAGTAGTGGTGGACACCTCTTGTCATTATCTTTCCATGGCTTTATCTACAGGTCCTGCTGAGTGAATGAAGCTCTCAGTGTCTTCTAGCAGTCA
The DNA here is from genome assembly GCF_963993115.1 of Abramis brama. Classification (NCBI taxonomy): domain Eukaryota; kingdom Metazoa; phylum Chordata; class Actinopteri; order Cypriniformes; family Leuciscidae; genus Abramis; species Abramis brama. The sequence goes on along the minus strand of NC_139975.1, from coordinate 17,007,197 downwards.
GTGACTACACCTGCTGTAGATCTGTCAACAGAGTGCTGTGTTTTACAAACCCTGTGCTGTGGAAATATGATTTTTTAAACGTAAGGTTTATCAGCACGGATTGAAACAAATGGTTATTTATAAAGGTAAACAATTCCACAGGCTGTAATGCTTCAAACAAATGTGAGTTGTTTCTGTGGTCACCTTGCCAGCCGTGCGTTGGACATGGTCCAGTTTAGGGTAAATGATAAAATCTAAACACTGGCACAGAGCCATTTCAGTCTGGATGGGAAGTTTTTATAAGAGCATCACGTTTTGTTCTGTTATGTCTGAGGCAAATGTATTTCCATAGTGTTTTTCCATGCCACCCGTATCACATGAGCTGGGTGGTCTTCCGTGAGCCCTTTCTCACTTTTGGCATTGGCCCAGGATACCTTGCTCTTTCTCTGGGTATGTGTGTGGCAAGGGATTACTGTCTTAATGAGAGTCTTTCAAAAAGAAACAAGAGTGTTCATTTCATATTATACCTCCCTGAAACAAATTCTGCCTTTACTCGTCCATCGACCTTCCACTTCTTCCCTACATATACATTACTTTTTTTATATCTCTTTTTCTCAATGAAACTGACACACCTTATAGCCCTTCTTATCACTTTCCCCCCATAACCTCTCCATTCCGAACGTCCAGTATACTGGAGAAACATTATTTGATATTTTTATTTTGGAACATTCTGACTGGTCATTTGTGCAAATATTTATTTATGTATTTATTTTTAGGTCATCTTGAAAATAATTTCAGAAATGTCAATGTCAGAATGACACTATAACACTATACATATGAAAAGGAAACATGTAACAACAATTAAACTATATATATATATATATATATATATATATATATATATATATATATATATATATATATATAAACACCAAATTGTATGAAACAAGTACATATAAAATAATTATCAATATACTGTACTATATATATTTCTTTATGTTAGAATAATGTCCTATTTTATATGCTTTAGTCAAACTGTTCAGTTTTGGAGATTGGATACAGTAAGTCCCCTTCCCTGAAACTGCTTTTTGCTACTTAATACATAGACATTTCATTTTTTCGAAACTAAATATTGTTTGGAGCAGGATAATATAATGGATGCAGTGTTTATTTTCAAGGGGAATCTTTATTTTGTATCTTTGTTTGTCCCCCTGTGTTTTCCCGCCTGACCCCATCTTTCATCTTGACCCTTGTCTCTCTCTATCTCTCTTCCTCTCCGATAATTTGTATAACACACCGTAAAGATACATCTTAAAGAAAAACAGATCTTACAGGGAAGCAATGATTCTCTCTAACCTCTCCCAGGCCTTTACAAAAATAACTTGGCACAGTGCTTCAGTTGCTTGCTGTGCACTCATTTGTTGTGTGGCCTTGCTGGTGTAAAAAGTAGCTCTTTGCTGCATCTGAGACTGTGCTTGTCAGATTATGAGAGAAAACCAAAAAGCTTTCATGTGTTAATGGTGTTTTAAATAAACATGCCTTGGTGTGCATGCTGTGCACAAAAAGAGAACTGCATGAAGAATTTATTTTCCTGTTGGGAAAGACATTTTATGTCTGTGGCATCTATCAAATCGGTTAAATTTTGATTGACTGAATATACTCATATAAGTGAACTGTGAACGTTTCACCATAACACTTTAAATGCAGTTAGTGGAATCTGTTATTTTTCTATTTCACTCATTATTATTTTATATGACTTCTTATTATGGTTTTGAAATGGAACGTTTAACAAGCTCAAATGTGTATGATATTTAGGTGTCCATATACAGTTGATCAAAAAAGAAAATGCCTCATTCCAAATTACTACCCTGATTCAAACTGACCAAGCTGCTGCATGATTCATTGTCTCAAATTTATTTTCTCTCTCTTTTTAGGTTGTCTGTTACCCTCTCTTGTCCACTGGACTTGACTCTCTTCCCCATGGACACCCAGCGATGCAAAATGCAGCTTGAGAGCTGTATGTGAATATGAATAACATAATTTAGTAGTATTTAGAAGAAAACAATACAGTAAAAAAAAAAATAAAAAAAAAAATATATATATATATATATATATATATATATATATATATATATATATCCGAGTTCCCACAGTCATTACAAACTTGGAAATATGAAGCAATATACGTTTTTAGTAGACCTAAAAAGGTCAAGCAAATGAGTAATATCTTAAGAAGACATGGAAAATGTAAAGTATCCATATATTGGATTTAATATCGTAAAAAAACACACAAAAAAACATGAAAATAATTTACTTAGGTGTTGTTAAACAGTACAAGGAACAACTGTCTAGCTTATATATCATTAAAAAATTAATTATATATTTCATTAATAATATTTAATATTTTTAAAGTGTGTTTAAATATTGTAAAAAAAATCCTTATCTCATGGACTCAAAAGTCATAGAACATACATTTAAATCTCTGACGTATGAAGCTAGCATAACAGGTATTATTGTTATTTGAGGTGTTATTTTTCATTTTAATGTGTGTGTGTGTGTGTGTGTGTGTGTGTGTGTGTGTGTGTGTGTGTGTGTGCAGTCGGCTACACCACAGATGACCTGCAGTTCATGTGGCAGTCTGGTGACCCCGTACAGATGGAAGAGATTGCTTTGCCTCAGTTCGATATTAAACAAGAGGACATTGAATATGGCAATTGCACCAAGTTCTACGCAGGGACAGGTAAAAGTGTTCACTTTTTATGAATGGCACTAAATGTGTGCATAAGTTCTCTCACTGGTCTAGCTGAAGAGATAGCCATTAGATGTGATTCCACAATAAATGTACCCTATTGTCCATTTAAAGCAACCTTTTGAACCGTTGAATGATAGGCTACTACACGTGTGTGGAGGTGATTTTTACTCTGAGGAGGCAGGTGGGCTTCTACATGATGGGTGTGTACGCTCCCACCCTGCTCATCGTCGTCCTCTCCTGGCTCTCCTTTTGGATCAACCCTGACGCCAGCGCTGCCCGTGTGCCTCTGGGTACTTTTTCCAATCATCAGTCCTGCCACAAGCATCAGCACCTCATCTCATGTCTCTGTGGAGTCCTGTTCCCCCATAAACAACCCCATCCTTTACATTTTTCATTCCACGGTTTCACCAATATAACATCCACCAATGAATCTTTTCAATGCCGCTGATTTCACATCAGTACAGGAGGTTTAGGGTGATAGTTTTTTATCCCCTACAGCACTATAGCTTCTTTTCATCAATTGCTTACCTAAAGGCATCTCCAAGGAAATGTAATGCACGTCCAGGATATTTCCATCCGCCTCAGCTGCAGCCCACAGGCGTTATTTCGCTATTAGAACCGCAGAGTTCAGTGAGAGAAGATTATCCAAGATACGATGAAGATTACGCGAGATGCCGTGAAATGTGACAATTTCTTGTGTTTTCCAATTATAGCCTGATATTGCTGATAAATGCATGTACTGTTTTCATGGAACACGCTTATTCCTTGTGCTAGTTCTGTTTCATGGGTGGACATTACAAAATGTCTGCAAATCCTCTGCCGTGATTTGGTTACAATTGGATTTTTCTGCGATTCCATTGGGGATGCCATTAACACCACCATTCTGTCCACATTGTTGTCCTTGTCACAGTATAACGTGATTACATCAAGTGTGTCATCTCAAAAAACCACTGTCCATGGTCTCAAACCCATACTATTTCAGGTCAGTCATTTAATGCAGTTTGTGAGTGTTTGGTTTGTATGTGTGTGTCATTTTGATTATACACAGGCCTAGATGGAATCTTTCTTTGCAGATTTTGTGGGATTAAATATTTAACTCTTTCCCCGCCACTGACAGAATTTTCCGGCAATCTATGTTTTCACTGTTATACGTTAGAGGGCGCTATCATGTATCTTCTAAAAGAGTACATAATCTCCAGATCCACAAACAAGCGAAGAAGAAGCAGAACGAGCGATAGAAGAAAACATCAGACATTCAATAGCATATAAATCAAAACTGCTTAACGAAGAGGTACACTGTAAAAAATGATCGTAATTTTAACGGTAAAAGAAAGTTTTGGTTAACAGAAAGTTTCCGTACTATATACGGTAAATAACTGTGATAGATCTAATGGTACATTTAATGTAATTTTACTGTAAAATACCGTTAAATTTACAGTTTTTGAAAGTAAAAAAGAACAACTCATTTTATAATTTACAGTGAAAAACCGTAAATTGACATTCCCACAATTCCCTGTGTGACACTTCACATTTTATGTATTTTTGTTGAAATAACTATGTTTCTTCATAGTTTTCTTCGTTTTTTCTAATCAGTTATGTACATTAGGGTTTTATGTTACATTTAATGTTGTTAAATTAATGTTTATTGCATTTTTAAAATTTCATGTGTTACCATGATGGTGTTTAATATTTGTGTGAATGACACTGTGCAGCTTCTATATATTAGTATTAACTTTCTTGTGGAAGAGCTGCTTGTGATGAGCTTTGATTGATCATGTGACTCTCATCACTGCTGTGATTGGTGGTTATCAGTGTATTACAATTGTACAAAACAGATATTAAAGCTTCAATAGGATGGTAAATTCACATTATATCAGATAATATAAAATACGGTTTATTACTGTAAATTTTAAGTTAAGTCTGTAAAACCAATAACGTTGCTACCGTATTTTTGACGGTAAAGTTCTGGCAACCACAGCTGCCGTTTTTTTACCGTAAAAAAATCACGGTTTAATTTTTTACAGTGTAATGACTGTGAAGCTTTTGAGTCGTTGATCGACTCGATCTGATCCGTCTGTTTTGATCATTGTTCTGAATCTGATCTGGACAAAGTCTTTATCAAAAAAAAATTTGAGTTTAAAATGTTGCTTTTTTTATGAAACGTATCAACATTCAAGTGTTGATTATAAAATAATGCATGAATCTAGAATATCTGTTTTGTTTTGTTTAAAAGCAAAAGGCTCTGTTATTTCTTTTCATAATTTTCTTACAACAAAATATTCTGGGGGCCACATTTTTGTGAAAATGCTGGCAACTTAAAAAAAAAACTGCCGGGGAAAGAGTTAATAGTATTTCAATTTTAATAAAATATGAGGATAAGCTGTAAGATTGAAATATTTATAAATTATTATTAAATTAAATTCAAATGTGTAGTAAACAAACACATAAGGGACAGGGATGTGCTTCTGTGTGATTCCATGTGAGCCTGCTCATAAAATAAAATATTTTGAAATATTTTGAAGTAAATATATGCATCTTTAATAAAATAGATGAAATTCTCTAAGCAGCATTGTATTGGTATAGGTACCAATTTGCAATTTTGGGGGCAGTAATATTTTCTATTTTCGGCAAAGATGCATTAAGTTGATCAAAAGGGACAATAAAGACGTTTAATGTTTCAAATAAAAGCTGTACTTTTGAAATTTCTATTCATTAAAGAATATGCACCATGGTTTCCAAAATGCATCATGGTTTCCACAAAAAAATATTAAGCAACTCAGCTGTTTTCACAACATAACTGTTTTTACTGTATTTTTGATCAAATAATGCAGCCTTGGTGAGCTTAAGAGACTTCTTTCAAAAACATCAAAACATCCGTCACCAGATTGTATAAACAGAGAAGGAGATGAACATCAGTTGCAAAGAACTTATAATACATGGATGGCATTTTCAAACCAATGCTGTCACAGATGCATTCATATTATGTGTGAACAACTTAAGATCAATGTTTAAGCTCATCTCTCCTCAGCTCATGTGATCTAATGACCCCTCTCTTTGTCTGCAGGGATACTATCAGTGCTCTCGCTCTCTTCTGAGTGCACGTCTCTGGCCTCTGAACTGCCCAAAGTCTCCTATGTAAAAGCGATTGACATCTGGCTGATTGCCTGCCTGCTCTTTGGCTTTGCCTCTCTGGTCGAATATGCTGTGGTTCAGGTGATGCTTAACAGCCCTAAACGGCTGGAGGCGGAGAGAGCAAAGATTGCCAGCAAAGAGAAAGCAGAGGGAAAGACCCCTGCCAAGAACACTATCAACGGCATGGGAAGCACCCCTATACATGTCAGTACGCTACAGGTCAGAAACAACCAGCTGACTCTATTTAAACAAAATGATTATACCGTATGCTGACACAATTCATAAAACTAATAAAAAGCACCACTGGTAGTGATAATACTATGATAACACTATAGTTTTTGGACACGGCAATATCACTTCTTTGAACATCGACCATAATCTTAAAGTACCATTGTTTTACCATCTAATACCATAATTGTATCCTGGTGATGTCACAGTATTTCATTTGAATTATTGATTTCATATAGAATTTTATAGAATTTTTATACATTTAAAAATACTTAACAAAGCATGTATATAATTATGTATGTAATTATATATTTTATATAATATACTACTGTTCAAAAGTTTAAATGAGTTAATACTTATATTCAGCACTTCTATGTGACAAAAGTCACAGTATACTGTAATGTGACTATTTCGAATAAATGCTGTTCTTTTGAACTTTCTGTTCATCAAATAATCCAGCATTAGACTTTCCACAAAAAAATATTAGGCAGCACAACCGTTTTCAACTTTGATAATATTAGGAAATGATTATTGAACATCAAATCAGCATTTTAGAAATAAAAAATAATCATCTCAGAAATAAAATACATTTAAAAAAATATTCAAACAGAAAACAGTTATTTGAAATTGTAATTATATTACTTTTTACTGTTTTTTTTTTTTTTTATCAAATAAATGCAGTCTTGGTGAACATAAGATACTTAAAAAAATTAAAACATCTTACTGACCCAGAACTTTTGAACAGTAGTGTAAATATTTGAATATTAATATACAATTAAATATATTAATTATAATCATTTATTGTAAATATAATATTCTGTTAATTAATTATTATTTATTTTGTTTACTATATTTTCGACTCTGAAATACAAATGTGACACATCTGTATTCATTCTAAGTATGTTTTATTCCATGACAGCATACAATAGAGACACACATTAAGCAGCACATGGGGACACACATTATATTTAAATGAGTAATTTTGCCTGTACAAAGAGATCATTGTTTAAATTCTGTTTTTATTGTGTTCAGTTGCATTGCTGTCCCTGTAGTTATATAATCCAAAATCATGCACTGCTAATGTCAGGTCTGCATGCAAAAGTGTAGGTGGTATAATCACAGTACTTCATGTTCTTCAAAAAAAAAAGACAGCTTTATAGCAACAATTGGAAGAGGAGCTTGAAGGCAAGGGTTGCCTGACAGACAGGAGAAATAGGCTGAATAATGTGGTCTGCTGAAGTCTATTATAAGCTTTAAATTGGCCCCAGAGGGAGGCTTAAGGATGCAGTGTGTTTGCAACCACTGTCACACATTTACTCCCAGACTGGAACTTGACAGCAGAAGAACATCTGACCTGAAATTAACCCAAATGCTCTTTGCACAACCCCTGAAAATTACTGACCTCCAAGAAAACCTCATTCATTGCTCTGAATTAGAGCTGTTTGGAATTGTCCCAAGGCTTGTTTTCTGCCACTGATTCTCCAGCCATGTAATTGCTGTTCAGACATGCTGAAAGCTTTTGAGCAGACAATATTTATTAGAAGGATATGAAAGCTCCAATACTGTATTTGACAGACAGTTTCCTAAATCTTTGCACTAGAAAATATATCAAGCTGTTTGAGGATTTAAGTGTTGTGTGCCCAGTGGGAAGTAGTACGGTCCAGCACTGCATGGCTTCTGCCCCTTTCCACACATTCAGAACTAATACAACAGACAAGTTGGCATTAGACCATCAGACATCACTCCAGACATCCCCCTGCTCTGTTAGTCAGAGAGAGAGAGAGAGAGAGAATCAGACACAGTCACATCAGTTCTTAATGCTTGTCTTGTCCTGTTCTATTTTGATGCGAGGTAGGTGTTTCTACTCACCACTTCTTTTCTTCTCTTGTTGTTCCTGCGTGGGAGGGCCATGCTACACTGCCTCTGCCCTGTTAGGGCTTTAAGAAGAGCCCAAAATAATTGCCTGTCCTCAAACTCTCCCTCTCCCAGCACCTCAGAGTGTCAAGAGAAAGGAAAATGCTACAAGAAAGAGATAGATAGTGTATGCGCCTCTACATGAGGGACACAATTCTGCGGGAAACATTTAATCAGATTTGGTTTGAGTTGTCCATGTCTGATGCCTGAATGAGTATCATAATGCATAAATGATCCGCCTGCCAGCTATCGTTTGTTCATTTCCTAATTATATAAATGAAAATACCTAAGTGTGAAATTAAAGGGATAGTTCAGTCTAAAATGTCCTGTTATCAATAACACTCATGTCGTTCCGAACCAGTATGATTTTCTTTCTTTCTTTCTTTCTTTCTTTCTTTCTTTCTTTCTTTCTTTCTTTCTTTCTTTCTTTCTTTCATATATAACCCTAATTCACACTTTGGAAAACGCTAATGTATATCAGTTACTCTTTCAATGTTTAAAGTGCCTCTATAATGCAGTGTAAAAAATATAGCTGTTTGTGAATGTAAAAGGTCTGCAAAGTTTTAGAGATCTAAGTGCATGACAAATAAAGTTATTGCCTGCTTAAAGAAAGAATCGATTCTGAACTGTTGAAACGAGTCAGTTCAGTTCACGACTCACTTCCTGTTACATACCTATGTAACAATGTAACAAATTTGCCAGCCTATGGTTTTCATTGGCTGCGCATGAACAATGACTACTTTGACCCGCCCTCAAACACTGTAATTGTAGCTGAGGCCTGGAAGAGTTTGGTTCGTGTTGTCGTCATGTCAAGAAGACTTTCACGGATCAAGAAATCCACTTTACATGCACTTCAAAAGGATCAGGACTCACGCTAGAATTGATACGGAAAAACCGATGCCATCATTACTGTTCGTATCACTCTGTGTATACAAGCACTGAGGAAGCCTCCAGAGCTGAAATTCAGTTATGGTTATGGCCGTTTCATTTCCGACACGCGCTGTAAGTGGTAGACCAATCACAACAGACTGAGCCTTCTGACCAACCAAAGCAGAGTATGCTTGTGGAAAGGAGGGGTTTAGAGAGACTAAATCTTCGAACAAACTGTGTGGGTGGGAAGTCGTGTTGATGACCAACAGCCTTGTTGGTTACCATCTGCTTTCATTGTATAGAAGAGAGCAGCTTGGACATTCTTCTAGGTAACTCCTTTTGTTTTTTATTGACGAAAGTAAGTCATACAGCTTTGGAACAACATGAGGGTGAGGAAATGAATGGAAATGGGGACATAATTTCATTTTAGGGTGAACTATCCTTATACTGTTTCAGGAAAAATCATACCAGATGTTGCTGGGATCTGACATGTCTCTTTATTCATCTTTTTCTCACTCTCTCCCTCTTTATCTCTCTCAGGTGACAGAGACAAGGTGCAAAAAGGTATGCACCTCCAAGTCAGATTTGCGCTCCAATGACTTCAGCATCGTAGGCTCACTGCCACGGGACTTTGAACTCTCAAACTTTGACTGCTACGGCAAACCCATCGAAGTCGGCGCTGCTTTGGGTAAATCACAAGCCAAAAACAACAAGAAGCCGCCACCTCCTAAACCTGTCATCCCCTCGGCAGCTAAGCGTGTAGATCTATATGCCCGTGCGATCTTCCCTTTCACCTTCCTATTCTTTAATGTTATTTACTGGTCTGTGTATTTGTGATTGTGTAAAGTTCAACCTGCTTTTGTTCAGTTAACCTTTTTTCTCTCCTTCGTAACGTTTCGGTCCATATAATTTTTTACCCCAGATATCAAACGGAGCAGTTATGCCAATGGTGTGCAGAGCGAAACAATGGGAAGAAACAGTATTGCTAAACAAAAGCAACATTTTCTTATAAAAAAGAGCGAAGGCATTGCTTGAAACGTTTGATTTTCAGATATTTATGCACAAAAAAGAGAGAAATTATTATCTTGCATGTGAAAATGGAATATATGGATATTAATATATTATATTTAAAACATTTAAAATTATTTTTAACCTACAGATCATCAGCTGTTAAGATGATGCTGAGACATTTGTACTGAAAAACACTGCCATAAGAACTGTCTTTTGATGATGTTTCTATTACAACAAGCATTCCAGAAATTACAAGCAAATGTATATATATATAAATACATCTCCTGTGCTTGTGAATCATCCATCAATAAATGGCCCAATGGCTCAGCTGACCTCCTGACCTGTGACTCTCTTTCCTGCTAAATCCTCTCTCAAGCTCATTGTATCTTGAAAAGGCAACTTATAGAATAAAAAAAACATGTTATTGTTATATATATATATATAACAAAACATATATCATATAAACCCTCAAAAAAATCCCTCAATTTCCCTAAGTACTTTTATTAGATAATGTTTGTAAATGCTTAACAGACACTGTCCTCTGCAAGTACATTAACTATTGTTGAAAGTTAAGGGACTGAAAAAGCTACTGTGCTAACTTTAGGAAACGTTTTCAAAACGGGTGGTTCTGAGGTCCACTTAACCAAAAACGTCTTAGCAGTTTGAACATGTTCAATTGAACAAACCCTGATAATGCTAATGGTGTCTCAAAAAACAACAACAAAAAAAAAAAAAATGTTTTATCATTTAAACCTATCGGATATCAATATAGTTCAATCAACATTAGTGTCTGATAAAAAAAGTTTTTTTTTACAGTGTTGTGGCGATAAATCATAATATCATAGTTAATTTAGCTGAAAACTATCAGTATTTTTCTATATAATGGCTGTTTAGAAGTTCCTGTTAATCTCTTTTAATGTGTTATACTGACCTAGCATGTAGGCTACTTGAGACCGAAGACACACAATAGGCTACACATCTTTCTGGATGTCATGGTTTGGCCTGTTCCTGCACCCAACCCAAGAACCAGTATTCATTATGCTGTGAAATATGCTGGCAGATTGACCCACGGGTGTCTTTGCACTAGTTGGAATATGAAATCTGTCTGGAATGTAATGAAGCGTGGTGAATGGAGAATGCCCCACCCCTCCCTGCCACAAATAGGCCATGCCAATAAATCTAAGAGAAACCTGGAGTTGTTTATATAAAAAGGGAAGGGCAATTGAAAGGAAAATTGTCTTAAACCTGACCCCCCCCCATTGTCTTTGTGGTGGTATACACAGAGTTGCAGAGCGAATGGTTAGTTAGTTGCTATGGCAACAGACACAGAGACAGCAACTGCGTGATTTCGCTGATATATTTGACTGTGTCTGGAGCCAGGTTTGCTTTTGAAACCTTTAAAGCAGTCACATTAGATGCTGGAGAAAGTCATCTCAGCCAGTTCTTTCCTTATAAAGACCATCATCTGAAAATGTTTTTGATTAGCCATTGTGTATTTTAAGTAGCCTACTTTAGTTTAACTTAAGGTTTATCAAAAGCCTCAGACTTCCAAATGTTAAGATGCACTATAGAGCCCCCTAGGGGTACAACTTATGAACTAACTCACAAAAGAGACAATCGTGAAGTAAAGCTCAGTAAACCTATATGCAAAACCATGCCAATGTGTGTTTGAGAGTGGTGAAAAAACTATTCGCAGACGTATGAAGTTCTCAGTTATCGGGCAAATTACTTGATATGTGGCCTGTTTCTTCCCTCTGCATCCTCCTCCACAGTCATTTGACTAATTACTGTGGTAGCGCCGCTCTTTGTGCAACTAGACGGACTAACATGGAGGTGGAAGCCTTTGAATAGGCTACAGTATATGGATATCAGTTTCATAAAGCAGCCCTCGTGAAATGGTTCACTCTGTGTCCAAGTGCATTATTTCCTTTTAAAATAATTTGATAAATTCGTGACATAGGCTATATCACTTTATTATATAAAACCTATTTAGTTAGAATAATTTTTTAGTAAATTTAAATTTACATAATATTTTATGTTTTATCTTAAACCCCCAAAATGTCAGGTGGTGCAACTGTCCGAACAAATGAACAGACTAAAGAAAACTATTTAAAATGGCGTCTTAATAATAAAAAATTAAAAACTAAATACTATGGCATCATTGTAGGGTTTAAACCTTTCATATAAACACATTTTATTGCTAAATATCAATAATAATAACAAATCCCAAACTCGAGCACAAAAAAATATGACTGTGCACACAAATCAGCACGTTGCAAGGAGAAATAACAAAACTGCGAGTCCTGACAGGTCTCACACGTGCAGATCTGAACACATGCCACTTTATGCACAGTAGTCAGTTTTGACAGGGGGCGGGGTACAAACAGTTAACAAATGCTATTGGTTTCTGGCCTTCTCTGAAACTCTTATTTTGATGGACTTATTTTAAATAATATTCTTATTTTGTTTAATTTCGTTAAAGATATACGTTTTCTTTTGGAGTTTATATGTCTTAATAGCTGTAAGATTCTTTCTGCAGAAGGTTTCCATTAAGGCAAACATGCACAGTTTCATAAATGTATGATGCCTGGGGGGCTAACAGCAAATTATAAACGGTCAGCTATTTAAAATGAAAGATGAAGGTTGTGATATTAATGTTGTACACTAGTGGAAGCCACAGGATCTTTTAAGGCTTATGTTTTTCCTATCAGTTTCCATCCCTTTGAATGGAAATGCATTGATCTAGTTAATTTGTATAATACTATGGTTTACTGACAGTAGTTTTATATAAGTGGTGTAGAAATATGTGAAAGGCTTATAGATCATTAAATTATCTTTATTTTATTTTATTTCCAGACATGATTAAAATATATTGCTGTCTTTTGAAGAAAATACATATTTTAAGATTTCTCTAAAGACTTCGAAACATAAAAAGACAGCACATTCTCATATAACCTGACACCAGCTTAGAAGCACCTGCATCACAAGAATTATTCCATTTATGTATTTTTATATAGGCTATTGACAGTCGAAGATTGAAGGTTGGGGCCAGATTGAAAAGGTAAAATCTTTTCAGAAATGTGTCTCAGAGGTTTCAAAGTTATTTTCAGCAGCTTCAGCTTGCAGTTGTGTGCTTGAGCATGACACTACTCAGCATGTGTTTCCAAGCCCACCCACACGCGTTCGCCTCTGCGTTTTCTCCGTGATTGCTGTCTCACACATTTGTTTCAAGCAGCTTGTCTTGATTCCTGCTGGTTATCTGTCCTCCCACCCCACAGGTCAGTTCACTCTGTAACCTATATCACATATACTACTGCCTAATACAACCTGAACACACACTGGGTGGGGTGGGGGTGGAATGACTGCCTCTTCTTCCTTGCAGTTTCCACACCCAACACCCTTTATTATAATGAAACGGTATGAAAATTTCATATCACAATTATAGGGACTTAAAATTATCGTGGTTATCAGAATTAACACTGTATTGTTAAAATGGTCTGGAAATGTTCAAAAAGTACTAATACACAGTGCTGCTAATTTTATTTGTTGTTAATTTGTTTTCTATGTTATTTTTGTTTGCATAAATATTAAAAATAATAACATTAACAATGACAGTCAGGTCTTAAATGAACAAAATTTGTTGGTTGGGTGATTAACACACTAAATGTTCAAATAAAAATCATTTTATGAAATGATAAACCTCGCATTTCAGCATTTAAAGCATTTTTAAGAAAAGGAATGAGTCTAAGTGATTATCCATGAATAATTCTATAGATAACCGGGTTCTTTTCATTTGATAAAAAAAGGTTCTATAGCTATAAGGAGATGCAGATTTCATGTTTAACGAATTATTTAATGTTTTTTTTTCCTTGTGATAAAGGATTTTACGAGATGTTTGATACATGCACTAATTCAAAATAAAATGAATTAAAACTAGAAAAATTAAAACTAAATGCATAAAATGATCCATAATAGGAACCCCTAATGCTTGTGTCACAAACACAGGAGGAGACAGACAGGTTTAGGTGCACACAGTGTTTATTAAAAGCAGAGTGGTGGTGGAACAATGGGAACCAGATGATGGTGAGACGATGGTGACTTGTAGAATGATGATGGTGACTTAGCTGGCGATGACTGAAATTAATTCTCTGTGCAGGTGACGAGTGAACACAAAGACAGGCGATCTGCATCAGGATGATGGACGGAAGACGGACAGGAGATGATAAAGGACGAGACGATCTCTGGTGAGTAGATTGGTAAGAAGTCTGACATAAAACAGTGTATACTGCAACGAGACCAGACGAGTGAAAGGTGAACGGGGCATATAAAGGGTGTGTAGATGAGGGAGTGCAGGTGCAGCGAGTCAGTACTCTGGTGATTGTGAACAAGTGGGCGGGTCCTGGTGATTGAGTGATGATTGGGGCTGTGACGGTGTGGCTGACTCCGTGACAGTACCCCCTCCTCCATGGCCGGCTCCTGACGGCAGACGGACTCTGCGACGGGGTCGGCCACGACCTCGGGGGACTGGACGGTCATGGGGATCTTCATGGAACTGGGTGAGTAGCAACGGGTCCAGGATGTCATCCCGAGACACCCATGAGCGTTCTTCTGGACCATATCTCTCCCAGTCGATCAGGTACTCAAGGCAGCCGCCCCGTACATCCGCCTTGCAATTCTTGGTACCGGGTCGGTAGGTCACAGTGAAATCGAACCGTGTGAAAAATAGCGCCCAACGGGCTAGTCGTGGGTTGAGCCGCTTGGCCTCTCGAGATACTCTAGGTTCCGGTGATCGGTAATGACATTGAAGTGGTGATGAGCTCCCTCCAGCCAGTGTCTCCATTCCTCCAAGCCGAGCTTGATGGCGAGCAGCTCACAATTTCCGATGTCGTAGTTCTGCTCCGCCAGGGACATCTTCTTGGAATAGAAGGCACATGGATGAAGTCGAGGAGGCTCACCCTGCCGCTGGGATAGCACTGCTCCAACCCCGGTGGTAGACGCATCAACTTCGACCATGAATGGGAGTTCTGGATTAGGGTGCAGCAGGATTGGAGCAGTCGTGAAGGCATTCTTCAGGTGTAGGAAGGCTTCGGTGGCCAAGGGGTTCCAGGACAGAGACTTGGGCCGGTTCCTGAGGAGTGAGGTGAGAGGTGAGCTGAGGAGACTGTAATTCTGGATGAATCTTCGATAGAAGAAGTTCCTTGGCGGTGACAGTTTAGGGCCAGTTGTGAATGGTGTCCACCTTCCTCTGGACCATCTGGATACCTTGTTGGTCGATGATGTACCTGAGGAACTGGAAAGATGGCGTGTGGAACTCGCACTTCTCCAACTTGAGTGTAGTGTTTTCTCAGCTTCTTGAGGACCTGCGTCACGTGGTGGCGATGTTCGGCCAGGTTCCGGGAGTAGATCAGAATATCGTCGATGTAGACGATGACGAAGTGTTGGAGGTACTCCCGGAACACTTCATTTATGTAGCCTTGGAATACGGAGGGTGAGTTGGACAGGCCATACGGCATTACCTGGTACTCGTAGTGGCCTGCCGGAGTAATGAACGCCGTCTTCCATTCGTCACCCTCGTGTATCCGAATGAGGTTATAGGTGCTCCGCAGGTCCAGCTTGGAGAAGATGCAAGCCCCACGGAGCTGTTCCAACGTGGCAGGAACCAGAGGAAGAGGATAACTGTATTTAACAGTCTGTGCGTTAGGGGCCCGGTAGTCGATACACGGCCGCAAGCCTCCGTCCTTTTTTGCCACGAAGAAGAAGCTGGATGCGGCAGGGGATGTCGATGGATGGATGAAACGTTGTTTGAGAGCCTCCTGAATGTACTCCTCCATGGCCTTCTGTTCCGGGATGGACAGTGGGTAGACTTTACCCTTAGGTGGCGTTGCCCCAGGCAGCAGGTCGATGAGGTGGTAGACGGGTCGCCAACCATTTGCTGAATACATCCTGGAATGCCCGGTACTCTGGAGGGACTTCAGTTTTACTCTCAGTCTCTGGGCTTTCGACGGAGGTGGAGTTCAGCTGGAGACTGGATGAAGATTTAGAGAGATATCGACAGGTTTGACGTGTAGACGGTTTGATCACAGATGACAGACAGTTCTGGAAGCAGGAATCACTCCATTGTAGAATCTCTCCAGAGATCCAATTGATGGTGGGTTCATGCTGGGTCATCCAGGGTGGCCCAGGATGATGTCAGCTGTGGATCTTTCCAGCACCAAGAACGAGATCTTCTCCTCATGCAGGCAGCCGACACGTAGCGTGACTGTGGGCGAGAAGTGGCGGACACGACCACGACCCAGCGACCCTTGCCGAGGATGGTGTAAATGGCTAATTCTTGTGAGCAGCATTTCCTCTGGAGGTTGAGTCTTTGGAGAAGTTGATGAGAGATGAAGTTCCCTGTAGACCCGGCGTCGATGAGAGCTTGCGCTGAAATGAGAAGTTTTGGGGTTCGAATTTGGACAGGTGTGCAAGTGAGAGGTGCAACTTTGGGCAGAAAATGGATGGTACTCACCGCTGGGCATGGTGGTCATATCGGGCAGTTGGTGATATGACCTTCTTCCCCACAATACAGACACAAGTGCTATGTTATTCTTCTTTGATGCTCAGTGTTGGTAAGTGTTTACCTGCATGGGTTCTAGTGCTGGAAGGGCGACAGATGGAGAGATGGGCGGAGGATGCGAAGCGGGTTAATCCAATGAGTGGGCTGAAAGACGTTGAGAGATACGCAAAGCTTTCTGAATGAAACTCTCCAAACCGACGGTGTCATCATAAATGATGGTGGCGCACTTCCGGGTTCTGACTCTGGCGATAGGCTGTCAACAGGGCCGTCTCATTCCAGCAGCTACATGCCACCAACGTGCGGAACTGCAGAGCATAAGCATTTATAGAAGTATTACCTTGGCGGAGGTTGAACAGCGATCATGGACAGATAATTCTGATGCGGTTTGACCGAAGACTTCCTGGAAGTGACTGATGAAGGATGCCAATGAAGTCGTGACATAGCCGTTGGCGTGCCAGATGGATTGGGCCCAATGGAGTGCACATCCAGACAGCAGGGAAATCATGAAGGCGATACGCGCCCGTTCGGTGGAGAAAAGCTGTGGTTGCATTTCAAAATATAGTGAACATTGTACAAGGAACCCGCTGCAATCATCCGCCTCACCGTTGTATGACGCTGGTAGGGGCAATGGGACTGGCAGAGGCAGGTGGTGAAGGAGCGGGTGGTGCAGAGGAGAGAGTTTGCTGAAGCGCCTGCACAGGTTCGGCAAACTGATCTGGTGGATGCTCCCCGCTGGTTCTAACAGGACTCTGCAGGATGTTCTGGTCTTCTGTCACAAACACAGGAGGTTTAGACAGACAGGTTAAGGTGCACACAGTGTTTATTAAAAGCAGAGTGGTGGTGGAACAACGGGAACCAGATGATGGTTAGAGGGTGGTGACTTGTAGAATGATGCTTATTTTTTTGATATGCTTGCAGAAAAAAGGCTTACCAAAACAAAGGTACTGGGTTGTCACTTGTCACTTTTTCTGGGTTGGTAGATGCACCGGGAACCCGATTATAGCATTTAAACATGGAAAAAGTCAGATTTTCATGATATGTACCCTTTAAGTTTTAGCGTAATGTCACGTTGATCAATACGCCATTTCATGTTGCATTTTTATTGGCTAGTTAGTAGACGTAGGTCCTAGCAGCAAACACACTGGCTGCATCAGAAATCACATACTTTCCTACTGTGTAGCCTATAGTAGGCCAAAAAACAGTATGTGACAAAAGTAGTATATCCAAATTCACAGTACTCATAAAAGAGTAGGCAAATAGTACCCAGATGACCCACTTCGTCCGTTGAGATTCTGAAGTGTGCATACGATGGACACTTTACTATCCCATGAGGCCCCAGGAGAGGATTTATGAATGGCAATAAAGCCATGCACTGGTAGGTCACATGATAATGACAGCATAGTAGTATGTCTGGATTTCATTCATACTACACCCATTCATACTACAACATACTTCTTTTTAGCAGTCGTGAAGTAATTACTTATTCAAAATAAGTACTTATTCAAGAGAGTATATAATTTCGGACGCAGCACTTTGAGATGACCATGCTAAATTTCTGACACTGTCAGAAAATTATTGCAGGCTTTCTTTGGCCGCAAGACCATGACAACGGCCGTCTTTGAACCTCTCTCACTGTACGATGTAGGACCATGCACAGTTTAGGAGCCATGACCACAGAAATCGCCATGATTGGTCTTAATTTCGTCTGAGACAGCCAAAAATCGTACAGTGTGCAACAGGCATAGGTTCTATATGAAGTGCCTGACAGGACCCATTAAGGTTCTATATAGAACTATTTCCTCTAAGAGTGTATAGTTACATATCTTTAGCTGATGTTAATATGGCTGATGTCATTAGGTATTTATGATAAACTGGCAATATTTCATTCAAAGGTGTTTCTGTAAATCAGAACGGGTGGCACTGGAAAAAATTTATTTGAAGCAATGTTCCCAATGCAGAATTTTACAGTGTCATTGTTTCTTATCCACGCATGAGTGAATTCAGAGTGGTCAAATTTTATCATGAGCTGAGACTGATGATAAGGTTTGATATGGAGTTTGTGCGCACAATATATAGTGTGTGCATAAATTTGGTCTTGGTGTTTGAAACGGCTGCCATCTTTCAAATGGAGGCATGACAGAACTGGATAGGGCAGCAATGAGACGGAATAATGTGTGGAGGAAATGGATGATGAGAGCTCATTTTTTCTCCCTCTTTTTGTCTTTTTCATTCTCCATCTCTTCCTCTAAACCCCAATTCACTGTCGCTCTCTTTCTGACCAGTAAGACTGCATGTTGCATGGGTGACACTGCTGATTATGGCCTCAATGTCATGTCACCATGGATTAGAGCAGCTGCAGTCTACAGCACACATATATGGGGGAAGGTCCATATGCTTAAATATTACCAAATGCTGAATTATCAAAGATTTGGAAACATTACTATTTTTAATGTTTTTGAAAGAAGTCTCTTATGCTTGATTTCTTATACAGAAAAAAACTGTAATATTGTGAAATATAAAAATAAAATGATATATATATTACTCCAGTCTTCACAATTCTAATATTCTGATTTATTATCAATGTTGGAAAAAGTTGTGCTGCTTAATATTTTTTTATAACCTGTGTTATTTTTTTTCACGATTCTTTGATGAATAAAAAGTTTAAAAAGAACAGCATTTATTTAAAAAAGAATAACGTCTTTTTCTTTCTTTTTTTTTTTGAAAGAAATTAATACTTTTTTTCAGTAAGGATGTTTTAAATTGATAAAAAGTGATAGTAAAGATTTATATTGTTTGAAGACTGGAGTAATGGCTGATGAAAATTCAGCTTTGCATCACAGAAATAAATTATTTTTTAAAGTATATTAAAATAGAAAACCATTATTTTAAATTGTAATAATATTTTTCTAATATTACTAATATTAATATTACTGTTTTTCTCTTTTTTTTTCTCTCTCTTTTTTTAACCATTGGTGTCATGATTCCTGTCTTGTGTTCCACTTGTTTTGTGTGTACTTTTGTAATTTCCTGTCTTGTGCTAAGTCTTGTAGTCCTATGTAGTTTTTCATGTTGATTAGTCTCCCCAGGTGTATCTTGTTTCCTCATTTCCTAGTTAAGCTTGTTTGCTGTGTTCCCTGTGTATTTATAGCCCTTGTGTTTCACTTGTTACTTTGTCAGTTGTTGGACATGTATGGTTGCTTCTAGTTCGGTCATTCTCGTGGTTTTGTTTCTTTATCCCTGGAGTTCTTTATTATTTGTGTGTTATTTGATTAAAACCCTGCAGATAGATCCTCACCTTCGCCTGCTTTCTCCAGCACGTTACAATTGGAGTTTGATAAGATTTCAGCAAACTGTACAATATCATGTTCAGTGCATGCCTTGTGTAAAAGTATCTAAAGCAAAGCCAGAAAGACAAACACACTAGCATGTGATATAGCTATAGGCTAAATCATGCTGTATCATGTGAACTTCTGTCAGTGTGTCACACTTAGGTCCATGCCATGCGAAATGGCCATTAGTCCTGCAGCCAATCTCCTTGCCCACTGCATGACCTTTCTACTCATATATGGGTAGATTCACGGTGGCTTATCCGAGAGGATAGAGCAGTAATGTGTTAATGTGAGGACGACCCACTTGATAAACAGCCATGAGCATGAAAAAGGACATTGAAGAGTGCTAGAAGACACAGAGAGAGAAAGCGAGAGCATGAATGTGTCATGCACAACAACATATACTAAAGCTTAAATGGATCAAATTATAGTTCAGACTAAGTTACATGGCTTTCTCCTTTTCTTAATTCTACAAAGACATATATTGGGCAAACATGGTATAGTTTGTGTGGCTTGATGACTAAACACCATTGTTTACAGAGATTCAGCATGTTATATTAAACTGTCTTTCAGTTCAGACATAAGATCTTCCAGGGAATTTTAGCCATACTGATTGAAGTTAAAATATGCTTGTGGTTAGAAGTTACTGTACCTGAGCCTGGATGATTAAATGTGGTTAAAAGCCCCCTCTTGGGTTATGGTTATCCTCACCTTTCTTTAGATAAACACATTGTCATTTTTTCATCATGAAATATTTAATTTTCCATTTATCACTTGAGTGAGCTCCATTTTTATATTTGCAATTTAACTCTGGAAGACCTTGCAGCCTGGGATCTTGTTTTAGCAACTCATGCAGTATGGAGCTTGGGCCGAGGGGAATGAAACTGGGACATGGAAGTTGGGGAGCTGTAAGAGGTGATGATTAAGGTGTTGCTTGTGGTCTGTGCTAAAAGGAGGTGGAGGCAAACAGAACAGTTTCCAAAATCCAATCAGATATCTGTGAGCAGTATTCATTGCCATTATATATTCAGCAATGAAAGCAGTCAGGGGTTTAGCGTGCTGTGATGTACACTGCAAAACTATGGCACAAAGAGTTGTAGTACAGAGGTACAAACTATACCTAGGGTTATTGGTTGGGACAGGTGTAATAAACATCATGCAAACCGATGATCCACACACACATATATACACATATGAGTGCACAAATAGTGTGAAAAAAAAAAGACTGGTCTCACAGGAGGTTCAAAGCTGTGCAATGCAAAATATTCTGTGAAATTTTAATGACTTTGTTTCATCACAGACATGGACATCCAGAGAAATAACGAAGTGTGGCTATATGTTCGGCTCATCAAATCAGGTCACTTTTCATGTAATTTGTTTTGTGGAGGTGAGAGGGACCTGTCCATGGTCCTGAATGCAATGCAACTTCTATACATCAGAGATCTGGCCAAAATCTAGGAAGTCCAGTATTCTAGAACAGGATATATAGCGAGTGGGGTGAATGGTGGGAATGACTCAAGGGCGCACAGATCCAATTTCTAATTTTATGGGGCTCACAATAAATTCTAATTTTATTTTGAAAAAGTAAGAGGCCCAGAATGCCTAGATACAGCCCTCTTTACATACACTGCAGTACTTCCATGGAGATATTCTCTATATTTAGCCTATATGGATGGTAAAATAAAATCTGTCTCATTTAGCACTTTTTGTATGACTATAAAATATTCATTCATTTATGATCGCCTGTTCTCATTGAGTGAGTCATCACATTTTAAAAGGGGAAATGGACCAGAATATCTATCAGCCAAGTCCATTTTCAACTGGATAAATTAAAATAACTAACCTCTTTCTTTCTTTCTTTCTTTCTTTCTTTCTTTCTTTCTTTCTTTCTTTCTTTTATATATTTGTTGGGCTTAAATAAAATAAAAAGTGGTTTATATGCCCAGAGTTCGTAAAAAATAAATAAAATAAAATGCTGAAATTATTGACAATAAAAATGTATGGGGTATGTAGCTTGGCACGCTCTTATTATTATTTATTTGAAGCAATTTTGTTTAGAAATCTTATTCATATTTGAAAAACCTTTGTCAGCCCAATCAAAGTCAGTGGCTGCTTCCGAAATTGCATAATGTTCCTACTAAATAGTAGGCGAAAAACAGTATGTGACAAAAGAAGTATGTCTGAATTCACAGTACTCATAAAAGCAGCATTTTAGTATTTTTACATGATGGTTACACCACCTTGTATAGCACTCGATATTTCAAATAGTGTTTATAAAATGGTTTAAAGGTTTATCAAAACTGTATGTAAGCAAAATGAACTAAAAAAATAAGAACTTGGCACGTGTGTTTTAAACTAGTTTATATATAGCTAAAGTTACCGCTGACCACTGACCAGTGTTTCGTTATCATTCGTCACCAGTTACCGTGGCGTGAATGCAGCGTTCTGTATGTTTGTGAAGGTAATATCAACTCATAGGAAGGCGCGCGAATAGGAGCAGGAGGGAGAGAGTGGGAGAGTGGGGTGAGAGAGAGAGAGAGAGAGAGAGAGAGAGAGAGAGAGAGAGAGAGAGAGAGAGAGAGAGAGATAAATCTGCATTATTCTTCCAGAAGCGGGACTGAGGCAGGAGTCCGCGATAGAGGAACCACCTGCAGGCAGCAGCCGCTCTCATTCTCCAGCAACGCCTCAATATGTTACGGATTTGATTGAACACTGTGTAAACGACAAATACTTCCTTCATACAGTGGGTGAACACACACTGGCGTGGAGATGCAACAGTTAAAGAATTTATCGATTTGTCTCATTTCCCTTTTATGTGGGTTGTCAACTGGAGGCTCTCCAAGTGTTCAAATTGGTACGTTTAATATGGACGTCATTTGTGTTAAATCAGCGTTTTTAATTCGTGTGAACGGTATGATTATTTTCAGCATATTTTGGTGTGTGTCGTGCAGGGGGCTTGTTTCCGAGGGGAGCTGATCAGGAATACAGCGCGTTTCGGATCGGAATGGTTCAGTTCGGAACGGCTGAATTTAGACTGACGCCTCACATCGACAATCTGGAAGTAGCTAACAGTTTCGCTGTAACTAACTGCTGTAAGTTATGTCTTCTTTTTTATATAGATACATGTGATTGCATAGTTTTTACAGCTGTTCGTTTTTCTACATTTCGTCAGTGTTAATGGATAGTTTGTTTGCATGCTGAAGTTTCAGTGTGGCTATTGGTAGGAATTTGTGTATAGCAGGATGTGAAGTTGGTTTCCACAGTAACGGAGATGAGCACGAGCTCACATCATCAGAAGCAGCTTAACCATTCTATTGTCTTCGGTAAAGAAAACGCTATACAGAAATAGCATACTATATTTTTTGTTACTAGAACCAAGCTTTTTTGACGTTATCACGAATATCTTTTTACGTATAAAAATTACATAAAAAATATATATATAGGCTATAGGATATTATGTATTTATGTTGTCGCATTTGACCCGGATTTGAACAATTTCACAATTTTGAACCGGATTACGACTTTTCACCTTTGGCCCTTTAAAAAAAAAAAAAAAAAAATTATATATATTTTTTTTAGATTGAACCACTCACACACTTTTCTCTTTAAGTTTGGGTCCCAGTGGCATTTTTCTAAACATCTGTAATGGTTGTTTTGCATAAGCAGGGAGGAATGGATTTGTTAAGACATATGTTCAAATTTGTCCCATATTGACTGCTCCAATCACATATTTGTTATGAGTTATTATGAAATGCAAAAGTGATTATTTGATTCATTACATTTTGTACACATTTTGCACAAGTTATGTTCCAATGATCTTTAACAATTATTGTAATATTATTGAGTTATTCAATGAACATTCAATTTATATATATATATATATATATATATATATATATATATATATATATATATAAATAAATTGAATGTTCATTGAATAACTCAATCTAATATTACAATAATTGTATATATACATATAGTGTCTTAGGATAATATAAAGATTAATGTCGCAGAAAGCATAGGCTACAAGAGTGTCCATTTATCTGAATAAATTACCCGCTTAACTCAGGAGGTTTATAATGCAGACGAAATGTATAAATATACAGACATTTGAAACTATGCCACAATATTTTTTTGTAGGATTTTTTGTGGTCTATCAGTATCACAAGGCTAGAAAATGTCATACGGTTGATTTGCATTCACATATTAGCTGTTTTAACGTGGGTAGCCTGTTGAGCTTCAAATGGTCAAAAGAGTAGAAAGAAGACATTTTCAATGTATGAGAAACCTCTCTTACATTTTCTGACCATCACTGCATTAGATTTAATCAGCAAAGAACTTTATGAGATGATCATGAATAAATGAAGCCTTTATTAAGTGGATCACTTATATTCAAGGATTTCATTAAGTATTCAGTGGGCTGTTGCTAAGCAATATTTCGAAAATGATTCTTGTTGAAGTCTCTTCAAGAGGATCAGTTACATTTTTTATTTTCAATTATTTTTCTCAAAAAGACTACATATCTAAATCATTTGCAGAACTTTCTCATAACAACCTTATGAGAACATTCTATTTGATGTTTTAGTTTCCTATTCAATACAGATGCATTTTTAGAATTAGTATTCTTTGATATTGTTAATAATGATAGTGTAGCACTTCATTTGTTGTGCTTATTCTTGAAAAACGTACTTTAGCACTGAATTTCTTCCCCAAGATGAGTGTTATGTGTTAACATTTGGTCTGTCGGGCGTCGTTCATTTTATTTCTCAAACATAAAAACCCCTAGATGGCACTATGCATTTACAGGCACTGCTTTATCGTTTTCAATCTTTCCCATACAGTTTAGTGTGTCTTTTTAAAAGCAGTTGGGGAGAATGTGTCCATCAGTCATATTTAATCTGGACCACACTAAATGTCATTTACACTTGCTTTACTTAAAATGAATAATTTGAAGAGCACAACCGATGATATGATTCATAATGCAACACTGCTTTTTGGTCTCTGGTATATGGAAGACTTCATGGGTCTTGTTGGTTTGAAAAACATTTACTCTCTAAACCTGACATTTGCTCTGTGTTGTCGGTTAGGCATGAGTCAGTTACAGTCATTCTTGTTACTGAAGTATGACAACTTGAGAACAAATACTGTGAATGGCCCAGTGTTAAATGGCTGTTCTAATGAGAAAAACTACAAGATATGCCACCTTGGTATGAAATGCAGCTAATGAGACTCTTCTCCTTTGAAGCTATAGCTTTTGGCAAGATGCTGTGTATTATTATATTAGCACTTATCCTCAGATATGAATCAACCCACATACTATATAACCCGAAAGGCATTGATGGCACTTGTACTATCATGTAAATATGGTTGTTTGCCACATCCCAACTTCAAATTGATTCAAATTGACCACTCAGAAATATGTTTATGTGTTAGAGTAACATATTTTCTATTGCTTTACAAGAAAAGTTGTCACAATTAATGGTAGGTTAAGAGTTAGCTGCAACGACCATGTTATGTTCTGATTTGACCATGATTGCTTGCTCACTTCACTGAACAAATAAAAAAATTCTAAATAGGAATGGACTAGACTGAATGATAAAACACCCCAGCTTTAAACATAAAAGCTTTATGTTTGCGCAGGGCCTCCCAGTCTAATTTAGTGGATTTATGATTCATATTTAAATGCATATATTTGAGTCAAGTAAGCAGATGTGCTGGTCAGCTTTCCTTAGCCCTTCCATCTATCTGGAAGATATATCTGGAGCACGTTTGCTGACATCGCACAAAATACAACACAGATTAGTTGTAGATAAATACATTTAAAGAGTCTGCTGCTCCTTGACATTTCTTGAAGATTAATTGTCAAATTAATTGGATGGAAACTGTATCAGCATCTCACTATATTGTACACAGTGCTGGGTAGTAATTTATTACATGTAATCTAGATTACATAATCAGATTACATGTAGAAAAATTAAGTACTTGTAATCTGATTATATTTTGTTTTAAAATACTCGTAATCAGATTACAGTTACTTTTTATGGATCACATGTTATTCTCACAATGGCAGTAAATTATTTATAATACATTGATTCTACTTTGGAACTACTTTTTTTAATCGTATATAAGCCTGCTGCTATATGTTCAGAATATCTTCTGGGTTTGTGGAGCCATCACTGAAAACTGAGACCCACACAGCATTTGATCACTGGATTTACAGAAATCATTTCACTTTTAAGAAGTGTTTACTCAGCATTGCATTTGCAACACTGCATATCTAATCAACTCCTGACAAACACAATAAGTATTATTTGAATTATGCTTCAGTGAGTCATTTAACTACAGTATGTATTACTGTCTTTGGGAGGCTTTTGTCTTTCAAACACATTCAAATGTACAAATTCACGTCATTTTATATTTAAATGCAACATAAGGATTCCCCACTTTTTTTGTCAGCTGAAACTCCTTTGACCTAATATATTTACTCCCTAAAATTTTTAGTTTATAAGTTAGGTCAATAATAAAATTATGACAGTAAGTAAAATAATAAATAATACAATTACGTTCATGGTTCTCTGATGTCGGTTAATGGTCACATTACATGCAGGTAAACTAAATATATATTGCTTTTTTAGTAAATGTTTTATTTTGATTGTTTTCATTTTAAAATTATTTATTTTAATTTAACATTTAGCTTTACAATAAACTCACAAACCCCTTGCAGTTCCATCATGAACCCCATAATATTTAATGCACTTCATATTTTCTTTCTCTTTGTATCAGTATGATACTTATCCTATTCAAATCAATGTGATAATCGAGTTAGGTCAAAAGTATTCTGTAAGTACTCAAAAAGTTGTCAGATTATATTACCTTAAATGTGTAATGTAATGGATTATGTTACTAATACAGTTTTTGTCATGTAATTTGGAATCAGTAAAGGACTACAATTTGTAAATAATCTAGCAAGCACTGATTGTACAAATTGGTAAATGTGTGTTATGTATTCAACTTACACAAATTTATCCTAATAAAAATATATATTCTGAGCTTGGATATCAAAATATTTACTCAAGACTAATCTATGTGAAATCAATTTTGTACGTGCCATGACTCCTGTTTTCAGAGTACTTTCACAGGACATTCATTTGCATATAAGCGGACAAAATTCCACTTGGGAGCACTGACTGATATCCAGTGTGGTTTTGTACCTGGTTTTGGAAGCACTTCCAGTGCTGGATCATGTTCAGTCCATTTGTGCTTCACTAAATGTTGTAACCATGAAACCCCCAGATACTAAATCAGTAGTCTTAAATAGTGAGGACCCTATTCCCTTCCAGATCATTCAGTCTGGTTTGGGATTGTGAAGTCTATTAACCGTGGGAAATAAATTACGTGATCATGATCAATAGCTGCGTGGGTTTCAATCCTTGTCTCTTGTCAGTACATACATAAGTCGTTCGACTATCCTCTGCTAACTGGGTGATTCGATCCCTTTTCAATTAAAAAGACCTGCTGTTTTTTCCTACCTGACACAGCAGGGTTCTCAGGACTGCTCGCTCTGATCCGGCTGTCACACAGCAGCCTGGGAAAGGCTTTAGTGCTGCACTGCTGAGAAAAAAAGAAGCACGGAACAGAAAAAAGCATTAGAAACTGTGAATGATTTGAAGTCAGGGTCCAAAATAACTTTATGCCACATCTGCCGATGCCGAACGAATTGAGGACGTTTACTAGTCATAAATATTTCTTATTGCCCATGAAACTATATTTTGCATATTTTGTCTTAGTAAAATATAGTCCTTGTGACAGACTCTGTCTCTTGGTAAAACTGCACTTGACACATTATGACTCATCGTAAGTTTTTCATGTTTTTCTCAGGTTTTCTCATGTTTCCATTTTGGTGGCTTAATGCATGAAATAATCCACATTAGTATTGTCGCAAGAAGTTCTGAAAAAAAAAAAAAAAAAAACTTTAGGCTCAGCTAAACGTCATCTTTTCCACCAAGGTAAAAGCGATAGATCTTTTTTTTTCTTTAGTAGATGGTTTGACTTGAATTGCTCAGATAATTTACATCAACAAGGGTCAAATGATCATTATTATAGGCCTACTTCATTTAAAACCAGGAAATCCAAAAAAGAAAGATGAAAATTCCTTATGGCAGTTATGTTGGGAAGGTGTCTTGTCTTCAGTGAAGTGCAGTTCTTTCATCCCCCGCCCCGCACAGGGATGACCCCCGTCTATTAAAAGCCCTTTTTTCCCCTGGCTGCAGCCACATAACAGAAATGGGCTGCATAAATTATCTGACAGTTCGATTTCCACTTTTTCCGGCCTTCTCATACAGAGGGAAACAGTAATTGTGTGGCATTCAATAAGAGCTTTTAAGACTGAGCCATGTGAGACAGTGCAGCTTTGTCATATTTCTGCGTAAGTCCAGTATATCATCTCATCATGACAAATGAGTGAGAGTCAGAACTGGTCAACATCTCAATTTGGCCTATTTTAGTAGTCTGTGCTCCATTCAGCTATGGCCAGAGGTGGTTCACACCTGCGATCCATGTTTAAAAATGGATAAAATGGTTTATAGCTTTGAACTAGAGCTGCACTATTCTGAATAAATTGAGAATCACTATTTTTTTCTTGCGATTCTCATGATTCTGGAGAATTATATATTTTTTTATTTCAGTGATTTATAAAACCTGAAAATTAGGCTTGCAGAAAGAAAAACCTTGCAATATCCAGGCTTCTGAGGTTCCGAAAAAAAAATTTCAATCTATTTTTAAAAATGTATTGAACCAGTTTAATAAATGATCCATTTACTCACTATAGGCAGTCACTTATTTGTTCTTGAATGAATCAGTGTTTTTGAACGACTTGATTTAATGAATGATTCAATAGGCTTTATGCCTATTGGTGGCTACAGAGAAAACTCTAATGTTAATTTTTGGTCATGACTTGTCTTGAAAAACTAATACAATTCGACAGCTGTCGTAATAGAAGTCACACTACAGGACTGTGAGTCAAATCTTCTGACTCTGCCAGAATTTCATCTGAGGTAAAATTTGATCACAGCGGTCATTAATCTGTCAAACTAATGATCAAAGACTTCAGATTTTAGCCTAGGATCAGAGAAATCTTTTAGGATTTGCTAAATTGGTCTCAGACAGGCAAATCGTGGCCAAAATGTACAGTGTGCAACTGGCTTAAATCATTGTCATTTGAGGCTGTGTGGGTGTTTGAATCAAGATCACAGTCTTTTTAACGATTAATTGTGGAGATGTATGTGCAATGCCATAAAAAAACATGGAAAAACAATGGCACAATTTGGGATTGTTACAGGTAAAAAAAAAATGCATTGAAGGCACCTGAGCTTAGGTTTCATAAGGCACATTCAATAACCTAATAAACAAACAAAGAAAAACAATTATAATAGAAATAAAATGAGTAAATAAAACATACTTTACAGACAAAAACTAATTTCTGAGATAATCCTAAAACTTGAAATGTGCATATTTTATGGACATTCTTGGGTACTTTTCACAGGAAACGAAGGGACTTCCAACTAGTATCCCTCACAGCCTGTGCTCCAGACTGTGCCATTGTTTCCATAGTGATGAGCTTCCCCGTTAGAGGAAGACTTTTCTAACACCCTGTGGTTTATCTATCTGTTCCTGAGCTTGTACACTTGCCACTGAGAACTCCCTCAATGAGTGAGTGTGTGTGTGTGTGTGTGTGTGTGTGTGTGTGTGTGTGTGTGTGTGTGTGTGTGTGTGTGTGTGTGTGTGTGTGTGTGTGTTTGTATGTGTGGGTGGAATATGATTTGTCCTGCCAGAGTGTGAAATCAACTTCAACACACACACACACACACACACACACACACACACACAGGAAAACGCTCTATTCGACGGTCACCATGGAGATGCTGGGTTCCTTTTAAAGGGTTGCATTTACATAATGGAAATTGCATCTATCGCTGTCGCTCTGCTGTAATCCATATAAAGTGTTCATGACTGAAATTAAGCATGACTAATCATGGTTTCTCTCAGTTAGTTGTTACAGTGTGCATGTTTGATCAAGAATTCTCAGAAGTGAATTCAGAACAGTGTCTGAAAGTCTGCAAGCTGTGCCGGTATTCATGCAGACTGCATTATAATAAATTCTGCCAAAGTGCTTTTGCTTTTCCAATATACACAGACAATTACACTGTTTATAAAAGCTCAAGGAATAATTGATGGCAATATGACATAATTAATACAACTATTATAAAAGCACTAAAAATTCTAAGATTGGATCTGTTAAATTGTTTATTCCACTAATTATTATTATTAATAAATTGAACTGCTTATTGAGCATGAGTGTCTTTTGTGCACAGCTCATTTATATTAGTACTTGAGTCCTTGTGTTAAAATGATTTTCCCACTGCTAGGTGTGTTCTAAAACAAAATGATAATCTTACTCGATTCATGTTTTATCTGTCTGTTCCCTTAATCATTCTTCAAGTTAATTTCACAGCCTTTGAAACATTCAGCTTTCCCTCTCACACCATTGAATGTCTGGCGGTTGCTGTTTCTATGGCAACGGCACGTCAATAATGAGCAAACATCAAGTCTCATGTGTTTATTACACTGGACTCCGACTCGGAACGACTTACAGAAGCTTATTAGATGCTGTGACACACCAGTGCACTGCACTCTCTTCATCCAGCCATTTGCAGAATTTCCACATACGCACCTGCTCTGCATTCAGACTTATTTATTTGTGCCTGAATTCACTGATCGTGCCTCTAAAATCAGCTAAAAACCTAAAGCTCTTCAAAATTGTTTTTGTTTGTTGAAATAAAGCTGAAATAAAATACAAATTTTAAATGTAAAAACTTGAGATGAACTTGAAATGAGAAATGTTGCCTCAACGACTAACTGAAATAAAATATGTTTAAGTTAAAGTACTAAAATTATAAAACTAAAGTAAAAATAAATTTAAAATGATTAAAAAAAATCAGCTAAAAATTAAAACTGAAAATATAAAAATAAAAGCTATACTGTATATAAATAATACTAAAATAATGCTGGTTGACAAATTTTTAATAAATAATTGAATACAAATTGAACCATTATCAAGCAGTACAACATTTAAATTGACTTTTTGCTGTTATATTACGGGATAATTGATCCAAAAGAGTTATTTTTCTCATAAAGAAGAGAATATAATTTAAGAATACAGAACATTGTCTTTCCGGCCATGTTAAATGGGGTACTAATTAATATTTTATAACATTTTAAAGTTTAATAAAAACAAAATGATTTCCACCAAAAAAGTAAAAAAAATTAAATGGTCCCAAGACGTCTATTAAAGGTGATGTGTGTAATTTTTGAACCACTTGTTTCACCAAATGGAAGTGGGGAAAATGGAGAGAGAAGACTGTTTAATGAGGTTTCATGAAAACTCCCCCCGTCTGCCATTGGCTGAATACAGAGTTAGCCCCGCCCCAAACTCACATCATTGGTTAAGCTAGTGTTGCTGTGTCAGACTGGTATAATATTTTTTCCTGAATTTTTTATTGAGATATGTGAAAATAATTTACCATCAAAACAATCACATGCATTACTGAAGCATAATTTGTTCATTTCATAGAGCGTATTATATTTTGAACCAGAAAGTCACTCCATTTCCAGATGCCTTGAATATGTGTTGAAATCTGCTTTATTTGAACTTTTGCCCCATGTGTTTAAAATCAGATAATTTAGGTCAGGTCTCAAAGGTTAGGTTTTTGTCTGGTTTACATCCCCCTGTCTTTTTAGCATGCTTCTATCCGGTCTCTGTAAACAAGAGGGTTGCTGGGGACTGAGGCTCTCTGTGTTTCCATGGAGCAGCTGCAGGAAGAGACTGTGAGAACCACATCCATCCCACAATGCTCCTCTTAAACCAATGGCAGGAATCTGTCCGCTCAGACATGTCTGCTCAGATAAACTTACTTTTATACACAGAGACACATACAGACTTAAACACACACAGGACCAGACCGTTACAGTCAGAGCCTATTAAACCTGACCAAAACCAGCCATTTCAGCATTCACATCCTTAGCACATCATATATGAAAAGTGACAGAGTAATGTACTGTCAACCGTAAAAAGAGCACAGCAATTCTGTTTGCTAACAGCACAAACCCTATGAAACGCTTTGGCAAGCAGCGATAAGGTGCCATATGCAATATATTGCAATGTCAAACACATAAGAGGAGGAGGAACAGTAGAAATTATCATGTTAACAAATCAATGTTTAATTAGACTTACTGTGCACGCTCTCAGTCAATATAAACAAACAAATACGAAAATGAGTAAACAACAAATTAGAAATGATAATGAGGACTTAAGGGGAAGTTGATTGCTCTTGTGTGGCACCTATGCAGTTTATGTGTAAATAAGTTATTAGGGCATATGAGTGTAATATATTGCACAGTATTGTGCTAATTTTCGCTCCAGTTAATATAGTTATTTCATCAAAGGTGACTGACACATAACATGGAGGCTGGAAAATGATGTGCTGTGGACTCAATACGTGTACTAGAAATGTGCTTAGTTAGCTTACAAGTCCATCAAGCAACACGTTTTGCAGGGAACTTGATCGCAGGTCCCAGAAATGGAAGCCCTATAGAACAGAATGTGTCAGACACAAGAAAATAAGGCCAACTAATGAGGACAGCTAAATATACCACTTCAGGCATTCTGCTCTCTCTCTCTCTCTCTCTCTCTCTCTCTCTCTGTCTCTCTCTCTCTCTCTCTCTGAAGGTTACCTTGCTTTCATTACATGAGGACACATTTAATATCAGTTTTATGGCCATGCCCAGTGAGCCCATATAGAGCTTTATCTGGGGTTTGGACCATCATAATTTTCAAAGAAGACATACTAATTTTTGTGCCCAAGGATAGTGAACAAAAATTCGAAAATTCCGTCATTGTTTGCTGACCGTCATGTTGTTCTGACCCCATTTGCTGTTGTTATTTTTTATGTGGAAAATGAAAGTAGATTTTTTTTCTCCTTTTTTAATAATCATTATGCAACTTGTCATACAGCATAGTGACCAGGGCTGTCATGCTCCAAAAATAAATAATTAAATAAAAAAACGGCAGTAGTAGCTTTTATGGTGCTATTTTAGCAGTGATGTTTATCCTTTTTGTACAAATACTGATAAATCATTTATAATAAATACTGCAATATTCCATTAAAAATAATTGTCAATTTTGATTTCATGGTTACTTTAAGAGAAGATAGGGTAACACTTTAGTTTAGGGTCAAATTCTCACTATTAACTAGTTACCTAATAGCATGCATATTACTAGGATATTGGCTGTTTATGAGTCATTATAAAGCACATATTAATGCCTTATTCTGCATGACCATATTCCCTTAATCCTACTTCAACTATCTTACTAACTGTTAATAAGCAGTAATTAGGAGTTTATTGAGGCAAAAGTCGTAGTTGATAGTGAGAATTGGACCCTAATCTAAAGTGTGATAAAAATTTGCTGTGAGCAAAGTTTAAAGACAGAACGCATACAGATTATACAAACAGTACATCCTTTATGACAGACCAGTCTTTATTGTGTTTCTTCGATTAAATGTAAAAATAATGATGACGAGAAATGAAATAAATAAGCAGAGCTTTGAAGCATTAGCTATTAACAGCATGAAGTAATTTATCCACACACTTCACTCATTGGGGTTGTTTCTGTATGCTAATGACTCTGTGCTATTGAAAAGCAGTCATTTGTGACAGTGTCATTAATAACTTCTTGGGTCTCTTATTCGCTCTCTGTATATGGTGGCGGTCTTGGTCTTGATTAAAAGACTTTAATAAGACGACATATATCTACTGTTCTTCCACACTTGACTGACTGGGCCATGCAAACATTTAAATGAACTCAAGTCTCAAATTTATGTTCATTACATAGCACATTATCGGTTAAAATTTAAATCCTAATAATAATAATAATACTGTAAAAAAAAAGTTGACCTAACTTGAAAAAAATAAGGCAACCTATCACATTCAACTTGTTAAGTTTACTCAACTAATTTGCTCCAATTAAAGTCAACCTTTGTTCCATCTAATGAGTAACTAGTAGTCTTTTGAATTCTTGTCAAGGTAACTAAAGATTGTTAAGCATTTAGTGATGGAGGGGCTACAATCCTTGTTCTTTCCTCTTCTTTCATTCTGTTTGATTTTCAAAGCTAACTACATTATATGAACTTTATTTACCTCTTAAAACAAGAGGCAAACATTTTACACTGTTAGGCAAATAAACTGCATACAAACGTTGCAGTAAGATACACATATACCTCAACACAACACAAATCTCAGACATGGTGATGATCATCAACAAATGCATATTCAGTAAAAATATGAACTCTGAACCGACAGCTAAATAACTGTAAAAACAACAGCTGCATCATAAATTTCTAGCCAGTAAATGCAAAGCAGTGATCATTTTTAATAATACGTATTACCACATATTATTTTCAAGCTGCGATGCATGCTGGGAACTGGCACAACATTGTTCAACATAAAATTGTTTGTTCAGATAACTCAATTTGGAAAGTTGGGACAACATTTAGACAAATACTTGAGAATCTAAATAAGGTCATGTTAAGCGTATTCTTGTTTAGTTCACTCAAGATAATAAACTGACTCATCCTACTAAATAATCTTTGTTCAAGCTACATTTTTAAATTGGTTAGAATAACATTTTGCAAGTTGGATTTTTACAGTGATTCTTTGTTAGAAAAAAAAATTGTAAACATACTGTAAATAGCAAAAGTTCTTAGGAAAAAGCACAAGGTAGGACATCGCTGATTTTAATGTTGTTTTATACATTTATTATAGAGGGGAAGTTTGAGTAGAGGACCGATATCGAGAAATTCTGGCAAATGTAACATTTCTAATCTCTAATTAGGAAAGAGTAATTACAGAGACATAATAAAGAAGTTTAAGACTATTACAATCTGTCCTTTACAACTATATAATTTCATGTTCCCCTTTAAATTCATACTAGAGACCAAAACAGTTCCCCTAAAGGAAGAATCACTCAGCATGTATTGAGGTTAGGTCACCGTGATTTTGCCAAGTAAGACATGTTCCTGGATCAACATATTTTGTTGATCCTGGATTAACGTTCCTGCCCCAAAATTTAGTCCTAACCCTATCCCTACCCCTAAACCTAACCCTACCCAAACTTTTCCCTAAAATCTGAGGGAAATGACAGGTGAATAACACTGATGTTGAAGCACCTCACCCTGGTTTTAAGCCTAAACTTGACATAAACTGTAAACTTGTTCCTCAAATCTGATTGGTTGATTGGAAAGTTGTTCCAGGATCAACAAAGATGTTGATCCAGGAACATGTGGTACTTGGTGAAATCACGTTCACCATTGAGGTTGACTGCAAGCAATAATTGGCAGAATTGTAAAAATAAAAAATAGTCCTTTTATTTTTATTCAGTAATAGCTTGAGGAAAGGCAATTCAAAAGTATATCTTTATCTGCACTTGACATCCTTTTTTACCTATTTTGTTATAATACGGCTGGTATTTTGAAAAAATGCATTCATGGGGTTGATTCATGATTCAACAACCAACCATATACCAGATGACCTGACCTGACCCATCTGATAACCCAACCTCTTTGATCGCTATAGACCAATGGAAATGTTGAAACTGGTTATAGATAAGAAAGTTTTAATGTTCATAAATGGTTTCACTAATTGTGCAGAGCAACATACTCATTAAGGACAGGTCTAAGAGCAGCATGATCTGTCACACGCCATGCAGCTTTCATTGTATAAAATGTATACATGGAGGTGACAGGCAGAAAGGTGTCTTGGGAAATAGCGACAGCCCGAGTTGGGGATGGTAGCGAAAAGTGGAGTGGGGGAAGGGACCAAGTAGGGAAAAAATTCAGAGGCTCAGAGCCAGATGGTCATTGATATATAGAGGTGGCCCAGTTACAGTATGTTGTACCATCTCATGAACATGAGGACAAACTGTACTTTAGTTGTACAATTTTTTAATCTTGGTGTATTACATGAGGTGAATTATACTCATGCACGGCATCAGTGACAGCAGGACTCTTTGTGCCAGCAACCATTCTTTATTACTGATATCATTGCTCTTGCTCATATACTCCTGAGGCTGACCACAGTAAGACCAAGAAAAAATTGTTAGCACTACTGTCTCTATTTTTAATTTAATTTAATTTAACTATATGATCAATCATAAAGTCATGATTTGTTCAGCAATTAGACTTAATTACAAGAGTAATTAGAGTTAATTACACTGATTGCAATGCATATTTCATCAATGAATTTGATTATGCCATCCCCCCCAGTAATAATCGTCACCTTTTGCTTCTCACATCATATTGGAACAATGAAGTTTACAGTGCTCAGATTCTCAAATTCATTTCATCAGCCCATTAGACAGCTTTAAAAATGAGTGGCTCCGAATGAGAATGTTTTATCTGTGCTGGGGGCTCTTTCAGGTTTTGTTTGCAATAAAGTTGTAGATCAGGGGTTTTCATCTTCGCCTCTTTGGTGAGAGAAAGAGAAAAGATGTAATTAAAATAATTTAGTAACATATTTAAAACAAAATTGTAATTATTGATGTATAGAGTCATATACCTGAAGATTACATTGCAATGTTTATTTTATTTTACCACGTATTATTATATAGCCTATTTTTTTTTTTTTTTTCTCTTTCGATCAAACAATAATGAGTCACATTGTTGTAGATAAAAGATTAATACAAACTCTTCTCCTATATATATTTTTTTCAAATCATAATTGTTATTTAAAAACACTTAATTTAATACTTGAGGAAAATTTTAGAGTTTGTCTGTCAGATTCTAATTGATTCTCTTTATTTCCAGTCTGTTCTCAGTTCTCAAGGGGAGTTTATGCTATTTTTGGATTTTATGACAAGAAGTCAGTGAACACAATAACGTCGTTCTGCGGGACACTTCACGTCTCCTTCATCACACCAAGCTTTCCCCTGGATGGAAATCAGCAGTTTATCATTCAGATGCGACCAGACATCAAAGGTCCTCTCTTGAGTCTCATTGAGTACTACAAATGGGACAAGTTTGCCTACCTGTACGACAGTGACCGAGGTAAAGCACTGCACTGCACTATTCAATACCATATATGAACATGAGATGTGTGGGTTGAAGATAAATAGTGATTTTTAAAATAGATATCAGTAAAGTGTCTTGTTGCGTATGTGTTTTTAGGGATGTCATTATGGATTATGGCTGTTGTTTTCTGAATAGTCACACATATTTTAAGTATATTAAGGGAGCATAGCCTGTCAAAAGGCATATCTACAATAAAACACAGGCTTGTTTTGCACCTTGAGCAAGAGTGGCAGGATCCTGTGGGCTACAGAATTATTAAAGGTTCATTTTGTGTTTGTTGGACCCACTGGCCTTTGTTTCTCAGCTTTCTATTTGCCTCAAGCATATCTGTCTCTCTCACTCTCCATTGTTTCAGTCTCCCTCTCTGTCTCACTCATTTTCCTCCCACCCTCCCATTTCTTTGATGGTTGCGGAGGTTGAGAGCTTTGTGGCACAAATGAGAATGGTTGATGTGTCTCTCTAAGGACCGTGGTGTCATACATATCTGTAATGGGGACGTTTTATTAACTGTGAAGTTGCTACTTTCAACTTCCCAGTGATAAAAATCAGTATGTACACAATGTGCCATTTATAATTTATTAATATTAATTATGTATACATAACACAATGCCCACCCCGCAAAAAATCACCTTTGTGTGTGTTTTTGCATGCGTGCATTTGCGACTGTTTGCTTTTGTTGCGGGCTGAATCTGGCTGCATTATTTATTTCAGACCTGTGTGGTTGTGTGTGTGGTAGTAAACGTGTGTCAAGGTGCATATTTCATCACCTGCCATACTAATTAGGTCAATCGACGCTGCATTCCCATGGCAACCGTTGTGCTGTGTGTGTTATTAATGTGTCAACGTTACAGCGTGAGAGCAGCAGCACTGCGCCTGTGGTCATGATGCATTCCACTGGTGAGATCGTTTTGACATAAATGCAAACTTAATGCCACAACCAGTATTTCACTCCTCCATTTGTGCAAATAATACTGAAGATTGAGAGTACATAATATATATTTTCAAATGATTTACATGCTTTGGTATGTGAAACACAACAACATAGAACATCATTTTTTAGTTTAAATCAGTACGACATAACACACTTACTCAGACATCACTTTCGGTCACGTGTAAATGGAATGTACTGAATGATGATTTGTGAGTGAGCCGGTTTATAGTGGTACATCTGTGTGTCTGCGACCTTCATTACACTTGTGTTGTTCATAGAGGATTTGTTGACTGATAGTTTGAAAGAAGGTGGCTATGAAAAATAAAGGCTACGAAATGGCAATAATAACAAATAAAAGCTATATGAAATATGTGTTTCTGTATTATTGTAGTTATTTGTATTTTTAAAGGAAAAAGGTTTAAAATACAAAAACTTGAATTTGGTTTCAAATAATAATCTGCTAATATTAACTTTTTTAGAAGTCTCTTCTGCTCACCAAGGCTGCATTTACCTGATCAAAAATATAGTAAAACATGTAATGTTGTGAAGTATTATTAGAATTTATAATAACTATTTTCTATTTTAATACATTGCAAAATGTAATTTATTCCTGTGACGGCAAGGCTGAATTTTCAGCATCATTACTCCAGTCTTCAGTGTCACATGATCCTTCAGAAATAATTCTAATATACTGATTTGATGCTCAATAAACATTTCTTATTATTATCAGTTGTGCCGCTTGATATTTTTTTCAGATTCTTTGATGAATAGAAAGTTCAAAAGAACAGCATTTATTTTAAACTGAAATCTTTTGTAACATTATTAATACCTTTACTGTCACTTGTAATCACTTTTGTTCTTGCTGAATAAAAGTAATACAAGTATTTTATTATTAATAAATAGTAGTTTACATTATAATATAAATAATTATGGGGAAAAAAAATGTCTGGAAAATGTGTAACTATCAAACCGAACTGGCATATGAATTTATATTAGACAAAAAAAGTGACTTTGCCTTCTTCACCACACACAACTGCATTTTACATTGGCCCGGATAACCTTCAAAGATAGAGGCATACACACTTGTTGTTGCATTAAATACATTGTGAATGTTTTAGTGAAGAAATGGCTGATGGGTTAATAAAGAGTTTATTCAAGCCCGATATTGAGCACTTTAGCAGGAAACAAATTCATAATTTATAACCCCGGAAAGCCTTTTAGTTTTAAGGCTTAAAGTAACTGGTGGCCAGAATGGTAGTTGTTGTGCTTATATAAATTGTGTAAAGATTCCAGCTAAGTGTTTCGTTCACTGGCGTGCATGTGAAGACATGGTGGATTCTTACAGCATGCTGGTTGCTTTCTGCAGGACAATTGATCTCTTTAGATACTTTTTCATCACCCACCTGACAGAGATGCCAGCATCTCTTTTGCACTCAGTGTTGATGAGCACAGAAGTGAGTAAGTGACTGCAGCTGAGGGTCATTTCGTCACCCTGCCTATACTGCCTATGTGGATCTGGCGTGGTGCTGTCCGCGGTCCTGGAGTGCATGAGACAAGGGACCCAGAGCGACACTGACACACACACACACACACACACACACACACACACTCTCTAGTGCTTGTAAGGTGGTGTGTTGTCTTAAGGGACAGGTGCATGACAAACAACAACAACAGAGAAATATGCTTACGACTGGAAACATACTAGAGCACCAGAATCCCTGTCTCAGCAGGTCAATAAAGTCAACTAAAGTTTGGATTGTGCTTTTTCTTTTTTGTTTGAGCTTGAAGGATTTTAAAGACAGTCACTGATCCTTGTCTCATTGGACTTTATGTTCTTTTAGTGGTTTGCTTTAAGTTAAAGTGTCTTATATAATCAATAAATGATTGGCTGTGCACAAAGACTAATTCTCCCTCACTGTAAGACTCATCCATAACCTCTGCATAATTGGGATGGCTAATTAAATCAGCCAAGCACCTCTCACAATCTACAAAGATCCAGCTGTGCTTATAAAGAGACAATGAGATTATGTAATGCAATTGACAGCACAGTTCAATGAGGGAGACCACATACCGGGAAACAAATAGACAGATATTGGACTATTATTCACTAAGGTTTCACTCATGTTTATGTAACAAGAAAAACAAAAAAAATACAAATACACTACTGTTTAAAAGTTTGGGGTCAATAAGGTTTTTTTTTTATCAATACTTTTAATCAGCAAGTAAGCCTATGCATGAAAGGTGACAGTAAAGACATTTATACTGTTACAAAATATTTATATTTCAAATAAATGCTTTGCTTTTGAACTTTATATTTATCAAAGACCCCTGATTTTTTTATCACAGTCTACACAAAAAATATTAAGCAGCACAACTGTTTTCAACATTGATAATAATAGTAAATGTTTCTTGAGCACCAAAATCAGCATGGCTTCTGAAGGATCGTGTGACAGTGAAGACTGGAGTAATGATGCTGAAAATTCACCCATCAGGCATTCCTAGATTCAGAAGTGATTTTGGAGTGTGCTGGAACAATAATGAACAGAAGTGCTATCATCTAATTTGCTCCTTAGTCTTTTAGTGACCCACATCAGGATTTGCTAGATTCAGAAGTGATTTTGGAGTGTGCCGGAGAAACAATGCATTTCAATGCTATCATCTCATTTGTTAGCGCTAATGGCCCTTACTAACGAGTTTTTAATCACTTATCTCCAAGAATAGCTGTAAGCTTTGATCCTCATGTCCCCAAGACACACATTTTACAAAGGTTAAACATTGGAGCCCACTGTGCCTTGCACTCCCTGAGATTTTACCCTTGGACAAACTACTTCACATACATGGTATTTAAAAAAAATCAAATACACATATCTAGCATGCAAACACTCCCCTTACATTGACATGTACTTGTGTATAAACAAGTGCTGTAGCTATTATGCACGCTTAATTGATTGTTTTAGTTGTTTACCTCCCCTGTGACTGACAGAAATAAAAATGCCAATTTTAGAGTCGTATTATCTGTATCAAATCCTCCATGGAGTATTATTAATAATGCAACTGGCAACTCTGTTCAGCATGGAAAGAAATGGAAAAAAAGTGACTGAATAAAAACAAAGACAATTATTATTATATAATGTATAACCCCTGAATTGTTGCTTGCCATGAATATTGCAAAAACAGTCCTGACCCGATCACATTGTGGTTTCTGTCAGCCCTCGGGCGATACAACCCAAACAGTCTAAACGGTGTAGCAAATGCATTTCATAGTTCTTAACCACTTATTGTTAAGTCACTTATAAAGCAGTTTATAAGGGGTCTAATCAACATTTGGAGGTCTTTGTTTTCCTAATTTGTTCCTCTTCCTCATAATCAGGACTTACCACACTCCAAGTTGTGCTGGACACAGCAGCTGAGAAGAAATGGCAGGTGACCGCCATCAACGTGGGCAACATGAAGGACGAGAAAAAGGATGAAGCATATCGCTCACTCTTTCAGGACCTAGAAAACAAGAAGGAGCGGAGGGTCATCCTTGACTGTGAGCAGGACAAAGTTAAAGACATCATGGAGCAGGTATAGACATTAACACATGTACAAAAACTAAATAGTCTTTGTTTAATATACAATTGGAAAATTGCAGCTGAAAAACCTGCATCATATTCACTAACATCAACCAACCTGGCCAGGCATAATTAGCAGCAATGCAATAATTCATCAAAAGTGAACGCAAAGACAATTACAATGCTACAAAAGATTTTTATTTAAAATAAATGCTGTTATTTTGAACATTTTTATCAAAGAATCCTGAAAAAAAGTATCATGGTTTCAACAAAAATATTTAGCAGCACAACATTGATAATAATAAGAAATGTTTCTTGGGCATCAAATCGGCATATTAGAATGATTTCTGAAGGATCATGTGACACTGAGGACTGGAGTAATGATGCCGAATATTCAGCTTTGCCATCACAGGAATAAAACACATTTTAAAATATATTAAAATAGAAAACAGTTTTGTAATAATATTTCACAATATTACTGTTTTTACTGTATGATAAAATAAATGCAGCCTTGGTGAGCAGAAGAAAACAAAAACAAAAAAATCTTACCATCCTCAAACTTTTAAATGGTAGAACATTTAAGGAAAAAGAAAGTGACAATTCAAAAGAAATGTGAAATGTTTGCATTTATATAAATCACAAGTCTACATAAAAACTATTTAAAAAAACAGATGATTAAAGCAACTAAGGACCTTAACTATGAATCATTAATTAGGCTGCACAAACAAACGTTGTTAGCGGGCAGAAAAGTCCTCATGAGATGGGTTTTTCATTCAGACTCGCTGCACCCTCAGGGAAGAGCTATTGATTTGTATTTAAGGCCTGCAGAAGTGTGTTTAACCAACCGCCAGAATCAATGCAACTGATCTTGGCTCTATAATATAGCTTCATCTACACACACACTTGCACAAATACATCACAAGTGCCTTGCCCTTATCACACACAAACTGCTGAAGCTGCTTTTATTTCAGTCCATCTGTTTGACGGCAGTGTGGAGCAGTTCGCATTTTCTTGTCATGTCTTAAATATATTATAATGGCTTAGATGTTAAGTGCAGTTTTATTTTGTTTATTTTTATCTCATTAATTTGATGAGTTTCATTATTCTCTTTGCAGGTGATAACTATTGGCAGGCATGTGAAGGGATATCACTACATCATAGCAAATCTGGTAAATGATCTGAAACTACCGAAGAAAAACATATGACGTTGGAAAAAAAAAGTCAAACAAAAATGCTGAGAAAAATATGTCATGTTTTCAGGGTTTTGTGGATGGAGATCTTTCAAAAATCCAGTATGGTGGATCCAATGTATCAGGCTTTCAGATTGTGGATTTTGATGACCCCTTGGTGTCCAAATTTGACCAGCGCTGGGAAGCTCTGGAGGAAAAAGAATATCCTGGAGCAGACAGCAAAATACGGGTGAGATCCCGGTTTGTGTCCGTCCATTAATTATTTTATTTCAGACAGCTTTACTAAATTTGATTAAAAAAGATGTTCAGGTAATTGCTACATGAACATAAAATGTCTTCAGTTCAGGCCATTTACAGGACAAGCTTGTTAGTCAATTTGTACTCCAGATAAAATGTGGTCTCATCTGTCTTCTCACCAAGACAAAGTAGGTGTTTAATTTCCTGGGACTGAAATCAAGTGTGTCATTCTTACATTACTAACGAATCCTGAATATGAATTGAACCTACATTAAGGTAACAAACGGAATACAGAATTTGAATGTATGTGAGTAGAATTCAGATGTAATGAATTTCAAATATACCTGCTGTTATTCTTTCAGAGATGGCTTCACCAAATAAATGTTAAAATAAAAGCATATGGCTTTGCCATGTGTTATTCATTTCAAATATAATTCTGGACCACAAATTACATTTTGAATTGCTATACCACCTTCCGATTCT
Source organism: Abramis brama (assembly GCF_963993115.1). Classification (NCBI taxonomy): domain Eukaryota; kingdom Metazoa; phylum Chordata; class Actinopteri; order Cypriniformes; family Leuciscidae; genus Abramis; species Abramis brama. Next base: position 16,963,851 of record NC_139975.1, on the reverse strand, counting down.
TTTCCTGATAACTAACTCATTGTTATCTCTCTCTCTGTATCCAGTACACTTCAGCACTGACATATGACGCAGTTCAGGTGATGACTGAGGCCTTCCGCTATCTGCACAAACAGAGAATTGACATCTCCCGTAGAGCTAACAACGGAGACTGCCTGGCTAATCCAGCTGTACCATGGGCACAGGGGGTTGAGATAGAGCGTGCCCTAAAACAGGTGACAAGTCACCGTGCCACCCTGCCATATGATGAGCACAAAGAAATTTATAGAACTATTTTAATTACAATTTAATATTTGTTAAATATTATTAATAATAATCATATGTCATTTATATGTTATTAATAATTCTAATTGATTAATTGTTCTGAACACTATATAAAATGTTTATATTTCACATTTAATTTAATCTCTAATTAATATTTGATAAAAAATGTTGAAAAGAAAACAGAGCTTCTTAATATTGGGTCTTTAATGTGTTTGTAAAATAAACTTTATTTTTTATTTTTTGTTTATTCCCAGGATTAAATACTATTTTGAAGCCCACTTTAGATATTTCATCTTTCTAAGAAAAAAAAAGAAAGGAAACAATTCCTCACTGTCATATCTTTTTCATGCAGGTGAGAGTTGATGGTCTCACTGGTAACATTCAGTTTGACCAGTATGGAAAGAGGGTGAATTACACCGTCAATGTCATGGAACTGAAAAGCAATGGGCCAGTTAAGGTAAGACTCTGTTCTAAGAAAAGTATATGGACAGAAAAGCATGCTTTATCATTCAAATCATAAGTTACCACATAAGTCATTAGTTACTCACAAATGCCTCTCTTTTTCAGATTGGCTATTGGAATGAAGTTGACAAAATGGTCGTGACAAAGTCTGATCTCTTCCCAAATGATACAATGGGGCTGGAAAACAAGACTGTGATTGTCACCACCATTCTAGTAGGTTTCACTTGTGGTTTTCCATGCTATTATGCTGTTCTGTTGAAATATGTGCACTGTAGTAAAAATGTGCACAGCTCTGACAAGGTGTTCCTGTCACTTTCAGGAAGCGCCTTATGTAATGCTAAAGAAGAATGCTGACCTTTTTATGGACAATGAAAGATATGAGGGGTACTGTGTGGACTTGGCAGCTGAAATAGCAAAGCACTGTGGATTTAAATATCAGCTGAAAATAGTGGAAGATGGCAAATATGGAGCTAGAGATGCAGAGACGAAGATCTGGAATGGAATGGTTGGAGAATTGGTTTATGGGGTAAGAACGGTTTATTTATTAAACTTTCAGAGTTGGGCATAATTGACAAGTAGCTGCTGCTGGTCTGAAAAGTAGTCTTAACCATGAGCATAAATATTTTTCTTTGATCAAACATTTTTCAGTTCAAACAATATTATTAAATATATTGAATTAAATTAAATCTCTTTCATTTTAGAAAGCGGACATAGCAGTGGCTCCACTGACTATCACTTTAGTCAGAGAAGAAGTCATCGACTTCTCCAAGCCATTCATGAGTTTGGGCATCTCCATCATGATCAAGAAACCTCAGAAGTCCAAGCCTGGTGTGTTTTCATTCCTGGACCCTCTGGCCTATGAGATCTGGATGTGTATCGTGTTTGCCTACATCGGCGTGAGCGTGGTGCTTTTCCTGGTCAGTCGTTTCAGTCCATATGAGTGGCACACAGAGGAATATGAGGACGGCCAAATCCAGACTAACGAGTCAACCAATGAGTTTGGGATTTTCAACAGCCTTTGGTTCTCTCTTGGAGCTTTTATGAGACAAGGCTGTGATATTTCACCAAGGTTTGTTTTTGACTTATAAGTTCTTTATATTTCTACATGCCATTTTTTCAAGAAATGCTGCTTTTATAAAGGCAAATGTATGAAATTTTGTATGAAAAGCAAGTTGTTATGGTCAAAAGATTATTATTTAAGATAAATTATTAGTTACATCTATATGCTGAAATTCATAAATATACTACACTTTTAAATTAAGATTAAACATTATATATTGAGATGTTTATTATTCATTATGCATGACGCAGACTCATCTAAGCAGGCAAAGCAAATTCTGCCTAGCAGCTATTTTCACAAATACCTTAAAATCATTAGTGAAGCTTCTGTTCAGACTTCATTCTGCCTTCATAAACCTTAGTCTAACTCTTTTACATACTGTAAATATCTTTTCAGAGATAACACAAGATGTCACAGTTTCAACAATACAATGAGTTGCATGTCATGGAAAATATGGAAAATTTGCAAAATTTTGTTAAAACATTTATATGGTTGAGTTTTACATCGATCGCAGATCGCAGTTTCAATGTAGCCTGTTAGCTGAGAATACAATTTTTGAACTGTGATCATGATCTCATGTCTTTTTTTCATCAGGTCTCTTTCTGGCCGCATTGTTGGAGGTGTCTGGTGGTTTTTCACCCTGATCATAATTTCATCCTATACGGCTAATTTGGCTGCCTTCCTAACAGTGGAAAGGATGGTGTCTCCAATTGAGAGTGCAGAGGACTTAGCAAAGCAAACAGAGATTGCTTATGGAACTTTAGATTCTGGTTCAACGAAAGAGTTTTTCAGGGTAAGACACACATTTTCTTAATTCCCATGTAATCCAGATGCCTACTTTTTCTTTACTTTTTCATTTGCAATTTTTTTACTGTATATATAATGTATGACTGTTTTAAATATGACTGATGAAATAGCACAAACTTTTAAGTTTGAGTTTATAAAATGCAAAGCTAAATAATAAATTGCTTTAGTTACAGTAATTTGAAAAAATGTGTTTGGCATGGCCATTTTAGTAACAAAGTTTGTTAACATTATTTAACTATATTGTTTATGATAAAAAAAATTAAGAATAACTTAATTAAATAAAGCATGTATTAATGAACATTTCCTAATAAATTATCAATATCAAAAGTTGTTTCTGGTAATATTTTTTTAATGCACCTAAGCTGACATGAACAGCTGTATTAACAAACTAACATGAACACAAATGAATGAATACTGTAACAAATTATTTGTTTGTTAGCTAATTTTAGTTAACCAGTGGGACCTTATTGTAAAGTGTAACTAAGATTTAACAGAGTTTACGTAATCATTGCATCTTTTTTTTTTCTCCAGCGTTCCAAAATCGCTCTTTTCGACAAAATGTGGACATACATGAAAAGTGCGGAGCCCTCAGTATTTGTTAAGACGACAGCAGAAGGTGTTATGCGGGTGAGGAAGTCCAAGGGGAAGTATGCCTATCTGCTGGAGTCTACCATGAACGAGTACATCGAGCAGCGCAAACCCTGTGACACTATGAAGGTCGGAGGGAACCTGGACTCCAAAGGCTACGGCATCGCCACCCCCAAAGGATCCTCATTAAGGTGGGTGGAATAGTATAACAATGTGTCCAATGTTGTTATAGTATCCCACCTACCCTGATGTAGCTGTGCTCATGTGTCCTGGTTTGTATAAAAGAGATAGATGTAGTAGCTGGATACATTAGAGCCAAATTAGTCAAAGATTTTTTTAAGAAAGAAAATCTTATCAGATTTTTTTTACAAATTTTAAATAAAAAAAAATGAATACTTCATTATTTATATCTTACATATATGAATACCTCCTTATTTAATAAATATATATAATATATTTGAATACATCCATTTTTTATATATCTTAAAGATATACATTATATTAGTGCATTTTTTCATGCTTTGAATTCAAGTTTAACCGAATGCTAATCTATAGAGATATATCTTTGAGATTTTGTATTTTAAGTGTTGTGTCTCAGTTTTGTCTTTTGAATGTTTTAAGGTTTTGCCTAATATCCTCTCCTATCATGTCTCTCATCTTTCTATATTCATTAATTATTGCTGTCTTTGCCTATTTCTAATAATGTAATGATTGCTGAAATGTTTTTACCAAACCCTTGCAGTACACATTTTTCGTTAAGAACATTAACAAAGATGTGCTTTGAACCTCCAAATTGGCAATCAAACTAAATTTAGCCATATTCAAGGAACAGGTGGCACTGCTTGGGTTTACCTATGTAAATGTATTTGAAGATATGCTGATATTTGAAATGTATTTCATAATGCCATCTCTCAGCCTTATTAGAGACAGTCTTCTTTTAGTGGGATTCAATTTCTCCTCCTCCTGTGAACAGCAACCAATCTGGACAGATTTAAGAATTGGGTGGGCGGGCCTTAGGAGAAGATTGAATTATATATGATGAAGATATAACCAGCTTTTATTGCTGTTCTGCTGTCCTTCTTCAAGTAATGTTACTTGCAGGCCACTGCTATTAGTTATGGATGTGAGTACTGCGTTAAACGTCTCTATTCACGGCACTCTGAGCCACCTTTATCAGTTAAACTCACCTAAAGTACATTTAACTGATGATGTTAGGTGATTTGACTTATGTTTGCTAACAGCTTCATATTTTGAAAGGGAGGAGATATGATTTCTTCTTACTTGTTAAAATGCTGAAAACAGAGAAAAGCAATCAGCAGGTTTGAAAGAGGACCATTGACAATTGCTAAGTTGGCTCACCCTGTCTTACAAGTTATGTTTTATCGTTTCAAGAAATGCGGTTAACCTCGCAGTACTAAAACTGAATGAACAAGGCCTGTTGGACAAATTGAAAAACAAATGGTGGTACGACAAGGGAGAGTGCGGCAGCGGGGGAGGTGATTCCAAGGTCAGCCCCAGAGAGCAAAGTGATGGGTAACTCAATGCAACACTCAAGTAAGCAGCAAAACCACACAGGAACCACAAGTCCAAAGGCGGACATTTTCTTCAACACTGACAGGTTAAGCATTGCTAACCATTGCCAGAGGACACACACATAAACATAATAGCCACTGGTATTCTGATTGGTTATTGTGTGCAGTACACATCGCTGTTGTCCTTGCTGCTTACTTCAGGCGATACGTTAATGCACATCTGGCTCTGCAAAACTTGCATTTGCTTAGGCCAAATGGCGCATCAACGTCATAATCGCTATGGCAATAAAGAAAAGAGGAGAGAAAAGGTGAAATCTAAGAGAAAGTTGAATGTAATAATAACATAAAATAACATTGATAATGTTATTTATGTTATTTCCCACGTGAAGAACGCCAGTAAACCTTGCAGTATTGAAACTCAGTGAGCAAGGCACCTTAGACAAGCTGAAAAACAAATGGTGGTACGATAAAGGTGAATGTGGAGCCAAGGACTCTGGAAGTAAGGTTAGTCGCTGCAGGTTCTATGTGATCAAGCACATTTTTGATTAGTGGGAATTACCCATATTTTAAATAATAATGACAAAAAAAAAAAAAACGATTTTAGACAGACAATGCACAGACAAGCATGAGATGCCTTGGTGAGATTCTTTGACTAATGCCTGCAGAGCTACTAATATCTGGTACCATCCACTGAGAATTAAAAAGTAATGCATGCCACTTATGCCATATGCACCTTTTGTAATATCTGTACCATAATCAGTGGTCTCCTTCCAGCTTCTAATTCTGAGAATCACAGATCCTGCTATTACTTGCAGGCCTGAGCTGTGCCAAGTTTAGAATTGCAGTTCTCAGACATTCATATCCAGCACATACAACGAAAGACTTCAAATTGTTCCAGTACAAACATGATTTCTCTCAGGTCATTTGTAGGACCATCTACAAGGGTGTCCAAGATTCTTAAATGTCTTTCATAGTGTGTTAAGCTGTTTGGTTGTGTTTTGTCGATTGTTGTATTGTCTTAGTGTGCTTTATTTCGATGCTTATTGAAATATTTACATGTACATTGTTTGAAAACTGCTTTGCCATGTTTGCACTTTTATAATACAACAAAAATGGGAATATAAAACAGTACACTCTCTGCAACAAGGCATAGGTTGTTTTCATAGCCATATAGTCAAAGTATATCTCCGCTTCAGGGTTGTAACCACCATAGGCAATATTCAGGTTAGTGGTTGATCAATTTTGGCATGTCTAGTTCTTAAAATTTCACCTTTGGAACCCCAATTTATTGCTATTATTGGACAGATTGTTAAAAAAAAAAGAAAAGAAAAAAAAAGTGCTTCGTGTGGTAACATCTAAATTAACAGGTAAAGTCAAATCCATCTGCATATGGTTACACAAACAAACTTAAAGATTGTATTATTATTATTTAAAAAGGTTAAATTGTTAAATACATATAATTCAATGATTTTATTACATAAAAAAAGGTTAAAAAAAGGAAGATATATCCTTAAAGGTAACAATTGCACATTACCACTTTTTACAGTGCAAACAAGAAATGAATTTTCACAAAAGTAAGCTCTATATCTGTCTATATGTCGTGTTTTATGCGTGGTCATTCTGTGCACAGTACAGTACACTAATATTTGAAAAGAATATCTAACTGACAGCCCCCAAATACCTTTTTGGTAGGTGTGTATATGTGTGTCGATCTCCTGTCTTTTACCCACAATGCCTGTCATCTGCTTCCCTGTGTCTAATGCTATGCCTTCCATTCAGATGCCTCTCTTGAGCATCCCTTTAAATGGTCCTGTAGGCTTTCTTACACAAGCATAATTCATATCACAGCTAAGCATAGCACATTAACCCCTGCTATAACTGTGAATTCAACAAAGAAATAATATTTACTACAGCCATTAGCATGTGGGAAATGTAAGGACTGTGATTTAAAACCACATTGCTGGTTTTGTATGTAACTTTCAAGCCAATGTTAAAGGCTTTAGTAAATCCATCCCATTTGAGCAGAATTGTTGAATGCCCCCATTTGCATCGCTTCAAGGGCACATTAACCAATAGCGCATTCTACTTAGCACAGTTATTGTTTTAACATTACTGTCCTGAGCTGTGCATTTGTATCCACATAGACGTAAAACTGCCACTTTAAATATTCTCTTGTTTATGCATATAAATGCTTATTACAGATATGTTGTACTTTCCCTGACCGCTGACCCGTGTCTCATGTGCATTTACAGGAGAAGACCAGCGCTCTCAGCCTGAGCAATGTGGCTGGGGTCTTCTACATCCTAGTGGGCGGCCTGGGCTTGGCCATGCTGGTGGCCTTGGTCGAGTTCTGTTACAAGTCCCGAGCCGAGGCCAAGCGCATGAAGGTGGCAAAGAATGCACAGAATATTAATCCCACTTCCTCGCAGAATTCACAGAATTTTGCCACTTATAAGGAAGGGTACAACGTATATGGGATCGAAAGTGTAAAAATTTAAGGGGGTAGGATACGCGGCCGTCATTCCAATCTATCCCCGTGCACGCTTCTTTTGGCTTCCATCTGTTCCATTCCCTGAATGTTCTATTGAATGAGGAGGTTTGGACCGTAAAGCTGGATCGTATGTACTGGTGTTCCTAGTGAAAAAAATTAAATAAAAAAACTTGACTTCTCCCCATCCACTGCACATATATTGGAGAGAAAAGTTTTTTGTACATCCCATTTTGTTCCGTCAACCCCATTGTCATGTATGAATGTTTTTGTTGTTGTATCGCCCGTCTCCCTCATTCCCTGCTTGCGATATGATTTTCTGAATGGTGTTTGCTCGTAACTTTGCTCCTCATTTTCAATGTTTTTTTTACACCACATCAAATTCACATCTGCATTTTCAACTAAACATTTTAAAAATAAGACTGAAGCCCTTTTGTGGGATACGCACTAACTTTCTGCCATCTCTCTGTTTGGTGTGCGTGCGTGGATGTTTGTTTCTCCGTTTGCGTCTGTGCGTGTGTTCCAGGTGACCTTTTCGGACGCTATGAGGAGCAAAGCGAGGCTGTCTATAACTGGAAGTACTGGCGAGAATGGACGTGTGATGAGTCCTGAGTTTCCCAAAGCAGTACATGCGGTGCCCTTTGTTAGACCTGGTGTGGGAATGAACGACAGTCTGACTGATCTCTCCTGATGGATAAGAACCTGTCGAGTGCCTTACACAATGGTTTTCAATAGAGCGCGTTCTATTCTCTTTCCTGTCGCTTTCTCCCCTCTCTCTCGTCCGAATGGAAGACGGAGGCCTCATTTGATGTCATAAGAGACAGAATCCTTTCTTGGCCCTTTATAACAAAAAATGCACTCTCCTATTGGAAATACGCCGACTGAGATAAAGATGCTCGATAAGCGAGCTGATGACATCTACCCCCGTAACGGATATTTTTGACGACAAACTTGAAACTCACAGAAGCTCTGAGCGGGAAAGAAAGAAGTCAACAAAGTCTGTCTGTTTTCGTAGCTGACGCCATCCGATGTCCATTTCGGCTCAAGCACACTTTACCATTGTCTGCTTCAGGATGTGAAACGTCTTTTTATTAATAAAACAAACAAACAAACAAAAAACTATGAAAAAGTATTTTTATGTATTTTCACAGAAATGGCTTTTAAATAAACCTGCTTACATACCAGTTAATTAAAGCTGTAAATCATAATCTCGACATACTTTTAAGAGCTTAGCTACTAGTTTCACATTTTAATGCCAAATATGTTGCTTATCTTGTAATTTATTAGTCCTTTTCTGATATATTCATTAACATTTTGGTGTTAATATGAAATATCTAGCAATGCTTGACATTTGAAATTTGTTTGAAAAGTGGGTGCCGCAGTTATGTTCTCTTACTTTCATCAACTTGTTTGGTTTCAAGAATCTGTTTGTATTTTCTTGTTCATCAAGAAAATCAGGGTAGCGGTTAAAATATTAAAAAAAGAAAAAAAGTGTCTACAATATGAACATAAAAAAGGAAAATGTTTAAAAAAGTACCTATTGTATTGTTGCATATGTTTTGCTGTGAAATGAATAGAAGCATACACGTCAACAAAATGCTCTGTTAAAAATGCCAAATAATTAAATGTGCCAAAATTATTGATAAATATAGCCTAGTCATATATTAATCTGTCATCATTGTGAATGTAGTCAATACATTCTGTAAGTTTTGTTACTAAATGTACAGTTGGATGGTATACACAGTGATTTATCAAGGATTTTTTGTCTTTCTTTTTTTTTTTTTTTTTTTTTTTAATTTTTAGCCATGTTAGGATTCGCACAATATGGCTTTTTAAAATGTTCACTCTGCATCTTGAATTTGTTTTCCAAGCATCTAGTTTTAATATATTCTTTCATAAAATATGAGAAATTCCATATTACAGGCAAAAACATCTGTGCTTATTCTTCAGTATTTAAGATACCTATCACGAGAACAGTTTGTTTGATAATGATAATGATTCACAGCTTATTATCTTACAGTTAAATGACTATTTCCTATAAAAGCAATGGCAACCGTAACAGTTAACACTTGATATTGCAATAAGCCAAGATTAAAAAACAAGAGATGTCACCAAAAGTGAGAGAACATTTGTAAACTTAGATAATTGTCACAATTATGTACAGTTTTGAATGATTTTTATTAGTCCTTTTTTTCTCTCACTTCTTCAGCCTTTTTCTCCTCAGTCTTTCGCACTAGACTGGGAGACAGATACTGGATCGATTGGTTTTGTCATGATATACTTAATATTAGTTGAACAAGTCCATGTAATTTTAAGGACCGCTCTCTACCATTTTGTAAATGAATGTGTGCCAACTTGTTTATTTTTGGGATTCTTTCTAAATAAAAGCTGACTAATATTCTTATGTTTTGATTGCAGTTTTTCAATGACCAAATAGATTATGGCATCATTTTACTTATACCACAGTTTCACAGATTTCTGCTCAGTCTTAAAGTCCCCCTGTGGTGAAAATCAAGCTTTTAATGTTGTTTATATGTCTATGTGGTGTTTTTAATATGCTTTAAGACAGACCATGTGCAAATTCATAAGTCAAAACCATTGCTGAGTATTTTCTCCTTAAAACTGCAGTGAACCAAAGACAGTCTCGTAAACAATCACGTCAACGTGTGATCGTCAATCAGTGGATCTCTGAGTTGGAGGCGGGGCTAATTTGCATATTCATAGAACCGTGTATACTAAATGAGGCAAGGGTGTAGAGTTACATTCAAGCTATTTTAAGGCATGAATACTTTTTTTTTTTCAAGGAAAAAATGTCTAAATATGTCATTTTGATGATCAAAGATGTGTTTTAAGGGATAAAATTACAGGAGGACTTAGGTTCTGTCTAAGCATGTAGTGCAAGAGTTTGAGGTAGCAGAGCTTCATAGATCTAATTTTACAGAACATTTCGAGTCTTCTGAGAAATATGTACTAATCATTTTGAATAAAAAGTAATTTTAGCATGATTCTTTTTAAAGTGTTTCCAGTAATCACTGTCAAAATGATTCAATCAAACACAAAGACACAATCAAGGATTTCATTCTTTCCAATAGATAATTCATGAAGTGATTTCCACTCATTCCTTGTTGCGTTGGCAGTGATTTGAATGTGTCTGCTAGCTGATAGGAAATGAGAGGAACGGAGAGGTGTTTTTGATCATAAATAATCATGCTGTGACGCATTGGTGTTAATGAATGTCACACATTCCGAGATGACAGATACCCTCCCCCTGCTCTTCATACATAATCCCTCTTCCATCTTTGCAGCCCATATGGTGCCTAGCACTTCTGGAGACATCCACTTAATATTTCATCTAACATTTAGTCTCAAATAATTAAAGGCTTTTTGGGCTTTTAAACAGGGGCATGTATTGAATTGGAGGGCAGTTTAGAAATGAAGTGTCTAATTTTTATCTAATTTCTAATCTAATAGAAAATCTAATTTCACGTCATCATCTGAACTTTATGTTCCCTGTATTTCTGAAGATTCTTGATGGAAAACAAAATAAGTTAAAAGACCGCCTGTCCTGTTTACGTTCCTTTATACTGGCTTTCCAAACAATGCCCCCTGCTCATTTTTCTATTAGATTGCATTTATTTTGACATCTAGCAGCATGGTTGCAATAGTGTCTGAAAAATAGGACAGTTTTCAGTTTTATTAGTAAGTGTTTGGTCATGTGATCTCAACATGGTGGCCCCATCAGTGTTAATCTTTTCGCCGAAAGCAGTGGCAAAAATGTTAATTAACAAAAGGAATAATTTAAGGTTAATTTTGAAAAAGACAAGTAAATTGCTTAATTTAATACATAAAATATGAATATGGGTCAGGGATACACATCACACCAACTTATCAAGGCGGAAGTCACTGCAGAATAAGACTGAGTGGCAGTGTAGGTGTTCAGCTTGAATGCTGCTAAAAACACACAAAACACGGTGGGAAAAATAGGAAAGAGAAATATAATCAACAAGAAATCTGAGCTATCTTTTTACAGACTTCCGAAAGCTACAGAAAAGAGAAGGTAATGGATCGCTGCAATTCACAGAAACAACTGGCAGCGAAACGCACAAAATGTAGTTGCCATTTTGTGTCAGATGTTGAATTCTACGGTAAAATGTAAAAAGTTAGTTTTATAGTAAAAAAAATGGACCCAAATCTAAAGTGTGACCAAAATATTATACTCTTTATATAAAAACGGTATAATTGGTAAGACTTACAACGTGTCCTCAAAAGACCTTCAAAAATGCATTACAAAGAATAAGGCAGTCATCTGATACAGAGACAAAAGGAGGGATAGCCGTGGTTATATCTACATCAGTCAGAAAATACTGACCTTTGGGTTATCTCCAGCATTTATGAGTCATTAGGTCAATGATAAGACAGGGGGTTAGGGGCTAAACTCAAAAACCCATTGCCATGTCTAAGATGACTATCTGTGCTTCAGCTTCCCCTTTTTGCAACTCAATCAAAGCCGTCATTGATAAAGTCAAGCACAGCACAGCTAGATGACAGCAGGAGGAACAACAGGACTGCCCTGAATATGCCAGTGCACTGGAGACATCAATACCTCATACAGTCTCACCTTTCATCTCGCTACTCTCATAATGAAGCCCCAGAGCCATTTCCTGGGGTCTGCAGAGGAACCAGAGAGTGGGCTGCAAGAACACGATTACAATTTTATGAAAACACATGCATTATAAGTGGAATTATGTGGGACATAATTGGGGCAAGAAAATTTACAGCAGTAATCCTAATAATCCCAAATTCAAAAATGTGATTGTGCTTTAAATAATACAGCAATTCACTGCATAATTTATATTACAAGCTTTGGCAAAATACATGTAAATATTTCTGTACGTACGTACATATTCATAACGATGAATTTATGTTCCTTTCCAAAATACAAAAGGTTGAAGAAATTATTCCTTACATCAGTTAACCAGCAGTATGATGTAACATGACCTTAATATCTCTCCATCTAGAATGGTAAAAGAGAATTTTGATTGACGGCCCATTGGATTAATTTGAATTCACAATTTTGCCCTAGCAATGAATTTTGCATATGTCACCCAGACGAGGAAAACTACTTTGATATTAGGGTCAGTGGCCAAAGTCTCATTACAAAATCATTTGTATTCATCCACTAAAATATTTCCATTTCTCCAGTCCAGAGATGTGATTCATCGGGACAAACTCTGTTCTAGTTTTACGGTACTATTCAGATCAAATTATAAAAAAAATAAAAAAAAACCTTCAAGGATAATAGTTGAATTTTATGTTTTATAATCACTTATTACACAGCATTCTGGAATACTTAATCATTCACAGCATTCAGTGGTCAGACGCCTTCCAGGCCCTTCCACAAATCCGTTAGTGAAGGTCACTTCAAGGAAGTCATTTTATCGTTTATGGTCATGTGGCCCACCCAAGTTCTCACAATTCATTTTAAATCTAGAGTTACAGAATAATTCAAGTTGGTTTGTTTTGTTGTGATATATTACAATTACATTTCCGTTAAGCATTTCATATGTTTAATGCTTGACTTATAAAGTTAAGAGCAGATCAGGAACACACACACACACACACACACTGTTTTCATGTTTTATGGGGACTTTCCATAGATATAATTATTTGTAGTATTGTTGAACTGTATATGCTATTAACCCTACCCCTAAACTTATCCATCACAGAAAACTTTCTGCATTTTTACATTTTCAAAAAAACATCTTTTAGTATGATTTATAAACCAATAAATGTCCCCACAAGGACAATGATTTCGGATATTACCATCTTTGTGGGGACATTACCGGTATGATCATGTACGAGGTCAGAATGTGCTGACGTAAAAAGTCTGCCTTGAGCCGATTATAAACTTCTTATGGAGATGACGTGATTACTCAGCACTGTTTACAGTAAGATTTTTAATAGTTTTTCTATTAAAATATATGCTCAAGAAAATACTTTTTCATTCAACAGCGTTTGCGGCTCAGCAGTTGGGTGTTTTTAAGAGCAAAAACACACTGTTTGATCATACCCTTATGCCTCTAACTCAGACGTCAAAAAATGTTGTCAAACTGAACAGACAGTGAAACTAAAGCGCTTCTCCTCATGCTGGCGACTGAAGACAATGACGCGGCGTTAAAAGATCCCTTCCGATGACTGACATCACAGAATTTACCGGCATTTTGCTGCTGATGTGTGAATAGTCTCTTACCGGTAAAAAGCCATAACGGTGTTGCATGTGTGAACAGCATATTTGTGTATTTACCGGTAAAGTCATTCTGGCAATTTTACGGTAATTTACCGGGATTGCTGTGTGAAAGGGCCTACTGTCTGTTTAACTCTCGTAAGGAGCTCTCAAATCCGAGAGGTTCTGGCAGGTTAAGCATAAATCCGGCACAAATTAGGTCCGGCACAAATTAAGCATAAAACTATAGACCTCTATTTGGCCTGGTTGAGATGAAGTGTCAATATTCAAGATATGGAAGATGGATATCTTACCAGATTCCCCTTCAAAAAACTTGATACGTTGATGCGATATGTGTATCCCTGACCCATAATTCAGTTGGGAGATGGTTTCACAGTAGCCTACACTAGCAGCCCTGTCTGAAAGTTGCAGATGGCATCTGCTTTTGACATGTGACATGAAGTCTTTTCTCTGTAGAGCTGACGTAGGACACACTGCTGAAAGCTCATCTTCATTTCGTTTTTCTCAAGGCTATCTTCAAACAACAAAAGAAAAATTCAGATTTTTTTTTTTTTTTTCTCTTGCGGTAATGGGTTGGGATTCTGCACAGAAAGGAAAAAATAGAACCTGTTATCCCCTGGCTGTGTTGTCATGGAAACAGCATTGGCTGTGCTCTTTCCTGTGTGAAGAACAGGATGCCGTTTAGCATGTGGGATCTGAAGATGTTGTTGTAATTGATTCATGTCTTTGTCACCTTTACAAGTCACAAACACATGTCTACAACAACTGATTGGTGTGATCTTTGTACCTCAAAACCACACAGGCACTAGCTGAGGTAGTCATGCAACATACTAATTTGTGCCGAAGTTCAACTAGTGTTTGACGCCTTACACTGCATGAGTTTCTATGGCAACCACTTACATGCAGTGATTATTCAGCTCATCCAGAGATTCTCTTCTGTGCAAGGGTATTAATGTGCTTTATGTAACTGAGTATGTTGTGATAGAAACCACAAATATACCTTTGAGTAGCACAGACAGAGAATTAAAACACACTAATGCAGTACTCTCAAAATGTACAAAAAAGGCACTTTAATCTCTTGATTGAATTGCTTTCAGATGAAATGGAGTTAGAAATTGAGTATGGATACAGCTCTCTAAAAAATCTATATCTAACAGATTGTATAAATGTGATTGAGTTCCTTATATTAAGTCAAATGTGGTACAGTGGACAAAATGGTCAGACAGTCAGTCTCTTTTGAATAGTCAGCAGAAGGGAGTGGGTGATCTCCAGTGCTTTAATGTCCCACATTATTCACGCTCACTTACACCCCCTCACAGACAGAGCAGTAAAGTTAAATGGTGTGTCTCTCTGAGAGGGGAGATATGCGTCTCTTCTATAACTGAAGAAATGGCTGAGTGTAGGCTATGAGTCACTGCTCCTTAGCATTACATAAATAAATAAATATGTAAATGAAAGCATTAGTGTGATTCAATAATTTTCCTCATGGGTCTTTTCGAGTGTTTATCTAGAGTGGTATTACAGGCAACAGGAAGAACATAAAAACAAGCATGTGCGAGCAATTAGTTTTTGCTTGTGTAATCTCATGTTTGTAATAATCAACTCACTAATCCGGTTTAATTCTGATCCTGAGAATACTTGTGACCAAGGGCAAAGTGAGGTGTGAGGTTGATATATGAGACGTGGCAGGACCTAAGGCCTCTGTTCCATACATCTGTTCATTCCCCATTTCCGCATCTGGTGTCTCTCTCCCTCTGTCCATCTGTGCAAAAAAACATAATATTGCCTTTAGTCAGAATTCATAGATATGACTTTCAAAGCCTCATTAACTGAAGAATACATAGAACCAATTAAAATTACGTTTTCCAGAGAACTGTATAATAAAGAAAATTAAATAATTGATTACAATTGGTAAGTTTTTTTTTATGTTTTTGAAAGAAGCCTCTTATGCTAACCAAGGCTACATTTATTTGATAAAAAAAAAAAAAACAGTAATATTGAGAAATATTTTCATACATTTTAAAATGTAATTTATCTTGTGATGGCAAAGTTAAATTTTCAGCATCATTACTTCAATCTTCAGTCTCACATGATCCTTCAGAAATCAGTTTAATATGCTGATTTGGTGCGAAAGCATTTAATACTTTAAATGTCGAAAAAAGTTGATTAATAGTTTTGTGGAAACTGTGATACATTTATTTCAGGATTTTTCAGAAAGTTCAAAAGACATTTTAAGTAAGGGATAATCCATGGCTAGCTGTGCAGCAAACAATTTTAATGCATGACGTGGAGGCAACGAACCACTCGACGCAAAGCGGACCATGCTTATACCATGGTAATTTGCCAGCATTGACAACTTAAAGGGTTAGTTCAACCAAAAATGAACACCACCCTCAAGTCATCCAAGGTGTATATGGCATTCTTCTTTCAGACGAATACAATCGGAGTTATATTAAAAAATGTCCTGGCTCTTCCAAGCTTTATAATGGCAGTGAATGGCAGTTTATGTTTTTTGTCAAATTAAATACATTTTTTGATTAACTATCCCTTTAATTCAGTATATCTATAGGCTGTAAGCAAATCAATTTTTTGAAATTCCTTACATCACCTTTAAACTTCAGATTACCTTTTAGATAAAGTAGCTTAACTACACTGAAGCTACTTAAGGTTTGTAGTCATTATGTATACTATTTTACTCTTCATAAGAAACAGCATGCTGACAGAACACAGGAAAAATGTATCTGGTACAAACACAACCAATATCAAAATTGACAATGTCACATGATACACTAAATACAACCGATAAAGTTCAAACATATAACAAAACTTTTAACCTGGAAAATGATATGTCACACATTGCAGGGACGTCATGCTTAGTGAGACACTGATGTAGTATACCTTTATCATTGCATGTTTCCTTACCAATTCCAAGTGAGATTAAACTGAATTGGTTTTCAACTGAATGGAAATGAGCTTGGCAAACCAACCAGAGCATCATGTCTGCAGGTGGGAATCCTCTTTCAATTTCTGCTTATAATTCCATGATCCTTATCCCTCTGGGTTTCCCCACCATAGATGCAGAGGGAGACCATGGATGTGTTCTGTGAAGATGGGTTTTACATGTCCACCGAGGCACATCCAGATTAACGCTCCACTCTCTAATGGAAACATTTGATTTGTGCCTCTATTTCCCCATTTATTCAAATGTTCACAGACAATCTGCATTTGGTTGCATACAGTGCCACCTAATCCTACAGGTTTTCTGCTATGCTCATGTGTGTTTTTTTCAATGCTTTTGACTATGCTTTCCAACTGTGCCCCAGCTTAAATCATTATCATATATATATATATATATACATATACACTCACCTAAAGGATTATTAGGAACACCATACTAATACTGTGTTTGACCCCCTTTCGCCTTCAGAACTGCCTTAATTCTACGTGGCATTGATTCAACAAGGTGCTGAAAGCATTCTTTAGAAATGTTGGCCCATATTGATAGGATAGCATCTTGCAGTTGATGGAGATTTGTGGGATGCACATCCAGGGCACGAAGCTCCCGTTCCACCACATCCCAAAGATGCTCTATTGGGTTGAGATCTGGTGACTGTGGGGGCCATTTTAGTACAGTGAACTCATTGTCATGTTCAAGAAACCAATTTGAAATGATTCGAGCTTTGTGACATGGTGCATTATCCTGCTGGAAGTAGCCATCAGAGGATGGGTACATGGTGGTCATAAAGGGATGGACATGGTCAGAAACAATGCTCAGGTAGGCCGTGGCATTTAAACGATGCCCAATTGGCACTAAGGGGCCTAAAGTGTGCCAAGAAAACATCCCCCACACCATTATACCACCACCACCAGCCTGCACAGTGGTAACAAGGCATGATGGATCCATGTTCTCATTCTGTTTACGCCAAATTCTGACTCTACCATCTGAATGTCTCAACAGAAATCGAGACTCATCAGACCAGGCAACATTTTTCCAGTCTTCAACTGTCCAATTTTGGTGAGCTCGTGCAAATTGTAGCCTCTTTTTCCTATTTGTAGTGGAGATGAGTGGTACTCGGTGGGGTCTTCTGCTGTTGTAGCCCATCCGCCTCAAGGTTGTGCGTGTTGTGGCTTCACAAATGCTTTGCTGCATACCTCGGTTGTAACGAGTGGTTATTTCAGTCAAAGTTGCTCTTCTATCAGCTTGAATCAGTTGGCCCATTCTCCTCTGACCTCTAGCATCAACAAGGCATTTTCGCCCACAGGACTGCCGCATACTGGATGTTTTTCCCTTTTCACACCATTCTTTGTAAACCCTAGAAATGGTTGTACGTGAAAATCCCAGTAACTGAGCAGATTGTGAAATACTCAGACCGGACCGTCTGGCACCAACAACCATGCCACGCTCAAAATTGCTTAAATCACCTTTCTTTCCCATTCTGACATTCAGTTTGGAGTTCAGGAGATTGTCTTGACCAGGACCACACCCCTAAATGCATTGAAGCAACTGCCATGTGATTGGTTGATTAGATAATTGCATTAATGAGAAATTGAACAGGTGTTCCTAATAATCCTTTAGGTGAGTGTATATGTATACAGTACAGGTCAAAAGTTTGGAAACATTACGTTTTTTTATATTTTTTGAAAGAAGTCTCTAATGCTTATCAAGGTTGCGTTTATTTGATCAAAAATACAGAAAAAAACAGTAATATTGTGAAATATTATTACAACTTAAAATAATAGTTTTCTATTTGAATATAC
The DNA here is from genome assembly GCF_963993115.1 of Abramis brama. NCBI lineage: Eukaryota > Metazoa > Chordata > Actinopteri > Cypriniformes > Leuciscidae > Abramis > Abramis brama. The sequence continues at coordinate 16,945,651 of NC_139975.1, read as the reverse complement.
TTTATTAGAGAAATTATACTTGAATAATTTATTTCTGTGATGCAAAGCTGAATTTTCAGCATCATTACTCCAGTCTTCAGTGTCACATGTGACATCCAGTCTATCACATGATCCTTTAAAAATCATTCTAATATTCTGATTTATTATGAGTGTTGGAAACGGTTCTGCTGCCTAATATATTTGATAAATAAAAGGTTAAAAAGAACTACATTTATTCAAAAAAAAAATTCTAATAATTTAAATCTTCTTTACTATCACTTTTTATCAATTTAACACATCCTTGTTGAATAAAAGTATTGATTTATTTCAAAAAATGAAAGAAAAAAAATTACTGACCCCAAATTACTGACCAGTAGTGTATATTGTTGTTACAAAAGATTTTTATTTTTAAAACATTTGCTTCTTTTTTTCTTTCTTTTTTACTTTTTATTCATCAAAGTATAAAAAAGTATTACAGGTTATGAAAAAATATTAAGCAGCAGAACTGTTTCCAACTTTGATAATGAATCATCATATTAGAATGATTTCTAAAGGATCATGTGATAGACTGGAGTAATGATCCTGAAAATTCAGCTTTGCATCACAGAAATAAATGATAATTTAAAGTAAAATAATTTAAATTGTAATAATATATCACAATATTACTTTTTTTTTCTGTATTTTTGATCAAACTAGATGTACCGCATGGCGGTACAAAATATGACCGCCGCTCAGGCCTGCACTGGCTTTCCACAAAAATAAATGACGTGGAGCAATTTGGCTGTATTGCGTGTTTATGTATATACCTAAAAAAAGTAGTAGTATGTGCATGTCTGTCTGTGTGTGTGTGTATGTGTTTGTGTGTCTGTGCGTGTATGTATGCGTGCGTACAGTACATGTGTGTGCGCGTGTGTGTTTGTGTGTGTATGTCTGTGCATGTGGATTTGTATGTGTGTGTATGGGTGTGTGTCTGTGCGTGTGGATGTCAGTGTGTGTGCATGCTTGCATTTGTTTGTATTCCTGCATGTGTGTGTGTGACAGTATCATCCTAAACCAGCAACCCTTCGCTCAACACCACCATCTACAGGCCGATGAGTGTACAGTCACTAAATGTGCACATAAATGAATTTTGGGTTTGGGGGGGCCCAGCGCGGGGGGGGAGTGGCCCCCGGGGACCAAACGAAATTTTTCCGTAAAAGTCTAGTGGGGCTACATGCCCACCAAATTTCATGTTCCCCGGTGTTTCGGTGTCCCTGGTATCGTTGACGAAAAATTCAGTAAGATGACAAAAAAAAAAAAAAAAAACTTTGACAATCGATTATGGGCTAGGTTGATGTGGGCCCTTAAGACCAACATACCATAAAAATGTCTTCATCCTCGGTGCCACGGTTCAGGTAGTTATTTAGGAAAAACTGCATTTTTTGGGTTTGGGGGGGCCCAGCGCGGGGGGGGAGTGGCCCCCGGGGACCAAACAAAATTTTTCCGTAAAAGTCTAGTGGGGCTACATGCCCACCAAATTTCATGTTTCCCGGTGTTTCGGTGTCCCTGGTATCGTTGACGAAAAATTCACGGGGGGCCCAGCGTGGGGGGGGAGTGGCCCCCGGGGACCAAACGAAATTTTTCTGTAAAAGTCTAGTAGACCAACATACCATAAAAATTTCTTCATCCTCGGTGCCACGGTTCAGGTAGTTATTTAGGAAAAACTGCATTTTTTGGGTTTGGGGGGGCCCTGCGTGGGGGGGGAGTGGCCCCCGGGGACCAAACGAAATTTTTCCGTAAAATCTATAGTGGGGCTACATGCCCACCAAATTTCATGTTCCCCGGTGTTTCGGTGTCCCTGGTATCGTTGACGAAAAATTCACGGGGGCCCCAGCGCGGGGGGGGAAGTGGCCCCCGTGGACCAAACGAAATTTTTCTGTAAAAGTCTAGTAGACCAACATACCATAAAAATTTCTTCATCCTCGGTGCCACGGTTCAGGTAGTTATTTAGTAAAAACTGCATTTTTTTGGGTTTGGGGGGGCCCAGCGCGGGGGGGGGGGTGGCCCCCGGGGACCAAACGAAATTTTTCCGTAGAAGTCTAGTGGGGCTACATGCCCACCAAATTTCATGTTCCCCGGTGCTTCGGTGTCCCTGGTATCGTTGACGAAAAATTTACGGGGGCCCCAGCGCGGGGGGGGAAGTGGCCCCCGGGGACCAAACGAAATTTTTCCTTAGAAGTCTAGTGGGGCTACATGCCCACCAAATTTCATGTTCCCCGGTGTTTCGGTGTCCCTGGTATCGTTGACGAAAAATTTACGGGGGCCCCAGCGCGGGGGGGGAAGTGGCCCCCGGGGACCAAACGAAATTTTTCCGTAAAAGTCTAGTAGACCAACATACCATAAAAATTTCTTCATCCTCGGTGCCACGGTTCAGGTAGTTATTTAGGAAAAACTGCATTTTTTTGGGTTTGGGGGGGCCCAGCGCGGGGGGGGAGTGGCCCCCGGGGACCAAACAAAATTTTTCCGTAGAAGTCTAGTGGGGCTACATGCCCACCAAATTTCATGTTCCCCGGTGTTTCGGTGTCCCTGGTATCGTTGACGAAAAATTTACGGGGGCCCCAGCGCGGGGGGGGAAGTGGCCCCCGGGGACCAAACGAAATTTTTCCGTAAAAGTCTAGTAGACCAACATACCATAAAAATTTCTTCATCCTCGGTGCCACGGTTCAGGTAGTTATTTAGGAAAAACTGCATTTTTTTGGGTTTGGGGGGGCCCAGCGCGGGGGGGGAGTGGCCCCCGGGGACCAAACTAAATTTTTCCTTAGAAGTCTAGTGGGGCTACATGCCCACCAAATTTCATGTTCCCCGGTGCTTCGGTGTCCCTGGTATCGTTGACGGAAAATTCAGTAAGATGACGGGAAAAAAAAAAAAAAAAAACTTTGACAATCCCTATATGACCGCTTTCGCTAGCTACGCTAGCGGCGGTCATAATAAATGCAGGCTTGATGAGCAGAAGAAACTTCTTTCAAAAACATTAAAAATAGTAATGTTTCCAAACTTTTGACCTGTACTGTATATATATATGTATATATATATATATGTGTGTGTGTGTGTGTGTGTGTGTGTGTGTGTGTGTAAAGCATCAAGGACAAAATCAAAAGAAAGTAAAGAGGTCATAATCGGTAGTCTATCTCAGTTTTCTGACAGCCTCCAGGATGCCACTGAAAAGCATCCCATGGTAACACTTGACATATGGTAGACATGGTGAGAGAGCTTGGTGCCAAAGAAGAACAGAAGGGCAGTCCCCTGGCAGGGAATTAGGCACTGTACCCAGACCAAGAGAGTGATATTACTGGGTCTGAGGGTTTCGTACAGCTTGGCATTGCTAGCAGCTTGGCATTTACTCTGGCCAATGTGAAGGAAGATTTCATCAGCATTACAAAATAAGCCCATATCATGGGGAAGATCAATGGCAGCACTAATTTATGCTTCAGCTGTCCCACCACCGGACAACCATTACAAAAATTGTATAGACAGGGGATGCCTCATGTTATTTTTCCAAACTGGCACCTTTGCAAAATGCTTTGTGAATGCCTCATGAATTCCAGCCAGCATTAAAATATGATGTAATTCCTTCACATGCAAACTTAAGGTGAGGACATCCAGAGGTCGCTGCGGCAAGTCATGTGAGCAGCTGCAGGGATGGACGCATGTGAGCATGTATGCTTTGAGGGGGAGGGCAAACAGTTCGTCGACTTCACTGCAGCCCCACTCATGCCACCACATGTGGTGCCTTTCACAGTGGGATCCTCATTTGTTGACGGGCACATTATTAATCCTGATGTCGAATTGATAGCTACCGCTGAGCCTGTTAGCAACATCCATGTGTGTTCTGGTGGTAAAACTTCCCAGAGAGCGGAAATAAAAAGGCACAATGACCCCTAGGGCCCAAAAACAGAGCAGAATATAATAATAATGAAGTGGGGAAAAATAATTGTTGTGTGTTTTGTTCGGCAAAAACAAAACAGGCCATCAAAAGCTGTTGTTTCCATTGAGTTTCAGTGTTATGGCGAGGCACAGAGAGAGGTCTTTGTCGCATAATCTGCATCAATTTGCATTTGTTTTGCAAAATATTCATTTAAAACATACCCTATCCCTATCTCTGCAAACACCTGATGACAAATGCTTGAGGAAATCACACAAAAAACAAATTAACAAAATACAGATTTTTTGAAACCACAACATTGAAAATACGCCTTATGAATGGTTTAGCCTTTAATCACCTGAGTGCTGCTGTAATGGCTCATTTGGGCTTCTGATTTGTTTAAGTTTACATTTAAAGGGGACCTATTATGCCCCTTTTTACAAGATGTATGTGGCGAGCAGGACGAGGCCGGTGGCGTGACTGCTGATGAGCGACAACTGTGCGACGCACCTGTCTCGTATCTCTCACGGAGGAGCGGAGGCATAAAAGGAGGAGCGAAGATCGTGAAGGATGAGAGAGGACCAGGCCTGGACTATTTTATTTGATGTTTTGTTTTATTATATGTGGCAGCAGTCGTCCGTGAGGGACTGCTGCCTTTACTTTCGTTTTGTTGTTGATTTATTTAATGCCATTAAAGTTTTTAATGTAATATAAGTCTCAGGTGTCCCCAGAATGTGTCTCTGAAGTTTCAAAATACCCCACAGATCATTATATTTTGTAAATGCAAATTTTTGAGAAAATAGGCCATAGGTTATAGCAAATTCAGACCAACTGCTGTTCTACACAGAGAAAAAGACTCGGTACAACTCTTCTGTTGTACCGAGCCATTCGTTAGTCTAGTTGTTTGATGAGAAAATTAAATGTAGCCTATAGTTGCAATACACGCGTTTTGTAAGCTCCGTGCAACTGCTGCAGCGGACTATTATTACTAGAATATTAGAAATCTAATACTCAAGCTGTTTTATACTTTTTCTACTCTTAATATTAAATAAAAAAACGACTGAACGAAAGATAAACGGATTCCCTTGAACCACCACCGCGTTTGCGGCAGAAAACTACTGCAGTGCAGCCAAAATGCTCTGTTCGACTTATCTGAGATCCTTTACTCTTCCCTGTGGATGACCTGTGACCTACTTTCTGTAAGATCTGAATTTTTGAACTTGAATTTTTGAGATTGAATTTTAGAAAACTGAATTTGAAGTTCCGAATTTCTTCATCTTGAAAACTTGAATCTGTATTTTTTTAAACTGAATATTTGCAGTATACGAATTCAGAACAAAAAAGCTAGCTGTTTGAAAATACATGTCTATAAAATTCAGCCATAAAAACATTTCAATTTGTTAAATTTCAAATGTTCAATATTCGTTTAAAAAAATCAAATTCAGAACTATTTAAACTACCACCTAAAATTCTATTTTGTTAGATTTCACTTGTAAATAATTCAAATTTACACAATTCAAATTCAAATCATATTGTCATATTTTAAGCTCCATAGCGCTTAAACTGTCAAATACGCAAGGTTGTCAAAAACGCACAAAGTTCACATAAACACAGTCGGTTATGTATGTGAATGAAAACAGCAAGTAAAGAAATCGCATGTGTATATTAGATCTGTGTATTAAAGTCAAAGCAAAGTAATGTACAGTACCTACTGCTATAAATATGAATCAAACAACAAAAGAAAATGAGAAAATCACTCACTGCTCTTGATTGAATAACTTTAGTAGCTTTAATAAGAATACATTTCTTACTTGAATGCTGATGTTCAATGCTCTGGCGAGCTCACTCAGGCCAGAGTCTATGCTAATAGGGCAGCGTCCGTCAGCAGTCGTGGGCGGGGCCTGTGCATTGTGATGTCACATTGCATAGAAACTGCAAACCGATTTAAAAAAAAAAAAAACAGTGGAGGATTTTTACCATTATAGGGTGGTTGTGTACACACACTGCCAACAAATAATTTATCATAAATTCTGCTGTTCTCACTTGAGTACATTTCTTGGATGAGGAAAGCAAAGCAATTATCCCTGCTGGTGTGGAAAACATGTTAATCTGAATTCTGTTCTCATATCAATCTGAAATGTATAGTCTCTTTAAAATACATTCTCCTGTCCCATCTGCCCTTTGTGCCCTTCTTATTTATGACCCTCTGCTAGCTTGGGCCAGTCCTGCACTGTTGAGTTCCTGTAATTTTCAATCTCTAGAGTTCTGTTCCTCTTCTTCTTCTTTTACCCCATACAGCTCTGTCTGTGCTCTTGATCTTAGATGGTTTCTACAATCATTGTGGCCATTAAACGCTCAGCAGGACAAGGATTGCCTGTGGCGAACCTGACCCAGGAGCTCTCTGCTAATGTCCTCTGTTGTGCTTGCGTATGTGTGTTTATACTGTTTATTGATAACTCAACTTTTCAACTCTTCAATATTCAAATTATTAATCTTTAATTTAATATACAGAAATTACAGGTGCAAATTGTAGATATATTGGTTAAAAACAATTATATTTACTTGTGAAAATGAGAAAACAAAAATATCCTCAAGACCATAAAACATTATTTTCTAGTCTTGTAGACAGTGACAAATCGCAGGCACAAATCATGATGTTACGACTGGGCAAGAAAAGAAAAAGGAAATAAGAAATATTTATAATTATAAAAACAATTACTTTTTAAAATGTTTTAATGTTGCATGAATCATTTTCAGTTTAAAGAAACAAAAAATAAAAAGTAAAAAATAAAAAAAAGATAAAAAAATAAGGTTTCAACTGCACTGATCACAACACAGAACTGATGATAAACAGAAAATATAATCAAGTGAGGATACAAGGATAAACTGCTTAATAATATTAGTATGAATAAATAATACAATCATAGCTGAATAATGGTAATAAAAGATTTTAATCACCTACCTAATTGTCTTGTGTTAATGTATGTCTCAAGAACACAAACTCATACACAAGCACACACAGAGGCCTCAGGCACTGTGCTCAAATTGTGTGTGCATTTGTGTGTGTGATCTAGAGACAGACAAAAAGAGAGAACACTACAGATGTGTTTTATTTCACCTTGTCATGACCCTGATAAACAGAGTATGCATGGCTTCTCTGGCTCCAGGGTAATTTATATGCAACATGTGTTTGTCATAATTAAGAGCACAGAGAGACTGCTGTATCTCCTGAACTGTGTGGAGAGTTACTTTCAGCTGACATTAACCAAAGAGCAGGTCCCTTAAATCCCTCCTCCCTAAATATTCATTTCAGTAGGACCAATATGGCCTTTTCAATAGTTAATTCTTAAGTAATTACGTTTGATTGCCCCCAAACCTGAGTATGTGGTTAGGCCTGTCATCTTGCATTTTTCCAAAAGACCCTGGAAGGACATTAATAATGAACACAACATGGATACAGTGTCTTTAATGACAAGAGAGAGTGTCTGCTTTGGACTTTAGTTAGGGTAGATGCCATATCTAATTTCTCATAGATGAAAACAAGGCTGAAGGATGATATGTACGCCGGTTCCATAGGTTGTTCTGTTTTTAACTTGCTGTTGATCATTCAGCAGGCGAGACATAATAAAAAAATATGTAAGGGATAATGTATAGCGAGGCGGTTGTTATAGCGAATACAACCCCGACAGGCTGAACGGGACCCGACGCGAAGCGGAGGGGGCTTGAATCAGCCTGAAGGGGTTGTTATTCGCTATAACAACCGCCTCGCTATACATTATCCCGCTTATTACATGGCTACCTACCAAATAAATAAATAATTTGACACAAAATATTGATTTAAAAAGGAGTTTATTGATTTAAAAACAATTGTATTGCTTCCGCTAAAGAAAATAGTCCGTTCCGCGTCCATAGGTGATTCTCCAACTACAGGCACTTTTGTGTCCTTGGCCTTTTTTTTGTAAATAAATAAACAAACAAGTGCACAAATAAATTGTCATTATGAAGTTCATGCTCCAACATCCTAGTAACCACCAAATCTTGCCCCTTTTTTCTTTTAAAAATGCTTTTGCAAGGCTGTTTATTAGCAGATTTTACAGTTTTATGCTTGTCCCCAACCCAGACTGGCCCTCTTTGAATGTTAAAAAATTATATTAAAGGATCGATTTAAAAATATTTTTTAACATGTTTGTCTTAAGGACAAATAAAATAATATCATACCATCGAAATTCCATATGTATGTCATAATTTTAAACTATTTTTGGAATGAAATAGGTCTGTCCAACACTATCTCACGACCAATTCGTACAAATTCGTACGAATGATAAAAAGATGGCTAATTCGTACGAATTCATACGACTTCACTCGTACGAATTTGTACGATTTGTCTAAACCCACGTGATGGGTAGGTTTAGGGGCGGGGTCAGGGGTAGGTCATTCGTATGAATTCTTACGAATTGGGCAATTCGTAAAATATATTCCCCGCCCCTAAACCTACCCATCACGTGGGTTTAGACAAATCGTACTAATTCGTACGAGTGAGGTCGTATGAATTCGTACGAATTAGCCACCTTGTAGAATTTGTACGTTTTCCTGTGAGATCGGGTTGGTCTGTCCCCAGGTTTTCCGTCATTTCCACCTCCTTCAACAAAATCCACTTTAATAGCTCCACCTTAAATATTTTATTTACTTGGTAATCATGGAAATAATAGTGAAAAGGACATATTAGTTTTATACAGAGTATTTTTATTCAGCGTCATTTCCACCTTGGCTGTAGTTCGGTTGAATTATGTACAACAAATATGAAAATAATGTATTTATGTTTATTACGAGTAAACAACATAATAAGTCCAAAAGTAGCTAAGCCTGACATGAGGGAGTGCTAATATTGCAGAAAAACTGCTAAAATGTCATTTCCACCTCCGTCATTTCCACCACTGAGAAATTACAGGTGTAGCTTTGGACATGATTTATGTAGTTTTTGTGTGCTATTTGCATGTTCTCATGACATATTTGTGCTTTTGGACTGAGAACTTTATATATCATCATTCCAGTACACTCTAAATTTATTTTTATTTATCTATATTTATATTAATGTTTTGAGCAGGTTCATATAATTTGCATATCATTTGTAATCATTATTTTTAAAACTATTAGGTATACTGTTCAACTCATATATGTTAAATAATAAAATACATGGTTAAAAATATTTTGGACTGGCAATTTAAGTAAAAATAAACAGAAACAATCTTTCCAACATAAACCGTCATTTCCACCACTTTCCAGCACTACAGTTTTTAAGAAAAAAAAAAAGAATAACCAATGATGTGGATCTAAAAGTATTTTAAATCAAGTAGTAATAGTTCATTACTTACAATATATGTGTGAGTGACTTATAATAAATATAGACCTGAGCAAAAACGAAATGCTGTAGGCAAAAATCCCAACTCGTGGCAACTTGTGGCATTTAGCAACTTTAAATAAAAATGCATTAAGTTCATGAAGTATTAAGATTTATTTTGTTACATGATTAGGTAGCCACTGATGTTGTTGACTGATACATAATCTTATAATCAGTTTTACAATATTATATTGTAATAAAATACATAAATTGAAAAGTGGTGGAAATTACATCTTTGAAAGCGCTCTTCAGAAAAACTGTTAAAAATAATAATAATCCATGGAATTCTAAAACTGCCCACTGTTATATTGTGTTAGAAGACAAATGAATGAAGCTAGGAAGATTGTTTTAAGAGTGTTTTAAGAGAGTGAATTTTCCATAAACTCACAGTGCCAAAAGTGCTCCTAGTTGGAGATTCACCCAGCCTGGAGCTGCGCTGATCTGACCTGTGACACACACACACACACACACACACACACACACACACACACACACACACACACACACACACACAACACGCATACCCGACACGGATGGAGTGATCAACGCTCTGTTTTTCATGGCAACGGTGTGTTATACTTCGCAGCGGTCTGTCTGTTATCGAGAAATAACAGACCGCATTCTACATTGGAATTCAACCAAGCCATGTAATAAATAATAATAATAAATATAATGTAAATGTGGTTGTGCATTATATATATATATATATATATATATATATATATATATATATATATATATATATATATATATATATATATTATGCACAACCACATTTACATTTGTGAAAAATTAAATATGGCATGAACCCCGGTTAAGGTCTAGTCTATTGTCACACCTTTATGCATACAGTATAATCACGTATCAACAAACATATACCTGGAGAGACACATCATTTATGTATAACAAGCATACATTGGAAAAAGCTTGAAACATAAGTTTGCCACGCGTCTAATGCTCAGGAGACACCGTAAAATTCTCTCTCAGAAGCACACAATTCTGCACAAATAGGTTCTGCCTTCCTTTACTTATAAATTATGAATTTACTTCATAACACTCCCCATTCTGTCAGTGCTGAAACATTTCTGAAATGTTCTCTGTGCATATCATTAAAGGAGACATTTTAAAAGTCTCTGGTCCTTTCTCATGAAACAGCAACAGAGCATGTTTCTGTGTAAATCCTTCATAAATCCATTTTTATGTAAATTGTTGCACTGAATTGAATGTGACAATATGCAATAATGGCAAACAAACAACAATATGCAAACAAACAATTTGCACATAAATTCAATCTGCTTGTTTCATGAATAAGACTCGCTGTTTTTATGTGATTTTTGATGGTTTTTCATTTTTCAGCTCCTATTTCTGCACATTGTATGTGTATATGTTTTTCTTTTGCATTTATGGAATCATGTTTATTAATACAGCATGTGATGTGTTGAAGGTAGGGCACAGTGGGAAGTACATCATGTAAGACCTATAATGAGGATGTAGGTTCATGCTTTGTCCATTTGAACCATTCCCCTCTCACTCTCTCTATTTCTCCCCAGACTCTCCTGTGAATGTAAAAGGCAATTTTTTTTTTTTAAAGTATGAGATGCTAAATACCCCACGGCCAGTATGGAACTTATATTAGTGTACTGGACCAAAAATAATTTGAATCTAGATATATTCAGCCTGGCCGGATATTGTGGAAACAAAATAACATGATTAAGTTTAAAAATAAAATAAAATAGATTCTGAAAAAAAAAAAAAAAAAAAAAAAAAAATAATATATATATATATATATATATATATATATATATATATATATATATATATATATATATATATATATTCTGATGTTATCTATCTATCTATATATATCTACAATTCAAAAATGTGATATCTTAAAATTAAAAATTCTTACAAATCCCAAATAAATAATTTCTTCCTTTTTGACTTCATTATTTTTGGAGAGATAACGGCCCTTAAAGATTCATTTATTCTCTCTACACTTACTGTATATAACATCATTCTCATTGTAAAATCCTTAGACTCTTTCTCCCTCCACGTGATAAAGTGATAATCTTCCATTATCTGTCCCTTTCCTCTCTGCTGTCTGCTTTATATATCTTCTCTTGCTCTTTCTCTTTTCATCTCTTGCCCCTCTACTTCTGTCCTCACCACCTCTTTTTAGTCTTCAATAACTTATGCGCAAATGCATTATATGCACTTATAACGCATAAAGCATTCACGAATAATGCACTAAATGCTGGCATGTTATCTTGCGTTCGGATGCCTGATGTTTGGGAATGCAATCATGAGAGACACTTCTGGGAAGTCATTATACCAAATCATTTTGATGACAGACATCTCAGAATGATCATACCAACATTTGAGATGCTGAGCAATGAAATTGGTCCACTGGTTTGTCCAGTTATCCAATCACATCCTCTGTTGTGGCAAAATCACAAGTTTTTTGCTGCGCATCGAGAGATTTAATTGGTAAATGTGTTTCCAAAATATATCGCCTCAATTGTGCATCTTGGGGTTTCCGTCCAACGTTTTTTTATTCAATATCTCAAAAAGCGCATAAAAATAGGTGGATGGAAACATAGCTATCCTCTTCTTTTTTTCTTCCATGTCCTCATTTGTTTGCTCTGGTTTTTCACAGATGAACCTTTGTATTACAAGTTCATAATAGTTGTAGACATCAATATGACGCCATTTGAATTTTTAAATTTGTTTAGAAAAAAATATTAAACGTTTCAACATCGACATCAACCTTACTTCGAATCAATTGAGAAAAACTGTAAATAATGGCCATTACACCTTTTAGAATGGCAATGTGACATTTCACTGTAACCCTTTTCTCATGGCAACATCACTGAGGACATTAGAGTTTGACCAGCATTCCCACTGTGATGGGATGTTAAGCTCAATTTTATCTGCAATTTTGACAAAATTCTTTGCCATTTGACACCCAAGAGTCCTATCGATTTGCCTGCACAAACATGTGGTCCGATGTGCGATTTGCACCACCAGAGCTCCACTGCCTCTTATCCAGAGACCAGACTGAACAGTGGTTGGTGAGGCATCATGTCTCTGTGGAGGCTACTTTACATTCTGCTGCTCGGATAAATCTTGGCCACCATAGGGCAGACTCTCTCAGCTGAAACACAAGCATTTTCCGAAAGGGTCTCTGGGTCTAATTAAAGGCTAAAAGCACAGGAGACTCAGTTGAGTGACTATATGGAAAATGTTTTTTTTTTTTAACTGTTAATAACAAAGTAGCTACTCTACACCAGAGGTGGCGAATTAATTTGAGAGTGAAAATATCCATTTTGTAGACTGTCCAAAAGCAATATTTGCTCATAATTATTCAAATAAGCAAACTTTTAAGTATTAAATGGAAGTCTTTGTTGCATGATTGTACTTGCCCCGTAAAAGTGAAAATACATTTAGAATCTGGCTTTTTTAAATGGGTTTATATTCACAAAGAAGCGTTCTATAATTCCCTCCACCTCTGCTCTAACCAACTGTACACATCAAATTCTATAACTGCCTTTAATTAACTAGACTCTCATTACTTAATTGAGCATGGTGGGCAATGCGGAGGTAATTTAAAAGTAATGGGGATGCGTGGTATTTTCTGACATTTAAAACAAATACTCATGAGCAGCCACTTAAACTCGCTGAAACAGCATTACTGTATTACAGTGATGCATCTGCCTTTTGCCAAATAAGGTCTTAATTAGCCTATACCTCATTCACAGAGCAAGTAATAGTTGGTTAAGCATAGTTAACATTACCTCTAAAACAAACTCCCCCCATTTCAACCATTCCCATTAATATGACTGAACCCCATACCCCAGAATAAAGCACTACATTTCTGGTCTGTTACAGTGTGCATGGCAGGTGGTTTTAGAACATAAGACACACCAACAATGGACATTATTTTGTGACTATAAAATAAATGTTTCATTATTTTGCCACTTGCTGCATCAAAATTAGATTTAGTTATATATTTGCGGTGTGAATGAATATTGCCATTAAATGTAGAAACTAGAGTCCAGGATAGTCTAATGGCCAGTTCACACCAAGAACATTAATAAAGATAACTATATTAGCATCCACGGCAACACATGATTGTTCTGTTTATTATAAGCATGTGCTGCAGTTATGGCGTCTGACAATTTAAATGCTCAAGCTCTTTAAAGCAGGATGGATATTGATTGGCAGTCAAAGTTTTTACAGTTCATCAGCTGGAAAATATCATTGTAATATTTTATCAGTGATTCCAAAGAATTTGTTTCTCTGTGCCGTTATAGTTATGGTGTGGGCTAGGGAGATAGGGAGCTGACTGTTACATATCCAATATCTTTATTAGTATCGTTATATTGTTGTTGGTGCATTCTCTGATTTTTTTATTTTATAATTGTACCTTTGGGGTACAACAGCTTGTCACTGGGGTAGTAAAAAAAAAAGGACATATTGTTTTACTCCTAAAAGATGCATATTAGTACCTTATAGCAACACTAGGGGTTGATAAGGTACATAGTTGTCCCTTTAAGGGCACTGCCCCAGTGACAAGCCGTTGTACTCTTAAAGGTACAATTTTTGTTAATAAATGTGAACGGGCCTTAACAGTTAGTGTGTTTACATGCACAACAATATGCTGATAACTACCAAAAACTCAAGAAACAAACACAATAAAAAACAAAAAGGTACAAAGGTACTTTCTTTTGGGAATTTGGATTTTTTTATCTTGTGTAATTTGAGTATCATGGGAAAATATGTTAAATTTTACAACTTGACAAAATGTGCCTTGTAATTTTTAATGTTCATTTTTAAGGCGACTAATTAACGAATGAAACAGTTCATGACAGAACACCACAAATTAGGGTGTCGGCTGCTTTGAGTGTCGGATGAGGTCACAGATGGGCTCACCGACTTATCAGTGAGATCATCATAGAACTAATGAGTCCAGTATAATGAGTCCAACTAATGACTCAACAAATCTGTTGAGTTCCTGAAACAAATGCAAATAAATTGATTTAGTGAATTTAACAGAACAAATCTCATTTGTTTATCAATAATACTTGCTGTTGGTATATAAATGTATACTATTATGATTACTTACATATCTGATCAATCGTCTTCTCGACATGATGCTGTCCAGTATCCACAGGAATCAGCTGCTGGTTTGAGGTTCAAGTTTTCCCTGGTGTCTGCGCCCACTTATTGTCTGCGCAATAAGTGGGCGGGCAATATGCTAATGTTTCGTCTTGACGTCACGACGAAACGGCTTATGACTCGTTTGAAAGACAATTCATTTCATTGACTCAGAGTCGACTCTTACTTTTGAAAGACAATAACTTTATATACGGTTCACTTTCAGATTTAAAACTTTGCAGGATGTTTTCATTCACTTAGAGCCATGTTACACACTACATGAAAGGTCATTTTCAAAAATCCATAATAGGGGCCCTTTAATTTCCTTGTGTGTGTATTAATGCACGCACACACACACACATACGCGCATTGCACTTAACAAATGCATGTTTCAATGCAAATTTGAATTATTTCTATTTGCCTTTATGATACAAAATAAAGCTAATCATAAATAAGAAAACAAATCATGATTTTTAAAATTTACTTTTAACATGCAATCCTACAGTATTACATTGAAATTTTCAGTCAGGCTGTTTGACACTTATGTTAAGCAGTTTCCACATATAAACCTGGTTACAAAACAGAGGCAGGCGATACCAATAAATTAATACTTTTAACATTTTGGAACTCAAGAGATCACTTGAAATAATTTGAAGAGTAAAAATTCTTCTGGCTTTCAAGCAAGCATATCTTCTGATAAAAAAATAATAGCCTTTAATTTATTGTAATTAGGACAATGAATATGTCATTATGGAAAATAATGCCACAGGCAATAGTGTACAATTATATTTGTTCCCATGTTCCCATCAGCAATATGATATTGCACTCATTAAAATGTAAATGTGAAATGAATCAATGCTCACGCTGGCTGTCATAATAGATTTCTCGGAATGCAAAAGACGTTGCATTAGGCTATAAATAAAGCTGTAAGCTGTTGTTATGGCGACATACACTGCTATGAACATCAAAGGAGTTGAAATTCACACAGGACTCAATATGCACAATAAGAAAGACTCCATAAAGACTGTTTCTTGTGACTGAAAGTACTATTAACATTGAAAAGCTCTGCAATTACCTGACAATCTAGAGTCTAGTCCAGAAGACCCTTCTTGATAAAACAACAACGACAGTATATCCTTCATTCAATATTTCATACAACAAAACCAGTTTGACTGAGCTTTGCACAATATAACAAAGCTGCCTGTCCAGGGACTACTATCTGTTATTGTGCTGTACAGCAGGAACGTTGTATTGCACCTGTGGCAAATTCTGTAAGATCAGTCTAATAGAAGTTCACTGAGGGGAAAAAAATGGCTTTGAATTATAGGACTCTATAGATACATTTGGATTATAGTCTTAAAGGACTAGATGGATTTGAAGATATGTGAAGAACAAAGGCATTTTAAAAACAAAGGGGAAATAGAAACTAATAAAACAGCATCTAGGGCCTCTTTGTGCTAATATGTTTCTCTCAGCTGAAATGCCTTCTCTACAAATCCTTCTCTTTAAGATTCCCTCGTTTGTGTACAATAAAAATACAGCAAAATATATTATTTGCAATGATGAATATTTAAGATTATACTATGCAGCTTTCCCCCCTTAGTATGCTAGTTTAGTGTGTGGCATCCGGGGTGGCTTGGGATGTAATTTATTTCACAAGGCCAGTTCTAAATCACATTCAGAATATTGTAGGCATCTGGCAGGAACTCCTCAGAGGGTCATTAAACAGGTTTAATTGAATTTCTGTCACCAGTTTTGACTAGACCAAAGAGAAATGGGAATAGCATATTTATTTTACTTCTGTACTCTGTATCTCACAATCTTACCAATATCTTACAAGCAGCCAGATCACAGGTTTTACCATGCATTAAAAGGTAATACAATTTAGAAAACTAAATTAGATATTCTATAGCGTTATATGTGCCTGTAATACAAACAAATACCAAAACACACACACGCATTGACCCCGAAAAATATTTTGACTTATAAGCCAACCTTGATGATACAGCAAACACAGCTTTCAAGAAAAACATTTGACAAAATTAGGTTTGTTAGCTTTATAATGAAGGAAGAAAAGATATAGTGTTCAGAATTAAGAAAAAAGTTATTTGAATAATTGCTGCTTGTCAAACGTTAATGTGATGCGCTACTACACCTGTTAGAACACCTGTGGGAACTTGAGGAGAACTGACTTCATGCATAGACTAAAATTTACAGGTCACTGCAAAAATGGCCAAGAAAATATCCAGTTACTTATAGGTCTAGCATAATTTGTTTGAAGATGCCACTTAATATAATTGTGTTAATGCAACATAATTCATATATTTTAAAGTATGGGGAAAATGTCATTCCAAACTATATGACTGAGATATTTTAAAGGAGCCGTATGTAAGATTGTGGCCAAAACTGGTACTGCAATTACTTTCAAATTACTGTAGAGCGGTGTATCCCCTCCCCCTCCCCCCTGACTCGAGGTTGCCAGATAGGCTGCAGGATCCAGCAGGAACATTTGTAGCTGCAGCTGTGGTAACTAGAGCTGAGCTGGCAACCCGAATGCTGAAACACTACTGACTTTGTGATTGGTAGATAGGTGGAGGGTGGAGCATCAGGCCAAAACACAAGATGACAACATCAACATCAGTTGAGGGCTGCAACTTCACTTTTTAAATGACAATATCCTGGCCGTACTACTGTTGTCAGTGATATAAGTATTTGAAATGAACATGATTTCTTAATGTCTAGTGACATATCAGGGCCATTTTATGATTAATTGAAATACATTTCTTACATACAGCTCCTTTAAAGAATGTTAGTAACTAAACCGTTTTGTTGACCATTGACCTCCATTGTATGGAAACAAAAAATCTTATTGATGTCTTCTTTTATGTTCCACAGAAGAGTTTTGGAACGACATGAGGACGGGTGATGTCAGAATTATCATTCTTCAGTGAAATATCCAAATACTTTTTTGGGCCACACACACATACACGCATAAATGTTTAGGTTAACGCTCATTATTTTTCCTATCTTGCTTTAAATATATCCAAAGGCCTTTTATTTCCTCCATGTATTTATAGCTTGCTAATAGCTCCCAAACCCTCCTGTTAGAAAACGAAGTCCCTGAATGACAAACAGTACGGTGAAAGCCATCAGACACTTGCTATAATGATGCACAATAATTCATCACAGGGATAATGAAGGAACCTGATGAAAACTACTCTGCCTCTTGTGTGAAGAACATCTCCTGTGTCAATCACACTGTAATTTTTTGCCTTTCAGTTGTGAAATTAGGCTACAAAGTCTGTGCTAATCATTGTCATTGTCATCTACAGGTGTCTGACATTAAAAAAAAAAACTAAACGCAAATATCCCTGTCCCACTATGCTATACGTGCATTTGTATTCATTTTTGTGGAGGTTTATAAATGTGTCACTTTCTTTAGGCTTTCTGGGAATTAAAATGAACTGCCTGAGCCCAAAGTAACACAAACATCAGACACAGTATGTGGTACATTTTATGGTATGGGCCATTCACATACATCTATTGATCTCCATGAATCAGGGGAATAGGGAGATTATTACAACAGCAAGGGCTGAAGCCACTTCAAAGAGAGAAATTAATTGGGACAGAGCAAAGCTAAATTTTTTATCCAAACATGAAGCTAAAATCCTATATTCTCGGCTGCTTCCTTCACTTCATTTTACAATTACATGGCATCTGTATCAGCAACTTTTCAGATTATTCACATGATAACTTTTCTGTGGGTTAACGTGCTATACACTCTCTTCAGGATATGCAACAGTGGCCAGTCACATAATGCCATAGTCAACGAAATATATATTCCAGAGATCATAACGTTATAATGTCCAGGAGGCATGCATTCATCCTGACAAAATTACTTTCTCTAATAATAGGAACAGTCACATATTATATTAAACACACTTTGTGCATTTCTGGCTCGATAAAGAGCAATTCTGCATTTCAACTTTGTTTGAATGCAACTGCAGAGAAGCACTGCCCTCCAATGGCCATCTAAAGAACTGTAATGTAACCACGTAGGCCTTGATAACCATAAGCTGTTGTTCCACAATTATTTTTTTCATACAAACAGGTATATAACAACAACAATGATACTAATTTGTAAAATTCTCACCACCATGCTGTTCTAACCCAGTATCTTTGGCAGAATGTCCTCATGCAGCATTTCCGTAATGAAATGTTAATTTTAAATGCCATGGTCGAAGAAAACAATAGTAGTTTATAGACTATAACTGGTGAGCAATATTCCAAGTCTTCTGAGACCATGTGATATCACAGTTTGTGTAATGACTGAAATGTAAGTCGTTGTTCAGGTAAACTCTTCCCCCTCGGCCTCGAACGCCATTCGTGTACGCTGCTCTAGGTTGATGCAAAACGCCATTGGTTCTCGCGTGTCACGTGATCGATATCAACGGTTCTGAAAATGCCACTGCAAATTATATTTGAATGCAACGGCAAAAAATAACCTTATTGGATTAAATTAAATGAAAAAAAAAAAAAAAATTCAAGAAACCTCATGTCCTCAGGCAGTCTTGCCATGGTTTAGAGAGAGCAGGACCAGCTAAATATTAATCTCCAGTTGGCTTTTCACTGACTGTAATTGTAGAGGCTCATTCATGTGATGAGTGATTCGAACCAAAAGTTGACTTTTCTGTAGCACAGAATGTTCTTGCATCTGTCAGTAGGATGATTCATTTAGCACATCCACGCTGGTTTAAAGGACCTATTTCCGCTTTGTCAAGTTTAAAAAAAGGTTTGATTATCCACCTTATTTATTATTATTATTATTATAATTATTATTTCTATAGATTTTATTAAAACAACTATTAACTCCCTTGTCCTTAAAAAAATCTCTACTATTCATGATCTAGAAAATATACAGCATATTATTTACCGTTTGAGTTTTGATAAATCATCTTCTTGCTGTAGCAGATGACTTAAGCAATCTAAAATTGTTTTTGCCAAATAGCAGGTCTGGATCTGTGAGACCATCTTTTCCCTACATTAAGACAACAAAAGCACTTGAACACAACACACTGGTAAATACCAGTTCACAAGTGGAAAATATCCTCTTTTCCATAGCACGTGAAGGCTCCATTATAAGAAGCGATGTCATGGGAGCACTCACAAAACACTATTAAACACAGTGATGGTTAATATTTATCACAATATGAAATGGGGGATGAAATGAAGAAGTGGCCTGACATCTTATGAGCATATTTTCAATTATTTTGTGTTGTGACTCAGAGTAGACGGGTCTTCATTTAACAAATGCCATCTCTGCAAATGCTGTGAGTTTGGGTTGCTTATGACGTTCATATGGGAACGCAGTGTGCGCCATTTTACCAGATTTGTAACGTAAATAATCTATAAACCTATGCCAACACAGAAGAATACATCAATATGTTTTTATATAGCCTATAGCCTATACAAACTGTTCATTCATCGCAACTTCAAAATAAAAGTTTAAACCCTCATGAGTGTGCATGTTTTGATGTCCACATGTTATTGTTCAAGAAATTGTTCAGTGGCTGTAACATTTCTATCGTAAAGAAGTGACCAAATATTAAAGGGATGCTCTTCCGTGGGTCTGCCATTAACGAAGTGGAAAGAGCAAACGTATGAAAATTTTGGTGGTTTCTCACAAATGTGTCGCTCAAATACACACAAGAGAAATGCTAAACAACTGCTGCATTTAGAACCTTAACGTAATTTAACATGCACCGTTTCACATGTAACGCATCGTGTCACATATTAATGTGCGTGCAAAGAACTCAAAATGGTGATTGAATGGTTAATGCAACAGATAGCCTACACTTAACTATTTGACTAAAACATAAAAACAACAAGCTACTCGCATTGCCAGCGTGTTCACACATTACAAAACCAATGTGCGTGCAGATCATAGAGTGCCACGTCATGTCCACATTCAGTTCTGGTGCATGGATTATGATTAAAACAAACATCTTGTATGTATTTTTTACGCTTGAACCAGCTATTATGGCACACCCTAACTGTGCAAAGGACGCCAGTCTGTCTGTAGTCCATATTAAAAAGTAGCTGCAAAACTACAGGTTCACATGGCACCCTTTAGCGTCAATATGAGACGCAGATAAATATGGGCCAGAAGGCGCCTCCTAGCGGTCTAACCCTAACCCTACCCCAGACCTAAACCTACCCATAATCTGCGTCTCATATTGACGCTAAAGGGTGCCATGTGCGTCGAATGTAGACGAAATTTCAAAAGCGTCAGTATATGACGCTCTAGGATGAGAATGCGTTGTGTATAGCGAGGCGGTTGTTATAGCGATTACAACCCCGACAGGCTGATCAGGAGCCCGACGCGAAGCAAAGGGGGCTTGAATTAGCCTGAAGGGGTTGTATTCGCTATAACAACCGTCTCGCTCTACATTATCCCGCTTATTATATGGCTACCTACCAAATAAATCAATCATTTGAAACAAAATATTGATTTAAAAAGGAGTTTATTGATTTAAAAACGATTGTATAGCTTCCGCTAAAGAAAATAGTTATTCACATGATCTCTACGGTTAGAATCCTGCGTCCATAGCAACGCACTGTTTTTCATGGCAACGGTGTGTTATACTTAGCAGCGGCCTGTTATCAAGAAACAACACACCGCATTCTACATTAGAATTCAACCAAGCCATGTAATAAATGTATTTAATATTTGAAACATGGGGGAGGGGCTCGCTACAAGTACCATTTCCATTGTAATGCGATGTCCAATTTCACAACACTTTTCACATGATGAATTTTTAGCTTTTGAATGATTCCTAAATTATGAGGATTACTAAAATATGTGATAGGGGAAAAGCCAAGTGCCATGCCAAGTGTCCTGCTAAGTGTTCAGCTATGTTTACATCCCCTGTGTAAAGAGTTCCCAGGGCTAAAAATGGACTAGCTACCTTCCATTGATACACTGATAAATGAGCTGATGGAGAAGGCTTGTATGGTGCTGGCTACTCATAGCAAAGGGATTGCTGAGTACCTCTGGACATCTTATTGAATCAAATAGCCTTTGCCCCTGAAATGTTGTTTATGTTCTTTCCCCTGAGTACTACAAAAGCAAATTCCAGTTGTTTTTTATGACAGCAGGCATAGGCAACGGAATACCACTAGCTAGTTAGTGGACTGTAAGTTTCAGTAACTTTTGTGCTGATGAATTTAAACTGCATGCAGCCATAGTTCTTTTTCTTTGATTAAATAATCTGAATGTGCATCAATCATTATGACATTTTTAATCTGCGGCCTAGAATTTAACAGACAATGATAAAAACCTACATTTTTACAGCCAGTGCTGTAGCAGTATTTTAGGGTGATGGTCCACAGAGATGCTCAATCACATCTTCTCTAAACTGACATAAAAGTGTGATATTTCCCCAGATAAAAACTCTCTCACACAGACACACAGAGTTTGTCTCTAAAGGTCCTCTGCTCTCAGCAAGCCTTTTTAGCAATTGTCACTTTGTCACTATCAGAGAAGAGTGAAGATCTCTGGGGTTAAAGCACACAAATCTGGTCTCCAAGTCAAGTGGCCCTCAAATCGCATGTCAAACAATGACATAAAAAGCAAGAACTGGAAGCAAAATTGAGTGAAATATAAAATGTAAGCATTGATTTTTCAGTTATGAGGCTCAGACAAGCAGTGTTTGCACACAGTCAGACAGTGTGTTTGAGCAACTGGGTGACTTCCAGTCTTTATTAGTTCTTGTTTAATTTTGTGTTAAGTTCAGGAATGTGTTCCTTGTGTATGCTAGTTATTTGCTTTGCTTGCCAGCTGATGCTGATTTATTCACTGCTGGAAAGAGCTGCTAGCACAACGCGTTCAGGCTGTAAAGAGTATCCGCACAGGTCCGGAGCCCTCAACATTGTGTAGTGAGGTGGTTGCCACGGGAACCGGCTAGTGCAAATTCGCCAGCACTAAGATGATCCATGATAGTGATGACATCATTTCAATAGCTCGTTCCTTACTGTGTCATTGTATTAGAGAGTATGAAAGAGTGAGAGACAGTGAAAGACAGACAAACACATCTCAGAGTCAGACAAGCCTACTTCATAATACACAGATGCAGTATGTGTAATGACGCTGACTACACACCTCTCTTGGACAGTAGATGGCAGCAGAGTTTAATCTCTCATATAAAGTTACATTTAGATTTTTGACAGTACTTCCACTTTTTAAATTAGTGTCTGTACCCCAAAATTAATTCAGGATGATGCCATGGTTGTTTTGACTTAAACTAATTTGACATCTGCTACATCAGCCCTGACCCAATATATATATATATATATATATATATATATATATATATATATATATATATATATATATATATAATACAAATATATATATTGCTACTAGAGAGAATTTTCTCACAAAAAAAATTTGTTTAGAAGTTACTCTTTTTTTTTTTTTTTATGTCCAGAGTTGCTTACATGATGACTTAGCTTTTCCTGGCACACAGACTACAGCGGAAGAGAGGGAAAGGTTAAGAATGAATAAACTGAGGTCTGCTGCTTCAGTTCCTTTTGCCCTCGGATGACGTTGAGCAGCAGGAATGAAATTTTTGCCTCCCTGTCTCTTGTCCATCCTGCCACATTAGCTGGCCGCCCGCTCTGAGCTGCCCATTCCTGTTTGTCTTCCTGCTCGAGTCATTTCCCAGAAGGTCTTTCCAGAATGTCGGAAAAAATGAGTGCTAATTTACTTGTAATGCACTCTACGGCACATAACTCTCTTTATTCAGTTCTCTTTCATCACAAAATTTAAGCCTAAAAATAGATCAGAATACAAAATAGCAATTTTATATTTATTCTCTATTCAAATTAGTCCTCCACACTCACTCTGTAGATTACCACATAACTGTTGCAATTTTACATTTTAGACTTCCAAGATCATTTTTTATTTGACATAATGTCCAGTAGCTGTCTTAACTCTTGATTTACACAGCGTTCCAATTGGAGGAAGCATAGGCTACAGCTCCCAAATAGACACCCTCCAAAAATGACCCTCTCAAAAGTATTTCAGCTGAAACAACTCATAAATCAACCTGACACAACAATAAATAATGTGTTGCGTTTCATACACTAATGAATATCTTCATTTTTGGATACAAACCTTGGTCAAATTCAACATGGTTACGGCTGAAGTCATTACTTCAGTCTATAAAATGCTCAGAGAATCCTTGAAAATCTACAAATGCATTTCCATTTTCCATACAATTACCCAATTCCTGTCAAGCTGTAATGGCTTCCAAAGTTATCTTTTGTGTCACGCCTATATTTAGTGAAATGACATGGGCTCCTTTTAACTGCATGTGCGTAAGTTTAACAGCAGCTCAGATGATTCAGATGCCGATGTGAGGCAGATTCTCTGGCCTGCTTTTATATCTGGACATGTGAATAAGTGCAGTGTGCTGTGTCCCCTAATCTAGTTCTCATGTGGGGTTAACCCCTAGCACATGGGGACAGGCGCAGCATTAGTGAGAGCTTTTGTAAACATGCCAGTGACTATTCTCTCTCTCTAACACACACTCCCACGCACAAAGACATGCACACATCATAATCTCACACACATAGCTTATTTTACTCTTTGTTCTATGTGCATTCCTGTCAGGCAGACAAAGGGAGCCGTGGTATAGTGTGGCTGAGAATATAAGAGGGAGACACAGACAGGGAGATAAACCTTAAAGGGATAGTTCACCCAAAATGTTTTATTGTATCCTAACCTGTAAGGTGTGGAACACAAAGAGTTCATTTTTAAAATACCTTTACAAATCTTTTATACAGTGAAAGTTCTAATACATCTACCAAACTCAAACATAAATGCCCGGTTTCACAGACCAGGCTTAAACCTATAATAATCTCAGACTAAAATGCCTGCTTGAGCTGTCTTAACACAAAGTGGCTTGCACAGACAACCCTTAAAAATAGTCATAGATTTAGCCTGTTCTGGATTAAACAAAGCTGATTGCAAGAGGAAGGATTACAGCTAGACTATAGGACTAAATTTAAGATTAATTAATCCTTCAAAGAGACAGGTTTAATTTACTGTTTGTGAGAAAGCATGGACTATTTGGAATATCTAAATGAAGAACAACATGCACGTCAGAGGCCAGCAAGACGAGTACTTGTATTGGGGTAATTCATTAAATTACTTTGATGACTGTTTCTATTTTATGAGCACCATTCGACCAAGATCATGTGCTTATACCTAACCTAATTGACTTAACCCAAGTGTTCTCATTTAGGCTTGCTCACCTTAGTACACGACTGGTACACAATCCCATGGTTTCACAGACAAGGCTTAAAACTAGTCCAGACTAAAATGCTGTAGTGCACATGGTCACTATGAACTGCTGTTGTATGATGAAAACTCTCTTTTGCTGTTCCATATAGAAAAGAATTTAAATAAAAAGGTTTTGGAACACAAAGGTGAATAAATTATGACATTTTTGGAATTTTCAACTATGCCTTTAACTAAGATCGAACCAATGTATGTTCAGTCCAATTCACTTTTTTGAGTTTCCGTGGTTAGGGAAGAGTTAAATGGCTAGTATCCTACTGTTAGATCTGACAGCTGCACACAGTCCCCAAAGAGAGATTATTTTTGACAAACTGAATGGAACAACTGAAGGAAACCTGGCTGCCTGCCTCAGGCGTGTTGTGCTGTTTTTACACGCAGATAGCATCTTTCCAAGATAAAAAACCCATGACCAACATGAATCTCAGCAAACATCAACTGTGGCACAACTGCAGACTTTCTGTATTTCATCACACAGTGCATTTTCAGGTTATAACATGCCCTGATTTTTGATTTAATCTCCTTTTTTTCTACAATCTGTTTCATTCGTTTCATTTTTGGCTTCACGTGGAGGACATTAATGTTGAGCAAGACTCATATTCCAGATGAGAATCTGAGGGGGGCTAATGCACCCATGTCATGTCTAGAGCCTCGTGTTTTTGTACAAAGGTATGAGCTCTCATAGCTTCTTGTGTCCTAACTAATGCTGTCGATCTCATACTGTACATCTGTCTGCCAACCAGGTGGGATGTTGCTGGGGTGATGTTGTCATAGCAACAATAAAAAAAAAGAAAGAAAAGAAAGAAAAATAAGACAGACAGTGAGCGGCAGTGTAAAATTCCTTTCCATACTTTCACATGCTTGAGAAATGGAGCAGGTCAGCTGTGCAGGCAAATTAAAGGAGGATTGAGATGTTAGTATGGAAACAGCTGTGAGCTGATTTGAATGATGAGCAATGATCTATTATTTTATTTTTATTTTTTAAGAAATTGTTCTGGGTGTTATAGTTACAAGAATGAATTATATTATATGGAAAAGCCTTCTGAATTAATGAGATGTTCAGCTGTTCTGTGGACTTTTATAAGAGTCTGGTTAAGGTCACAAGCTATGTTAGAACAAGAAAGAGGGAGAAATGGAGAATAATGGCTTGTCTGATAGAGCGGAAAATGGTGGTAATGTCCTAACAAAAGAAAAATCAGAACAACTGGTATAAAAGCTTTCTTGTTAGGATATACAATGAGGGCAGAAAGCACAACAGGGAAAGAAAGAGTGGAAATGGTCCCTATATGACATATGACTGTGGCAAATATGTTACTTGCCCAGCATGTTTTACAGTGTTTTTAAACTCGAATGAAGAAACAGACAGGAAATTACTAGATTGGAATCATTGTGTCAACTGAAAGGAATTTCATTACACTTCAAACTTTGAAATAAAATGAGGTCATATGCAAACTCAGCTCTCAAAAGATGCTTATTTCCATTCCCATTATGCTATGCTGCATTTGATATGATGAAAACAGCACTTCCCATGTGGATTTACAGTTAAAAAAAAATAAAAAAATCTGTACTACTATTTGGGTCGAACATATGGATGTGAGAACACATCTGCAGGATGGAAACAACATAGGGAAGATGAAGACGAGCGCTTCAACGTTTCATTTCAAGTGTTCGCATATCCAGCAGAGGTGATTTGACATTCCAAATGACCTGATTTTGTCTGGCAAAGAGTTTGGCAAGACACAGCAAGTCCACTGTGCAGAGCAGATACATCTGACACGGGTAATGCTGCCAAACATTAAGTATTTTCAAACTCATAAAAGAACTCTTGTGTGAGAATATTTCTGTGGTGTGTCTGGAGTTTTCCTTCACGCTTTCAAAAGGGGTAACTTTAGGCTCTGAGAACTAACTGGCTGGTTGGCTGGCAAACTAAACACGCAAATGAGGGCAACAGCAAAGTCAGAAGACAGCTGAACTCAGCTGAACTCAAACTGAAGTATTCCTGCAGTCAACAGATAGCATGAAAATGAACATGATAGCTGTTCAAGGACTACAGTGAATATAGATCCAAAGGCTGTCATGTTAAGCATAGGTTTAAAGTACTTTTCCATTTCCAAGATTATCATGTTTTCTCAAAGTTGACAAACAAACAAATAATTCAGTTCATTATTCTATTAATGTAATATTGAAGTGATTTTCCAATGGACAGATGGAACACTTTTATTCAATTAAAAAAAAAAAACATCGTAGTACAAAAATAATAAAGTTTTATCTTCACGGTGATAAACTTGTACACAAGTGCAACATTACCAGATTTAATAATAATGCTCTGGAACCATAATCATCTACATTTAACACAGCAGAAATTATCCTAAAAAGCTGAGCATTTTGGTTACTTGGATCAGGTTTTCTGACATGCCACTGGCGGGAATTGACTGAAGGGGTGGTCTGATTCAGAGGCTAAGGCTGCATTCGAAATCGCATCCAAGAGAGTATTTATTTATTTTGAATAAGTAATTACTTCATGACCACTAAAAAGGCTTGTTCTTTATAGTATGAACGTGTGCAGTATGCATGTAATTTGGACATACTACATTCGCCATGTTGCCCTTATCACGTGACCTACTAGTGTCAGTTGCGTCACGTCACCGCCATTCACAAATCCTCTCCCGTGGGCCGTGGCCTCATGGGATAGTAAAGTGTCCATCATACGCACACTTAAGAATCGCGTCGGAAGAAGTAGGTCATCCGGGTACTTTTTGCCAACTCTTTTATGAGTACTGTGAATTCGGACCTCCTACTTTTGTCACATACTGTTTTTCGACTAATAGGGAAGAATGTGATTTTGGATGCAGCCATTGTGGTGGAAGTTAATCACTTACAGCGCCTTTAACTTGTGGAATGTCAGTTGTGTTAAAAAATAGCCCTGGATTCTGTGTAGAGCATTTAGGGAAACTATATCCTTTAATATGATCTTGTCTTAAAAGGTGAATCACTTACAACACCACAAAGTGGTGGTTTCAGAAGTGCACTGAGTTTTGACTTACAGACCTTCAATTCAATTCAACCGTTCTTCATTGTCATACTAATCTGTCAAAAACAGTGACAATTACTGGAAACCAAAAGGTTGGTGGTTCATCTTGCACACTGAAAACTGAAGCTCCATTTGTCAAGAGTTCATAGGTACTACTTTAATCCCATGGGCATTGATGTACGTGAGCAAGACTTTGGCTCTTCTCTCAATTACGTCAATGAGTTTTTCAATGCCTTGACGGCCTCCCTGACTGTCCCAGTACTGCTGGTCGAGAAACAGCGATTGCAGGAGCTTTTCCCTGAGACGCTGAGACCTCAACACTGACACAGATTGATCTGGTAGCCTGAAAGAGGAAAAATATTGAAAGAATATAGTAATGCACTCCAAAATTATTAAAACAAACTTAGAATTAAGTGTGTAACATACAATATCATTACTGTTTTTACAATCCCCACAAAACAAGTTGCATTGCTAACGGACAAATGATGTAATACCATGCTGTGATGCAGATAATGTGCAAGTGGTGATACTCATACACAGCAATGGCCGATCATTTATTCTGATTGATGTTATTGCACAAGTGAGCTTGCGTTCCCAGAGGTATCACATTAGCAGCATCGACAGCAGAATCCCTTAGCTCAGACAGCACGTGTCAGACTGTTGGCGTATGTATTTGCTTACATCTTCAGTGGTGTTGTAGAGGTGTTGGCTTACTGAGGCCAAACTTGTGGCCTCACAGAAACAAATTCTTAGTTGCAGTCTTAGTTGCAGCAATTACAAATCACCTCATATGGTCCAGTATAAACAAGAAAAGAAGCACAAAACTATTTATTTAAATTTAAAAAAAAATCTGGATTTTAATGTCTATGCAAACCTGATAACCTGTGGAATTCAATTAAACTGCAAGGATTCATTTCTTTGAGGTCATGAGTTTCTAAGTCCTTCACAACAACTTGCAAGACATTTGAATTGAAAGAGAGTACCAGTATTGCCTACAGGGGTTCAGGCTGCAGGATCGCCGGATGACTAAAGAAACGTTATCAAGATGGTAGAAAACTACATTTCTTAAAAAAAAATCTCCTCGTTGATGCGTATTTTCCCAGTACTTGGCCTATCTAAATATTAAAGCTGTACCTGCTGTCTATTACCACCCACTGCTACTTATACTGTACCAATTATGGAAATAAGCACAGTTACAATAGCAAAAGATGTGGGACAGCGTTGCTATAGTGTAACGATATGTGCAATAGGCAGCACTTCAAAGTTAATACCGAATCAAAACTAGTTAGCACATCATTTGTAATTGAAAGGGTTTAATGACAATATCTGGTTATGGTTACACTTAAAATAGATGTATGAGATGATAAAAACTTATGCCATTAATCATATGAATCGTCTATGAATTATTTATGTAGAATGCTACCTGAGGGATGGATAGAGTGAGAGAGAGAGAGAGAGAGAGAGAGAGAGAGAGAGAGAGAGGCTTTAGAAAAGGGAAGAGAGACAAAGAAAAGAGGAGGCAACGAAAGAGTGCCCCAAGAAAGGGACCCAGAGGAAAAGAAGAGAGAGCAAAGAAGCCTCAGCAAAAAGAAGAGACAGAGAATCAAAGAGACAGAGCAACAGTTGCAATATTCTTTTATCCCTTCATTGACCATGTGACTGAAACCCAAATGTGAGACATTCAAACTGACCAATCAGAAGATTACAACTTCCCCCACCGAACTAAAGCTGTGACAATTAGAAGACACCCGATGTACATTCATTTTGGCCTACGGTCCTTGAGCACTATCAACACCTCTTTGCCTTTAGGAATTCCAAATGGCCCTTGTGGTAAGAAAGAGGGGGTTGAAACAGTAAAGCAAATGTATTTGTTAATTTTTTATATATCTTTGATTATTTTCAATTCTACATGTGAAAATGATCTGTCTTTAAAAAACATTTGCACACCATCTCTGCAAAATCTGGCTATTCTTTACACTTATAACATCATTATGAGATTAAATTAAAGATCAAGTGGTCATGTATAAACTCTAACATGTGAAATACACCACCCATTGTAAGGTTTGTGCCACAGCTGCCCTAATGCCCACAAGTATTGGTGATTACCAAAATCATTTGTTTCTGTAATGGTTAATCCATCAGTATGTGTAAGCTCTTTAGTCACAGTTGGCCAAGTCAAAGTCCGGATTTGAATCCTATTTAACAAAGTTTGGATTTAGTGGATTCAAAGACAGACTGCACAAAAGTTTCATCAAAAGCAAGTCTTTGGAAACAACTAGAAACTATTTGGAAGTCAGTAACAACTGAGACTGTGGAAAAGTACTGTACATAAAAACAATGGCAGCAAGGCCAAAGGACACCATATACAAAATATTAAGTTTTGGTTATTATGTGGGAATAAAGACTATTTAGGCTAGTTGTTTCAGTTTGTTAGCCAGTTTTAGTTTTAAACAAGTTTTCCAAATTCCAAATCTATTTGTGTTTCCTCTTTATTATGACAGGTGGTCTAATAAATGTGTTAAGCACTGTAGGTCTGGTAATTTTACTCACTCTTTGATTCCCTCTAGTAGCCTGAAGTCCAGATTCTCCTCATCTCGGTCAAAGTAGCCCTTGTTGTTAAAGAAAACCAGGTGGTGTGGGTCATGTGTACGGTGGACTATGTGTGTCAGCTCTATGCTGTCCTTATCTGTACATTCTTCATGGTGACCAAGCTCAACACAGGTGTCCTCTGGGCGGGGCTTAAATCCACAGCAGTTTTTATCTAGTCGTTCATAAATCTGAGAAGAAACACAATCTTTATTTGTGTTCACTATTCAGTTTAAATTAATTGGTCAGAAAACAACAGATATATGTTAATGTGCATCTAACTTTGTTTATCTACAAGTTTAAAGTTGCAACACAGATGAAAGTGGAGTAGAGTACCTGCAGAAGGAAATCAAAGACTACTAGCTTGCTCCATTCATGGTGGTGGATGCTGGTGCACTTCCACTCTGGTTTAGGTATGATGCCCCGATGCCAGCACTTGTATTTGAGAGAGGTTTGATATGAACCCCAGCTCAGTCTCTCAGAGGGTTGATCTACTGCTGGGCTTAAAGAAGGATCCCACAAAACCACTGGACAAGGCTGACCATCTGAAACAAGATGAAATATATGTAGGCTATACATTCATTAGATCAGTATCAGTCATATTTGATTTCTCAGACAGCTTTGATGACACTGAACTGCTCTGAATACAGTGGCCCCAGAAAGTACTATAGCTTAACTCTATTTAATCTATGTAAGATGCACACAAATTGAATTGAAAATGACAGATTATGCTTTTCTCTGAACTGACTTTTCTTATCTATTTTGCAATTAGTTTAAATCAAAATGTGCCTTTAAAAAATAAATAAAAAAAATTACACATCTTTTTTTTATTGTGACTAAAAATATATATTTTAAAGAATGTTGGTAACCATACAGTTGGCCGTAGCCATTGAGTTCTAACATTTTCCTATATGGAAGGCAATGGGTGCCATCGGTTACCAACATATCTGGTGGTTAAAATATCTTTTGTGTTCAACAGAAGAAAGAAACACCGGTTTGAAACAACTTGAGGGTGAGTAAGTAATGACAAAATTAAAAAATTTGGGTGAACTATCCCTTCAAGTGTCCAAAACCTTTTATGGGCCACTATATTCTTTACCAATTTAATCCAAAATTAAGTAAAATTCAGTATTTGCTACAAAAAAACAAAAAACAAAAAAACAAAAAAACAAAAAAAACAATAGAATAGAATAGAATAGAATAGAATAGAATAGAATAAAACTTTGATTTAAGTAAAATACATATGCCTATACAAAATATTTATAATTGAAAAACTTTTTTTTTATTTTTTATAAACAAAAACAGAAACAAATACACTAGCCTACCTCCAAGAGAGTGGAATCTTCTGCTGACAGCTGGCAAAGTTCTGTTCAGTCCCAAGATCCTATCCAGATGAAAGGCGAACACTTCACTCATGTCCAAGGGTCTCCTGACAATACCGCAACATTTGAGACACGCATCAGCATCGTCCGTGTGATTTGTCGCACTTTTAAATAAAATAAAAGAAGAAAAGCCCGGAGGTGCAACTTCGTCAATTTGCGTAATTTTACTATCAGCTAGAAATCGCATGGCCGTGATATCGTCAATGCTGAACCATGGAGGAGCTCTTTCACTGTATATCCTGATGGATGAATAATCACCGTTACTGCCATCAAGCTCAGAATATCCCAGTTGTTTGTCAACGGTGTTTGTATCGTGGCTCGCGTCCTTCGCTTTGCCCTGTGTGCCACTCTGCGCTCTCACTTTAACTTTCTTTCTCCGGAGTTTGGGGCGCACTGTGCCCCTGATGATGGCCGGTTTGTGCCGCTTAGATTTGAGAGTTATATACACCACATTAGACCTGGTCGGGCTCAGGGATTCATTCACTTCCCCTTCAGTGGGGTCCTGGTAGGTTTTTCGAGGTTTTTGAGAATAAACGCTATTTCTAGTCCACGGATCAGGACGTTTGTCTTGGCGAGTAGACGTGTGATTAACGTGAACGGTGAAAAACAAATAAACAAAACACACAACAGCTATAATCAAATACTTCCTAATGGCGGAATATCTCCCACAACAGTTGCAGACTTTCAAAAACGATACGGACAAACAAATCATAGTGTTCCCGACCTTTCCAGGACGAGTCGTATGCGTATCCATTGGCACGAGTGTCTGCGCATGATTAGGCTAAGTCAAATTTATTTTGTCCACATTGGAATTGCGTTATTTTCGTTTACATATTGATGACACACAGGAGTTCCAGATGATCCCCTCAGCGCAGCTCCAGCATGAATGAAGACAACTGTCCCGATGCCGGATCAGCTGAGACAACAGTCCCAAATTGACAAGAATGCAGCAATTGTCCTTACGCCCTTTTCACTGAAAACGCGAGAGGCTAGAATGCGGTGATTAGAAACTAAACTGTAAAAAAAAAAAAAAAGAATAAAAAAAAAATCTCCTCGTTGATGCGTATTTTCCAAGTACATGTCCTATCTAAATATTAAAGCTGTACTTGCTAAATAATAATAATAATAATAATAACAAACATCCAGCAAAAAATAAATAAAATAAAATAAATAATAATAATAATAATATTTTTTTTCCCCAACAGCATATAAATTACAAAAATAGGAAAGCTTGTCTTTTAGGAAGATGTTAAAATTGAATTACAATAGCTTCAATAGCTAGAAAAAGCTTCCTGTGCACACCTAAACAATGTTGTTTTGACATGTTTTGTACTTGTAATTTGCTGGTGTGAATATGAAGCAATAACATCTATTAATGATGGGCTTCGGTAAAGAGGACAGGAAACGGGTACAACAACAGTACAAGTTATGTCGTCCTTTAGGTATGGAATGCATTATGTATTTTAGACTAGACATACTATTCTAATCTAGAAATAGTATTACACACACACAGTTTTCATATTGTACATCCCACAGACAAATAATTTTTATACTGTACAAACTGTATATTCTATTCCCTAAACCTACCCATCACAGAAAACTAATTTTTGGATTTTCAAAAAACATCACTTCATATGATTTATAAGCTGTTTTTCATGGGGACCCAAACATGCTCCCACAAGGACAGGGATTTCAGATATTGCCATCTTTGTGGGGATATTTTGTCCCCATAATGTAGTGTATACATGAACCAAACACACCTTTATGAGTGTTTGTCCCATCTTTGTCAGTTTGTCTGCTGATGCTCTTATTGGAAAGATTGGTACATTACATAAAAAGCCAAATTTACAGCTCAAAAGGTGTGGGGTGATAAAAATATGCAGATTCCGTTGAATACATTGCACAAGCACAAATGTACATACATAAGCCAAAGGGGCTACTGTTTAATTCAAATACATGTGAACTTACAGAAAACCTAGAATTAATTTGGACTGCAATTAAAATGCAATAGAAACGGGCAAATAACATCAAGGGCTACTAAGCCACCGCAGATGCCTTGTTCAAGGTGATACGCTCAGTGACTGCAATTTTTGGCAGGAATATTGGTTTAAACCCTGATCCACCATTGCCACCTTGTGGTAACAACGTACATACTCAAGTCTTTGAATAGGCAGTTAACAGGGAGCCTCCCAGGACAACACAAGATGCCAAAGTAAACAATAGCAAGTTCCCAAGACCCTGAGGAAAGAAAATCAGTTTGTTAGGCTGGCCTAAATAGAAGTTTCTGCTTCATTTCCTTATTATTACTGGTAATGAATCAAAATCAAATTAAAACGACTATGATCTAAACTGGCTCTTATACACACACTCGTTAGTTTTGATATTATGGTGAGCAATTATAATTATGCATTTAATGACTTGAATGTTATATTATATTATTTTTTTTAAAAGTTAATATAATTTAAAAAAGTACAGACTTTCAGCTGTTTGCAATGAACAAATCAAACAAAAGTAATTAAAATAGCTCAACACAACAAATGTTTCAAGTGGTTTCCCCAAATTTAATTGAAAAATGCAACTTTTAATGACTTCTGCAGTTTCAAAATTATTCAACCCCCTGAATAGAATCCCTCACAACAAATCTGCAAAACAGGTTTTGTCTCAAGCACACCTGATGCGACTAATCAAGGGCTTCAATAGTTGCACCAGGTGTGCTTGAGCTAGAACACATTAAATATCTGAACTGGCAAGGTTTGTTGAGTGTCACGTTTGACTGCAAGTTAGAAATATGGCTAAGTCAAAAGAATGGTCCAAAATGTTAAGAGAAGATATCATCGTCCTTCACAAACAAGGAACAGGATACAAAAAGATAGTGAAGGCACTAAATGTTCCTAAAGACACAGCTGGAAGCATAGTTTACAAGTTCAAAGTTAAAGGAACAGTGGTTACACTACCTGGACAGGGCAGAAAAAGGCAGCTATTAACAGCAGCAACCAGATTTCTAAGAAGGCAGGTTCAGAACCCTTGAGTGACTGCAAAAGACCTGCTAGTTGCTAGTCTTGGTGGCAACAGCTTGCACAGTAAGGCGCATACTAAGCGCATGCCATAACTCCAAGACGAACGCCACTACTGGCCCAAAAGCACAAGAAAAGTGGTATATAAATAAGCCACAGTTTTGGGATTCTGTTCTGTGGAGATATGAAGCAAAACTGGAACTTTTCAGCCCTATGGATCAGTGGTATTTATGGAGGAAGAAGAATGAAGCATATGCTGAAAAGAACACTCTGCCTACAGTTAAGCATGGTGGTGGCTCGGTGATGGTCTGTGGCTGCTTTGCATCCTCTGGCACTGGAAACCTGCAGTGTGTGGAAGGCAAGATGGATTTATTAAAGTATCAAGAAATCCTAGGAGAAAACGTCATGCCGTCAGTGAGGAAGCTGAAGCTTGGGCGTCATTAGACCTTCCAACAGGACAATGATCCCAAGCATTCCTCAAATTCCACCAAGGCTTGGTCACCTGGCTTGAACCCCATAGAACATCTCTGGTGGGATTTGAAGGCGGCGGTTGCAGCATGCAAACCCAAGAATATTACTGAATTATTTTCAGTTGAATTTGGGGAAACCACTTGAAACATTTGTTGTGCTGAGCTACTTCAGTTACTTTGTTTGATTTGTTCATTGCAAACAGCTGAGAGTCTATAAATTTTGCCAATAAACCTGATTTGCAATGGTGGTTGAATAATTTTGATTGTCTCTGTCTCTACATGCATATAAAATTACATAATATGTACTAAATGCATAATTATAATCCTAATTGCTCACCATAATATCAAAACTAATCAAAGTGAATTTATCTTATGCAAGTTGTTCTCTGCGGATTTAAATCAACACATAAATATTCATGTTCATTTGAAAAACAGTGTCAGACTAGGTCACGTAAAAATGCCATCCAAAATACTGAATGAATACAAATAGCTTTATGTTACCTACTTTGACCTCTTTAAATACCACAGTTCCCCACAGAGCAGCTACCAAACCATAACCCTGAAATCAAAGTAGAACACACTGTCATTACTTTTCAATGCAAGGTGAATGAGAACATGAAAGATTTTCTTTTGTGCCATACTTACAGCATTAATTATAGGGAATGTGACCACTGCACTAAGGTAGTAATTTCCTATAAGCCATGCATATGTGGCTAATCCCCACATCAAGCCACTCAGAAAACCTGCATGGAAGATTTTACAGTTAAGAAACACAGGAACTCAATATTCAGTAGAAAGCGGAGGAATATTTTCAGGGATATCGTGTCCAGTAGCTGATAGTAAACTTTACCTGTAACAATACAGTTGCTTTGCAATACTCCACAAATATGGTGGAGCTGCAAAGCAACACAGTCCTTTCATCCAAGTTGAAATAAAGATGATGGAATGGAATGCACATTAATTACCAGGTAAGATGGCTCTGGGATAGATCCGAGGCCTGTTCTTCATGAATGCGCAGTAAGTAAGAAAATACACTGTGCTCATGAGGAAAATTCCACTGTAATGGGCAAAGCAGTAGTCAATTTCTGTAATGGACAGAAAAACATGTTAGAATAGCCTATAAAATGCTTTTTAACATCTTAAGCTGTAAAAATTGCATACCATTGATACTGAAACTACTGTACTTGGTCATCCCATACATGCATACATACATACCATTCTCACTGGATCCAGTGAACATACTTGAATTGGTTTTGGCATGAACTTTAATATAGAAAACGGGCACAAAAGAAGAGCCATAAAGGACACCTGAAAATATGGCCAAGATGCAGCCCCTGTAACAAGAGAATATTATTATAGAAGAAAAATAATCCATAGATTTAATATTTATATTCTAGAGATTTTACAATATTATAGTATAAAGATGAAAATGCCATAAATATAAATTCACAAACTTTTTATACATGCGCACATAAGCACAGAAAAAAAGCCCTCAAACATCTCAGTACATAATAAAGAAGCAGAAATGTACTGGAACTAGGAAGGCCTACAGATACTCACAACACTCTTTTGCTCTTTGGTGAAATCGTGTCCACCCATGAATCACTGAGGTTTGTGATGTCTTGATTCAACCTCTAAATACAGGGTGAATACATGCACACAAAATGTAGGCAAAGATGTGTGTATCCAAAACAAAATACACCAAACAATATTCTACATAACATCCAAAAAGCTCTTAATGTGGAAAAGCCCTCTAACTTACCCTATCATCAATCAACAAAGGCACGGATTCAGGAGATGTACGTTTCTGAACATCACTTTTCACAAAGAAGAATATGATGGCACTGAAACAAAGACAAGATTGTGAGAAAAAAATAAAACCTAATCCAGAGAGTTCTCTCTCACAAAAAATAAAACACAAGGATGTTTTTATTCCATATCCCATAAAATCAGATGGAACTGTAGATCCAATACAACGTGGCTTCAGGTCTTAGGAGGTTGTTTATCCTGCCTTACACAATATATTGCATTTTCTATTTCAGAGAAACTTTTGAGCGAGTAAGACAGCAGCACTTTCATCTCAAAAGGATATTTGTGAGGTGTAGGCCTAACTACTAAGTTAACAATAATGGGGGGATGGGGGGATGGGGGGGGGGAGATAAAAAAAATATTGTCTGTCCATATTAAAGAAGTGTGCCTGAAGCATGTCCTTTCCATTAGGATTTCTAAAAGCACCTTCTTAGTTGAATGAACAATATTACTTCATATTCAGCCTTCATTAATAGCCAAAGAAACATCTTGATGTGTGCATTTGGAGGTAGACCATTATTATACTCCCTGCTAAGAGGGAAATTTTAATAAAAACACATAAGAAATACCTCTCCCATTACCTTAGCAGACAAAGGCCAGCACCACAGTAATTGAGTATTGGTTTGGACACTTCCTCTGGATGCAGCCCAAACCAGCCAAACCTTGAAGGGAATGACTTAAGAGGTAAGATTACCTCAGCCTTCAATTAAAAACATGGATAACACTTTATAATTATGTCCTACTAGTTAACATTAATTAATGCATTAAACTACTATCATTAGCTAACAATGAGCAATACGTGTGTTACATCTTTCTTAATGTTAGTGAATACAAATACACCTGTTCACTGTTAGTCTGTGTTAGCTCAGGTCCATTAAATAACAACAGATTTTAAATTTGAATCATGTATTAGTAAATGGTGACATTTACATTAAGATTAACAAATGCTTTACAATCAGCTTGGCTCACGATGCTTTTGGAAAACGCAGCCTGGACCAGCATATAAATCAATGTCCCAAAGTTTAATATCAAGAAGTTCAATACATCCCTATAACCCCCTTCTGTCAAACATCAAGCCAGCTCACCTTGAGCTTGCCCATCCAATTAACAATCCACTGGATCCCCAAAGCAAAATTCCAAGACCAAGGCCAATAAACTTCACAACTGGGACAGCTGTTATATTTCCTAAGAGGTAAATCTGTTATAAATTACATCTGTATGTATATTAAACATGTTTATTCGCTCACACATACAGTACACTTTACCAGTGGCCCAAAGTGCTCCTCCAAGCATAGCTGCAGGATGAGCTCTGGAGGGGTGAAACAATGTGTCAGCAACCAGTCCAACACACCAAATAGCTGAACTGCAAATCCACTGGAAAAACATTCCTGTAAAGACAGCAGATTTTGAGGCAAGGTTGGTCAAATGTTGGTGTGGCGTGTAAAAGTACAAAACTCCTCACCATCGCCGGTATCTATCGTTTTAACAGGAACAAAGTAACTTCCATACAACAGCACTGCAAAAGTACAGGCCACAAAGCCATAGGTGGTGTCTGTACTGTTGGCTTCATTAGAGGAGCGAGGGGTCTCTAGGTATAAAACAAAACTAAAGGTTGACAACACACTTGTGGCATTTATGCAAAAAAATAATAATAGACGATTCAAAAAATATTAACTGTCTACAACTGTTGACTTTCCAAGCACAGGCATGTTTTCAGTCAAAGAAATAGACCAATTAAAAACTTTTACTTTTTAAATATGTAATATTTAATCTACCTTCAGCTGACAATGTGCTGCAGCATCTTACAACAAAAAGCACAATTACAGCTAGTAAAGCCATAAGTCTCTTTTTCCCCTCACTCTGGGTAAGCACTGCATTTGTTGTTGTGGTAGTTGAGTCAAGTGGTTTGTTGTAGTCTAAACCAGGTGTTATTAATTGGCCCCACTGTCCCGCCCTACTAACATATTAGGGAGTTGTGGGGAGGTAACGTTACTTACCATATAGGCTACCTTTTTTCATATATAAAAAGTGAATGGCGACTAGGCTCATTCTGCCAAACATTCTGTGTTCCAAACTTCCAAAGAAGAAAGAAAGTCATCCGGGTTTGGAACTAAGGCTGAATTTTTTGCTTTAAATGAACGTAGTTCCTAAACAGCTCCACTAGATGGAGATCACCTTCCAACTTGTTTTGATTCCGCATCCGCAACCGTTACGCAGAAGAAAGACGGTAAGCCAATCATAAGATGTCTGGCCAGCATCCCAAATTCTGAATATGCAAAGCAGAAAAGAAGTGCCAACAAAAATAACAACACCATTCTCTTGAACCCCGATAAAAGTACTAGTCATTGAGTGAGTTAAGAGTAGCTATTAGTAACATGCATCTCCTGCTCTAAATGTCTATTTGAATGTTAAAATGTGTTTATATGCTGAATTGTACAGTAACTTAGCTTACTAAAACTTAGCATACTAGAGTACTAGAATTAGGAGGCAGTGAAACATTCTTAACAGGAATAACTTTTTTTTTTTTTTTTATAATCATCAGCAGAATATTGATGTTTTTGTTTAAGCGTTTTAATTGTCATAAATGTTCTGTTTCTGCAACGTTGTCTATAGCAGACAGAAAACCACAGTGGAAAGATTCACTTTCTGGAAGTGTGTGGTTGCCATGGAAACTGAGGGTAAGGTAAGGACATAAGAGGAAATTAATGTATTGTATAATGTATGTGTTTTTGAAAAGAGTCAACCAAGGCAGCAGTTATTCAATAAGATAGAAACAGTAAAAACAGTAGAGTGAAATATAATTATAATTTTAAACAACATCATTATGCTTCAGAAATCATTCTAATATGCTGATTTGGTGCTCAAAACATCTTATTATTTTCA
This sequence comes from Abramis brama, assembly GCF_963993115.1. Taxonomy (NCBI): domain Eukaryota; kingdom Metazoa; phylum Chordata; class Actinopteri; order Cypriniformes; family Leuciscidae; genus Abramis; species Abramis brama. Next base: position 16,905,678 of record NC_139975.1, on the reverse strand, counting down.
ATGTTGAAATTTTGTGGAAACCATGATGATTTTTTTTAAGGATTCTTTGATGAATAACATTTTAATAAAATAACTGCATTTATTTTAAATCTAAATCTTTTGAATCATAAATGTCTTATCTGACTTTATACTCTAATTAAAAGTATGATTTCTTAACAAAAAAACCTTGAACAGTACTGTCGAGTGTGTATGTGTGTGTGTGTGTGTGTGTGTGTGTGTGTGTGTGTGTGTATATATATATATATATATATATATATATATATATATATATATATATATATATATATATATATATATGGTGAATTCATGTTGATTGGGACACTTTCTCCCAGTCATCATATATATATATATATACATATATATATATATATATATATATATATATACATATATATATATATATATATATATATATATATATATATATATATATATATATATATATATTCCTAAGGTGATTAAGTGCAAGGCAGCAGTGGCCTGGGAACCAGGGAAAGCACTCTCCATTGAGGAAGTGGAGGTTTCCCCTCCCAAAGCACATGAAGTACGAATTAAGGTAGGTTTGTTATATTCTTCATGTTAGGCTACATATAGTATAAATGTAGACTTGCACAAACTTTAAAAAAAAAACCTACTTTTAAAAATGGCTGAGAATAAGGGATAACCAGTAAGACTAATCTGGATACTACATGCTTTCAAAAAATGTTTTTTCTTAATCTTAATTTTTTGTTGTGCTTTTAAGGGACCAAGTATTATTTTATTTCACTGAGCAAAGACTATTCATCAATCCTTGTCAGATAGCAGCATCTGGGGTGTGTCACTCAGATTGGGCTTACCTGTATGATGTTGCTAAAATGAAGCCACGGCCTTTTCCTTTAATCCTGGGACATGAAGGAGCTGGAACAGTGGAGAGTGTTGGTCCAGGAGTTACAAAGGTGTCTAAAGGTAAAAAAAAAAAAAAAAAAAAATCAATCATAAACACTTGATCATAATATTTTTTTACTTCATTTTTTACTACATCATCTTAAGTTTTTCTCAGTCGCTTTGGTACATTTACTGAATCTTCCTTAGAAAGTTCAACCAAAAATAAAAATTCTGTCATCATTTACTCACCCTCATGCTGTTCCAAACTTGTATGAATTTCTTTCCTCTGCTAAACCCAAAAGAAGATATTTTTAAAGAATATGGGCAATCAAACAGGCCCAAGGCCCCACTGCCTTCCATAGTATGGAGGAAAAAAAATACTATGGAAGTCAGTGGGGTCCATCAACTCTTCGGTTGCCGACATTCTTTAAAATATCTTCTTTTGTGTTCAGCAGAAGAAAGAAATTCATACAAGTTTGGAACAACTTTAGGGTGAGTAAATGATGACAGAATTTTCATTTTTGGGTGAACTATCCCTTTAAGATTTGCAAACCAGTAAGTTTATTTCTCAAAACAATTCCTTACCTTACCTGCAAAAGCCTTTATCTTGCTCAAAATCCTTAGTTCATCTGTCAAAAGTAAGTATTAGTATATTTGCCAATGTCAATGAACATATCAGTACCATCAAAATGACAAGTCCTTGTTTCATTGTTCACAAACAACATTCTTAGTCATTGTCAGTATAACAGCTTACTCTGTCAGTATTTTCAGATGTAAACTATGGCTATAATTTTGATGACAATGATTAAAAATGCACAAGACAGCACTTTATCTGTATGGCATTTATCAATTTTAACAGTACAAACTGACACATTACTGTATATGGGATTTCTTGAGGGGTAAGACTATTCAACAGGGAACCAGAATAAAACATTTTAAGCAACATGACATAAGCAATTGATAATGTAGGAAACAGCAGACAACTGTACATAATCAATCGCATGAATGTACCAAAGCATTTGCAATTTGTTCAAAAGAATGATAAATTGCTTTAATGTTGTGCACAAGTGACTAGATGATGTGGAGGTTGAACAAGTAGTTTTGACAATTTCAGTTATGATCTGAGAAGTGCGACTGAGAAAAACTGTAATCACTTAATTTTTGAAACATGAGAATAGAAGTGTGTAAAATAAAGGTTTATACTGTGTGTTATAAAACCAAAAATATAAATATAAAATATAATATGAAAATACAAAAAACCAGTGTGTGTGTATATATATATATATATATATATATATATATATATATAATATAACATTATCATGTACCATGTATCTGCAGGAGATCATGTCATTCCTCTGTTCCTGCCACAGTGTGGACAATGTGAACGCTGTCTGAGTCCAAAGACAAACCTCTGCACCAAAAACTGGTTAGGATAAAATAAAAACATTGTTGTCTGGGACTTTATTATATTTTTTTTAACATTTGCTTTTGAGAGATTGACTTTAGTTAGTTAGCATTTCTTTTTTTTTCTTTTTTTTTTGGAATGATCATTCAATATTATTAAATATTATTTAAATTTTATTTATTTAATACGATTGAGTGTTATTAACTAAAAAGTTATTCAAGAAGAAACGTTTCTTAATATTTCATGTTGCTAATGTTGTTATGTAAAATTCCTTATATCCATTTTATCATTTCTTTCTGAGAAAAATTGAAATTTTTCTCTGCCTCTTAGGGAGCAAACTCAGCAGTGTGTTCTTGCTGACGGCACTAGCAGGATCACCTGTAAGAATCAGCAGGTCCATCAGTTTATTGGTATCAGCACCTTCTCTGAATATACTGTTGTGCCAGAGGACAACGTCACCAAGATTCACCCAGACGCTCCGCTGGACAAAGTCTGTCTGCTGGGCTGTGGAGTGTCTACAGGATATGGGGCAGCAGTGAACACAGGCAATGTGTGTGTGATTTCTACTGGCATAACGTCAAAAAGGCGATACATAAAATAAAAATAACATCCCACCAGCTAGTTTGGCATTGTCTTTCCCAGGTAGAATCTGGCTCTACATGTGCTGTGTTTGGTTTGGGAGCTGTCGGACTGGCAGCGGTCATGGGATGCAAGGCTGCCGGTGCCACCAGGATCATCGCCGTTGACATCAACCCAGACAAGTCTGAGATCGCCAAGACATTTGGGGCCACTGAGTTTGTGAACCCTAAAGACCACAATAAACCCATTCAGGAGGTGCTGAGGGAGCTGACGAATGGTGGCGTTGACTTTGCTATTGAGTGTGTGGGGAACGTGGGTGTCATGGTAAGTTCCAATAACCAGTGTGTATTATTATTCCAATAACTGGAGGTTTATTAGTAGAGCTGTTTATTTTTCAAAGATGCTTATAGTAACAACATTGAAGTTAGAACAAGTCAATTTGCCATGTAGAAGAAAATCATTTACTGTATGTTCCTCTGACCAGAGGGCTGCTGTGGAAGCATGCAGTCCTGCAGGGGGGATCTGTGTGATCGTGGGTTGGATTGAGGTGGAGGAACTTTCTCTGTCCCCCCTGGATATCCTGCTAGGAAGAACTCTGAAAGGCACTTATTTTGGAGGTAAATGCCACGATTGCCCCAAGGCAATTTTCCCTGCATTTAGGGTAGTGTGAGCTGCTTGCATGGTAAATGTGAAAAATTAATAATAATTATAAAGTAATTACACTTTTGATTGACAGGTTGGAAGAGTGTTGAGGCGGTGCCCAGACTGGTTCTAGATTATATGAGTGGGAAACTTCTGCTGGATGAGTTTGTGACACATAGACGGACTCTAGATCAGATTAACCAGGCCTTTGATCTCATGATCAGGGGAAAAAGGTCAGTTGTACGGTATTAGCATCTACTAATGTGATGAAAAGCACCAGAAAATGTTGCTTATCTTATATGCTTAATCATTTTGCAATTTACTGTAATGTTCAGAATGATCTGAATGTTCATATATTTTATAAAAGGAAGATGGAGAGAAATTACATTATGATTACAAATGATGAGATTAAAAAAACATACATAGATGAATCTATTTATAATACTAATATATATATACAGTGCAATGCATAAGTTAATACACCCATGCTAAAGTTGACTAAAAAGAGGAATATATTTTATTTTTAAGTTTTTTTTTATTATTAATTTTTAGGATACTATGCATCCTGATAAAGTTCCCTTGGCCTTTGGAATTAAAATAGCCCCACATCATCACATAGCCTTCACCATACCTAGAGATTGGCATGGTTTTATTTCAGTTAGCCTAATAGCTGGTTTGATTTGCATTGAGAGATGATCTTATGGAAAGTACTCCATGCCAATCTCTAGGTATGGTGAATGCTATGTGATGATGTGGGGCTATTTTAATTCCAAAGGCCAAGGGAACTTTATCAGGATGCATAGTATCCTAAAAATTAATTTAAAAAAAATACTTAAAAATAAAAATCTGCCTGCCTCTATGGGAATTTAACATAGGGGTGTACACACTTATGCACCATGTATTTTAAGGAAGAACATTTATTTATTTACGATACATTATTCATTCACAAAGAAAATTGGTGTCCTAAAAGGTTGGATTTTTCCTAATTTTTTAAATTAAGGCATTAAGTTCAATTTCCAAAATATGATTTTTTATTCCTCTTTTTAGTCAACTTTAGCATGGGTGTATTAACTTATGCATTGCACTGTATGTGTGTGTTATCAGTGAACATAATATTGTATAATATATAAAATAGTTTCAAGTCTATGTATGAAATGTAAAACATTTTTTTTTTAAAACGTCTATGTAATTCGATATCTTTCTCTCTTTCTCAGTATTCGGACAGTGATTGAGATGTGAAATGCAGGAGATTCCCAATATCCTTTAAACAGAACACATAATATCAGTGCTTTAGGTGGGTTCATCTTCTACCTCCCTAAAAACCATGCACCATCCAAATTAAAGGCTGAATCAATGTCATAAGTGTAAGTAAAAATTTTAGAGAAGTAATTTTTTGCTGTTATTTTGACAGTTAACTGCCATAATAAAAGACTGTTTTGCAATATGTACACAGGAAAAGAGAGATAGGCCTATGTTTAGACAATGATTATCTCCTGTATCTGCTAATCCAAAGGTCCTTACTTAGCTATAGCACAGGTGCACTGATATAAAGGTATAGGATAGGAAAAGTCATATTCACTGAACAGCGCATTGATTGTTCTTTGTTTATATTCCCAAGGAGAATACAAGGAACATGTCTGTTATGATCAGAAACTGTTCCACACAATAAAGCCAGATCTGTTGAATTTGATTTGTTTGTATCTTCTCTCTATTAGCAGTAGATGGCATGCTTGCACTGCATTTGCACCTTGTTTGCTTCATTTCTCGTCAGTCATTGTGCACTGTATAGAGAAGAAAGTATCCCTCCTTTCTGTGTGCCTTCAGACTGCTTTAGGCTAATATTTGTTGAATATTTATTAGTTATTGTGTTTATATTCCACACGTCCACAAGTGTTGCTAGTTTCCATGGGGCTTCATTCGATACTGATCACAGTCAAACTTATTTTGCTTTTGGGAAGAGGAAGGCTGACCCATAAGTTATCTGTGGGTTATCCAATCACATACAGGCAGCAGCTGGTTCAGCTTCTGGATTGGTCATTCATCCAGTAACACATGCTTTGAATAATCATATAGCAGCTGTGCACCAGTACAAAGTACACTAGTACCAGCAGATCCTCTCCCGAGCCCTGACAAAAACAGCTCTGAATGTAAGTTATAAATAGAATGCAAACATATACTGTAAATCTGTGCATGCATTCATCTGCTTTATTGAATGTGTTTTAAATATGGTAAACTACTCAAAACTACTTTATAGCCTTGAGGGATGTCACAATTCTCCTCAATGTGAATTAATTCGAAACATATTTACTATAGTGTCAGTACAATAATATTAGGCAATGATTTGTACTTGAACTGTTTTTTAAGGTAAAGTGAAGTGTTTTTAAATGAAAAGAAATGTGTATGGTTTTCTAAAAACATTCAAAACATAATTCTGCTATAAAAAGGGTGTAATGTTTTATGGTAACTCCTAGCTAGCTGTTTAGGCTTAACGCTTAGGAAAACAAAATATAATAAAGAGAAGACACACCACCAGTTGTTCACTGTCAATGTCATTCTTGTTCTGCTTTACTTGTCATAACAAAGATACATGTACAGGTCTCCACCTAGTGGCAAGTAACAGCATACATCACATCTTCCTTTTTTTAAATTATTATTATTATTAAACACAACTATAAACTTGAACTCTTATTTCTAATTAGAAAGTCAGTATTGCAAACTTTTTTTTTTCTTCTTCTTCTTCTTGAGATCTCTGAACAGAACTCAACCTCTACTAAACTTTAATTAACTACTTGCTTACTTTAGCAAGAATAACGCTTTGGAGGTCTAACCACTCTACCAGAACGCGTCACCTTCACAGTTTCTTCAGCAACACCTTCAGGCACCGAAGACATCTTTGCAGGAGTTGGTACAGGGAGCAATGCCTGCTTTGTATCAACCACATCAGGAACACAGTCATTTATAACTGGATCGAATGAGTCCTGAATGTGTGAATTCTGGAAACTCAACTCTTTGGTCTTTAGCAGGTGTTTTCGATTTCTTCTGTAGATTTCTCCACCCTGTGTTTGAACCAGGAATGACCTCGGTTTGTCAAGACTTTTCACCACTACAGCTGGCTGCCAACGATTCTCAGCTCTCAGCCTCACCATTTCTCCTTCACTCAGAGTAGGCAGGTTTCTAGCCCCACGATCATAGTAGAACTTTTGCTTCAGCTGCCTGTCTTTTAGGCTTTGCTGAACACCTTTGTGCAGCTGCGGCTGTAACAGTTTACTCGCTGTTGGTATTCTGGTTTTCTATCTACGGCCCATAAGAAGCTGTGCAGGAGATAACTTCACTCCACCTAGCGGCATATTCCTGTACTCAAGAAGAGCAATGTACGGATCTCCTTGACTTTCTTGCACCTTCTTGAGTAGGTTTTTGATGGTTTGTACAGCTCTTTCACTTTGACCATTAGACTGAGGATACCTTGGACTTGAAGTCGAGTGTTTGAACTCCCAGTCATCTCTGAAGTTGCTGAATTGAGCACTCACAAACTGTGGTCCGTTATCTGAAACAACTTCATCTGGAATCCCGTGTCTTGCAAATATTGACTTCAGTGCTGTTATTACATGCTGGCTTGTTGTCTGTGTCAACTTTGTAACTTCAGGAAATTTTGAGAAGTAATCCACACATAGCAAGTAATCTGCTTTGTTGAAGTGAAAGAGATCAACTCCTACCTTTGCCCACGCCCTGTCTGGTAATTCATGACTGACAAGAGGTTCTTTGGTATTGTTACTTTTGAAAGTGTTGCACACAGCACACTTTGACACCACACCTTCAATTTGTTTTCCCATGCTGTGCCAAAACAATACATCTCTTGCTCTCTCTTTATACTTAACAACCCCCAAATGAGCTTCATGAATCCTCTCCAGCATTTCTGCTTGAAGACTTTGTGGAACCACGAGCCTTGTGTTTTTGAACAGCAGTCCTTCTGAAATGGTCAGCTCTTCTCTGAACGTCCAGTACTTTTTTACTGCATTTGGCACATGTCTGATTTGTTTAGGCCATACTGTCTTGACTACTGCCATCACCATCTGCAGTTCTCCATCTGCTTCTGTAGCTTTCTTGACTGCTTCAAGTTTTTCTTCTGAAATTGGTAGACACTCTGACAACTGATGAACTTCCAAGTCACTGTCCAGTAATTGTTCTGCTTCTTCTTCCAGGTAGGCTCTGCTAAGCGTATCAGCGATTTTCAACTCCTTTCCTGGTTTGTAGGTTACTAGCAGATCATACGGTTGAAGTTTCATCAACATCCTTTGCAGTCGTGTTGGCGCTTTTTCTAGAGGCTTTTTGAACACTGTCTCCAGTGGCTTGTGATCTGACTGCACTCTTACTGGTTTACCATAGAGGTATTGGCTGAATTTTTCACAGCCGTACACAATGGCTAAAAGCTCTTTTTCAATCTGAGCATACCTTTTCTGGCAGTCAGTCAGTGATCTTGAACCATATGCTACAGGATGTCCATCCTGCAAAATGACAGCACCTAAACCCTCTGAACTTGCATCCACAGAAAAAGTCACGTCCTTGTTGACATCAAAGAATTTGAGAACTGGGGCATTGCTTAGTTATAACTTCAGCATCTCAAAACTCTTTTTCTGGGAGGTTTCCCAGTGCCAAGCCACACCATTTTCCAGGAGTTTCCTCAGCGGCGCACTGATCTCTGACAGGTTTGGAACAAATTTTGCAAGATATTGAACCATGCCAAGAAACCTCATCAAGGCAGCTTTGTCTTGTGGCTTAGGCATCTCCACAATTGCTTTGATTTTGTCTTGGTCTGGCTTCAAACCTTCTCCTCTCAGTACATGCCCTATGTACTTTATTTCAGACATTCTGATCTTGCATTTTTCCCGATTTAGTTTCAGATTTATACTCCTGATTCTCTCTAAAAGCCGCCTGAGCCTTTCATCGTGCTGTTCCGCATTTTCTCCCCACACGAGTATGTCGTCCATGATATTCACGATTCCCTCCAGGTCTTCGAGCCTTTGTGCTATATGCACTTCTGGAAGACTTCTGGGGCTGATGATACACCGAAAGGTAGCCTCTTGAAACAGTATCTACCAAATGGTGTATTAAATGTACAAAGCTTGGAACTTTCTTCATACAGCTGAATTTGCCAAAAGCCATGGTTAGCATCCAACACAGAAAAAACTTTTGCATTTGGCATTTCACTCACCACTTCTTCAACTGTCTTGAGTGGAAAGTGTTCTCTTTTTATAGCTTTGTTCAAATCTTTGGGATCAATGCAGATTCGAAGTTTGTTCGGCTTCACAACCGTCACCATACTATTGACCCAATCTGTTGGTTCTGTCTGTTTGTCGATCACTCCAAGACTTTCCATTCTGCTTAGTTCAGTTTTTATTTTGTCTTTTAGTGCGATCGGCACTTTTCTGGGTGGATGTATCACCGGAGACAATGTCGTATCAATCTTGATATGATGCACTCCAGGTATGCACCCCAACCCATTGAACACATCATCAAATTCTTTCAGAATGTCAGTGTTTTCTTCACAGTCCACCTTGTAGATTCTCTTGACTAGTCCTAACTCTGTGCAAGCTGACCTTCCCAGGATAGCAGGTGAGTCTTTCTCTATAATCTGGAACTCAACTTCAGCTTCATTCTCTTTGAACTGGCAGATGAGCTTTACTTTGCCCTTTGGCTCCATCTTGTGGCCTGAGTACGCTACTAACACGCAGTTAGACTTGCACATTGACGGATTTTCCTGCAACTGCTCTGAAGTCTTTATATGAAATCACGTTGCACTCCGCTCCAGTATCCAGTTTAAAAGAAAGTGCTCTTTTGTTTACTGTAAGTGTTTCTGTCCACTTGTCTTTTCCTCCAACTGTGGCATCAGTTGCTTCATTAACTTGTGTCTCCATTTTCTTTCCAGTCAGCATCTCTTTAAGGCAGTGGTTCTCAATTCCAGTCCTCGTGACCCACTGCTCTGCACATTTTGTATGTCTCCCTTATTTAACACACCTGAACCAGATCATCAGCTCATTAGGAGAGACTCCATGAACTGAACTGAGTGTGTCAGATAAGAGAGACATACAAAATGTGCAGAGCAGTGGGTCACGAGGACTGGAATTGAGAACCACTGCTTTAAGGGCACCCACGAACAGTTCTGTGTGATCCTCTTGTTCAATCTCATGAACTTTTCTCACTGTGAACCTTGTTTTGTCGTTTTTAGTCGAACCCTGCACTTGCGTTTTGCACATCCTTCCGAAGTGATTTTTTCGACGACACACTTTGCATATTTGTCCATATGCATGACACTTCCTCGGTTCATGCCTGTAACCGCATCTGGTACATTCCTCTTCTTTCTTTGACCATGCGTTCGGAGCAGAACTATTTCCAGGTGACTTCTTAGTTAGCGTTAGTTTGCTAATTTTGTTCACAGTCACTTCAGTTTCCTCGTGGAGTGCTTTGATTTGGCTTTTTGTGACTTCACTCGCTCTGCAGATATCCACAGTTTTGTTCAGATCCAGATCCGGTTCCCTTAAGAGTCGAGCTCTAATTTGATCATTGTTAACGCCACACACTATGCGGTCTCTGATCAGTGAATCAGTCAGCTGTGCAAATTCACATTCTTTGGCTTTGTTTTTTAACTCAGTCACATAAGCATCATTCAATTCAGTTGGTCCCTGAGCTCGAGTGAAAAACGTGTCTTAGATATGTTAAGTTTTTCCTTGGTTCACAGTAATGCCTGAATTGCTCTTTCAGTTCATAATCATTCACTTCCTCCTCTTCAAAATCCATGGTATTAAATACCTTTATCGCTTCATCACCGGCAACATGGAGAAAAGTAGCACATTTTATCTTGCCTGATTTCTCAGATGTTCCGCTTGCAATGAGATACAACTCAGTGTTTCCCCTACCATTATATAAGGGGGGCGCCCCGCCCTCCTAACGGCTCCCCCCGCCCCCCTTGAAGTCAAGTAAATTTGATTTGATTTTCTTTATAGCGCCAGATTACAATTTGTTATTTTATAAAAAAAAAAAACTAAATAGCCCTTAAGTAATATGTTATTTATCTTATTTCCACGATGGCATGTCTTTTCTGTCTGTGTTTGCGCGTTTACAATTATCCCAATGAGTGCGCAAGCGCGCACACTCACACACAAACAAACACTTGCGTCAAATACAGATGAGCACTAGCGGACAGAGAGCGCGCGGCGGGAAATATGTCGCTGAACTGAAGATGGCAACACTCGCTCTACTGCGAGTAGCAGCCGGAGTAGCTCTCCTGCTCAAAGTCTACGCCCGTTTCACACATATTTCGTTTGCAGTGCGTGTGCGGTGAGTATTTTTTTCCGTACCCATGTTTACAGAGCTTTCACGGTACGTTCACACGGGGCGTCAGCGTCAGCGCTTCCCATTGACTTTGAATGGGTGACGTCAAGCGTTGCCGAAAAGAATTGTGGATCCGTCGGCGGCGCTTCACCGGCGTTGCTCGCGGCAGAAGTTGAGAATTTTTCAACTTCTGCCGCGAGCAACGCCAGTGAAGCGCCGCCGACGGAAGCGTCAGCCAATCAGATCGCTCTATGCAAATACAGTAGCCAGGCGGCAGCCAATCACGTTCATCCTGTTCAAGAGCAGCAAACTGAGGATAAATTTTAAAATGGAGGAGAAACGAATTATTGCGGTGGGCAATCACCCGGTCCTTTATGACCATTGAATGACAATGAAGCTTGTTGTTGAGTTCCTGTCTAATTTCATTGGCTGACGCTGCTATGACCATGGCGTCAGTGCCAAACTTCAGCCACGCCTTCCGTCAAGCGTTGACGCTGACGACCCGTGTGAACGTACCGTCACACTGCACGCGGATGCAGTCCGTCGATGATCGATCCGTTCCAGTTGCGGTGCGAATACAGCAGTGCAGCGATCGTTTCCGCACCGAGTCTACTTTTGCCGTTTATATACTGTCTATGATTTCTGCTGTGCTGCAAACGCTGAATTAAAGTGACAGCGCATGTTTCGTGGTCAAAATGAACACAGATTGACCTGAAAATGTAGTCATTTCACCATAAGTGCGATTAATTAAATAAAATGTAGTAATCTCACCATAAATTTATTTAATTAAATACTACTTTTTTCACTTTAAGACCGGGGTAAAGCAAGGAAAACTACAATTTACCTCAACAAGGCGACATAATGACATTCGTGGAGGTGGAAAAACAAGTTCTTTGTGACATGCAAGATTTATTGTATTAAAATTTAAATGCAAAAGATTTTAATATAAATACATGGTTAAATATTTTACCACTTGCTTGAGCAACTTAATATATAATTATATAGAAGTAATGCATTGAATAATACATTGTTTAAATTGTGTTTAAACGTGAACGCGCGTTCACAGCAGTGCTGCGTCTGACAGGATTATTCTCTCCAATAAATGCATCATAGAAATAAAAACTTCTCACAAAAAAAGCCCATTTAAAATTTGTTTGTCATATAAATGTATTAACTAACATTAACGAACAATGAATGAGCAATATATTTGTTAGTATTTATAAATCTTTTTTTAGTTGTTAGTTAAAAAATAAAACTATTTAAGCTCTGGTCCATTAAATTAACAAATACTTCTATAAATATAACATCTATAACATTTGTGTTTTGTTAACTTTTACAAAGTATTAGCCTACCATCCCAGACAACCAATTAATGTGACGCATAGATAGATAGTGTCTGTGTCAATTCTTCCCCCCCAACATTGTGCAACAATACATTCACACATACCTTTTGTTCCGTATCGTTTTGTACATCAATGAACAATTAACCTCACACAACTCCAGGTAATCGATAGGTGCATTGGAAAAAAATTAAGAGATAGCTAAAAAAAATATATAAAATAAAATCTAAAAAATAAAACCACACACTATCTGCACTTGCAAAAATATAAAAAATACTTTATTAAGCACAACGTATCAGGTCCCATGTCCTTCATCAGGCATACACAAACAGACAATTACAAGATGATCCAATTTAAAATCTAAAATGGCCAATTTTAACACATCGTGACAAATTGCCACCAATAACAATCAATGACACAATTGATAATTTGATCTATAACATCACAAATATTACATTTTACATAAATGCATACATAGAAAATACAAATACCATTATTTTATAACATTACATTAAATAATGCTTCATCATTTAAACCCATTGGTGATAAAGTCTGAAGGGTAATAATACAGAATAGCTCCCGTCTCTGTAAAATCATGTATATATTGCTCCCTCTTGGTCGGCTTGTACAAAAAGAAAGAAAGAAAAAAAAAAACGTTAACACGTTCAAGTTTTAATTGTCATTCATGTTCTTTTAGGAGGCTGTTTATTGACAACTTTGGAAACGATTCATTGTATTAAAAGTGTGTGGTTATCATGGAAACTGAGGGCAAGGTAAGGACATAAAGGAAAGAAAATCCTCACATAGTTGTCATCAAAGAATGATGTTGTTTTTAAAACTGTGAAATGAATCACATTAAGATTTTTACAAAAAATACAGGTGATCAAGTGCAAGGCAGCAGTGGCCTGGGAACCAGGGAAAGCACTCTCCATTGAGGAAGTGGAGGTTGCCCCTCCCAAAGCACATGAAGTACGAATTAAGGTATGTCTATTACACTTCATTAACCCAGTCTGTATGTAATCTGTTTACATGCAACACATATATGTAGTATTGCATAAAGACGCAATTGTGATGTTGTATCAATAGCCAGGCAATTTATGTATCAGACCAATGACTTTCAATTGACCCATGTCAGATAGTAGCATCTGGAGTATGCCACACAGACTGGACTTTCCTGTATGAGGTTGGTAAAACTATGAATCCCCAGCCCTTTCCTTTGGCCTTGGGACATGAGGGGGCAGGAGTGGTGGAGAGTGTTGGTCCAGGCGTCACAAAGATGTCCAAAGGTAAATCCATCAAGGAGGCTTTTTTTTTTTGTGTTAACTTTAACTTGCAAACTTCTTCCAATCTATTGATATCTATTTCAATAGATCTATTTTTGTTAAAATACAATTTACATTGATATATTCTTTATTTAAAATGTAACTGACATTGATGACTTTGTAATATTTGTATACTGAATTGTAATTGGTCTTTTTTTGGTCCTGAAATCATACTTTATTAGCCTATGCATGAGTAAAATGTAACAAAAACATGAAAAAAGAGCAAATAAATAGATTAGTAGTGATACAAAATATTTTTTGTTAAAATAAAAGGCATGTAAATAAATCTGCTTTATAGGTTTTACAATTTTGCTTTAACTTTAAAACTGCATTCTACCATTTATCTACAGGAGATAAAGTTATTACTCTAGTCGTGCCACAGTGTGGAAAATGTGAACGCTGCATGAGTCCAAAGACAAACCTCTGCACCAAAAACTGGTGAGTTGTCATGACTGAGTGATGTTTGTCTTTTTTGTTTAAGTTCTCCTAAACTCATAGACTAGATTTATGAGGTGGGTGATATCAGTTGCATTAAGAATCTCTTTATTTCCTAGGGAGCAAACTCAGCAGTGTGTTCTTGCTGACGGCACTAGCAGGATCACCTGTAAGAATCAGCAGGTCCATCAGTTTATTGGTATCAGCACCTTCTCTGAATATACTGTTGTGCCAGAGGACAACGTCACCAAGATTCACCCAGACGCTCCGCTGGACAAAGTCTGTCTGCTGGGCTGTGGAGTGTCTACAGGATATGGGGCAGCAGTGAACACAGGCAATGTGTGTGTGATTTCTACTGGCATAACGTCAAAAAGGCGATACATAAAATAAAAATAACATCCCACCAGCTAGTTTGGCATTGTCTTTCCCAGGTAGAATCTGGCTCTACATGTGCTGTGTTTGGTTTGGGAGCTGTCGGACTGGCAGCGGTCATGGGATGCAAGGCTGCCGGTGCCACCAGGATCATCGCCGTTGACATCAACCCAGACAAGTCTGAGATCGCCAAGACATTTGGGGCCACTGAGTTTGTGAACCCTAAAGACCACAATAAACCCATTCAGGAGGTGCTGAGGGAGCTGACGAATGGTGGCGTTGACTTTGCTATTGAGTGTGTGGGGAACGTGGGTGTCATGGTAAGCTAAGGCCCTTTCACACCAATAATAATAACTATAAAGATAACTAGGGCTGTCGCGGTGACAGAATTTCCCTTGCGGTAATTTTGAGTGGCTCAATAGCGATACGACAAATGTTTAGCTTTCCTTGGACACGCAACCTTTTCACGAATATATAAGACTTGAAATCAAAGACAGACGCAGGTAATCGCACGCGCTCAGTCTCTCTCAATCACTGTCTGTTTAGGCTTCTTAAGTGCAAATCCACAAAGCCTCTGTACAAATCACCATGATAAACACAGCCGTGTTATCATTATTAACTTATTTAACATTCAATACACATGCACGAAGTTCAAAATAAGAAGGGTATAGCCTTATGAAAAAGAAAACACGCGAATATCGTGGTTGCTGTGGTTATCGCAACAGCCCTAAAGATAACTATAACGATAACTATATTAACGTCTACACCAACGCACGATAACTTTATGATAAGCACGCTGCAGTTTTGTCGACTACCACTTTAAATGCTCAAGCTCTTTAAATTAGGATGGATTCTGATTGGCTTTCAATGTTTTTATCATTCATTAGCTGTGAAAAAATCCCAAGTGTGAGTAGCCTATCTGCAGGTTGGTGTAATGGGAGGAAAGATCTTCACAATTGGTGGTGAAAGCCATAGATATCATATATAAACGCTAGATGTCTTATGGCGCAGTCACTTCCGGCATCACCGTTCGGCCATCTTGTCACAGTGAAGCTGTGAATTAAGGTGAGTGATCAGCATGCACACAAATCTTCTTATCTCGCTGAAATCTTGACGGATTTACAAACGGTTTGGTTTCTTACAAACGTTATTAACGTGGCTATAATTCCGAATGCTTGAACATGTATGTTATAATTATTCATATGTATGCAGTGTATGTATGCAGTGTCATAACTACATCTCTGACGTTTATAACAAACCAAACCGTTTGAAAATCGGTAGAAAATTGAGCAAGTTATGGTTATTTAAAAGTACATGCACCATGTTACGAGTGAGCGAGCACACTGTGGCAAGATGGCCGCCACGTGCGGACGTCGACCTCCATTGGCCAGCAGCGCGCACGAGACATCTAGCGTTTATATATGATATCTATGGTGAAAGCTGCCTGTTGGGGTGTGGGGTAGGGTTGGGGGTTAGTTTCTTTTGTAGCATTCTGTACCTTTCTGAACCTTTTGAAGCTCCCATTACTCAAACCTGCAGTTATCTGTCTCAAAAATAGCTCTGAAAGTGATTCCAATATCATTCCTCTGTGCCGTTTTTGTTAAAGTTGTGGTGTGGACTCTGCTATTCTTTTACATTTACAATGATTTTTAAAGCTTTATCTTTTATTGTTATTATATACCTTTTTCATTTTTATGAATACTTTTATGGTCAAACAGTTCTATTTCCTATTGCAAACCACATAGTCATAGAAAAACATCACTGATCCGGATTCATATAAACTAATGAATCGTATCGTACAATCAGAGGGCTGCTGTGGAAGCGTGCAGTCCTGCAGGGGGAGTCTGTGTGATGGTGGGCTGGACCCAGACGGGGGAACTAACTCTGGTCTCTGAGGATATTCTGCTTGGAAAAACTCTAAAAGGCTCCTATTTTGGTGGTAAAAACATGCCTGATCAATTAAAATATCACTCATGGCCGTGTTCTGATGTGTATGTTGTAGGTGCAGTACCAGTTTGATGTGATATGGAGAATTAGGTCTAATCATTTAACAGTCCTCTCTTATTTTATTATTTATTAGAGTAATGTGAATTGTTTGGGTGGAAGACACCCAGAAAAATGTAATGTTCTTTCTATCTGATTGACAGGTTGGAAGAGTGTTGAGGCGGTGCCCAAGTTGGTGCAGGATTATATGAGTGGGAAACTTCTGCTGGATGAGTTTGTGACACACAATCTGACTTTAGATCAGGTTAACCATGCCTTCGATCTCATGATTACTGGAAAAAGGTCAGTTCTGTGAATCTACTAATGATTTTGTGTTGTGCTGATGACATTTTTCATATACGACACACAGAAGTCTTTACATTGACTAATAATTGTGTGTGTGTGTGTATATATACACTAAATACACTAATACACACTTTCTCTTTTTCAGTATTCGTACAGTGATCAATATGTGAAATGAAGGAAGCGTCCTGTCTTCCTCAAACAGAACAGTGTTTATATTCTGTTCGGACATTACATCCAGGGAAGAATCATCAATGTTGTCAAATTCTATGCAATAATGCAATAAACAGATCTCCACAGTTCAGATCTCATTGGCCCCGAATCCTGTTCAACATAATTATACAGTAAACATAAAAAATTGTCACATCACACAGCAGTTTCATATAGAATGGTTTCATATGTACAGCAGAGAGAAGCTTTATTTCAGTATATATTTTTTTAATGTATGTATTCTCAAGGAATATACATTGAGTCACAATGTTACTGTTTCACACAGTAAAGCTTGATTTGAATTTGATTGTGTATTTTCTCTTTTACCAGTAGATGGCAATCTTGTACTACAAAACATCCCTTTTCACTCCTTTTGTCTTTTTCTTTTGTCTGAATTAAGACAAAGTTTTTTCAGTTTGACTCTAACCTGTATTTCATTTCAGGCTTGGCTGAATATCCATGTTCTTGTGTTTATGTTCAACATCATTACAGAGCAAACCACCAGGACGCCATTATTTTAAATATGTACCATTATTTCCCTTTGAAACCACTGTCCACCAGTTCTCATCCTCATCTAGAATAATATTATCATCTGAACCTTCATTGTCTCCAAGTAGGACATGCTGTGTGAGAGAAGCCTCTAGAAAAACAGAAAGAATTTTGTCATAGGCAGATGGATGGGTGCGTGTCACTAGGGGTTGGGGAAACATGCAGCTGATCACGGGTTGCATTTTGACCTTGGTAATATTATATATTGATTTAATATAGCATGCTCTTGAGGGTTAGAATAGCAGTTGTGGCCTGTCAGAACCAGAGACAAAGGGCTGGCTGGGGAATGCCTCTCCATGATGAACTGGGATGGCTGTCCAGGAATAAATTGTAGTTCCATTCAGATCAAATGAATACTCTTGGCAGATCCCCCTCCCCCTTTTCCATCTTTATGTAAAATGGAAAAATGAAGCAAAGTCTCTCCCTCACGTTTACCCCACCCCCTGCCAAATTGTGCAATCAATCAGAGATTCAAAGCTGTGACTCTTCGTTGCTCTTTCCATTGAAACTGAGAAAGATCACAAAAAAATTGAGACATCAAAAGATAGAAGACAAGTAGCGACAGGTGCTTGTTCAGTGCGCTCATTTGTAGATGCAGGGCATTTTGTAGGGGATAAATTTACAAAGGCCCACTAGGTTATATTGGACCATTCAGACTGCATCCCTTCAGTTAGTGGGCAGGATCAGTAGTGGCGCTAAAAGTAGCAAACATCTTAGTTTCGAGCTGTAGCATCAGTATTTTTAAAATCATAGGAAAGCTATTTTATTTTATAAACAGAGGTCAGCACTGTGAAATTCTATAAAGTCATTTATCTTGGCAATGTGTCAACTATAAAAACATGCATGTAGTGTTGATTATTTAGAAGCATAAAAAGTGATGTCTGGTTCTACAGTGCATTACATGACTCTTCGCTCAGAATTTAAGGTTGGCATAAAACTGACTTAATTTTGTCCATCAGAAATTGATTGGATCGTTGTGGTTTGCTATTGCTGTGATCTCATCATCATGTGGGAAAATGTCCCACCCTCGTGCCGGCAAACGCCATTAGATAAGAAGAGGAAGAAGTTATTTTGAATAAAGATTATGAGGACAGATGAGGGATATATAAACTATATATAGGACAATAATTTATTTCATGTTGACAATTATCTTTTCAAAACCTCAAACTAATTTAACCAATTGCTTTGCAAAATGTCTTGCTCTTTTGAAACACACCGAACACAAAAAAATGTTCAATGATATGTTCTACAAAACATTGTAGGTATTGCCTTGTACTCTTGTACTTTTAGAGCCAAAATGGTAAGAACTTTGGTAAGATAGTAAGTTGTTCTACTCACTTTTATCAGTGTTAACTTTGTGAAGCTGTATTTCAAATCCGCCTATATCACAATTCTGAATCATCAAAGTAACGTTTGAAGAGCTTCCAGTGTAGGCTAATAGGCCCACTCGACTGATATACTACATGGGCTATATGTAATGTTTTGTCAAAGTGTCTGCTAAATGAACAAATGTATTTTATTCAAATTAAAAGTTTATATTTTACTTTAAATTTGATTCCATGCCAATTTAAATGTCACTTGTCTATCACAAATGTGGTGACCTTTGATTGAGCTGTGTGTTTTTCATCAACGTGATTGTCATATAAATAGAAGAAGTCAAATACAGCAATGGCGTATCAGATTCTAATGAAGAATAACGATTTGTCCTGTGTGCTTACCATGACAGATATGAGACATATTCCTCTCACATGAGCTTGGTCCAGGCAAATATCAGGCATTTACCCTGCCAAATGTGTAGTCAGCACCGTGCATCATTCCGACAGGCACGACAGCCTCATAAGGAAAATTGACAAACAACGGAAATGCCAGCATAGGTAAATATTGCTGAGCAAATATAGCTTGGAAGAGAAAAAATGTCAAAGGGGCTGAGTTGCCTTCCTCAATATTTAGATGTGGATCAAAAGATTTCTCCCTTAATTATTATATTTAATGTGTGCAAGGGTGTTAAAATGTGTGTGGGGGTGCACCTGTGTGTTTAAATGTGTGACACTGCTAGGCGACGGTGCTGTTGATGAAAGTGCAAAACAGCCTTGGTCACTATGTTGTGAGCGGATCTTCCAGTTAAAAGATCATACGAGCCAATTTTTCATGTTTTTGACAATATAACATCTCTATAATTTCATCTAACCTTAAGGATGAAAAACCTCCCTGTACAAGAAATGCCATGAATCTGAAACATGAATTTGTAGACTTTTCTTTTAACCAAATTGTTAGACACATAGGTGGCCCAGTTGCTGAAGAAGAGATGACAAACTGGTTGGACCATGTAAGATATGGGTCAGGATCTACCGAGCGTGACTGTGAAAGACTGAGAGACAAATTGATTTGATCTGAAAGAAGAAAAACTCACTTGTAACGCTTTTGAAATGTAAACGTATTTATGTCAGGTTACTTTGTAATTGCAGTGATTTATGTGCGAACGTAAATCAAGATTTGTCAAGATGAAGACTTTGTCAGATGGAATTCCTCTCATGTGGAAATGCAAGTGAACAAATAAAACGTCATTGTGACCTGTGCAAGTATGAACAACTGAGTCAAGATTCATTATAAATGAATGTCTACTTGAAAGTTTGTTTGAAGTTGTAACTGTGGTGGTGAGGCATAAAATTCAGTTTTGGTTGTCTGTATTCTTTGGCTTTTCTTTGCTTTGAGAGGTGTGCTTCTTTTAGATTTCCTTTCGTGTGCTCCTCAGAGCTCAAAGGGTTTGGCAGAGAACATGAACAAACACAGCCTCTGGATTGTCTTAATTGATGGTACACTCAAGCTTCAGTGGCAATGATAACTTTAAAACAAGTACCTGAGACAGAGAGACACGCACACACAGAGAGAGAGAGAGAGAGAGAGAGAGAGAAAAAGTTCAGAGAAAAAGACAGTGGCCTAGTTGAGATGAACACAAAGCCCAAACTGCCATGGAAGAATGCGTCCCTAAGTCGGTGAAAGACCACCCTGGTAGAAGCCCTGTTTTAGCAGTAAATCCGGGCCATTAGTGTTAATGCCAGCCAATGCCTCAGACATCCCCAGCCTAAAGCTCAACACAGCAAACCCGGATCCAGTGACACAGTCCTGGCTGCTCTAGCAAGGGAAACCCCTTATCAAACGTGGCTGGAAGGGTTAGGATAGGTCAGCAATACTGGAGCTGCACACCTGCACTGCAGCGGATCTCCTTGTTTGAAGTAGGTCGACACTGGATTAGCATAGGCTGTTGGGGATTTTTAAAGGAGTAAATAATAATTATTTGACTGGTAAAACGACTACTTCATTTAATAAAACGATCCTCTCATTACCAGTAGAGTTATAATATTATGGCGAAAGCAGCGCTGGGGAGGCACTTTGAAACTTTAATGATAACACGTTACAGTAAGTTTCAATTAAACTTTAATGCATTAGGCATCATGAACTAACAGTGAACACTTTAGCTTTTAATATTCTTGGTTAATGTTAATTACATTACATTAAGTGAAGAATCGTGTGACACTGAAGACTGCAATGATTGTTAAAAATTCAGCTTTGCCATCACGTGAATATATTGCATGTTAAAATATATTAATAGTTATATTTAATTGTAATAATATTTCACAATATTATATAATACTGTTTTGACTATATATACAGTATATAATTTTTCCCCCTTCTAAATAAATGCATCATTGGTGAGCATAAGAGACATCTTTCAAAAGCATTACCCATGACTCCAAACTTTTGAATGCAAGTGTAAAGAAATACATTTTTAACATTTCAGGTTGTATAAATTAACATATTTTATTTAATGTATCATGAACGAAAAGTTTCACTATTCAAAACTGAAGCATTTACAATTACTTTTTTGAAAACAGATGTCAGCCTGAGCCTACTAAAATTGTAATGAAACTCTCCAGTTTTAGTAAGTTACTCCCCAACACTGGACAAAAGGTTTGAGACAAGTTTTGTTTGTGATGGTTTTTCTAATGCTCATGTAGAGGATTTGAGGTCATGTTGTGTAATAGCTGTGAAGGGACACACACACACACACACACACACACACACACCACCGAAATGGATGGTTAGCATCTATGTCTAAGGAGCAATTATGTAATTGCAGTGTTAAGAAACACCGTCAGGTTTATACACTGGAGGATGGGCTTCAACACCCATGATTCTCTACATGTTTTGACTGCAATGAAACAAAGACTTGCCTTATTACATTTTCATACACAGATAAATATGTTTGTTGCAGTGTACCCAGAAGAGTTGCATAAAAGGACATGGGTGTGGAAGGATAAATAACATTTGCAACACCACTCACTGTCTACCTCCCACACAGAGATACAGATGACACAAGAGACATTTAGAATATATGCTGTCTGTTACCTTCAGCTAAGCCTGGCCTTAGGTTCAATAGCTCACTGGCTTAAATCTTACACCATATGCTGCTTGGAGATTTCCAATGGATTTGTCATTTTATCTGTTGATCTACAGATCCACGGCATCAAGATCTACCATAATTTCTAGAATAGAGCAGGAGAAGTCACATAATGGTTTTTAATGGAAGGTCACCTCATGTTTGAATGGCGTCGCACAGTGTTACTTTGGCTAAAACCGTAGAAGAGCATTTATTGAATATGAACATTTACTTATGGGGGGAGGAATGTGTGTGTTTAAACCTCACGAGATTGAGTATGAATACTGGGAGTGCTTTCGGAGGCTCTATCTATTTAGCAAATATCGAATACTTTCCCCTCAGGTGGTCGGAAACCTTGCCCGCTTGTGCTTGCTTACACTTTAAAATCCCTAAGCGCAAATATAAGCAGCGGCAGATTTGCTTAATATCAACTCTGCCACAAAACACACACCCGTGAAATGTCACCATGGTCCCTAGGTACAAAGTCAAAATATAAGAAAGTCAAACAATCAGGGTTTGAGGCGTATTTAAGTTCAGAAAGTGGGCCTACACGTCCTCTCGGCTGATTATCAGCGCACACGGAGCTTATCTCACGAGGGGACTGATAACTACGGAAGAACGACATAAAAGGAGGGTTTTTTCGCTTGTTTGTTTCCTCTGTTTAATTGACAATATTTGAGGTTAAGGTAATTGAGGTGGCCTTGGTGTGCACAGCATCAGTAATGAGACACTAAAGGGAGACCTCCTCAGATGACTGCTAATAAAGAAGCCATAGCTAATCTTTTAAACAAACATTCATACTCAACTAACAAGGCTACGTGCTGTCACATCATACATATATGTATATTTTTCCACAGTGCCGAACCCCACTTTTGACTTTCGGTGTGCTCTTGAGTTGGGTTCATATCCAAACACATCTCTTTCTCTGCGCGCTCCTTCCCTTCTTGGGTAACTTTAATTAGCAGGGGTCTCAGATAGCGCCTCTCACGAGGGGAGATGGGCTAAATTCTGAAAACAAACAGAGCCACACTGGCTTCCCGTTCTGTGTCTTTTCATCTCCTCCTGGCTGGCCTGGGCAGCCAGTGGCACAGAGCAGCAGAAGGGGGCCACACATGGTGTAAGTAAACACTCATAATTGCATTAGATCCCCCCCTGTGAATATGTAATGCCTCCTCGATACCAGAGTGCTAGGGGACAGATCCTTCACTTTTTTTTCCTAGTACAAAGACCTTCTTCTCACATGAGAACTTTGCCACGCAAATTTGCAAAGAAATTCAGAGATTTAAATGGTCTATCAGATGAGGTGTGAATTATTAGCTTTTTAAAGGAGTGCTTAAAGGGATAATTCACCTTAAAAAAAAATGACAATTCTGTCATCATTTACTAACCTTTACTTTGTTCCAAACCTGTTTAACTTTCACAAAATAAATGAAATAAAATGAAAGTCAATGTGGTCCAATGAGCCTATTAACTGTTAAAATATCTTGGTTCCTGTTCCACAGAAAAAAGAAAGTTAAATTTTGGAATGACACGAGTCTGAGTACATAATTTGACAGAATTTTCATTTTGGGGTAAACTATCCCTTTAAGGCCACACTTTAAACAACAACAACAAAAAACACACACACAAAAATAAAAATTCAAAAGTTTGAGAAAAGTGTCTTTGAAAAAAAGTATCTTATGCTCACCAAGGCTGCATTTATTTGATCAAAAATATAGTAAAAAAGTATTACAATTTAAAATAACATGGTTTCTATTTTAAATATATTTTAAGTTATTCCCGTGATGGCAAAGCTGAATTTTCAGCTTCATTACTCCAGTCTTCAGTCACATGATCCTTCAGAAATCATTTTAATATTTGCTGCTCAATAAACATTTCTTATTAATATTTCTAATGCTGAAAACAACTGAGCTGCTTAATATTTTTGTGGACACACTTTTATCAGGATACTTTGACGAACAGACATTAGGAATGTCTTTACTGGCATTGATTAATGCATCTTTGCTGAATAAAAATATTCTTATTTTTACTGACTCCCAAACTTCTGAATGGAAATAAGATTAATTTTTTTTTTTATAAAAAAAAAGAAAAGAGAGAAAAAGAAAACTCATCATCAATATCCAACGGTGAGAGGCCTCATCACAACAGAAAGCGGATGAGGGCATGAAAGCATGCGGCTGCATTGTTTGTGCGAGGATGGTTTAATTTGTGAGACGCTGAGGTTTGTGTCAGAAAAGATAAACATGCCCCATATCCTCTCTGTGATAGGAGCTTTATTGGGTCCTCTGGAGCTCAGAGGGAAAAGCCGAGCTTATGTATGCGCCTTTAGGAAAAGCTCAAAACCAGCTTGCATGACACTAAATACATGCATTTCCCTTGATTTGGAGACCTCTACGTCTTTTAGTCTCTTTGTTCAAACTGATAGGGTTATCAACATAAGCTAGAAAGATTCAGGTATTCAAATTCAAAACACAGTAGATTCTTTAGAAACAAGCTTTTTCCAATTAAAAGCTGTGTAGAGTGACTATAATGCTACGTCACTGTTTAATATCACATTTTACGCACGAAAGGGACAATGTTTGGCTGGCTAACATGTTCGTGTTAGGCCTTACTACTGTTTAATGCAATCACATTATGCAGGCCAAAAATATATATAGGCTATATATATATATATATAGTTTCCATTGACGCCCAATCAGTTTTCTTTTCAAGCAACATATTACTCCAATAGCTCAATGCAGTTAGCTATTTCACTGTAAAAATATATTATCAGTAATATGAGCACATGTTTTTATATTGCTTTAACTCATCAAAATAAGTTAAGCAATTTTCAACTTTTTTTATGTTATACTTCAGCTTGATTGTACTTACAACTTTTTTTTTACAGTGTTAGTAGCTAGTGCAGCTTACTACTCAGTTTGGTACTTTGCAGTATAACCATTTTAAAAGAGCTTGGCAAAAGTTTAAAATCACAATTTGTTTGGGGTCAGTAGCTCTTTTTATGTTGTTTTTGAAAAGAAATCTCCTATGCTCACCAAGGCTGCATTTATTTGACCCTTCAGATATACGCTGATTTGGTTCTCAAGAAACATTTCTTATTATGTTCAATGTTGAAAACAATCGTGCCTGCTTAATGTTGTCTGTGGAAACCATTTTTTTCACGATTCTTTAACGAATAGAAAGTTTAAAAGAACAGTATTTATTTGAAATATAAATCTTTCGTGGCGTTGTAAATCTCTTTACTGTCACTTTTGATCAATTAAATGCATCTTAAAAAATCTGTCAAAATCTTACTGACACCAAACTTTTGAACAGTAGTGTAGTTTTTCTTCAAAAAAAAAGAAATCATAACGAAATGACAATGAACATTTTATGACACTGACATGTCTTTCCATATCAAATTTACATTTCCCATTATCATGATCAATCAATGAGTCCAGTGCTTTGAGGTGTCTTTCTCAGTGTTCTCCCAGTGTGATTGAGTGCCTCACCCATCCTGTGTGGAGCTCAGGAGGATTTGAGTTTTAATCCAGCCACGCTGGCCCTCAGGGTAACTCCCACCCAGCAGTGCCCGCACATCTGCCCCAACAGGCCCAGAGCTCACCTGGCGAGACCCGGCCTCAAAAACATGCAAGAGGCCTTATGTCAATCAAGAAGATCTGGGACATGGTCAAAGTTGCACGTCTGAGAAGGTGGTTTTCACAAGTTGATATGTGGTTATGATTGCTGTGAATGTTTACCTTGAGGCCTGTTGAGTGGGCAGAGGCTGAAACGTGTGCCAAACTGTTCCTCTGTGTTGGTTAGAAACTGTACATCCGTTTCTGTGGCAACGCAGAAGAGCTACAGCCTCGCTGGAACGTAGCATTAAGTCGACTGTGTGTGGGCGGCCGGTGGTGAGCATGTCTTATGGAAGGCTTACATAATGGAAGCTCCTCAAGCACCACAGCCTTGGCCCTCAGCCCTAAAGCCACCCACGGAGAGGTGTGCGTAATTGCTGTTGCACAGGGCGTTGATTACCTGAGTCACAGGTAAAACATTTTTTTCCTCCAAAAAAACAGAGACGTTTAAAAATATCACAACCAATTACTGAAGACAGAGTGGCCTTGGATTAAGATCCTTTGAATGAGAATGAGGGGAGTAAAATAAGCAAACCTTTAAGAAAACAACCCAACAGAACAAGGAAAAGATCATTTCTGATAAGACACTGTATATTTTAGTTCTTTTGAACGTTCTATTCTTTCTATTCATCAAAGAATCATCAAAGAATCCTGAAATGAAAATAATATCAACATTGATAATAATAAATGTTTCTGAGAACCAAATCAGGATATTACAATGATGTATGAAGGATCATGTGACAATAAAGACTGGAGTAATGCTGTTGAAAATTCAACTTTTCCATTAGCAGAATAAATTATGGGTAAACTGTAATAACACTTCACAATACTATTGTTTTAACTGTGTTTTGGATCGAATAAATGCGGATTTGGATAGCATAATTCAAAAGCATTCTTTCAAAAGCCTTACCCACCCTAAACTAAAGACACCTATGTGGTAATAACTGACTCTCACCAGAAAGACATATTCATATTGTTTTTTAGATAAAACGAATCATTGGGCATCTTGTGGGCACCCTGTATAGATTCATGTGTAGTGCTATTCATGGCAAACACCTGGTTAACACTGATGTTTCCTGTGAAATATAGGGAAGTATATAACACTGATGCCGAGTACCTTTCCCTTCCCTTTCCCTGTTGTGTGTTGCTTCACAGGATATGGCAATGAAGCCTCATGAAGCTCTGAAGCTTTTCCCTGATGAAACCAACAAGATTTTGTAAGCATGTGTGTATATTTTTTTTTCTTCTCTGAACAAAATCTACAGGTGGAATGTAATTAACTGATGTATGACCATATAATAAAAATCCCTAAATAAAACTTTTCCTTTTGCTTATTTAGATGACAGGTGTTTTTTTTTTTATTTCTTTACCACCACAAGGGGGAGCTAATGTGCAGACAATCAAACAATCAGCCTTTAGAAAGGTCATTCCCATGGAGTAATGATGAAAATGTTGCCTGTGGGATTAAAGGAAGAGAAATAAAAGAAAAACAATAAGATTCTGCACTTGAAAATATATGTTGCACTACAGTGGTGGACATATACACGAAACCAAGTGTATTGGAGCACTGCAAGGGATTCATTCAATTTTCCAGAGCTTAGGACCTCAGAAATCACAGATGGAAAAAAATGACTTTTTTTTTTTTGTGCTTATGGGCATATGTGTGTGTGCGCGTGAAATATGGTGTGTCATTATTTTATCCTGATTCAGTTCCAACTTTTGACAGGATAATAATGTCAGCCAAACGACACAGATGGAGTATAGCACACAAACAATGGGGAAAGTAAATGTCAAACTCAAAAGTGTGAGCAATCAGACTGCTTGACTTTTACAGTAATCTCGAGACTGCCTGTTCTCCCCGTCTGCATGTATAACCCGAGTGCAGTGTTCAGCGGAGGAGTGTCAAAGAGGTCATTTATCATGTTCGAGCAGTCCAGTATTAATGCTTTGAAATTCTGCCACAGCATAGTGAGTTACAGGCTCTGTGAATTATATCTTCATGCTAGAGGTAAAGATATGCTTAAAAATCTTCATCCTGGAAAAAATATTATAAACTTTTATGACACCGAGGCGTGGGTTCAATGAAACCACTATAAATCTCCCATCATTCTGAACCAAAAAACAGCACCATGCCTTCACCAGATGACTCCATCATGGGGTGTGTGTTCGCACAGACCAATCCCTGGGTAATACACGCAAGGACTAAGAGCCGGAAATCTGAGGTTTCTTTCCTTTTCTGTTTTAGATTTTTTCTTTCTTTTCTTCACCTGCAGAGGAAGTAAAGGACCAAAGATTCACTTGCAGGCCAGAAAAGTCCCTGGAATCAATAAGCAAACTATGAGTAAAATATAGTTTCAAAGGACTACGTTTGAGCCACGGCTGTAAATAATCATGTGGAATTTCCTGGTTTCTAATGACATTTTTGCTTGCTGTTACTGATTGATTAAATCTGTGATATAAATTGTGTTAGCAAGCCATACTGACAATTTAATCAAAACGCAGTAAAGGTTTCAAAGTCTAGGCAGTCAAAAGAAACCGGTTCTTAAAGAAATACTGCAGATAATATTAGACAATTGATGGACAAGATCCCGTTTAGTCAACAATCAGCATGTGGCCCTTTTAATTTGTGCTACACCTGCTGTATCTTTTCTCGGTCACTAATATTGACTTCAGCGTGAAAAATGCTAAGCATAGAGACAAGTATCAGGTTTATGTGCTGAACCAATTAATTAGGAAGAGATGTACGAATAAAAGGAGGCAAGGGTCCTGTATTTTTCTTGACCATTTTAGGTTTACGATGAGAGGTTATTTTAAAGAGCATGAATAAGTCAGATTCCCATGGTGGAGGAACTTGACCTTTCTCCCTTTCACACATTCATGGCCTCCACCTCTCCATGCTTCAGTCTGCCACAAAGGCTAACAAATCTTCCTTTGATGCTCGGTGAGTAAGGACACATACCGCAGATGTTTGAACACAGGGAATGTTGATGCATATTATAACTGATATCCGATATGAAACATGCATACTGACGCATGATCATATCCAACAATGCAGAGTGATTCGGGACTCCTCATGTTGTCAGTTTGTTAACGTGATGGCCCTTCAGATGTGCACTCAGAACATCGCCTCATTGAAGAAAAACCCAGGGTATTAGCTCCGGTAACAGTTCCCCTCTGTCAGATTACAATGCTCTGATTCCAGATCCAAGGTTTATCTTTTGCAAATAACTGTGAAATTGCTTGGCACAAAGTCCTTTCACTCAATAAGCTTTAAATAAGATGTCAAGTGTGGCTTCAGTTGGTGGCTAGCTAGCTGGTTGGCAGGGCCGGCTGAATTTGAACAGGGATTCCACCGAGGTCTGCTGGCTGGAGACTCTAAACACTCTCAAAATGGATTAGCCCCGACCCTCGGACCCACTAATGCATTCTAGCCACAAACCTTTTCAACTCCTCTGTCTCACAATGGATAGTACTGTGTAGATGGTGCAGCAGTTAAATCGGTTTGGTGGAATCTGAAGAATATTTTCATTTGCAGTTTTGTTTTGGCGTACATACCTGTGTAGGACTAACTGGGAGCTGTGCTTCTGCCAGTGGAATCTCAACAGGCTGTTTTCCAGGAAAAAGTTTTAAACCAAAGGTCCAAACAACAGCTATAACCACATGTCTAGTATTAACAGGAACTCTGTAGCTGTTACATTTCATTCTGGTCTTTTCAGGGTTTGATCCTGAAAGAATCTTGCATATTAAAAGACTTTTAATTAAATTGATTAACTCGCATCAGTGATGATTTTACAGAATGTATAAAAATATACATCATAAACAAATCACTGGCTTATAAATGCGATCAATACAAAACCAAACTTTAGAACTAAAAATAACAAATAAATCATAATAAAATACTAAATGTCAGTTACTTTTTAAAACGAGAGATATTTTTAATCATTTAAATATTTTTCATATTTTTATTAATTTATATTGATTACATTGAATTATTTTATTGATTATATTGAAATTACTATCTTGCAAATTTTGCCATCACATTTTCATATCTTTATTAAATATGGAATAAAAGAAAACATTTATGAAGCGGATAGAAAACTGATGAAATATTATTTCATTACTTTATAAAGTTATTTTTATAAATATTTTGAGGATAGAATGAGATCACAAGGTGGAAAAGCAAAATTGGCATATTTTCAAATGCATTGTAGAATCACTTAAATTATTATTATAATTTTACAAAAATGTTAAAATTTTACATATCTTGAAAAGCCGTCATAAAATTCCAGTGAAATGTTCATATTCACTCTCTCTCTCTCACTCTCACACACACACACACTTTACCCTAAACAAAGTAGCTCAGTGGATGATCAGTGATCCCTGGTAAGCCACATTCAATCGCTCCTAAACGGGTCTCGCTTCCTAGCAGAGGAATCAGAGAAAACCTTTAAGTCACCAGCTAATTCTTGTTTCAGTTGTCTGGCGAAAAAAAAAAAAAAAAAAAAAAACTTGCGCTACAACTTAATACCAGTCAGGATCATGCTGAGAGGCCAGGGCGGAATCAATCTTTAGCGCAGACACCAGGCCTGAGCTTTTGCTCTCTATTTTGTTCCGCCCATTCTCTGTTTCTTTCACTCTTTTGTGCTTTGCCAAGTCCCGCACCAACCAGAACCAAACCTTTCACAAACGCACCCACCAAGTCAGGTTACCAAACATACTCGAAGTCAGGAGATGTGGAAAATGACACTTCCTTGAACCAGCCCTCCACACACACACACACACACATATATATATATATATACACATACACAAACAGACAGACTGCCACCCATGACCCCCAAACTCTAATCCAATCAATGAGGCCTTAGCTGTCTAATAAAGTGCTGCTGTCATGGTGGAACTTTATCCCTGCAGCTGTGCCGGCCCGTTCTCCGGCCAGACCAGGCCTCTTTCTCCCTCTTTCCTCTGATCACACATTTCAATATGAATGGAGCCAATAAGGGGGTGGATTAGGGGCTGGTTACTCCGTAAATCCCGGGCCGCTTTGATGCCCCTGCCGGGTTTGGCCGCCCAGGCCCCCAGTCAAACGGGCAGCCGGCTCTGCCACCTGGCTCAGCCTGCTCGTTCTGTTTGCTCATATGCGCTGATTAAACATGGCATGGCTTGCGTGGCTGCACTGGGCACCAGATGGCGCCGTGGTAGCTTTGCCCGAATGAGCAGGTGGAGGCGGGGCAGGCAGTGCTGGCTGACACTGGCACACATGGTGCGGGCACAGACCTCTGCCAACCTGAGGATGGCAGGGAGAACAGCAAACATTCCTGTCCCATAGTAAACTACTGTTCCTGCACGCACACACACACACACACGCACACAGGGGTGTCTTTACTCCCCCATTCCCACAACATCTGATTCCTAACTCCTTCCATCCTCTTATGGCTCTGTGTGCTTTGTGTGTTACAGAGCTATTGCTGATTAATATTTGTTTTACTTCTTTGGGACAGAGCAGGACCCAGCTGATCCTGGGAGACGTCCTAATCCCCACAAGATCCGTGCCAACAGGGGGCATCATTTCATTTCCAACAGGGGGTCAAAATGTCTGTAATGAGGCAGGCAGGGCAAACCGTCAAGTTTTACAGCTTAAAAGTGGCGAGTAAACAAGAAAGCAAAGTTAGGATAACTTGCAGAGAATTTTTCCACAAATGTTTGGGATTTAAATATGAAATTTTAATAGTTTTGGTTCTTGGAGTCTAGGCTTTCAGTCTGATTTTATTTGCACATTCATTAAGTGCCATGTGTGTTATTGGGACAAGTGAAGAACGGAATAAAGGAATTACTGTAGGTCGGGAGAGGATATTAAATTTGATGTGCTCCACTTCCCTCCCTCTCTCTCTTTCACACACACAGTTGCATTTTAAACTGAGATGGATGTGACAGGTGTAGTTTGGGTATATAAGAAAAAAACAAAAACAAAGGTTGTGCTGTGTAAGGTTTCAGAGGTTGTAAAAACACAGCTGTTTTAAGCCACACAAACTCTCTGGTTGTGGTTTTTATCCACCAAGGAAAAGGGTAACATCTTTTTCAATTATTCAATTATTATCCGAAATGTATTACACATGTGTTGATTTAAGGAGTACATAGCAGTAAGTATACAGAAGAAGTGCACAGAAAACTTCAAGATAATTTATTTTTTGATTCTGAAAAAAATGTGGTTTGCAGATGACTTATTATATTTAATATATTATTTTACTTTGTTTTCCCCAAAATAAAAATCTGGGTTCAATCAGATAGGTTAAATAAATTATTATGCTTTACCTTTGTGTACAGAAAATGCAATACACATCCTTAATCTAATTTATGCACTTTAAGAGTATGAGTAGCCAAACCATTTGTAATAATATGACACCGTTTGGATCATATCATGAAAACGCTGCTTTTTCTCACACGTCTGTAAATCCAGAATGATATCTTAACTGCAATGTGCTGCTGATATCTTTGGCTTTTAATGTGCTTATTTATATTTATGGCCGACTGCTCTTGACCCAGCAAAACAAACGTGATGTCAAGAATGACCTGGCTTATTGAATGTGTGACTACAAGTCGAATGTGTGTTTGCGTGTGCGGTGCCTGACACGGAAGGCAGTGTGTGTGTGGGAGTGGGACGAATGTTGGAAGCAGCTTTTAGCTCTCCATAAAGTTGTCTAATGAACGGCGCCAAACATCAGGACGGCCACACAAATTACTCCTCTCACTGCCAGATCCTCCTTTTACAGATCAGCTTATTATGCTTGGGCTGTTTAGTGATTTTCTTCACGTTTTCTTTTCCCACTGCTGTAAAAAAAAAAAATCTATCATTTCGAATTTTTAATACAAACCTAACTTATAATATAAATATACATCATCTTTTTATTAATATGTATTTATATTATGATTTATATGTTTGTATTAAATACACTCTTTTTGTGGAATGGCTTGCGTGTGTTTGTACTATATATCTTTATAATAAATAAATGGCACTTGGTTTGTTATCAAATTCAAATACTTTTTGGCTGCACTGTAATGCTCAATGCATTATCTGAAAACAAAACTAAAAACTTTTAACTCATTTTAAAAGATATCAAGCTATAAAAAGAAAATATAATCATCCACATCAATAAAAACAAACAAATCAGTTGGACTTAATACATAGCCCTGAGGCATATCATATCATACCATAATCACATTTGACAGGTTCTTTCACTCCCAGATTTCTTTACTTGATCTGCCATATCTTATATATTCATAGAGGGTTTTACATACTGTATAGGCCTATCCCCTTCTTCACTCCATTTGTGTTGTGATAAGAGCAACTTCCTGGATTAGAGAGGTAGCTGTTATGTCTCTCCAGAGAGCCTGTTTGTTTGGGTAAGACAGCTCGTTCATTACAACTCAGGATGGGGGAGGATGTGAAAGCAACCTGTCTCCCAGATACAGCAGGACCCAAGCCAACACTTGCATCAGATATCTGGCTCTTTATAGGATCGTTGGGATGCTGTAATGTGTTACCTTGACCATGTCAGATTATTTCAACTGTTTTGGAATTTGGTCCTAAATGTATTGGAGCATGAGAGAGAAACCGCGTGATAATAGAAGATAGCAATCGATTTTAAATGTTATTTAAAATCAAATGTTATTTCAATGTTATTTCACAATTTTACCTGCCTAAATAGTTTTGAAAATAACATTTGCACTTCAAAACCAGTCAGCTATTAACACAAATGTACCATTTCATTTACTCTTTCATTTAATGAAAAAATATGTTAAAACCACTGAGATAATAACCCAAACCTTTATATAAAATAAAATAGACAAATTAAAATATGTATTAAATCATGAAAAAGAGAAACATACATTTGAATGAATGAATAAATAAAATTTATTTATTTGTTTTGAAAGAAACAAAACAAATTTTATTCGAAGTTGAATACCAAATTAATAATAAAAAATAAACGTTTTAACTTCAGAATTTTTGTCCCATGCAGTAGGCTATACTAAGAATCAGCATGGTTTAATTAATAAAAATAGTAAAAGACAAATAAATGTGGGATAACAAACTTTCAGATATAAAAACAGTATTATCACGGGTAAATCTTTCATCATAATGACTGTGGAATTATTTGACAACATGCAGGGAAATAATTAATGTCCAAATTATGCCTCTTAATCAATCCAATCATGTAGGATTACTCTAAGGTCAAACTCATGCAGCCAAATAATGAACTGCATTTTAACATTCTGCACACATAAAACAGAGAGTGAAAAAGAATGATAAAGAAATAGATGGAATAAGGGTGAGGGTTTCATCTTCGCTCTGAATGCCACTTAATCCTTTAAATGCTTGTTATCAGCAAAGAAATTAGAAATCATCCTCTGACAACTCTACAGATGCTTGTGCTCATGTTTAACAGAGTATGACTCGAGCTTGTCTTTTACAAGTAGTTATTCAATGAAATGTGTAAAATATGCAAAGGTTATCAGCAAATAGATATTAGATGGAACTTGAAGCAAGAACCATAGATAAAACTGGTGAGGTGAGGAGGTGTTGTGAAAGAAAATAACTCTGACTAATTGTACAGACACTACACACTAGTCTGCTGTTGCATACCGTACTTTTGTCACTCTAGCATTTGAAGGGAATCCAAATAGTGCTGTTTAAACCCCCTTAATCTACTGCCACATACATGAACTCTTATCAGGGTCGAGAAAAAGTAAGAAAGATGCTTTGCCCTTTGGCTCCTTATAAATGATACAAGTCAACAAAAAAAGAGCACCTTGAAATCTATTGCTCAAGACAATAAGCACTTCTACAGTGTACAGAGCCAATCAATCCACAGCCTTTTCTCCAATGTGGCCAATCAGAGACAGGCCCCAGAGGTCACCTGGCTCAACAGGCTAATCCTAAATTTGGCGTGTAGATTAGTGTTCTCAGCCTCGCCGCCACTCACACCCAAGCCTGTTAAATCCCGAGGTAAACTCAGGAGCTGCCATAAGTGGGTAGTGTAGCCATGCAGAGTGGATTTAGCAAAATGGGATAATATTTGTTAGTGTCTTGCCAAAGGTGATTAAGGGAGGGGATAAACAGTAATGGGAGTGATTAGCTCTTTTCAGCCACTTTTGTGAAGAGCTTGAGGATCTGCGGACAAGTTTGTAAAGCCTCGATCATTTATTGGATGGAATAGATCCACTGTGACATACCTTGTGGCAACAGTTATCACAGAGATATAGAGAAAAGGGTAGAAATATTGCTTTTTTTTTACAAGATATATTGCTCTTCAACAATACATTTAAACTGTACCCCACTTTTCAGAAATAATGGCAAACGCATGGATAATTCTGGATTATCACTGCGCATTCATAGGCTGTCAGTCTGTGCATTACTTGTAGGGATTTTTAGTCATTCTTTCCGTTACATTGTTACAACTTGGTGACAGTAAGTGAATCATTAAATCAACCGATTAATTCAAAACACTTATTCATTCATGGAATGAAACATGAGTGAGTCACTGAATCATTCATTCAACCAATGCATTCAAAATATACTTCATAATAATATTTTTAACTATAATAGTTTTTTTAAATGACACACACACACACACACAGTATACTGTATATATATACATACATATATATATATATATATATATATATATATATTTTTTTTTTTTTTTTTTTTAAGCGATCAAAAATCTGTGTGGTTTAATTCTAAAAAAAATTTTTATAAAAAATAATTTATAACAAATAACTGTGGGCTAACACATTAGCCTACACGTTAGCATTTCAAATCTAAAACATTAGTATTATTACAGGCAAATTCAATTTAATGATTGTGGAATTATTTGACAACATGAAGGGAATGAATTAATGTCCAAATTGTGCCTCTTAACGTGAAACACGGATTCATTCAAAAACGAAGAATGAGAATGTCTTAATGAGTGAAACATTGATGCATTCAGTCAACAGATTTGTTCGAAACGTTGATTCTTTCAGTAATGAATCACTGAATCATTCATTTAAACAATTTGTTGACAAAAATTTAGTGCGCTGTATTTTAGTGCACTTATTAATCCAGGAACAACACTATGTGTTGCAAGGAGATGCTATACCGTTCTGCTATGGCTTTGTTTTGAAGACTTAGCAGAGTCGAAGTAAGTAAGTGTCTTTTGTGTAATTAACTCAGTATTAACTTTTTTTTATACTGTTACTGTTTTATAAAAGCAATATCACACGTGTAATCGTGCTGTTGGTCAATATCAGTGGCAGAATCACAGTCACGCTGCTGCTACGTACAGCACCTTTTCTCACGTGACATTTCTTAATTATAATGAAGGACTTTATTCAGTAGAGTGGTTATACAGTAGCAATAGATCAAATGGTCACTGCAGGTGGCACTGTTAACCTTTTTTGGAACAGGCTGGAGGAGAGAGAGAGAGAAAAAGAGAGAGAGATGAAGAGAGAGAGAGAGAAAGCAAGCTTTGGTTCTGTCTGGATCTCATTACTATCTCAGCCCCGCAGGGAGAAATGAATTAAACTAATGAAAAGTAACAATAATAATAACAAAGATTATCTGCGTCATTGTGCTTATCAAAACAGAAGTAATGGAGATTTGCTGGGTTTGCGGGCAGAAACAAACAACCATCCGCTTCAGTCTGTAAGAACACTAGATAGAAGGACAGAGAGGCTTGCTTTTCCTTCTCTTGTGGTGATGTGGAGGGCTGGAGGAGGGGAAGGGGATCTTTGTTATTCCAGCAAAGTTCATGCCCGAGTCAAACTTGGGCCAGTGGGCCGGTCGCACGCTACAGTCATGATTGGGGAATCTGAGGGAAAAGGGGCAGGTTACAGAGGTGAGGAGAACTGAAGAAGATAAGAAGTCATGTTGGAGAGATATGAAGGAGTGAAGGGGAGGAATGATCTGGGGTGTTTGGTCATTACTGACCCCTGCAAACTCAAAGGCAGCTTTGAGGGTCGTGACTTGAGGAATGCTGGGAGGGGAAAATGATCTAGCAGAATGGCGACCTTATGCTACCCCAACACGTGTCAGCTGTCCCAAAGTGAAAAACCATATGATCAAAATATCAGACTATCTTTCTATATGCACAAAGTAGCAAATATTACAACTAAAAATCATGTATAAACCAGTGCAAAAAATGCATGTTGTAATATGAATTATTAATTCAAAAGTTTGGGAACAGTAAAATTTTACTGTTTTTAAAAGAAGTCTCTTATAAGGCTAATTCAGATTGTAGAGACAAACGCCAACACACGCCAACAAACACCAACAAACAAGTTGGCCGTTGGATTTAGAATTTTATGAAAAATAACTGTTCACACTGCCCCGACAAACGCTGATTGAACATGTTCAGTCTGGCGAAGACAGGGGTGACACACTGATCCGACAAAACCCAACAAATGTGTTTGAATTGGCCTTTATGCTCACCAAAACATTTATTTGACTAAAAACATTAATACTACACAATTATATTAGCTTATTTTCTTATTTTAATATATATTTTTAAATGTACTTTGTTCCCGTGACGGCAAAGCTGACTTTTCATCACCCATTTCTCCGGTCACATGATCATTCAGAAATCATTCTAATACGGTGATTTAGTTATATGCTGATTTTGTCTCTTCACTTTTTAATGTCAAAGCCAGCATTCTTTAGACGTGTTACACTTTGGTGAGTACTGTATAATCATTTTCTCCAGTTATGTTGACCGTGGGCCTACTGATCAACCTCAAACAAAAAAATCTCCCCAAACATATTAGTGTCTCAAAGACCAAGAAAAGAAAACTAGAGAGGTACATAGAGGAATACATATGAGATAAAGAGGGAGTCTGTCACACCCCCCTCTGAAATTGTTCTTACCACTTTATCAAATTTCCCCTCTGACTGGACAACTTTACATATTACTGTTTGTGTCTCACTGGGAAATTTGGAGAGTAACTTGAGTAACCGTTATATGTACTGTATGTGTGTATGTTTCGTAGGGAGAAATGTGAAAGAGCAGAAGCAGACGGCACAGACTGTGGCAGGAAGCAGCAGGGTCAGCTTCACTGTTTTGACAGAGTACATGGACACAGACACAGAGACGGCAATGTGTGTGTGGAGAGAGAAACAGGAGAGAGGTTTGGTGGAATTGCTCAAACATTGATATTAGGTTATGTCCCTGGAGGACAAGACATTCCTTTAAAACATCCTCAGCCAGAGAGGATTACATATACAGAACTATTACTCACACTGTCATCATATATTCAATGTAAACACAAAGTATGACTGCAAAAATTGAAATTAGATGTCCCATTGGTCTTAAATAAACTCACTCCATCTCATATCACATTTTTTTTATTTTCTGTTTAAAAAAATAATAAATGATCAAATAAATTAAATGAACTAAAACAGAAATGAAAAACAGCTTTCAAAAGAACATGGAAATAACAAAATAGATATATTAAAGTTTGCCTAATGTAATGTAATGTAATATAATATAATATATTAGAATACATTTACATACCTCACTATAGATTATCTATACCTGGTGATATAAACCCTGTTATCATTCCAAATTAATTATGCCTGATTTAATTCTGAAAACAATCTAGCAGTAAATCGAGTAAAATTTCAATCTTGTTTATGTCTTATTATTCAGAGCACAGCACTGGCTCATTGCAAATTCTGAGAGCAGATTTTCTATGCCAATGCATATTCATATGTTTAACGTACAGACATGCATCCTTAATGCTCCAACCTCCTGCAGAATGCAGTCAACTCATTAATATTGTTTGCCGTGCATTTCAAAATAACCCAATGATTCTAATTAAGATCTGTGCCCTGAGGAGAAAAATAATGTGAAATGATTATTAGTGTTGTTGTTTTTATTGATATTATTTTGCATGAAAACATACAGACATAAACCTATTTGCTAGATTTCCAAGTCAGGTTTCAACAACAGTTAAAAGGAGAGGATTTAAAACATCTGAAGGATTAAGTCCAAGAGAAAACCTAATCTTGTAAAGAAAAAAAGAAATAAAAGAAAAAAGAATAAAAGAAAGTTTTAATAAATAGCAAAAATAATATTGGAACAAAATTTCAGAATATAACCTACAATATAAACTTACTATACTTGCAGTAAAGTATA
The DNA here is from genome assembly GCF_963993115.1 of Abramis brama. NCBI lineage: Eukaryota > Metazoa > Chordata > Actinopteri > Cypriniformes > Leuciscidae > Abramis > Abramis brama. The sequence continues at coordinate 16,867,119 of NC_139975.1, read as the reverse complement.
TAAATAACCTATATGAGGAGGCCCATTAGCCTAAAATATGCATACAAATCGTGTCATTATAGCAACTGAGATTCATTATAAACAGTCAGGGACATAGTTTACTTCATCTGACCTTTAGAGTCAATATTACAGACAGCTCTTGAGTGTAGTGGGGAATGGTCTCTACATGTGATGACTAAACTGATGCAGACAAGCAAACAGAAGCCCAACATTGTAACAAGAATTACAATGGTGTGAATCATGGGAAGCACGTCATAAACATAAGTCTGCATTTGCTGCCTTCGCTCACACTTTAAAAGCCACTTAAACCCTTTTTAGCACACCACTGAAACATGCATCGAAAAATCAGCCAAAGAAATTGCGTCAGCACACTAACAGAAAACACAACATCTTGCAGACTGCACGCACTAATTTACTGCAGGACGGAAGTTAATGCAAGGAGGAGTGAGGGCATGGGAAAATGAGATCCATCAGGCCCAGCCTTACCTTCATCTCAATGACTCACTTGTCATGATGTTAAATAAATAACATTAGCCAGCCAATGAGGCCGGAACTGCAAACAAGAGACAATAGTATAAATACGGACACATGGCTAGCCAAAGATGCATGGGTAATGTGCCAGCCTTGTTTATAAATTATTAATGATTTTCCCCTTGTCATTTCGAATGGGATGGGAGAAGGAGCAAGCAAGGAGGGGCAGTACACTCCTCAAACAGATTTCCAATTTATTCCTCTGTAGTTTGTCCGTCAACCCTCCCTCTGACAACATAATCCCAGCTAATCCGCCATGTTCACTTTCCCTTGTTGGCTCTCATGCATAAACGCTCAGGCAAATCTCGCTACCTGTCAGTCAAAAGCTTGAAAAGAGACAAACACAGTTAGGGAGGCTGCCAGTCGTTGTCCGTCGAAACACACACGTGCATCAGACAAACCCTCTCTCACACACATTAAAATATCTCCCCATTCTTAGCTTGCTAGGCTTAACCTCCATCCCTCTTTGCAATCCAGTATGAACAAGCCAAGGCTGGGTGACTAAACCAAGTCTAACTGTATGCTCTCATATACTGTAACCTCATGAACCAGCATTGTGGGCGAGAGGGAGGGCACTGACAGCTTTTAATCCTCACTGAGAAGAGGGTTGACTGGTGAGGACTGACCCTACAGTCCCTTCACCTGCCAACTTCAGTTAAAAGTTCTCATTGCTTGAGGTCATTGTTTTCGCACACAGAGAAGTTACTCATTTCAGACTGCCAGTACCCTCGACACTGATGGGGAATTACATCTGGCATTTAAGCTATTAAATGTTAGTGTTAAATGAAATAATAATAATTAATTAATATATAAATAAATAAATTAAATCTACTCACGCTAAATCAGTCCAGGCATGAATTACACCACCCATCGGGTATTTTTAAAAATCATGAAGGTTGGAAATTCCTTCAAAATCAGCAGACGAAAAGGTTGCCTTCCAAATAGCATATGGAAAGATATAATCTGGGACTGAGGACTTCTTGGAAGTTGGAACTGTTCAGGCAAAGTGCCAATGTGATGTTTCTTGTTCTTTTTTTTTTTTTTTGGGGGGGGGGGGGGGGGGGGGGGGATAAAAGAGGGAGGGAGTAGACAAAATGTGTTCAAAAGCCTTTTCTCCTGATATTGTTTCATCACATTAGTGAGACAATGCCAAACAGGAGAATGACTGACAAGTGAAAGAGAAAGCATATCTATACACTTATGCACCTGTAATATGCATGACGGAAGCATTTATAAAAAGTGTATTTCATATACAATTAATATGCAATTTAATAAAAAAAATGTTTTACTCTTGTACAATATACTAGTAATATATATTAAATATTATATAAAAAAATACTTTTCAAAATATATATAATAATTTAGACAGCTCAGAAACATGAAAAAAGAAACATGTTCAGGTGGTGGCTATTTTATTTATTTATTTATTTTTCGTGAGGATATATGTCTGGTTTCTATGAACCTTCAGCTCCTTCTAAATCTCATGTCTCTCCTCTCCGGCTTGCTGTGGGAAAAATCAGAACAAATATGTCGCTTGAGATAAAGCTGATCACTAGAGGTGGACGACGAGCGAGTGTTGATCTGTCCTGGGAGGATTGTGGGCGTTGGGACTGAGTGTGAGTGGGGCGGGGATGGAGAACTGGATCCAGAGGCTTGGGTGAACATGACATACGGCAGATAAAGGCTCTCTAGTGGGTTAACACCCGCGCTTGTACCACGGATTGCCCCGAGAAGCCCTCTTTAAGGCCCTGGCATCCGTCCTGATAGCATGACCCAAAGCGGTTCATGTTTTTCTCCTAGAAAGACGGGCTTGCAGATTGCAGAAGGTCTTTCAAAGGGGACATGCTCTTGTCTAAAATCTACTCCTAAGGGTAGAGGTGTTAGGAAAACCCTCTGGAATAATACCCTTGATGTTGGATCCACAGTATCAAAAAGGGCCTCCAAACAGTAGTTGCATATGATATTCAAAATGACAGGGATGTAATACCTGCTGACAGATTAAGAACCAAATACTCCACTCAGACAGCTGGCAGGCATACAGTTGGACACAAGTCCGTTTTGTGCAGAGGAATTCAGTGAAACTCTGCAGGGAAATTCAAAATAATGTAGTTCAGATATCATATATAAACATATATCAGCAAGATTTGTTTGGGCATTTAGATCCATTCTAGTTGGATCTTTCTAAAGTTTTTTCATTGAAGAATGACGGTTGTACGGATATGACTGCAACAAACAATACATACAAAAATACTGTATATGCACATGCTCAAATGATACTGCCTGTTCTATTTTGCAAAAGTCTATGTACTAAAAAGAGTGTTGTGAATTAATTCTCTCCATTTAAATGTAAATGTACTTACATAGTTAATATTTATGCCAAACTATCATCATCACCTGCAATCAGTTTTCTACCATATCATAATATGTGCATAGCTCTGATGGTACTCAGAAACAAAGCCATGAGATCTTCAAACAAAAGAGGGAAAGAGAAAAGGCGATAAAATAGTGAGTGATGGCGATGGTATTTCAGGCAGCAGCAGGCGCTGTCAACACATGTTTGCCTGGCTTTACATAAATAGGGTAATAAATAGATCGATCACTCGCAGCCTAACAGATTCATGTCACTTTAAAGCAATTTGACTTAGAGCAGACCAGCACACATTACCTCATTACTCAAGACTGACCTCCACAAGGGAATGTTTGTGTGTGTGTGTGTGTTTGTGGGCCAATTTTTCATACTGCTAAACACAACACGGAAAAGGCAAAACAAAAACTGAACAATATGTATTATTTCATGTCCAGTCCAGTCACAGAAGAGTGTAATATTAAAAGATTTAAATAAGTAAATACTACCCCGACCAGAGCACATATACTGTACAAAATAAAAAGTGGTCAAGTGGCCTTACAAAGGAAAGATGTCACATCCATATTTAGACCGCAAGTGACTCCTAACACACAGCTGTTATAAAACACAAATTTGTTGGATAATCCTGCAAAGCCTGGGATGGACAGACCAGAGCATTGCTGGTCCCACCAGTGCTCATAAAATAAATACCAGCAGGAGTGTGATGGCAGTCCATAGTGGACCGCAGTTATATTTAGGTAAGGACATGAAAGAGGCTGATCCCTTAACAAAATAACAGGCAGAGGCGCTAATCTCCAGCCGGGGAGTCAATATTGTTGATGCCTGGTGATGTACGAGTGAGAGGCCACAACCACGACGGTGAAGACAAGTTCCTGCCAATTCTTTATTTTTCAAATGGAGAGAGTTCTTGTGCTGTCAGGGGGATCTGTCACTCACTTTGAGCCTTTGATAGGGTGTCAATCTGTTTCATATGTGTGTGTACTGTCAAGCCCCTCTGTGCTCTTGATCTTTTAAAGCTCTTCCACTATATGATTTTACAAAACTTGTTTAGCTTCAGCTACAGCTTAAGAGATGATAGAGCACATGGAAATTGTTTTACTATTTTCCAAATCAATACACATTTCTGATTCAATGTGAAACTTAATATAATCCTCTAATCCAAACTTTTCAGTTAAGAGTGCAAAATTCTGTTACAAATGTCTTAATGTTTTAACTAAATAAACTAATTCTATAAAGAAGTATTACCAGAAACATGCTCAGGTTAAGCTCAAGCACTTACATGTGTTTGGGAAATGTCACGCCCCCACCATAGCAGCGAGTTTCATCTGCTCAGGTGTAAATGTTAAGGATGGCATTAATTTCAAACCAATTCAAGCCTGATTCAGACTTAAAGGGTTAGTTCACCCAAAAATGAAAATTCTGTCAGTAATTACTCACCCTCATGTTGTTCCAACTGCGTAAGACCTTCGTTCATCTTCGGAACATAAATTAAGATATTTTTGATGAAATCTGAGTGCTGGATCACTTCTCCATAGGCTGCTAGGTGACCGAAACTTGCTGGCCCAGAAAAGTTATTAAAGAGATCGTTAATATAGTCCAAGTGACTACAGTGGCTCAATCTTAAGTATATCAAGCGACGAGAATACTTTTTGTGCGCAAAAACAAACAAAAATAACGACTTTATTCCACTATTCATTTCCTTCTCTCTGGGCCTCGTAGTGTTTTTGCGCTGCGCGTCTGTGTTGCACGTCAACACGCATCACACACATGACCAGCGTCGGCCAATAGTGAGCCTACGTGGTGACGTGTAACACAGCACAAAAACACTACGTGAACCAACTAGAGGCCCAGAGAGAAGGAAATGAATAGTGGAATAAAGTCGTTATTTTTGTTTGTTTTTGCTCACAAAAAGTATTTTCGTCGCTTGATATACTTAAGATTGAGCCACTGTAGTCACTTGGACTATATTAACGATCTCTTTAATAACTTTTCTGGGCAAGTTTCGGTCACCTAGCAGCCTATGGAGGAGTGATCCAGCACTCAGATTTCATCAAAAATATCTTAATTTGTGTTCCGAAGATGAACGAAGGTCTTACGCGGTTGGAACAACATGAGGGTGAGTAATTACTGACAGAATTTTCATTTTTGGGTGAACTAACCCTTTAAGAATGCTAACAAACAAAAAAATCGCGCAGAATGGATTTCATGCACGGACTTTGCAAGCATGGATTTCAGGTTTGTTTTTTTGTAATTTTCTTATACATTATAGATACAATGTTATACACCATTTAATCATGATACTTGTTAGAAAACAGTTATACAAAAGCAAGAGCTTACAAAAGCTACAGTGAATTATATCAACACTAATGTCGGCTAGCAGATGAGCGGAGGCAAAGAGCTTTGCCCTTTGTTTACATCGTAGCAACAACATTAAACTTGTAATTGGAGCTGTTAATAGAAACTACAAATAATAAGACATACATAGTTGTGATCTACAAACAACAGCTTGTCCCAACAAAGTGGGACCTGATCCATTTCAGGAGAAGCTTCTGTGCGTAGCCTGCATTGTGGTTCTGGAAGCTGTTCTCCGTAAAATGTGTAGCACACAGATAAACGTTGGGGTTATAGTGTTCAGGAAAAGTGTTTAAAATAAATTTTAAACACTCTAAATTCATCAGCCTTAGGAAGGTCAAACAAAAGTTTTGAAAAAGGGGTGTAAAAAACAGCGTCTCTTTGACATAGCGACAACACTGTCTTCTCTAATGCAGCTCAACCAGGCCTCACACCTATTTTTTGTGTATTCTTTGGGCGGGGATTATTTAAATATGTAACATTGTGAATTCATAAAGCTCGGAAAAAAACATGGTGTAGTCCAAACGAGTCATACGTTGTAATTATTGGAAAGTGGATTCTGATGAATAAAATATCTCTCTTTGGAGTGGACTTTGAGCTCTGTAACCTTGCAGATCTTTTTTATGCTCAAACTGGAACATTACACACAAACTAAGGTTTAAAAAGTGAAAAAGCATAATAGGACCCCTTTAAGTTAATTATACTGAATTTCTTTTAAATGTGTGAAACATTATGTTTATATGGTCTTACTGATCTCTGCAATTTTATCAAACAGCATTTTTAATGTTTTACTCTGAGACAAAGCAGTGCTATCACTTTCTAGATGATTATATAATTTAGGATCTGGCTTTTGTCACTTAAAGTGAGGATTATATATAACTAAAAAAAACATCTCTTTTTCATTTTGTTTAACTTGATGTATTAAAATACTCAACAAAACTGATTTTTTTTAAACTACATATAAATATTAATAAAAAATCAACAACTTACCAAAATGACAAAGAAAAATCTTTAAAACGTTAAACTAAAATGAAAACGGGGAAAAATAAATAAATAAATAAATAATAATTTAAAAATAAACATAAAAAAATCTTAAAGATACCAAAATAACACTGCAAATGGTAAACAGGATGGAAGGTAATATTAAGGAACTAATTTACCAATAAATAAATAAATTACAATTAAAATATTGATTATAGAAAAGAAATATATATATTTATTAAATATTTCTTAATACACTGACAGTTTTCCATTTTACAAATAATTTCAACTTCACTATGTTCAATTAATTGTGATATTGTGATAAAATAAAATGAACTAATATGATTTCCTTTTTTAAACTGATAAATATTTTGAGACACATGACTGGGACATGAACATGCACTGCATAGGGATTGAGAAAGCGGAAAAAATCCCAGGGGTAAAAAAGTAGGTGTGTGTGTTGAATAGAATGTTAAGAACAACAGAATAAGATGTGCGTTGATACGAATGAGTACGAGATTATTCGTGTTGATAAAAGATACACACATGGGCCATGTAATGGTCTAGATATGTTCACAGGATGAATCTCAAACTGTAATGGATGGTGCTTGGGAGACTGTGGAACAGGAATAGACTCCCTACACCTCCCTGTAGATGATCAGTGTGTCTGAGTCAGTCACAGCCACATGAACACACACACTAACCTTACAGTCAAACACTCAGAGGGATATTGGTACCCCAGAGACAGGCAGTAGCAAACCATTCATCCAGAAGTTCCTCATCAGCTTTTCTGTAGACTTTTACCTTTGTAAAGTCAAACTATGAAATCTTTACTTTTATTGTAACTGAACTGGCAAGGTTAAACAGTGCAGTGATTATACTTGTTGTAATAGTCATGTCTGTTTGTATAAAGCCTGCAAGGATCCAAAGAGCAGTCTGTTATTGAGACATCGGGAAAAGGGTGAGAGCAGCAAGACTTCATGAGGACAGCTCAAATTGAAACCAGATGCAGGCAGATTCTAATACACTGAGAAAGGGGCTGGAAGAGAAGAAGCGAGAAGGAAATAAACGCATATCATTTAAAAAGAGACCAGCTACTGAGAGAGACAAATAGAGAAAAAAAGTGATAAAAACTTTTTTTTTGCTCTCTCTTTAAGCTCAGCAGTTAGTTCACCCCCAAAAAATTAAATCATTATAAACTCATCCCCAAACTGAATGCTGTTATGTTTTTATGTGGAATACGACATAAAAAATAACATAAATGTAAATTACATAATCATATTTAACTCCTAATCCTGCCTGTTGGATGTTCATGGCTGCTTCAAATACGTTGACATATATTTAAACACAGAAAGAGAGAAAAAAATTGTTTAGTATTTCACACTGATTAATTATCACATAAACCATTTTTTATTATTAATTATCAATATCAATTATTAATATTAATGTAAACAATAATGAGGGGCTTTTTGCCCCTCGGTTAGTGAAGTGTGAACAGGAAAGATTATCCTGTCCAAACTTTGTGTATGGATGTGTGTGGGAGAGAGGTGTGTGTACGAGGTAAGGGGAATGTACCATCTCTGTTCAAACACTAACAAAATAAATATTCATGTCCATGAATCTAGCTGGGGCTGACGCGAAAAAAAGTGGATGGTATTTTAAAAGGGGCATCGATATTATTTGGAGCAGTTGTGCCTCTATACTTGATAGTGAAGAATACATATCACCCTCTTTCTTTTCTTCCTCCTTTCATTAGGCAACTGGTTATTCTCACAGTGGTGCGAGCAAGAAAATATATCAAATGAGGCTCCCCTGAGTATATAGGATTATATCATTAGTTATATATGAGTGTACAAAAGAGTTTTGGGAGTACAAGGAGGTTCAATAAAGTGAACTGAAGTGTATAATCCTACAACATACATGGGGCTGTGCACTATATATAAACCAAGAGCACTGTATTGTGTCAGTTTTCAAATCCACTGTTGAAGAAAGTCACTTTCCTACCCACACCGAGGCATAAAATACATTAGTTGTAATAAGCATGTCAGCCACTGCTCTTAAATTGATATGTGTGCTCATTTGTTTCAACTATTCCTAACAATATCCTAATTAAAAACATATATTTAATTTAGACTTACTGTAAGAGGTGTATGAAGGAATTTGTAAGCGTCACCCACAAATGGGTAATGTTAATATGCAAATTTAACTTAATTCTCATTCAGTATCCTTTTATTTTCCTCAATCTACCATTATGTCGATAGATAGGTCGATAGATGGATAGATACACTGTAAAAAAAAACACTTGCTGCCTCTAGATGGATAGATACACTGTAAAAAAACACTTGCTGCCTCAAATTTTTAAGTACAATCAACTTGACAGTGTAAGTCATTTCAACTCAAATTACATTACACTGACTGACAGACAGACTGACAGACAGACAGACAGACAGACAGACAGACAGACAGACAGACAGACAGACAGACAGACAGACAGACAGACAGACAGACAGACAGACAGACAGACAGACAGACAGATAGATAGATAGATAGATAGATAGATAGATAGATAGATAGATAGATAGATAGATAGATTTTAATTGCCATTTAATTATGCACACACACACCAAGTTGTCTGACTATAAATATGAGAAACCAAAAACTACAGCATAAGATTTACACAAGGTCAAGACACTTTCCATTACCCTCTTTGTGAACAATAACACACATCATGCGTGAGGTTTAACCCCGACTCATTGGTGGTGACTGAAATGGCAGCACTAAGCCCACCAAGTACACAATGGCACAAAGAAAAATGCTGCCCATAAATTCCCTGCCTTGATTCTGTCAACCTTTAGCGTGACCCATCTCACCACCTGGGGTCTTTATTGCAGCCACTCGCTCATGCCTGTAGCCTTACAGTCGCCATGCAGCACAAGTGTGTGTGTGTTTCCATGTATAATCCTGACTAATACAGTGCATGCATGGGTGAGGCTCAGCAGTCAAAGCATTTTCCTGGAGTGTGTATGTACTCTACACCTCTACAGCTCATCAGTCACAGATGCAGACAGCAATGCGGCTGCCAAGCTCATCACTGGCGCAAACTTGGCACAGAAACACATGGCAATATTATCCACTCATCAGCTTTCTCAATGCCCAAGTTACATACCACTCTCCACATGCCAACCTATGCCAATTAGAACAGCTATGCTAGCTGGATAAGGAAAAATGAATCCCTGGAGTATAAGTACAGATTCCCAAGTTCAGAAGTTTAAACGTATACTGAGAAGCACAATAGATGGCCTTTTCTACAACACTCCCACAAACACACTGAAATGATTGATCAAGTGTCAGTCAGAAAGTTAAACAGAGGGGATGTGTGTATGTTGGCGTGTGCTTACGATGGGGCCCAAACATCTGAGACTAATAGTGAAAATACTTTTATTTTGCATAATTTTTTTTTATACAAATGATATTCCTGGCGTAAAGTTTTAAGTGAAAAGATGAAAAAAAAAAAAAACTGTATTTGGTATATCCATCTGACCGTCTGTACAAAGGAGTTCACATGATCAGTGTCACAAATGTGTTTATTTGATTATTCTTATTCATGACAAAAACATAATAAATTAAGAAACTAATAAAATGTACTAATATAATCTAGCCTTAGATTTAGCAGGGTTTACAGCACATTCTATTACTGCCTTTGTGAACACTAGCACACATTGTATGTAAGATTTTTTTAAAGAAATTAAGAAAATGCTTTTATTCCATAAAGAATGTATTAAATTTATTTTAACAATAAATGAAAGTGACAGTAAAGATATGTATAATGTTGCAAAAGATTTTGGTAACACTTTATTTAGATGGTCCACTCACTGTAAAAAAAATCTGTACTTATTTTGATGAGTAAAAGCAATGTAAAAACATATGTTTTCAAAACTTATTGATCATATAAACATGTCCACTAACTCTTATTGGATTATTAGCAGAGGTGGACAGTAACAAATTTACTTGATTACTGTACTTACAGTAAGTACACTTGTATCTGTACTTTACTTGAGTTTTTTTTACTTTAACTTCACTACATTTGAAAGACAAATATCGTACTTTTTACTCCATTACATTTCGGTCAAGGTCCTTGAGCAGAAAGTAGTAACGTCAGTCAGGGGATGATTTTGGTTGCAGGGGTTGCATTTTGGTTGGAAATGAAAGTCGGGTTGACATCAGAACCAGCCGTCCCGACGTCAGTTTGACGTCAACATCCAAAAATTTTCATAGAGGCTTTAAATAGGGCATTATTTGAGGGAACAGCCATTTGGGTGTCCAAAACCATTGTGGACGTTATTGAGTGCACTTATTCAATCTCACATTCAATCCCACTACTGGAACTGTGTTCTAGAAATACATTTGATATTGATATGAGGGTATGGGGCGATTTCAGACACAACCAATATCTGACTGACGTGAATATTATTACTAGTCTTCTCGACTAGATGTCATCCTTTTTTTTTTACCTTGTAGGATGTTACAACGGTCTCTTAGTAGACTGTCTGCTTAATATCTGATAACACTTTATTTTGATGCTCCCCCAAAATACATTCTACTGACTATAAGTACATTTACATCTTGTCAACTTATTACAAACCCAAACCTTAACACCTAACCCTAACCAAACAGTCTACTAATACTCTAATTAGAGTTAGTTGATATGTAGTTGCAAAGTTACTAATAGTTAGAAGAGTGAAGGTTAAATAAAGGTTTATATCGATCAAATAAATACAGCTTTTGAATGGTATATGTGGTCTCAGACCTTTGGAACCAACTATGTCTGAAATTTTAGAGAGCAAGTGAGAGTCTGAGATGGCACAGCGAGATGAATACAAGCAGTGTGTAAATGCTCCATTGTAAGTGTGTGATGTAATGACAGATATCTGTGGCAGCTTGGACCCTCTGGGAAGACAAAGATCCACAAGATCAACATCTAACCACATGTTTTCATTCCCTCACTATTTCAGTCATGTTACATAATGGATTTTTCCCTTCATGTCACACCTTTCCTAAAGAAATATGTTATTTCAGATGGTCATCAATGTGGGGTTTTAAACAGTGGGTGTGGAGTGACATGTTTTTGCTGAGAAAAACCTATAAATATGATCAAGAATGGATTTACATCGGTCTTCTCCATTAGTAATTCCACGTCTGTCTAAATACTAACTCTGGCTCTTGTATATGTCTAAAAAGAGCTTACCTTCCTCCCCTTTTCTCAGGAAATTGCCACAGAGTTTCTAAAAGCAGTCTTTCTGTCTTTTTGCTTTGAGATTTAATCCTCTCTAACACACAAAAACAGATTTCTGTATTTCCCTCAACACCCGCTGGGTAGTCGTGACAACCTCGGAGGCCTCACAAAGCCGAGCATGTGTGCGACCTGTCCAGCTCTGTCCGACTAGAGGGAGGTTTTATTAATCTCACTCAGTTGGTGCACTGCCTTTGTGTGCAGGGGTCACCTGCCTGACCACAGGAGACACAGATGCCCACCACAATGCTAATCCACTCCCTTGCCTGACTTCCATATTGGCCGGAGTCAAGGGGGCAGGCTTCCAGCATGACGACTCTAATTGGCTTCCTTAAGGCCACCGATGGAGACATCCATTGGCTAGCGGTGGCATGGGGCAGGAGGAGCTTGTGAATTTGTGGGTGAAACACAGGATTATGGGATGAAAAATGGCCCAAGAGCTGAAGGCTAGAAGAACAGCGATGAGCTTCACAGCTGATTGAGTATACACAGAGATTTTGAGTATCTAGCTCAGAGAATTAGTTTTGGTCTGTAGCCCTTCGGATTTTAGTCTTTATTGACGTCAATGTTTTTTGGGGGTTTTTTTTGGATGCAGTGTCTTGTCTATTAGTTGTTTCTGAAACACATACGCACAGTAGTAATGGAGCAATGCATCTCCAGTGACATCCGCAACTTGATTTCATAGCCAAGCCAATTCCATATTTGAAATTTGTGAGTTTTCCATGGAATTGGGTTAAGAGAGCTCAACATTGAAGATCAAAAACTGGTACCATTAAATCATTCCAGTCTGTTATCTAGTACACAATGTTGTTCACCAGCATTAATTCATCAAAACGTATAAATAACGGATGAAGTTTGGAGTGTATGACAGGGAGTATTACATGAGGGCTACTGGTAATGCCAACCAAATGACTTTCACTTGTGAGTTTAACATTGGGAAGACTTTGTGGGTCTTGGCAGACTAAACAAAAAAGTTTGGAAGTGGTACCGATGATGGCTTTAAAGTTGTGAGGATGAAGGATAGAGGAATGTCTGTGCTGCTGCTCTTTTTCTTTCTCCCTCTCTTTCGTACTGATAAGAGGGGCCACATTCCAAGATTTGACCCCACCTAAGACTGTCCAGCACTGGAATATCAATGGAACACACGCACACACACCATTTGACACCCCCACCAACACACTAATACAGAGACACAGATAAGAGCAGTTTTCTCTGTCTGTGGTTCACTTTCTACTCTCTTCCTCTTCGACAAACTCTCAAATGTCAATGAAATGTTATTACAATTTAAAATAAACTGTTTTCTACTTGAATATATTTTTAAATTGATTTTTTTTTTTCTTCCTGTAATGGCAAAGCTTAATTTTAATTTCTTCAGTGTGTCATGATTCTTCAGAAATCATTCTAATATGCTGATTTAGTGCTCAAGAAACATTTCTCATAATCAATGTTAAAAAATTGTTGTGCTGCTTTATTTGTGGAAACTGTGATACTTTTTAATCAGGATTAATTGAATAGAAAGTTAAAAAAAAAAGCAGCATTTATTTGAAATGAAAAAAAAAATTGTATCAAACGTTAAAGTCTTTACTGTGACTTTTGATCAATTGAATGCGTCCTTGCTGAATAAAAAGTTCAAAATTCAAAATACTTTTTGAAGTTTACCTGGAAAAACAATGGATCTAACAAAGAAACTAATATAAAGAGGTTTACAAAATAATTAAAAGATTTTACATTGCATAAATTATAAATAATTGTGACCACCTTAAATGTTTGTCTGAGGTATTTGCTGGGTGTGAGAGGTCTTGTGTTCGGCATCAACATGTGTGGACAGTCTTAGATAAGACTACAGATGTACTGTCTCACCTCTGCTAACTGGACAGGGTCTAAACTGTTAGGCGGCTGACCGATGACATCGTTATCACCGCACGACAAGCTTTCTGTCAGGTCTTAGTGTGATTGAATGAAACAGACAGATTCCAGGTTTGTTTTCCAAATATGCCATCAAGCTGACAGCTAACACACACACACACACACACACACACACACACACTTATTACTTACTTACAAAATGTTCAACTTTCTGGACTCTACAAGAGAGCTACATACAAATAAAACATATTATTTATTAATCAACACAGAGATACTGAATCATAAAACCATCCACTGACAGCTAAGATCACTATCACTGTCTCACAAATATGCATGTCTTTTGCAAAATGTATAAATCAAACCAGCTATCTGGTTCTGGATGGTAACATACCACATGGAGCCCAGTGGGTCATTTATCTGTCTGTTTCTATGAAGTCATCCAATAGTCTCTTACTATCAAGTGTTCCAATACCATCCATTCTGCCTAGTCTACTCATGTCCTATTGGTTAGTTTGGATAAACACTCGCTCCCTTCACAAATCCTACCCACTGACACTTAGATCTACAGACCACAAAACAAAAACGAATAGCCTATAGTTTGTTCTAGATCATGGGTTAAAAATGTTGAACTATTTAAATACTATAAAAAACATCTAGGTTTAAAATGTACTGTAAGACAGCAGCTCTAGATTTTCAAACCAGCACTGACCTTGTAAAAGTCTAATTAACTAGTTAATTGCAACAGGGAGTGAAGAGTGCCATGTCGTAATTACCGTAAATAAAGCTCCGTATCGAATCGCTCTCGCGGTACTTTGATGTAATACACTGATCGGTTGTCGCTTCAAGCCGACACAGCGCCGCTTAAAGTCGAACACACAACCTGCAGTGCTGATGGTACAGCGGCCACGTGGTAGACGTCGTAGCTCTCAGATGTTTACGCGTTGTAATTACAAGTTCTACAAGCACGTGAAGGCTATTTACAGTTCAGAATCGCTATGGTAATTACTACATGGCAATGGTGTCACGTGATCCTTTAGAAAACATTATAATATACTGATTTGGTGCTCAAGAAAAAATTTGGGTAGAACTTTATTTTACAGTCCTGTTGTTCCCCATTTACATAGGCCACTATACTTATTATAATAATTACAATAACTGGGTAATAACACACACTAACTCTGAACCTACCCCTAAACCTAATTAGCCCATCTAGTTACCTTATAATACCCAGTACTTTCTTAGATAAGTACACTGTAATTAGTCTACACATAAGTGTATGTCCTGTAAAATAAAGTGCAACCACATGTTGTATTGTTATCAATGTTGAACATAGATGTGCTGCTTAATATTTTGTGGAATCTGTGAAGTTTTTTTCTTTCAGGATGCGTTGATAAAATCTAAGAACAAAGCATTTATTTGAAATATAAATCTTTCATAACATTATAAATGTCTTTACTGTCGCTTTCGATTAATTAAGTGTCTTTGCTGAATAAAAATAATAATCTTTTCATTAAAAAAATGACTGACCCCAAAACTTTTAAACAGTATATTGTAGGCTATAGCATTGCATCAAGCATTGGATGAAGCAAAGTGACCCACGGTAGTGCAGTGTGTTAAACAAGCTGCCATTGACCTCAAGGTGGCCTGATTCAGAGCAGAAGGGGAAAGATAAGATTATGGAGAGTAATTCCAAAGTTCACACCAGACAAAGTGTGTCTTAGGCTGTAAGTGCAGTAGGTGCTTAATAGGATTTTGTACACTGTACTGTATAACACTGTACGACCGGCCACTGAGTATAAGCTTCATTTGATAGATGTGCTTTAGATTAGAAGTATAATGCAGATAAATGGAACATATCAAAGAATTTGTACAATACCATCAATAATAAATAACAATCGTGATGTTGTTTTAAGAAGGAGTAAAAGAGAGAAAGTTGGAACAATGTGTCCTGGCTGGGAATCACTGGCTATGAGGAATATCAGTCACTTTAGGGTTAAATGTTGCTATTTGATTTGAGATTCTAGCTGTAATTTTAGATCATCCTGGTCACAAAAGCAAAGCAAAACCTTCAATAAACAGAGTACAGTACATCCATAGTTGTTCTAGTCATATGCAGTGCTCAACAATCACAACTTCGGAGAAGTATTTTCACAACAAGAAGTTAAAATAGTCTATACTGTACAACTAGCATGAAATAATGGTCTTAGGTCAGTCCCTAGTGGTCAGGTGTGCTCTTTACAACTGACCAATCACAGGACTGATACATGTACATATTATACCATCAGCCAAATGCAAAAATATTGCAATATTATTTAATTAAATAAGATTTATCATATACAGCTTAACCTTTATAATAAAATTAAATAATAATTAAAACTTTTTAACAACAATACAAAGCATGTTAACAGTTTTAAGTGTTAAACTTTACTACTCAATAAAATTATTGAAGGTATTTAAAAAATAAAAAAAACGTTTATTTACTGATATAAAGAAAGTGCTTTAAAGAAATTTTAGTCAATAAGGCAGAATAATATAAAATCCAGTTATCAATACGATGAATCATTTAACTAATGCATTTTCACTTACTAACAGAGGTTTATTAGTCATGATTAAGATGTTGAATATTAGTAGGCTCTTTCAGATGTGAAACAATTATTAAAAAAAATGTTTAGGCTGACCACTATAACACTTGAAATAAAAAAAAAAAGAAAGAGAAGGAGAGTCCCATAATAAACTAATTTTAATCTCAGAAACCAAATGAGGCTTTCTTCACTTTAGGGCCCCCTCTTGAGGTCATTGTTTGCAAGAACATGGGAAGAAAAATACCTGTAAAATAGTGCATCAAATAGGAAATATTTGGAATAATAAAATGGAAATATATAATAACAAATTAAGTCAAGATGAACATATTCAGAATCAATATTACCTCATATATTATACCCTTGTTCGAGACAATCCTGAGAACATACCTCTTCCTGGACAGCCCACTAGATGGAAATAAACACTTTGCTCATGTTTATTTAAGCACTTGGCGCTGTTTGCTAAAGGCAAAAAGAGAAAGGAAAAGAAGGCAAATATCCTTTCCCCCCAGTTTTTGTTTCTTTCACTCTCCCTCGCTCCTCCCAGAAGTAATGTGTGCCAGAGAGTCTTGGTAAATATCCCATCTAAGCATTTTTGTACCAATAGCCTGTGACTCTGTTCTATTCTCTCTCCCTGTGGCTTTTCAGTTTGTGGTCCCCATGCAGTTTATTTGATGCTGACTTTCTCCTGCAAGTGACAGACACAAACCCATAGAGAC
The DNA here is from genome assembly GCF_963993115.1 of Abramis brama. Classification (NCBI taxonomy): domain Eukaryota; kingdom Metazoa; phylum Chordata; class Actinopteri; order Cypriniformes; family Leuciscidae; genus Abramis; species Abramis brama. The sequence goes on along the minus strand of NC_139975.1, from coordinate 16,850,436 downwards.
CAAAGCCATTCACAAAACTCTCAACAGGATAATTAATTTCAGCAAGCAAAGATACCAACTGCTTACTAGTTGTCATTCACAAGGGTGTGGTGCACAAAACAAAACTGCACTAACCAGCTTTATGATGCACTTCAGTAACAGGGATAATGGGCAAAAGTGCCAAAACACCATTTTCAGTGGACAAGCCAATGAACTTCTCATATCATCATGAATGGGCTAGTTAATGTTAAGCTAATCAAAAGAGACTGTAAACAAAGCGCATACTCTCAGCGTTAAATAACCACAAAGCAACAGAATTGGAGAATAACAAGTGATCATATTTTAAAGGCAAAATCCAGGCGTATTCAAGAGGAGCACTTATTTATTTATTTGTTGAGTTACGACACATCTTGGGGCCATCAATCACGATGTGCTGTGCACTCACTAACAGAACACAGAGATTTCTGCAGACTTGGTATGTGGACTTGGGCCTGCGATTATAGTCACAACGTGTGATGTAAATCTGTTTAATAAAGAAAAAAGTAAAGGGAAAAAGACAGAGAAAGAAAAAAACCTCAGGTGATGTTACTTAGAAGGTAAAAGTTCATGGATGCAATATTTTAAAAATTCAACATCATAAAATAATATTTTTTAGGACTCTTTTCACAGAGGTGCTTCACAAAAGAAGAAGAGGAAATTAAATGATTGGGAAAATTAAATCCTGCCCTGTGATGTGAACTGCAACAATTTATTTTTACTTTTAAATAGCATTTTGGTAACTGTTTTATGTTATATTTATTTATTTATAATAGTATAATTATGTTACATATATTTGAGTAGCCTATTTATTATAATGATTGTGAATGAATTATTTGAATAATTGAATAATTTTCACTATGGATTCTATTTTCGGGACATTTTTATGTTGATGAGGATGGCGTCTTTTTTCTATGTCATTATACTGCATGCCGACTACTTTCAATTAATCAATTCATAATATGTTATATGAATTGATAATAGCTATTATCTTACATAAAACTAAATTAACATGAACTCGTATTTTATGCAAAACGACATCAAGAACAATTCATCACACCAGTCTGTATGTACAAGTAAGTAATAATAATATATATATATATATTTTTAAGTTCAATTTGAATAGTTTCCTTTTTTAGGAAAAAGCACCCATTAGGTTATTAACCGAAGGGCGTAAATTACACAAACTTACGCGATTATTCTTTTGTCTTCTTGGAGGCCAGATGATGTGCTTCTCTTACACATCTCCTCATGTGTAAGTATCTGCTACGGATGGCAAAGCCCTCCTGCTTGTTTTTCAACGATTAGCTGTTCATCAGAATTACCAGCTCAAATCCAGCAGTTTCACTTCCCGCATTAAAGGGGATGAATATTGATCTGCTAAAGAGGATTTATTTATTTTCATGCTCTATCCAAAGATCAACTGCTACCAGCTTTCGGGGGATCTGCGCGGCTCTTGCGCGATAAAGCTACTGCACACATGACTTTGGACTTGACATTTGGGTGCTGGAAGGAAACCAAACAGTAAATTCACTGCAATAATCCCAGATAAATGGACTGATCACTGCAGAAGCTTAGACAGTTAAGTGGCCTACACTTAAGTCCAGAGACGATGAGAAAAGACTCGACGCAGAGCGATGGAGAGGAAACTCGTGTGATTCGGGAAGCCGCGCAACGGATGCTGTGCTTTAACGAAATATAAATTCAAATCAGCCGGTGCTTAATGCCTAGTTCACACTACACAACTTTAAACGTCGGCAGATCGCTGTGCTGTTCAGACTACATGACTTGCTCTGGAGTCTTTGAAGTCGTTGTGGTGTTCAGACTATGTGACACTACGTAAATCTTCTGCAACAGGGGCTTACACACTACAGGAGCTGACAACAAGTCTTGGCGCATTCCAATGGCAAATGGACGGCGGGACAAAATTGTTGGTATACATATATATATATATATATATATATATATATATATATATATATATATATATATATATATATATATATATATATACACATATATATAGTTGAGCACCGTCATTAGAACTCTATAACCGCAAAAAAAACGTGTTATTAAAATATTTTTAAATTTCTATCTTTTCTATTATAGAGAATGTTTAAATACTAATTAAAAACAATTGTTGACAGTCTGTGTTATTATTGGTCTATACGTTTCCAACTGTAATTGATTCTTTCAATCATTTGAGATAGAAATAAAAGCTATGACTATGATATAGTGATGTGCCATCATTATGAGATTTATTAAACAAATGAAAAACATTTCCAATAATAAACATTAGCAATAAACATTTGCAATAATAAACAATATCATTACCGATAACTGATCGTGCAGTTTAATTACCCCTTGACTGGCCCCAAACATGTTTGATAAAAGAAACATATACAGTGTGTATATATGATGTGTATTACATTTTAGCTCAAAAACAATTGTAACAAAAGATAGGATCATAAGATGCTATATATTGGGTTTTTACCACTTAATGAAGTTTTGTTTTGTAAATCGTGAGACATGATTTTTACCACTTTGCTTTGTAGAAATAATTTATTTAAAACGAATTTCGTTTTGTACAAATTGTATCTTAATTTTAATAAATGTTTCATCAACCAATTGCATGTAGGCCTATTTATAAAATAAAAAGGAAATAGGCAATATAATAACCGATGAGTAATGTCATTTGACTCACGTCATAACCGTCACACCAATTCTGAAACCGGCACACGCACACCCCATATATATATATATATAGGCCTATATTGTTTGTGCAATGATCTGTTTAGAACCCCGAAAGAAAAAAAAGAAAAAAAAGAATATGGGTGAACGGATGGATAAGCACACGCGGGCAGCAGGGATTGTCTGTCAGATAGAGATTTGGAAGTGAGTAAAACATTATAATGAAAAAGCAGCTGCCTGTTGTGGTTTGGCAACGATGGTTACAAATACAAAGGGCTTTTGTAATATCATAACAAGATGATCATTGGCTGTTGCTCGTCGCGACACGTGACACCACAGGCTATCGAGTCGGCCGACAATTCCAGATATTTGGCATGCTAGATATTTTTCTGGCGTCGGCGACGCGTCGGCGATGTGTCAGCGAGGGGTTTTGATGCGTCGTTAAGTATTTCACACTCAAAGATTGGCGAGCGCGGATCACCCGCAGATTTGCACGCGATTACAGCCCGACCTGTCGGCGAGCTCGTTAACTTGCAAATCGGGCTTAAATCGGGCTTAAAATCATGTAGTGTGAACTAGGCATTACTGACACCTGTCCGTTAAGATGGAACTATGTGACTGGTAAGAATTATTTAACAGAGCAAAACGTAATTAAACACAGCAGATGTCCATAATAGGCCTTCATTACAAAACAGACGATTTATATGGTTTGAAAATGGGATAGCTTCTGTTAAAAAAAAGTATAGTAAGGGACGACTATCTATCTATCTATCTATCTATCTATCTATCTATCTATCTATCTATCTATCTATCTATCTATCTATCTATCTATCTATCTATCTATCTATCATTATTTGCATGCTATCGCACTTGTTAATCTGGTCGCAAATTTAATGCGGCAATTACGCGGTACTTCCTGCGCGACATGTGTTGTGTTTATTTAATTTATGATGATGTTCTGGAGAGCACTTCTGTCCGATGTTTCATCAGACAATTAGAGATGAGAGGTTATAGCGTGTGGTCATTTGTCCAGCAGAGGGCACATCACGCCTTCTGAAACGGTCTCACACAGATAGGCTTATTATAGGCTACCCTGTGTATTTTCATCTTAGTATAGAGTAAATCAAACATCAGCCTATTGGACTGTCTGCAAATTACAGTATCATACCAAATGATCAGGTACTTTGACAAGACTATATTATTGATAGTGATATTATTCGGAGTAAACCAAGAGTTAATTTAACGTTATGCATCGGAGGACAACATGAGGTTTAAAATTGTAGAGTTGCCATAACCTTGGTGTATTTTTGCATAGGTTATTTTTTACACTCCTCATGATTTATAGATTTATCACTGAAAATATTTTTTTGCAAATGTAATTTTTTATTCTTTAATTGCACATCGAAAAAAATAAATAAGGCAACAATTACATGCTCAGCATTTAATGTTTGAGCTAAACCATCTGACAACTTAATTTTATATTTAAATGTGCATACAAAAATATTACGTAAATATTTTGTTATTTTTGGTTAGACAAATCTGAAACATTTTAAATGTTAATTTATTACATATATACATTTATTAAAATGCATTTAGAAAATTGATTTTAAACTAAAGGTTTTCAATCTGTTATTGTTCAGTTTAAATATAGTTCTCATTAAAATAAAGTATAAAAAGGGGCAAATACATTTGTTTATGGTCCACTCTAGAAATTTGCAATACAAAATATCTCAATTCACAGAACCTTAATTATATTTCTGGGAATGGATATTTTGAGAACTGAATTATTTTCATCCTAAAACATCTTGGCTCTCTGTCCTACAATAAATCTTAATATTGTGTGCCACTGCACTCTGTCTGAAAGCCAGAAATGTGTCAGTGGCTGTTTTAGAGTATAAGCATGACCTGGAAAAGGCTTAGGCTATTCCCTATTTGTGTCTCCCTGCAGCCAGAGCAACCAGTTTTAACAAATAATTTAGACAGAAGCCACCAAGCTTGCTTGTGAATAACAACAATCATTGCGAATTATAGCAAAACTGCAAAATACATTTTCAGAATCGATTAATAAAAGCATCTGGAGAGTCGAGTTTACATATGCTATGAGGAAGGTTGTCTTGCCGTCTAGGCAAACAAAGGCCACAAGTGATGCAACATTCCAACTGTTGAAACAATGAACAGCTCAAATCTCACCCACACCCTAAAGCTGGGCTTGCCAAGTGTCTGCAGGTCCATTAGGGGTAATTATGGACAATCAGACAGGTAAGCTGTATAGACAATGCAGCTTAAGGGAACCTAAAGCCACCGATGCACAAATACAAAGATGCTAGAGAAAAGGCCGTCTGAACGACATTTGTATCTACTCAAGCGAGTTGGCTATACATCCATTATACCTTTTGATAATTTCAGTCTGAATCAGTGTATCCTTTTGTGGATTTTTTGTTGTTGTTGTTGTTGTTGTTGTTATATAAAATCTTGATCCATGTTAGCGAGCGAGTTTCCCATGCATATTAAAGACCACAGCTCCTGAATTTTGCAGACCCACATACTATGTGCCAGGGATTCACCAAAACAACTAAAGCGTGTGCTTTTGAATCCTTTGGCAGGCAGGCACTTAAAATAAGGAAGTAATATTTTTCACTAAAAGCCAAGCACAACGCCAGCTTGCCTCACCACATGTTAGGTGAAATAAATTACCCCTCAGACTACGTGAAACCACTCACTCATGACTGACATTTGCCCCTGGCCAATACTAGCAACAGAAATAGAGCTAAAGTATTTGAGTGTGACAGTGGAACAGAGCAATTCACAGGTATATGAGATAGAGGACGTTATAATGCGGCTTAAACTGACCCAGACTAATCCGCACCAATCCACCTCAATATGTATGGCTCAGTTTCCTTTGCTCGCACCATTCATTTGATTTCAGAGCGAGTAGCAAGGGAGACATATTACAGTGAAATTGGTTTGACATGACATAGAATGTTAAAGTGGTGTTTTTTTTCAGGAGGACTTATTAGCACAAGAGTAAACCATTATATATAAATATATATTATATATATATATATATATATATATATATAGAGAGAGAGAGAGAGAGAGAGAGAGAGAGAGAGAGAGAGAGAGAGAGAGAGAGAGAGGGAGAGATGCACATATCATATACATTCCAGTTCCGTCAACTCACATCTTGCAGAATCTGCAAAATATTAATTTTAACAAAATAAGAGGGAACAGAACACGAACCTCACTTAAACTAAATCAACAATTAGTAAAAACTTTTATCCTCCTCACAAAACTATAATAGCACAATTTAGTAAACCAGATTTCTTTACCATCAGTCTATAAAGTTAAATGAAGGCCTCCTTTCCTAAAGTACAGAACAGATTTTCAACCATGCATGTTATGTCAGCTTCCCACACCAGGAAAAATACAACCTTTACAAGGAGACAGTCTAAATAACGGCTGATGAAAGATTAATGAAAAGGTTTTGGTCTGAAGGGTAGATCTGCCCATGCAGCAAAAAAAGAAAAAATAGTATGATGTCAGGGAAGCTGCAAAGTTTCTTAAGTGTGGCATATATATATGATATGTTTGCCATATCACACACACGCAAAATCCATACAGCTCAGAATAAGAATAATAAAATAATAATATAAAAAAAAAATTATTACATTAAATGTAATGGAAGACACATAGGACATCTTGATTTAACACTGCACTTAATTCAAAACAAATAAAAATATACATATACATTTCTTTTGACTTTCTGAAGCCTAATTAACACACTACAGTTTCATCCAAAGGCTTGGTTCTTATTCTCCAGTAATCTTTCAGTTCCTAGAAGTAATTGTCTGAGAAAATAATTACTGTGAGGGCTAGTGCTTTTAGAGACGTGGTGACGCCCAAACCTGCCTTGTACACGCCTCAGTCGCGTAATGAGAGAGAGAGAAGAAGAAGAAGAATGAGTCTGTATTAGTGTGTGTACGTATGTGGAGTTTGGCAAGCTGATTGGGAAGGCATTTGAAACAATAGGCCTCCCTGGTGGTTTAAGAGTATATCCATGGATTTGAAGGCTCAGGAGTCTTTAAAGTTGTACGGCAAAGCCATAAAGCTCACCACACCCTAGAGAGAAGAACTACCCTGCCGTCTTTTCTCTTTCAATGCATAGACACACTCACAGTCATTTGTATGTAACCTAAATCACCTTTTAGGTAGTTCTATTTCAACATATCCAAAGGCAGAAACATAATTATATTCTATTATAATCGCATTGTTTATTTTATTTATAATCATATTTGATTTTTCTTTTATACCATGGGCTATAATGAAATCTGTTGACCTATAATTGTAGACGGTCTTAACTTTTCAATAATGCATTTGATTGCATTTCGTAACAAGGATCTTACAGTAAAAGACGTTTGCTAATTTAGGTGTGTGTGTATGCATAAGACTGTACGGGATATCTGCAATTGATTAAAGCAGTGCGAAATGTGTATACTGGGGCTGATTTTCGAACCCAAGCCTGCCATTTGTAAGTCAGCCACAGCAAGGCGAATTATCCTATCTCTCCGCACTGCTGAGGCGCTGGAACGCATCTGAATAACACCGCAGCCTAAGAAAACATCTGCTGGCACATGTAACACTGGACACACCACTGAGTGTTTTCTATTATCACGTCACATAATCTGACATATCCAGAGACCGTCTCTCTCTGCGTCTCACTCCCTCTCTCCCACTCTCATCTGTAGTCTTCCTTTGTCAACATGCTTTCAATATCTTTTCATTTCCATCTTTTGAAATAGCCTATGCACTTAGCCACAGGGATTTTAGGTTTCGTGCTAAATCTGACAAATAATGTCTCCATAGTGCAATATTCCACAGACGATATGCAGAGACGGACCTGACGTACACTGTGATAACTCAGGAGAGTTTGTACAAGCATAATGAATTTATGAGAGGAGCTTGTTTTATGTGTAGTTTCGCTTAGCCGGCCGCTATCGGAGTTTGAAAGAGTTCGGTGTGTAGGAGAACCGAATTGGTTATACAGTGGGGCAGATCACTTAGAATAATGTGCCTTTGTGTCTGAGATTCTGCAGACTATATTTGTTGAGGAGGAAACAAAACAAATGTCACAATTTTTCCTCAGGACAAACTGCTTTATCATGTCGCCTAATTTCACAAGATGCGTTCCCTTTCGAGCTAGCTGGGAAACCGAGGTCTTTTATGTGAGCAGAGAGGCAGATGGAAGGAGCCAGAAAAACACACCGCCACGGGTCGACAGGGACGGATAGGACTCCATGGTAACACAGTTGTCACAGGGCTCTTCCGAGGGTCACGCACTTCATCATGGCTACAGATGCGCGTTCACGCACGTTATAAGTCCCATCTCCCTCCTGTCGACCTCCTCAATCCACTACGAGCTTAGATTCATTTGCATCCGGGCTGGTCAGGGTAGAGAGAGTTGGTTTAAAGGAGGCTATTTGTTGTGCTCTCGGTTAATACCATGCAGAGCTTTAAATACCCATATCAAATCTTTGCGGCTCAACAGATTCAGTTTTGCAAACCTGTATCGAACAGAGGTTCAATCCGGCAGCTTAGAAGAGTACACTCCTTTAAGTTCTGTGATAAGGTAAAACCAATCGCTGGATTAGAGACTGTCTCAGAATGAGTGAGTGTGTGTGTGTGTGCCTCTGTGTGTAAGGTATTATTCCTTTTGTGGTGCTTGTAACGGATCATTTTGCAAATTGATTTAATGTAGCTTTATGACTTATGTACTTTAAGAAAATCTAAATACGTTACATTCTTCTCAATGTGATGCATATCAACTGAACATGAATGGCTGACATGAGAATCACTGACGGAGGGAAAAAAAGGAAAAAGGCAGACTGCTTTAAAAAATGGGTATTGGTCTGCCAGTCCTTGAGACGTTGGAATTAATTTCAGTGTGTTTTTGAAGTTGGAAATGGTCAAAATGTTTATTCTGATGGAAGCATTAGACAACAGACCACAACACGAGTCCCACAAGGGTAGCTTTACATGCCATATGGCTGGCTAGAAACCGCAGAAAAGGAGGATTTCATTCATCCGAGGCAAGAATGCCTTGTGGTCCTCAAGCAGCGTTCCAGAGCCAGAGCTTTCCTCTGAGCAGTGGGAGGTTTTGACAAAGGAGGAGTGGATATCAAAAGTCCTGACAGGTCCATAAATAAACTTTCAGCTTGAATCAGCTTTGAAATATCGCAGTATGCCGATTATGTTATTGCAGAATTAAACCTATTCAACCGCAGTGCAGTGTGGGACTGCGGTAGTCTGACTGAGCCGTTCCATCCTAGCCTCTCGCAATGCGTCTTCCTGTCCGCTCTCGGGCCGGCTTGTTGGCATTGACGAGACACTGTGGTGGGGAAAAAGATTTCGGTGAAATCTCAAGGAGGAGCCATGTGGTTTAAGACTAGTACAATATCACGTGGTTCCCATGATGGTTTGTCTCAAAGAAATAATCATGTGACCCAGAAAAAACATGATGCAAAAGAGCAGCAATTTATGCTTCTCCTTTCAAGTCAGAGTTTGATCCGGTTCTCAATGTCATAGGGTTCTCATTATTGCAGAGGTAACCAGTCATTGTGGCAGGTGACGGTTCAGCATCCTTTAATAAGGTCTTGTGACTAGTTCAGGCATCAATATTGCTTTGAACTACGAGGCTGCAGCAATGCGGTGGAGGAGATCAGAGGCGAGGCCAGTGGCAGCTCCAGCAGCACGAAGGAGACCTTACGTCAGCTCCTGCATCGACATCCAGCTCGGCTTTGATATGCTTATCCGGCGCAATTCCCAATAGTGTGGCCGCATCCCAAGGTGACCCTCCCTGGCTAGGATTCCTCCCATGCCTGCTGCAGTCTGTAGTCACATTCATACTCTTCAATCCTCTCTGCTTCCAAGAGCTTTTATTCTGGCTTATTGATCTCTAAAAGACCCTTAATGTAAGCCTCCATTTTCCACAAAGGCCCTCATCATAATCCCCGTTTGGAAAATGAACAGTGCAATTATTCATGTGATTCGGGACAGAAGCTGAACTAAGGCTTCTTGTATTTGAGACATCATGCGAGATGCTTTCGCACTAAATATTTGGGTGCTCAACTGAGGCCGGGATTGAACCGAACACAACCAATATCTTCAGCACTGTGCAAAATGATTGCCCAAATGTGATTTTCACAACTCCCACTACCATGACTAATGCAAACTTTGAATAGAACGTTTACGAGAAAAGTGAACTCCATTTTAAGTTCCACTTTATGTAAATCACCTGACACACAGATACAAAATACAAGATTTACATATAATTGAGCAACAGTCTTCATCTGTCTAATCAAAAAATGTAACAACGAAAATGATGCTGCTATCATTTACTCACCCTTATGTTGTTTCAAGCCTATGATTTGCAGAATACAAATTTGGGTGAACTGTTCCTTTAAAAAAAAAAAGTGTTGCATGTCACCTCTGTCTTTTGCAAGCATAGATGTACACAATTTATATGTACACAAAGCTGCATTATCACGCAATACCGTCAGTAATTTGCAAAAAACAAACTAGTACAGACTAAAACATTTATTTATAAATAATTGCTTTAGTCCGACTGAAATCAAACTTTTAAAGTGCATGTACAATCTTATTTTTAACAACTCAGGAGTCCCTACCTAAAGCCACTCAACCTCAAACTTTCTCTCTCTTTAACAGCCTCAGAGTTTGTGAGACAGGTGAAACGCACTCAGAATTTTCATTTGTCATTTTCAATTGTGTCGTCGAGTGGGAGTTCAACAGTATATACCACATAGCTTCATATCTCCCTGTAAAAAATGTTCACGCCAAGGTCATGTGATTCCAGTCAAGCAAAACGAGTTTATTTAAGAGAAGATTTTTTTTAATGTAAAAAGATTGGCACTAACTCGGCTTCTCATAGCAAGTGGCAATGACTGAATGTAGACCAAATAAATATCAATTAAAGCGCAGTCAAGGAGTCTCGCCACCAGACACCATAATAAATTATAATACAGTTTAATATAGTAAGCCTCTTTTCTGGTTATCTTAAGTTCATGCATCAGTATCTTCATTTTACAAATAGTGGACAACTGGAGTTCATATGACCATCTCTGTGCAGCTTATATGCGAAATAGTCTTTCTTCCATCATAGCAATTTTGCAAAATACATGAAGAAATCTGAGCTTGTGATACCATCAGAAATATTGTAAGCCTAAGAAAAACCAAAGGAGACTTGAGGGAAAGAGGACAGACTTAATAATTTAAAAAGCTGCCATGACAAGATTTGTCAAGACAAATCCAGGCTTGTTTGGTACTTTTAGTGCCATGGCAAAGAACAATAGGTTTTAAAAAGACATTGGTTCAGCATAGGGGGAAACAGACCTCCCTCAAACTAAATGCATATGGCCTATTGACCAAGCAGCTTTTGGACTTTCGCTAAAAAGCTGTCTTACTCACTGGGTGCCATTAGATGGGTGAGTACTTAATCCATGGATTACCTAAGATAGCATCTCCAGCACTCTGCCTTTTGGACTGAAAGCCAAGATTACTGACCACACGTCAGGTCATATTCTGAGTGTACTTTAATCTTTTATGCTGAACACACCCTTCCACGTTCATAATGGCTAGAGGAAGCATATAACGGACTCATTTGTGATGTTCAGTTTTGGTTTCCTCTTTCTATGGCTGTTGAAGATCATCCACTGGCCTAACATAGGTGACTTTGTTTTTTTAAAATTGCTATACAATTGCTATTACATCAATCAATTGTACTGCTGATGAAATATAACAGTGGTTCTCACACCAAGTACTAAGTCTGCTCAGATCAGATTTGTCATATTTTATATATAAGTAATTTGAATACATTTTATTTTATTAAATGCATTTTTAGTATTGTATATTTCCATTGTCAAAGAAAGAAAGAATGTAAAATATCTGTGTACATATATAAATAAAACAAGTGGTAGAAAAATGGAGAAAAATAATAGTCTATAAAATCTATTATAATTTGATATAATAATTGGTTTGCTGCATCTATGAAAAACATTATAAGCCACAAATATGTGGTGACTGTTGACCATCCAGTTCAGGGATAATATTTACGGAATACACATTGATTTGTGAGGCGGGCCGGTCCGGTGTGTGCCGTCGATGTTGACATGTGGCGAGATGAGGGCGAAACTGTCTGACTGTATGTTGAGGGACAGACACCTGCACAGGAGCACAGAGCTAAACATTTACAATTTACTTCTGACAAACACAGTAGTCCATCTGTCACACGGCTGCCCAAAAGATGGCAGGCAAAGGAAGCCATCAACAGGACCAGAGAACTCTTTTCAGGTCAGATATACCCCGCAGAGACTTGATTTATATAACATTTGCACTCTTGAATCATTATCTTAAATAATTAAAACTACAGTACAGATATAAAATACATAGTTTGATTACTATAGGCTATTCTTTCCAAATAAATATAATGATATTATTTCTGCATTACTTCTACAACTAAACTGTTAAATCATGAATGCATTATGGAGTGCTGTCAAATCTATGCTGTATTTTAAAAAATGCACAAAATTTCTTTGATGCCTAGAAACTAAAAATAAAAGAATATGCGAAGACTAGACGACTGCTGTTTTATGTACAGTATGTATGTATGTATGGGGTCATATTCTCAAGTATAATATGAATACAACAAAATGTCAACATTAATGTGTGACAGATTGTATCAACAGTTCCTTGTGGAGAAGAGATAATGGGGTTGTGCCATGCCCGTGGTATGGCGGGTGGGGAGGTGCTCACGTCCTGCGCAGATCCGCGACACGAATCAATCACTGAGGCTCAATTTTACAGTCATCGTCCATCTAATGCCTAAACATAAGCTTGCTGATAGTGACGGCGGGAAGGGAGGAGGGCATCTCGATTATGAGCATATATGCTCTTCCGTAGGAAGACAATAATATTGGCATTAAACACCTTCGAGAGGTGGAAAGATGCCTGCGCCGTTTTTTTAATATATCTTAAATTATGTCAGGAAAAACACTGGGACATCACACAAAAGCCACACTCAGTGTATAATGCTCTCTCATAAAGCTGCAGAGCTCTCCAACAATATTGACACAAGGTGCAGGCAAGCAAATGTCAGCCGCTATAACATATGAAATACTTAACGTAACCAATTTTCAGCTGTCAATCAGGCCAGGGGAATAATGACAGACGGGGCACAAATCGATACAGCACAATTGAATTGCAGCACACAGACATGTTTCGTTCTGTGCTATAAAAGACTGTCAAATGTCACAGCCCCCAGCTCGATGGCAGGACGAGACTGATTTATCTGTCTCAGCTGCTTAAGGGCATTAGCACGCGGGCTAGCGCCACGACCAGAAGAGGAGGCACTTCTGAACGAGACATCCTGGTCTAATGAGGGGTGAGAATCATGCAGATTTACTGCCAGTTCCCGCTCCCCTGATGAGGGTCTGATTTGTGTTTGTGAATAATAGACTCTTTATGCATACTATTTCTTTTCAAACTATGTTTCCACAGATCATGGAGACATCTGGGTTTACACAACCTCCCTATTTGCCCTGTGTGAGACTTCCACTAACAACACTCCGGCAAGCTACTGTAACTCCTGAATGCGTATTTGAGTCTTTGACTGTCACCTCATTTACAATACCTAGCCCTCGTCCGCACTTAATCAGTTAGACTCCTGCAGTTCAGACTGAGGCTAGTGAGGAAACAATCCCAGAAGTTCACTTCAAAAGAAGGAGGCTCTTTTGAAGAACACAGACTCAATTTTGAACCAGGGACTGTTCTGAGATCTTCAGACGCTGATAGAAGTGGTTTTTGGATGATGTCCAAAGACGAGCATCTCACCAATATCGGATAACAAGGATAGTTTTTGCTCTGTAAATGTGATAATTACCAGTTCAAAAACTAAACATGATGGAAGAGGGTGAAGGGTCAAAAGTTAAAGTTGTGGATTTCATTTGTTTAATATTCAGAAAATAAATAAAGCCTTGACTTTGGGCACTCTCCCAGGAGTTGATATAGGCTATAAAAGATTATCAACCTATTTTTCCTTTGACTATATAAAGGTCACGTCTGTAAAACGTTTTAGCTACTTTTCAAATGCCTTTTATTTATAGAGAGATTATTATAAAACTATAATAATCTAAGTGATTTAATCATATTTCTTTTCTTTTTTTTTTAATAATGAATTTAAATGAAATTTAAATAAATCACAAAATATTTTGGTGTAATTTCCAAACAAAATAGGCAAAATGTTTGAAAATATTTTTTAATTGTGTGTATTTAGTGTGTATTATGTGATTGATAGAATGCTAGCTATTAGCCTATAGCAAGACAGCCACTGTATTCCTAAGATGTTCTAAATGTTATTATATCAGTGTCTTTTGCACCAGTATTAAAACAATATATAATTTGAGATTTGGTGAAAATGACACTGTGATGGAAATGTTAACCAATCAAAATAAAGTGAAACCGTATTCTCTAGTTACAAGACTTGAGCTCAGTCCTGACTAACTGATGTATGATGATGTGTATCACAGAGCATGGGATCCTGGGAACTGTAGTTGCACAATGCCTGCCAAAAGTAACGTCCTGTCCCTTCTTTATGACTCCACAGCTGTGCTGTAGGTATTGATTACCAGAAGAACACAATGAGCCTTGGATGCATTTTTTACGAAGTGCGGAATTCTGAACTAGAGCGGCTGGCGCCGCGAGGGATGCGACCGCAGGATGTTTCTGCATCGACATGAAGGTATAATCATAGCTGAACTCATTTCATCCAAACAATGCGCACAGTGCCTTCTCATACTGTTCCGAAAACTGTAACTGGATATATTTTAACTGGCTTTCTGAGTAGGTGAAGTACACAGGTTGGAAAGAGCTGCCAAAAGCAACTCCCATGGAATAACTGATAACTCTCAGAGAACATTGTTTGGATTCTGATATCGTTAACGTCAGACAGCGCTGCAGCTGTGCATGGCAAACTCTGTGTTCATAATTTATGAGCGCCCTGGCAGAGATGTGAGGATTGTTACCATGGACACATCAAACCCATAAAAACAGGTGGCCAGAGGTTGATGTTGGATTGAAGACAACAGAGGACAGGCTGTGGAACAAGAAAGCATGGACGCAACTTAATCCGGCTTAATCTGGGCGGATAATGAAAGTTTTAAAGAGTATCTTTACTTTGTCAAGTTGTTGAACATAGAATTAAGCAATGAAAAACCCTAAAACGTTACTGATGGAAACATTGTGGCAACGTATAAGTGCGGAAAAATCAAACGGGTCCAAAACAAACATTGGCTATACACTATACTGCTCTTACTATTTCTGTACTACGCTGTGGACGCTAGTATGCAAATTTTATGCATGCATGGAACAAAAGCACACAACAGAGCACAATGTGTAAAACTGTATCCCACAATGCAGTGCGTTCGACATGACCTATCATTTCCAGTGACAAATTACCAGTGGTGTGAAGTATTTGAGTAAATGTAATTAGTTACTGTACTTAAGTATCTTATTTTACTGTACTTAAGTATAGTATTATCAAGATGTTAGGTCTGGCAACTCACCATAGACACGGCACAATCCGAGGGGCGGGATAAACGGCTGTCTTTCAAATTCCCTCTGCACGCAATAGGACAGCGCTTCAACCAACCAGAGTGTTTTCCCAACAGCGGAGCTAGTTGATAGATTCAACTTTTGCCATATCTGGCCGGCAAAACTACGAACACATCTTCCTTTTTTTAAGAATGACTTAAGTGCCGTTCTATGCTCTTTTCTCAAAGAAAAACCTAACTTTAAGTCCTCCAGAGTCGCGGACAAAGCCGATTCGAAAGATGTTCGCCAGCAGCAGCCGTCATTCTTTGTTTTCAAGTAGGAACCGTCGCAACTCTGTCGTCATTATGTTAAGCCCGCCCCGTCTACTCTATACACGACGTGATTGGCCTGACCCAATTTAGGTTTTTGCAGCTCGAAAGTCAATGGAGAGTTGCTAGAACACCCTGGCTGCAAAATACATTTTGCTGCCGCTAGGGTGCGTCTAGATTTCTAGGCTAGTATAGTATAGTAAGTATCAATGATATTATAGCAACATTTCCTCTCTTGACTACATTTTTGAATAAGTATATGCTCTTTACTCCAATACATTTGTAATGAGAGATGCAATTGAACATTACATTTTAGATGGCTCCTAACTTTTTCTGCAGAAGTTTATTTCTGCTACAAAAGAAAGGATATCACCATCTACAGGGCACTGAAGGTACTATAGATTTGTGTATTTTGCCCTTACTCACCCAGACTTACGTGAATGTGAGTGCATTAGCAGGTAGTTGCTGAATCGCAGGTGTTTCATATATGAAATGAGGACATGGCTGAAGCCGGCGATGAGGCCAAAACCAGCACGTCCCAGTGCAGGTAGGCTTTTGACTATTTCATTTTACTTAACATTATTTTATTTTTCTGTTATACTATAGAGACATTTTTGAAGGGTTTTGGTTTTTGAACACGCTTAACTTACACTTGAGTGTTGTAGACATTTAAGAGGCTGTGTTGAGTGCAATATTGAGGTGTTCAGTTTTATTTCGATTTTAGAAAATAAAATTATGAGATTGCTCTCCTTACAAATCAACGGTTTCTTGTTTTTCACTGGCATGTCTCTTAGGACTTGTGCATATTTGAGCCTACATAGAGTACGACTTAGGTACTGTTCTAAGACTTTTACTCAAGTCATACTGCAGGAGTTGGTGATTTGTAATTTTTAATTGAGTAATTTTCGCTACATGGATGCCATGAATTAATGCCTCCTGTTTCATCCGTTTCTATTAAAAACCATATTGCATGATTCAGTAAGTACTATTCAATTACAAACATATAGCCAATCTGTTTTCTATGTGTATTACATTGAGAAAGAAAAAGAAAGGTATGTGAGATCACTTGGCATTTTACAGGATGCACTCTGTTTGCTTCTCATGGTGACATGATTCTTCAAGCAGAAACAACCAAAAGTATCCCTGATTTGAACTATGAGAGAGATCTGGGAAAGCTGTGCACAGCTCAATATGTACAGTAAGCACTTGATCTCCAACTGTGATCTCCAATTCAAAGGAACTAAATTGACATGCTATATGGCTTACATTCTGAAAGCTATAAAATATAATGTAATGTCTCATAAGTTATAACAGAACTTAAAAGTACATCTTGAGAAAACTTAAATTCATATTTCTAACAATGTGCCGTCCACTTTAGTTATTTTGAGTGAACAGTTCTTGTGTATGTTACAGTTTTCAATACAGAAGGACAGTGCAAGAGAAAATTAAACATTTAAAAGTAGTGTGCTTTTTCTAAACTTATGCAATATGACTTCAATGTTATCCTCTAGGCCCTATCCATTTCTATGCATGTATGCAATGAAAATGAAAATAAATGATCATCAAAAGAACACATTGTCATCGTAGCTTCAATGCAAACTGATATATATCATTTACAATATAATTTCAAAGACTGTCAGGCAATTTTTCATAAAGAATGTGGTTATTTTGGATTGTCTGGCATACATACAAATTATTAGCCACACAAATGGGAAAAATCTGTTAATCTGTCTAGTCACTGTTCTGCGATCAGGTGAGTTTCCAGTACTGTGCCAACCATTTGCTTTAACTTAAATACATCTGGTTTGAGTGAGCCTCCACAAGCTGCAGTCTAAAAAGGGAGGCACTGGCAACAAATTTGGGACTTGAATTATTTGTTTTTATTTACCACATATGGAATAAGTTATTGTAAAGTTTCTGCCTGGTTCATTTTCAAACACAGGTATATAGGGCACAAAGTTTTCAGATGCTTACTCATGCATATTCACTCACGCGCACACGCACACGCGCACACACACACACACACACACACACAGAGAGAGAGAGAGAGAGAGAGTCAAATGGCAGCCAAGCAAGGCTGTTAGATGAGTAATGGGAAAGAACTACAAGGCATAAGCCTTGATCCCCCTGCTATCTAACCCCCCCCACCCCCCCCCCCCCCACCCCCACCCCCCTTAGCCCGAACACAGACATGCTTAAAAATACTCATACATAGATGCATAGTGTTGACAGATTCAGATGCAGATAAACACATGTAGTGAAACTGTTTAGAGAGAGGAGGGATCTGACAGCCGTTGCTTCAGTGTTTCTTGTTGCACACAAGAATTCAAAATCTACACTAAACTTTCATTGGTTCGAAGCCTAGCTTTCCTTTTCTACTCTAAGCCCCAAACACACTTTGAAAATACTTTCCACGACTCAGTTCATGTCAGTTACCCTGTGCTGCCAGCACCATAATTTGTCTCTCTCATTATTGGACAGCGATCTGTTTTAATTAAAGAAATACGTCCGCACAAACAACACCATCAATAATCCCCCATTCCCTACCATGACAAAGGAATTTCTTCAGATCTTATTTGGTGTCATTGTGGTAGGGCATACAACATTAATTAAATCACTTCGAGTCCTTTAGCTGAGGATGGATGACGCTCATTCTTTTCACTGGTTCTTTTTCACTGATGTGAAAGTAGAGGAAGTTAACGTTGATACTATATACATTTTTATAGGTTTAAATAATTTGTGATGACAGGAGAGATTATATCTATATGTTATATGAAGCTGGGGCAAATCTATTTGATGGGTTTCCTGTGAAAAAAAAAAAAAAAAACCCAGAGTAACTTTTTGCACTGGGTAAATAGCACTGGCAACACAACACCGTTATTTATATATTTTATGTAGATGTATAACATAAAAACTGCAGAAAACATAACAGCACAAATCTGGGGTAAAACTGACTGCCACTACCACTATTTTGTTTGGGCTTTATAAATGCATATATTTTTTCATCACAGGAATTAATGACATTTTAGCATGCTGTATGTTTTAATAGAAAAATGTTATTTTAAATAGTAATAATATTTTTCAAGATTATTGCTTTTGCTGTATTTATGATCAAATAAAAGGAGCCTTGGTGAGCATGAGACTTCTTTCAAAAAACAAAATTGGTAGTATACATTTTTTTTTCTTATGATAATTCTGAAATGAGAATTGAGCTACAGTTTGTAAGGTTTAATTAGATATTTTTTTGTAATCATACATTTTGAAACTTTGCAGTTCTAACTTTTTAAAACATCACAAGGTACAGTTATCACAAAAAAAAATGGGGGTCTACAGTGAGTAATTGGAGTAAAATAAAGAGTGAGAGATACGGAGAGGGAGCAGAGACTGTTGGAAAGCATTGACTAGACAGAGGACAATGAAGATGCAGAATGACTAAGGAAAGCATACAGAAACAAACAATTGAGGCACACACACAGAGAGAGAGAGAGAATGAAGATGTTGGCTGGGGGGGGGGGGGGGGGGGGGGTTAGAAGAAACCTTCCTCTCTTCCGTCTATATTTCTTCTCATCCCTCCTTCCAGCCCCCACCCATCTAAACCCAGCCTTGGACAAAGAACACTACTTTCTGCCAAGTCATTTTTCATAAGCTCATGAAATTGTGCCAATCCTGCACCCCCTCCCATTTTCACTCTATTTCGCAGTAGGACTTCTATGTAACCTATGGGGAATGAACGTGGACACACACCCATACACATACACACACACACACACCAGCTGCCCCTCTCCAAAACCACACACTCCTCAAGGGAGTCCTCCCGTACACGCATAGGCTTTTCATCTGAAGCACTGAGACGGGTGGACATATGAATCCATCTTACTCTACAGAATAATCACCCTCTGTGTAAAACTAATGGAGAAAGATGTAATCAGAACCATATTGTTATTTCCTCCACACAGGGAAAGCGATCACGCGGAACACAATAAGCCACTTTAAAAACCATTCCAAATCGATTAGGTATGACTGAGATTGAATGTGTTATGTTTTCAAAGTGTGAATTGTTTACAAATACCCGTTCTATATGCAACCTTTTTTTAGATAAAAAAATAAATAAAAATGAACTGATTTATTGAGATTTGCATGACACGCCACTGAAAACAAATAAGTAGAAAGACTATAGTATTCCAAAATCTTTGTTTTATTTACAACTTAAAAAAAAAAAAATGGTAACACTTTAAAATGTTTCATTAGTTAATATTATTTAACTTTTGGTAATATGAACTAAGAATGAACAATACCTCTACAGCATTTATTAATCTGAGTTAGTTAATTTCAACATTTATTAATACATTATTAAAATCAGATGTTGTATTTGTTAACATTAGTTAATAATGCACTGTGAACTAACATGAAAAAACAATGAACAACTGTATTTTTGGCCACACTTTAAATTACGGTCAAATTCTCACTATATACTAACTAAATATTAACTACCACTTTTGCCTCAATAAACTCTAATTACTGCTTATTAGTTAGTAAGATAGTTGTTCAGGAAGGATGAAGGGATGTAGAATATGGTCGTGCAGAATAAGGCATTAATATGTGCTTTATAAGGACTAATAAACAGCCAATATCCTAGTAATATGCATGCTAACTAGTTAATAGTGAGAAATGGATTGTTACTGTACTAACTAACGTTAACAAAGATTAATAGATAAGGTGAAACAATAAACAAATTCGCATTGTTCATTGTTAGTTTGTGTTAATATATTAACTAAGATTTACAAATGAGAGCTTATTGTAAAGTGTTACCATAATTTCCATAGTGGAGTTCACCAGTCTCACACATGCAGTTCACATTGAATCTAGGAATCAAAATCTAATTTAAACCTGGAAATTAAGTTTTAGGATTCTGTCAAATTCAAAATAGAATGGCATACAATGGACAAGTACTGTAATATTTATTGAAGATTCTGCACTATTTCTGGGTCATATAAGCAAATCAGTGACATTCTTCATGTGAACTCATAAAGTTCAAGAGGTCAGATTTTCTTGCCTCCATTAAACCACAAGATCAAAAAAAATCAAATCTCATTCTCAAATCATGCTGAAGAACATGATTATCAGGTTTTACACAAACTTCACGCAGCTCGAGTCCTGCTGTCATTAAAAAAAGTGGGGCATAAATACTAAAATTCAACAAGAACAGAAAGACAATATATTATAATCCTTCATTCTCTCCTTTCTGTCATTTACAAGATGTATCAAGTCCTTTTTTTTTAGCAGTGACGCAATTTATTTCTGTCTAAAAATGTATGCATATGTCAGAATGAGTGTTTGTTAGCATTTATATTCCTGTCAGGTGTGTGTGAGAGAGGCTGAGAGGTCAGCAGTGAGTAATTCTCTTGCCACTCCCTGATTACGTATGTAATGGAGCACTTATTGGCATGACTCCCTCATCACAGAAAACAAGCCTCTTGAAGAGAAAAATCCATACACATTCCCTCAGAAGGGCCTGCGCTGAGCCGATAGGGACCAGGTCTTGTAAGAAAAAAACAGAAAAAAACAGAAAAAAAAACAGCACTACCAGCTTGAAGAATGAATCTAATATGCAATTTAAAATCTATATCTAAAAAAAACCCAGCCCAATGTGATGATATTATCGAAATATCAATAGGAACTCTCGTTCGCTTGTATACTTCAAAATGTGTGTGTGTGTTCCTATGCGCTCAGGTAAACCTAGGTGCGGGCTGAGGGGAAACTCTCGGTTGCTTTGACCAGCCTGGGATTTGGTCTCAGTCTCTGGACTCAAATAACTCTCCCCTGCTTCTATTTCAATTTTAATACAGCACCAGTCTGTGTAGCACTAGCTTTAATAAAGTAACGCTGTGTCTGTCAAGCCAGGTGTAGCTCCAATCCCCTCATCTTCTACATAAATCCTTCAGAAAGGTGTTGGGGGATAGAGAGAGCGAGGAAGGCCGTGCCTTTTTTTGAGCCGCCGTTGGAATTTGCCTTTTTTTTTTTCTCCGTCCATTCCTTCCTTTTTTGCCTTTTTTCCTACATTCATAGATATTTATAGTAATTTTTCACATACATGGAAATATTCAAGGATGTGACTTATTTTCTTCCACTAGATGCATTGCAGTTTAGTCAAAGATAATAATATAATAAGTCTACAATAATAATAATAATAATAATAATACATTAACTACTTCTACATATAGATTACATTGAGTATTTTAATTTTGAACCTGCTACTAGGTGTGTTATTATAATAATTATATTATGTAATAATAATAATTATTATTATTATAAGAAATATAACATTTAACATATACATACATAAGCACATTATGTTGTGTTTTCATTATTAATATTATCCTATACAGTTTTTATGATATTATGATTTATTATTATGTGGGATCATGTTAGTGACATTAAATGTTAAATCTAAATTTGTGTGATTGCAAACAAAAATGAATGACTTGTGTATCAGACTGAAGGTCAATTCAATTTCAGTCAGTTCAGAAAATGGTGTGAAAATCCATTCATGAATTATTTACTCAGCATAGATAAATTATATTCTAATTCCATTTCTCTTACCACTATTCAGATTTCAATTTCTGTACTTAATCTTTAAGTAAAGGCAGGACTGTGTTCAACATTCATAGTTCAATGTTTGGTGTTAATTTAAATGTGAGCTTGCTCAATTTTATTTCCACTTACATAGCGACAATTTTACTCTTCCAAGAAGTATATCTTTAGTTCACCTTGAAATGATCTACAGACTATATGCATGCTATTTATATATATATATAATTTCCACTTCCACTTTTTCTGATCATCACACACTTTTCAAACGCTATCATTCATTTACACAACACGGAGGAGTAAGGCTGGATTGAGTTGAAAATAAATTTTCCCCTCATCTAAGCAAGCATATATCTTGCAGATAATAAAGAGTCTATACATCAAACATGTTCATTCTAGATCAGGGCCAGTAGTCATGGAACATATTATCATAAGACATTTGTTCATAGCGTGACAATGCTTGGCCCCAGGCCACCGACATGTTTTATTTAATAACGCGGGAATTTTGCAATGTTTGCCTTTCATTACACAAAGTTGAAAACAGAGTCCAAAAGCCACTTGCTTTAAAGCACGAACTTTGCCGCCCAATGACTGTCAAAAGAGATATGAGCATCTGGATTGGAGAAAAGGATTTTGCAGGATGTCCATCTAATGCAACAGTGTTTAGTTTTCCAACTTTTCTCCCCCGTGAGTTCTTTTCTTTTAAGGAGGTGTTGGGGGCTGACTGGATGACCACCCGTTGGAGAGGGCCTGTACTACGGCTGGAGGCGGGGGGTTAAAGTGGCAGAGCGGATTAAGCCTTTCGCCGCAGGGAGACGTACACAGGGACCGGGATGAGAGCCCCCTCCGCCTGGGAGCCATGAGAAAACCCGAGGAAAGAGCAATATGTGTGTGGAGAGTAAACTTATTTTTTGTACACTGCTGACCAACGCTGGCATATCAAAGGTTCACCATTCTTGTTGTTATCAATCACAATCAAAGCAAAGACTGACAATAGTTACAGTCATCATAGATCTCGTTAATCTGGTTAATCTTTCAATTATTTGACAAAAATGCAAAAGAACTCTTGACAAAGTATGCAACGTTAAATGTCTGAGTTTCAAAGTTGATGCCGATGCATTTAATCCTAGTTCAATCTGCTGTTTAAACTGCATTTTGTGCTGCTTGTGAGATTATAGGGTTCATTTAAGTTTAAATAATAGTGAATAAAATAAATAATAAATAAAATAATCTTTTAAATGCACAGTAATGTTTCTAGTGTTAGGGAGTACGTGTTACAAAATCTGATTATGTTATTTAAATGTAATGTTTTTTTTTACACAAGTCGTAAACTGTATATGTGTCGAATAAATCAACTTTACATTTGCATTATAAAACTTAACCCTTAGTATTTTTTTGATATTGATAATTTCAATAACAATAACCACATTCACTTTTAAAAATAACATAATATTTTTTAATTACTCCAAATAAAAGTAACCAGTGCTACATAATTACTAGTTTTAATTACTTTAATTACCACTGTATGTGCATCAATTATAATGTTGGTAATAAACTGAATAAATAGAAAAGTAATGTATGTTATGTTTTTAAAAAAGCAACTGGGGTATTATGGTTTAAACTGCACTGTAAAAAATTTATCAATAGGTTATGACAACATATATTTTTACATTGCAAGAAATTTTCTACTTTTTATGTTATACAAGATTCAACACATTTTTTAAGTCAGTTGAAATTACTTAAACATCCAAGTTGATTGTACTGAAAAATTTAAGGCAGCAACATTTTTTTTTACAGTGTTTTAAGCAAATAAATAAATAAAATAAAAGTAACATGCATGTCCCCCAACACTGACAAAAACAATCAATGTTCATTTATAATCTGCTCCATAAAATAAATGCATATCAAGTAAAGTTATTTATGTGCGCTACTTCCTTTCTCACTTATTCCTTTCATTGTACAAATATGCAATGTGACCCAATGTTGTGAAAGCTACTGTACAACTAGGACACATTACACTCATGTACTCTAGATGGTAAAACATGGAACGTTAATTGGTTAAGTATCTCACAGTGCATCGTGCGTGACAAGAATTACCAACAAATACATCATGACTATCATACAAGTCGTGTAGCGCGAAAGGTACTTTGAGATTTTAAAGAGTCGCACTGTGATGTCTAAGATACTGAAATAAAACAGATTATCTGGATTAAATGATAGAGCTGTCAGCCTGTAGTTCCTCCTCTATATCCGTATTTGCGTATCTTAACAGCTTAAAAGTGCGTGTGTGTGTGTGTAGGATGTGGAACAACATGAAAAAGAGGGATAAACAGAATTGAGGCATAGGGGAGTACAGATCTGTGAGGAAAGCAGAGTGCCTGGTTAAAGGTGAAAGTCAGGGTTCCTGCGAGTGTTAAGGTTAAGTTTAGGGTCGAAGGTCAAAAGAACGCTGAGGTTGTGGTAAGGTTAGGGTCAGTTTAGGGTCAGGATGTCTACTTCCCCTCAGGGTAGAGCAAATGGTCAAGCAAAGATCTATTCTTACCAATTAGTGATATACTATGAAAATACAATTTTCAATTGTTTCCATTTATATTAAATGTGAATTTAGAAATTGTCATTAATATTCACCCTACTGTACAAAACTTTGGGTTCGGTAAGATTTTTTTGAATGAATGTTCATTAATCATGTTTTTATGTTAAAACGAATGGTAGTGTTTTTGCTGTATTTCTTTGCTGTCCGTGTGTTGACTCATGGGTGACAGTTGTCGTGTCAGGTTTGCAGAGGGTCGGTGAGAGGACTGGATCGTCTGAGACCGTGATGATATCTCAGCTTAGCTATGAGTTACAGGCCTTCTGATCTGATTTATTTCGAACGTCAACAAAAATATTATTTATTCTAGGATGGTATCTCATTGCAGTTGTTGGTGATGTCATCCCAGCCTGTCACCACCAGACCTGGGAGGTAGTGCTCCCTTTCTCTGACCATTGCATTCTGGGAAATTTTACACCACCGCCGCAGCTTAATGGTCGTGTCTCCCACTGTGAGCCGCGCTGAGGAAAACACAGACAATATGTCATGTCAAAAAAGCTTACCACTGTCTCCCACCGCACAGACAGCAAAGACTCCTGTGATGTATAATCATGTACTGAAGGCAAATATTAGTGTTGCTTTAAAAACCAAGTCTAACAATGCAACTGATATGCTTTGGTCGCATAAAAAAAAAAAAAATTAATATTCATGAATTTCTGTGAGGAAATAGAACTTGTGCTCTGAGCCTATGCATGAATAAAACCCTAGTGTAATATCTCATTATGTCGTATGATTGGGTATTATGGTGTTTTCACAGTTGCTCCAAATATTGTACTGCTTGTGATGGCTCGTTTATCTTTAGAATTAAGATTTCCATCACGTTGTGCAAACAAAGTATTAAATAGCCTATTTTACCTTAGTTTCACTCGCCAGGATGACTTCAGTTCCTTGGCTGTTGGTGTTCACAATGCTCTTGCTGCATGACATGGAAAAGCCAAAATATTTACAAATGATCCGCAATGCAAAAACGCTAATATCTCAGCAGATGGCTCAGAACTTTCTGAACTTTTTTGCATCATCTGGAGCTTTTAGAAGTTGGACAAGCTGGTGAGATTGGCTGGAGGAATTAAAGATCTTTGCTCTTTTTACCCTTCCTTCAGTTTCCCGTTTCTTTTTCTCAATATGCTGATTTATTCCCCGAGGTCTGCAGTTCGTTATGAGGCTTCAAAATTCCTCTTGCGCCGTGACAAACCGGAGAATGACATAGAGTGTGCGGAGGGGAGCGAGACATGTGTTGTCGTTTAAAATGATATTGTCTGAAGTTAATGACTTACACAGGCTTATAGGTATAAATATCTGATCCTTCGTGCTAATTTCATTGGCTGAGCAGGCCCCATAAAAAGGTCATTATGCCTGGTTTGTGTTTAACTCGCATTTAATTCTGAGGAGCAAGAGGTGCGAGAAACCGTATTGATTAAATGACAGCTTAACAACCAGCTGTTTAATAAATCGGCCCACTGCATTGGACCGGAGGGCAGAGAGAAAGAACGAGAAAAACTGCAAGAGGAAAAGGGAGAGGAAATCAAAGACGGAAGGGAGTCACAGATAGACGGAGCGCGAGAGATGGGGGAGAGAAGACAGAAACCGAAGGGGGGGAGGAGGAGGGGAGCGCTAGGGGGTCGCTGAAGCTTCATTGCAGGCAGTTGTGATGGAAACCCTTTCCCCTCGCTGCTGACAAATTTATGTTAACAAGCAAATTAGCCACACCGTGGAGAGGCAGCGCCAGATCAATAGTGACAATAAAAAGGGAGAGAGACGGAGTGAGAGAAAAGTTGTTGCTGACCACATACCGTCTGCGAACGTAAACGGCCAGGGCCTGTCCCAAAGGTCCATCAACAATAACCCACCGCTGAGAGACACAAAAGCTATCGACACGCTGCTCGCTTCAATTTCCCTCGGCGGTGGCTGCTGTCACATCAAAACGCCCATTAGTCACAAATTCAGCAGGCCATGGATTTTGCCCTGCTCTCTAGGGGCACGCTGTCATCTTGAAAGTTGTGCCACCGGCGAAAAAAAGGACATCTGGTTTGAGTGTAGTGTTTGGAATACCAGAGGACCAGGAGGCTTGTTTCTGATAAAAGGGTAAAAACACAGGCACTTGAGAGCTGTCAGTGTTTGTTAAAAAGAGCAAGCTGAGGAAAGAGAGAGTCGAGGTGAAACTAAACCTGAGGGAATATCACAAGACATGAAATAGATGCTTGATTTAGTTTAATATTGCATGTGTTATTCAGAAATAATTAAAAACAGACATGGTGTGAATGATACTTACAATTTTTCCAATAATTAATTGCTGTAATTAAAGTAATCAGCAAGATAAACTGAGATGTAATAACATTATACAGTTTACAATATTACAATATGCATCTTTTTACAATACATTTGTTTATTTTACAATTAAATGCATATTAATACTATTTATTAATAATTTTCATGGAGTAATATTGAAGTGTGTGTGTGTATATAAATATGTAATTATTGATAAATAAACAGTACTAATATGCATTTAATGGTAAAATAAACATTTTCACTATTTTTCAGAAAGTGAAAATGCATTTGAATGTGTGTGAAGTTTCAGACAATTTGCCAAAAATTATTTACCCTAATAGGACAAATCAGTTGTAGAAGAAATGTATGTCAGTATAGGTAACAAATGACATTGAACACAATTGTAGGTACTTCCCTAAAGTGGGAACACACACAGTGTTGTGTACATGTTCAGACATGCCTACAAAAGTATGCCTTTAAAAGAAAGTGTCCAAACACATGCATTTACAAAGAAAAATAAGGCTTTTATGTATATGCTGTATTTATTAGGTTCATAACACATCTATATTTATGAGAACCCAGTGTTTTCATGGTTCTATGAGAATAATGTAGCTCTGAGCGGTTGGTTGGCTGATTGGATGAATGAGCAGTCAGTTTACATATAATATCTATTTCATGGCCCTTGTATTTGCACAGTCTCTGTGGGAGCCGAGCTTGTCAGCGGCTGTCGTAGCGCAGGCACATAGTCTAGTATAGACCTCTCAGCAGGGTGCCAGCGACCCTCTGTATCCTTCAATATCTAAACAGGTGCCGCTTGTCTCTCTCTCTCTGTCTGTCTTTGGCCATCAATCAGAACGTTCTAAGGGTCCTGTCCTCCTTCATTACGGCTCTATTAATCGGCTGACTGTGTGAGAACAGCCCAGCGCCAGCCCGTTAATGTTTAATGGCTCATCTCACGAGATCAATGAGCCAGTTAGTGAAGACAACATTACACTTATGGCTGAACAGCCCCTAGTTATTGGACACACTAGTTAGGAAGTGACCCATCGCTCTTGAAGAAGGCTGGCTGGAATAATGGAGACTGACAAACACATGTCATTCTGTTAATGAAGTGAGGCACACTAGTGTTACACATTGTCCACACACTAATTACAATAATGACTGCATGTGCAACAGAAAACAAGGGTCAGCTGTGGTGTGAGGGAAGAATAGGTCAATTAGGATGTAAAGAAAAAGGAAAAATAAACCTGACATCACTAATTGGGTTTCTGAACACTTAAAAAAAACAGGACTAAAAAATCTGATTTGTTAGCAAGATAAACATGCATAATCAGATTTGTAATAATAATATGAAATATCAAATTGTGATAATCCATTTTTTTTATTTGAAGGCTATAGGTTAAATTTCGCTCTGACAGAATTTGTGTGAACAGGCCTTAATTCTTACATTAAAATTTTTAACTGGGACTGATTTTATGTCAAAAATAGGATTTAATAATAAGAGTCAATCTGCATACAGACGTTTTTTTTAAGTATGTAAAATCAAGTAAAAGTAGTTCCTTAAGGAATGTTTTGTAAATAAATAAATAAAATGGCCACATTTTGGCTTTTGGCTTGCTTAATTGGGGACATTTATTTTAATATTCAACAATATTATTGATCTGCCTGCATTGACACCATGATGAGAACTGAACTGAGCTGGACGATGACATCACAGTTTTCTCCAGCGCGGCTATATATATATATAAATTAACTAAATTAATAACTTTTTTACACAAAAATGAAACTTCACTGAACTTACTTAAAAGCTGGACTGTGACGCTATTTTCTTCTGGAAACAAACTTTGTTGCATTATGTTCCTGTTATCTCTGTAAAGCTGCTTTGAAACAATCTGTATTGTAAAAAGTGCTATATAAATAAAGGTGACTTGACAAGAATAAACACTCAACGACATTTTTACAACACGCATAGCACGCAACAATTACTATTAATAAAGAGTACCAACTGATGTGATAGTAATTAATTTTCTTATACACTTCATTTTAAACAGAACTGACTGTGGGACAAAAGGACAGCGGGAATACTTCTACCAAGAATAAGAGATAACTATCTAAGAAGGTTAGCAGATGTACAGTATTGTGGGTGAATAGTAATCAATATGGCAGATTCTCAAGGACAGTCCAATTAGTGGGTTACTCTGTGCATAAAAGAGCTTAATTTTGGCCTAGAATGTGCAGTGCATCATTGTGAATATGTATGCCGACAGTGGGCCCATCTTTGAAATCTGGGCTTTTTTGGACATGCCTGCATATCAAAGGCTGAAGCAATAAAGCTGGTGTGGTGCAGCAGAGACTTGACTTATTAATCAGCCACTGAATCATCTGGGGCCTAACAGAGAATTTAAATGAGTCAGTGAGCAACGGGATAAAAACAGGGTGAAAAGTCACGATCAATTTCAGCGGCCAGTCACTTGCACAACTAAAGAGTGTATGTCTCTTCATGTCTGTTTCTCCTCGCCGTCTCCTTTTCTGACATTTACACTCCCCCCTCATCCTCACCCTCTCAGAGGAAAAGAAAGATGAAAAGACAACTCTTGAACAAGTGACCATCAGGGAGAAACTGCCCAGGCAATCAATGAGCCATCAGTCATTGAGAATGCTTGTTGTGCTCTTTATTAGTTTCTGATACAGATCCCACTAGCACTTAATGATACCACAGCACAAAAGCTATTGACACTCATCACATGATCTTTTTCTAATTATTAAATTTAAAATTTCTTTCTTTTTTTTTTTTTTTTTGCAAGTGTTAGAATTGGATTCCAATCTATTAAAGGGTTAGTTCACCCAAAAAAAGAAAATTCTGTCATCATTTACTCATCCTCATGTCGTTCAAAATGTGCAAGACTTTCGTTCATCCTCAGAACACAAATGAAGATATTTTTAATGAAATCTGAGAGCTTTCTGTATTCTCCATTGACAGTCTAACTGACACAAGAGATCGTAAAACTAATCCATATGAATAGAGCAGTTTAGTCCAAATTTTCTGAAGAGACTCGATCGCTTTATATGATAAACAGATTTTATTTTTATTCACATATAAACATTGATCAGTGAACACAAACAGAAAATCAACCATAACTGCATGACACGCGAGAACAAACCTCATTGGTTCTTGCAGAAGCTCAAACGTGCTGTGTAACAAGAGAAAGAACCTCATTGGTTCTTGCAGAAGCTCAAACGTGCTGTGTAACAAGAGAAAGAACCTCATTGGTTCTTGCAGAAGCTCAAACGTGCTGCGTAACAAGAGAAAGAACCTCATTGGTTCTTGTACATCAAGCAAGCATGCTTGAGCTTCAGATTACTATAACTGATGTGAATAAAAGCCTAAATCAAATCTGTTCATCATATAAAGCGATCAAGTCTCTTCAGAAAATTTGGACTAAGCCGCTCAATTCATATGGATCAGTTTATGATCTCTTCATGAACTTTTAAAAGTTTTTAATAAAAATATCTTCGTTTGCGTTCTGAAGATGAACGAAAGTGTGTATATTGTAGTTTTTTATTCGTGAAATACATTGAAATATACTTATAAATATTATAAATTATAGTATATTTATAACAAATGATTATTAGATAGCACTTTAGTCTAAACACATAAATAACTTTAGTTGATTGGAAAAACAAGATACACACACACACACACACACACACACACGGCAGAAAATCTCTGTGAACTTTAGAGGCTTAAGTTAATCTTGTAGGTTGATATTAGCCTCTCTGCAGAAATCAAAGAACATTTATCAATGCAGTAATACAAATGTCAATGAATATAAAAATCATCTTTAAAATAATTAAAAAAATAAACCTGAAACCCCAGCAGATTGGTGTGATATAAACACAATAAACAAAATAAAAATAAAAAAAAAATCCTGTTCTGTAGGTAACATCAACAGCTTTCACACTTTTTACCCACATCTAATCTAAGAGATGCATCTATAATCTAGGAAATCACAAAACTTAAAATACCCTGTGTCCGCCCTCTCACACACGCACACACAAGAAAAAAGCAACAAAAAAAGGAAAAAGTAGCCATACACAAGATATCCCGCAATTGATGAGCTGCGTTTGTGGAATACCCTATTAGGAATGAGGCAGACCGGCCAGGCAAGAGAGGGCTTTACTTTAAATTGAGTAGTGCCAACGCACATTTATTGGCTCTAATGTGCTACAGCTTGGTCCTGAGCTCGCCTACTTCGAGGCCGGGAATGGGCCGGCACTGCCACAACCAGAGAACATAATAAGCTTTTTAAGGGGGCTGCTTGTGCAGCTTGATGTCAAAATAAAGACCTCCCTTCAGCTACTGCTCCACAACCTGCAGAATACCAGCCAAATCTTTTCTTATTACACTGTTAATATGATTTTTCTTCCCCTTTGAACTTTGATCTTTTTTCTTTTCCTTTCTTTCTTTTTTTTTTTTTTTTGCAAGACACCAGTCAGCATTGTGGCCAATGAACAGCACCTGGTGTGGCTCTCTCTGATTTTTTTTATTTTATTTCAGAAAATAAATAAAATAATAATCACTCCACATCAATTGTTGCCATCAATTGTTTGTATAAAATATCTTTTTTTCAGAATAACATATAGCCAGCTGAACACTCAGTAATGTTTTAAAATAACAAGCATGTAAAAATCCAACACTGTAAAAACTGCCACCTGATCCAGAGAGCCACTGTGGGCCCATAATCCCACTGGGGCACCATGCTGACAGTTTGGGGGGACCCGGTCGGTCTCCCCTCACCCTACCATCCATCGATCAGCTCATTGATTAACAGATTGGAAATATTAACTGGAGGATGATCCGTCTCAGGTGGGCCATGTCATTCTCATTAAGCCACAGAGTGAAGATGGGGCTGGGCAGAATAGACCAGTCTCTCATTAGCATCCTAATGACAAGGCCATCAGATAATGCTCAATCATTATCTCGTCAGCAATTACACATTCTGACTTATGCCAGCATGCATAATGTGTGTTAAATAAAATGAATCCACTAAAGTATTGAAGCACAAAATTGAAATACTGACTTCTTAGTACTAAGTCAGTGTATATTTTTAACTTGCTAAAGTTCAAGTTATAAAAGCTGATTTTTATAAAATTCTTATAGGCTACTTATTGTAAATCTCATCAGCAGATCTAAAAGGCAGTCTGCTTGAATTTCTTCTACATTGAATGTGCTTTAAAAAGCAACCTACAGTAGCTGGGCTTTCATCTTGGAAAATCTATATAGATAACTTTTCATTAAAAATACTTTCTTTTTTGCAGTCCTAGATAGGATATGTAAAATAGAACTGCAATAAATATTTATACAGAATGTGGTTGGCAATGCATATACTATTAGGTTTAAAATAAATAATTGTGGTGGAAAAAATGTGGTGTGCATTATCTCAAGGAAAATGAGTAGCAAGACAAAATCAGTCTTGCCTGCATATATACCTATATATAAATATATGTGACCCTGGACCACAAAACCAGTCTTATGGGTTTTTTTTTTTTTAAATTGAGATTTATAAATCATCTGAAAGCTGAATAAATAAGCTTTCCATTGATGTATGGTATGTTAGGATAGGACAATATTTGGCCAAAATACAACTATTTGAAAATCTGGAATCTGCAAATCTAAATATTGGGAAAATTGCTCTTAAAGTTGTCCATTTATGTTGGCGATTTTGCTGCATTCACACACAAAAATAAATTTTTGATATATTTAAGGTAGGAAATTTACAAAATATCTTCATAGATCATGATCTTTACTTAATATCCTAATGATTTTTGGCATAAAATAAAAATCGATAATTTTGACCCATACAATGTTTTGTTGGCTATTGCCACTAATATACCCGTGCGACTTATGACTGGTTTTATGGTCCAGGGTCACATATACTATAAGGCAAAGCACTTTTATGCCAGAGGTGGGCAGAAAACGTGGTAACAATTCACATTTTATTGTCAATGTTACACATAAATATAAATTAAATTCAATAGCACATATCAATATTAACTCTGTAATATAACGTGCGACAAAACACGCAGCTCCAAACTGACCCTCAACGGCCTTATTTTATGAGGCCGCTTTAAACAGCAATTCA
Organism: Abramis brama; assembly: GCF_963993115.1. NCBI lineage: Eukaryota > Metazoa > Chordata > Actinopteri > Cypriniformes > Leuciscidae > Abramis > Abramis brama. Next base: position 16,817,215 of record NC_139975.1, on the reverse strand, counting down.
CATTAGCTCAATAACTCCCGGGCCAGAACGCAGACAGCACACATCAGATCTGCGCCACCATGCAATTATGCAGAATCCTCCTGCCTGTGATTTAAGAACTCGCATAGGCAGCACAACATCTGCAGGGGCAGACACAAAGAGCACCTCATTGATTGAATTTTATATTGTTGTTGTCTGAGATCTTAACATGCCAGGAATTTACAACCCTGAGAATAATAATGTCATATAAAACTGACAGGACAAAAGACATGTGACTCCCTCCATTCAGCTCGCTCTCAGAGGAGGGAGGCTCATTTTCCATCGTTTTCAATTTTCCATCAGAACTGCTTTTGTGACATTTTATGGAGAATTATGCTTGTTGATTTGTGACATATATGGGGATCAGTGAAAATATACGTTATGGGCATGAACGCATGCAGAGAATTTTTGCCTTAATGTTTTTCCATTCAAAAAGCATTTCAGGCTTTAATAACCTAAGTATCATAACATTTAAAATTGCCACATTTAAAAATAACTTGCCATATGTACCCTACCTCAGACAATCTCCCTTGCCAGATGCAGTGCATTTAGATTGTGTGGGTTATTGCAGAGAGTCATGTGGGCTGAAACTTGGAGAACTTGTGAAGGTTACAGTTCTATCAAAGTTCAGGTGCACCTCCTCATCAATCCAATAACCCCTCACCCCCTTCGCCATGTTAGTGCAGCATAATTACTCACCCCCATCCCCAAAAAATGACAGGACTCTGACCCCGGCCGAATTATTGAATTTTTATCGCCCGCCTTGGGCCATGTCGGGGCTATTCAATTTTAGCCGGAGGAGGACAACCTATTAAGGAGGATGAGTCCAAAACGTCGTCGCTCAAATTGCCACCCAGAAACCATTACAGACACATGGGTTTCGATACAAGCAGAGCGTCCACAGTTTGGCTGGACAGAGAAAACCCCTCCTGCACACACAAACACCCAATCCCCCCACCCTTTTTTCCGTACCAGTGCTAGAGTAGCAGACACAATTTACATGAGTTGAAGAGAAGGTGACAGGCGGCAATCAGGCAGTGGAATAGGGTCAGAGCCAGAGACGAAGAGACCACATTACAGTCTACCGGCGAATCACTTATGCCGGCCACGACCTCCGACCTGCACTCATATCAACCAATTGCCCTTTAGTATAATTATATGGGGTAATCTTTGGCCATTTGATTGGACAGAGATGGGCTGCAAGCCGACGTTAATTTATTTTTCTGATAATTTTTTTTTTTCTCCTACCCTCCCTTTGCTTGTTAATAAACAGTTTAGGTAGAGCCATTTCAGTGTGTAAGTGAAAGTCACAAGGAGCACCGGGGTCAAAGTTATCTATTTATCAATCTATCTGTCTATCTATCTGTCAAACTCTGTGACTGTCACTCTTCCAGATGAGATGTAATTAACCCCCGAAAGCCTGCATGTCCCTGTTTTATACCTACATTAGAATATTACACCTTAGGCGTAGAGTTGATTACGGCTGACATCTTGAGTTAATCCATTGGGCAGGTCTATATCAAAATGTAGGCCGACTGATGGAATGAAACAGTGTACAGATTAATGATGAGCTTGAACCTTCATGTCTCCGTAAGTAATACAAATGGCATATGACTGAAATGGTCAAACCAACATTTTCCAAACATGATCAGTGGGCAATAAGGAACAAGATGAGTGAATAAGAAACAATAGGATGGCTATACATGCAAAGAAGGATTGTGGTATGATTGTGGGCTCTTTTTACTGTGGAAAAGTCTAAAAACTACGAAATTGTTACAATCCATATTCCAGAAGGTTTCTGTACACTAGAAAGTTCTGACACCAATTTACGTTTTTTGCGATGTGAGGCGGTCAAGCTCACTGCATTCAAAAATAAGCAACAGAGATACGAATTCACCAGTATTAATACTATACTATACTATATGAATACTATACTATACTGTATTAATACAGTATACTATACTATACTATACTATACTATAATAAAGTAAACACATTTAAAAACATTTAAATATATAAACAATTATATATACCTTTTCAAATATATTATACAACTAAAAATATCTAAAATATTGGAAATATAATAATTGAACATACTATTAATAAATTATTACAAATAAATACAATAAAAATAACACAATCATTTCCTCTAACACTCCCTATAGCTGTTATAATCTCATATACAGACCAAAAACCAATGGCATTTCTACCTGAACTGTAACTATAACATTAGGGCTGAAAAGCACACAACCATATGTTTAACCCCAACCCTACAATAAATTTGCCCAGTCCCTCTGATGATTATGCCCACCCTGACCCTAATCACAATCGTCTACTGACTGATCCTTTCCCCAGAGAGTCAAGCTCATTGAAAAACTCATTCTCACCCCCCTTCACTTCCTATCTCCTTCTTCCTATTTAGTACTGTAATTTAGGGAGTTTCCACCAATATCTCTACCTCACTCACCCATCTCATTGTCATGGAGGCTGGGAGCTACAGCAATCTACCTGGTGCCTGTCAGTCAAAACCCAACAAAGGGTGGTCTTACATGTCAATTTCTGTTACTAAACTAATACACAATGCAGTGTAAACCATTAACCAAAGTTCAGATTCAGTAGTGTTTAAAAAATTGTGAAACCATGTAGTGAACGGAACAAGATCAATCCTATCCTGTCAAATCTAAATAAGAAAATCCGTTCTTCCATTGACCCACTGCTAAAGTGATGTTCCACTCACTTGGCTGCCCTTTAAAACATTACCACGTCAATCCAGCATATTGTGCCCTGAGGTAAAGGCTTCGAGCTTGCCTCAAATCATATGCATAAATATACCAGTGAGTGTGTGATTACATCAGGTTTGCTGGTACTTTTCCCTTGAAATTAAATGCTCTTAGATATGCATATATGTGGATGTGCATTTGAAATTGTGTGCATGTGAATGAACTTTTGCACCTGCTTGTCGATAACACCACTTACCACATACTGAAATGAGCCGTTTACATGTCTGAGTGTGTGTGTATATATACGTGCATTTGCTGAATTGTGTGTGTGTGTGTGTGTGTGGAGGGTTCCATCCGTGCCCCGGTACCCCACGTCTATCGACTGGCTGGGATTAAGCCAGCCGGTGGAGGCAGTCTCCCAGTGGGCCAGTGGCTGACCCTCTCAGGGCTAAAGTTCAACCCAGGGCGAGGGCTCACGGGGCCAGATTAGGGGCCCTGCTAGTCCCTGCGGACGGATGAAAGAGTGAAATTACATCTCGCCCAATATGCTCCCTCCACACACTTACAAACACACACATTAATTAGAACTATTGCAATAATGCATGTCAGGTGAATAAATAAACAAATCTGATGCTATTTGATGCCAGCAAACTGCTCGCTGAATGTCCAATTTTATCATTGTTATTGACCACAGCTGTGTTATTATTTTAAACGAAATACCAAATTCTTGTGAGATGAACACCACACCTGCGGATCTAAGATACTTTGATTTCTCTGCCTTTGAAGCCATAATGTGGGAGCTGCCGGCCCTGAACTAAGGCTTTTAATTGCAGTGCTGGAATACGGGTTTATGCTCTGACACAATCTCACCAATTAACGTTTCCGTAAATAAAACCGTGAAGTTATAATTAAGGTTTTCAGACTAAATTAGCCCTTTGTCTAACTGTAATGCCCTCTGTCTTTGAAGTCACAGAATAAGCAAGGATGTTTGACTTTTTATCATCGGTTATTACTTACTGTGAGAGAATAAGAGATTAAGGCAAAGGGAAAATTAATGAATAATTAAGAAATCATTTTGGAATATTGCATAAAGAGTACCTCCAATAATCCAAAAAAATAAAAATAAAAATAATTCTCCATGACATCCTTACTTGCAAATGAGGAAAATAACTCTATGTAATGAATGGCCCATGCAGATGAACAATGAAGATCTTAAGAGAAGTGAAGTGGCCATCTCATCTCCAAGTGACATCCTGACTCTCTCATTCTCTCCCTCTCTCGCTTTCTCTCTCTGGGTAGAAAGGAGAAATAATTGGATTTTTTCCCACAAATAATGCTTCACCCTTGAGTTTAATTAACTTGCCTGGTGCAGGCCATTCTCTGGCCGTTTGAGAAAGAAAAAAGAGAAACCTTCACTGTTTGTAATGGCAGAATCATTACACACGCAGTGGACGGACTCGCTTTTCATTGGTGTTAGTGCTGCACAGCGAGACATCGTGGCGTGTTATTTTCACAGGCCTATTTTGTATTGATGAAGTCAGGGATGGCCTTTCTGGAGGGGATTACACCATAATGAGATATAGTTCAAACTGTCAGTCACCAGTTTGAGCACTGTAAGCATCTAAACCTTACCACCATGTCTTTGGCACAGTGGAAACACCAAAATAGACAGATCAATTGAATAGAAATGGATTACAGGTGGTAAGAATATTTATCTTTATGCTGCAATGCGATCTAACTGCAATGTGACTGGAGAGAGCTACAGTAAAAGATCAACATTTTAAACCAATGTAGGAGCTTTTCAACTGAAGTCTGAATTGCAACTCATCCATCACCATGGCAAAAGCCTTGAAGGCTTTTGGCTTGCGCATTAACAAGGTAAAAAACCTGTGTGACCACCCGCATCCCATATCCCACTGGTCACTCAAGCTAGATTTAAGGCTTTCCTTTTATTACAGTGCGTGGTTTTTTATGACTATATGCCACAAAAACCAAACGCAGCAACACTAGAAATAAAAAATCATTGCAACAATGCCTTGCGACCACATTATAACTCTTCCCAGGGTCCAAAGGGCCACTCTGGATGAAGGGTTGCCATTTTTGCTGTCACTGTCCTTCTCTTGGGTACTCTCTTTCTCTTTTTACACACACACACACACACACACACACACACACACTAAAGCTGGGTGTTTGTTGTTCCATTCCCCTCAATGTCTCCCTCAGGAGAAGCCCCTCATTTTAATATAAATAGAACGCTTCATCATGCAGTGGCACAAACTTCCCCACGATGCATTGCTCTGACAGCATTACCCATGCTGCATTAGACCAGCAGAAGGGAGAGTGGACATGCCAACGGTTTTAGCCTTGCCAGAGCAAACAAGCATTTTCTAGATTTTGGGATGATCTGACATGTTTGGTCTTGTGAGTCTGGGAGCGTAAGGCCACCATTGAGCTCAGCTGCTGTGCTGAATTTCATTTGGCCCTAAAATGGATAAAGAAATCATAAGCGGATCATTTAAAAACCTTTTATCATCATCATTTTAAAGGCTGATTTTATTGTAATATTTCATTTAGTATTTCTCATTTAAAAAAAACACAAAAAAAAACGGATAACCACAACAGATATTATACTATATGTGAAGATTGATTATTAGCTGCTTGTGATGGCTTCTCAGCAAAACCGTGCTGACCGAAGGAATATTCTAGGTTCAATACAAGTTAAGATCAATCAACAGCATGTTTGGCACAATGCCAAACACACACACACACACACACACACACACACACACACACACACACACACAACTGTACTAACCTTTTCTATTTAAGTTATATCTAATTTACACCAACTGCTGAAAAACTTAAAATTATCGTAAAAGAGAACAACTTTACAGCTCACACAACACTGTAAAAAAGTTGCTGACTTAAATTTTTAAGTACAATCAACTTGGATGTTTAAGTCATTTCAACTGAAAAATGAGTAGATTCTTGTATAACTTATAAAAGAAAGTTGAAAATTGCTTAACTTATTCTGATGAGTTAAAACACTGTATGTAAAAATATATGTTGTCTTAACTTACTGATCATATATTTTTTTACAGTGAATATGCAAAAAGTTAGAGAAAAGGATATGTAAATGCTTTTATAAAAATTGTAAGTGACACATTTCTACTTTTAAGTCCAGCATATAGTTTACTTTTATTATTTATTTAATAAAACAAGTCCATGTTATTTTCAGGCAATACACATTATGCCACAGATGCTGTCAATTTGAGCTTAACTTGTATTGAACTTTCAATATTTCTTTAGAGCTCAATGTAATCAGATGTTCCCAGCTGTGCCAGAAATACAAAGGGGATCACTTATGCTCAACTTCTCATCGTGATTCTCTCTCCTTTACCTTTTTTCTTACTCTCCCTGTCTTGCATTTTCTCTGTCCAGGATTTCAAGTGAACTTCTTTGTGGCAGTACAAAGCTCTCACACTAGGGAGAAATGAAGAGTGAAGGAGACAGACAGCAAAGAGATGCTGATAGGACCAGCACCACTCTCTGCCCTCGGGCGCTAGACCCCGATACCCCACAGCGTCCCGAGACCACTGCTTTGTGGCTGCATACTGAGCACACACAGAGATCCTGCTTCATTATTTGTGCTTTAACTAATTGTGCTTTATTTGGAAGGTGGATCCACGGTGGCTAACAAGAAAGCACTAGAGGTCTTCATTTAGCGATCAAGCCGCTGTCCCCAGAGACAAACTCACATACAGCTGTCCTTCAGCACATCTCCTTCTCCTTCTGCCAATCAACACATCAAACGCCAGTCAATTCATCTCCCTCTCCTGCTTAGAAATGAGAGGGAATTAGAGGGACAGAGAGACGGGGAGAGAAAGCGGGAGAGAGAGAGAAGCGAAACACAGCAGTGAATACTGAGCGTAAGATTTAGCTGGCCTGGCAAGCACTCTGGATTTAGCAGGATATTTATTCTTTTATATCCAGACAAAAGAGATTGCACATGCCCTCTCCTGCGAGCACCCCTCCTTCAGTCACTACTCTGAGCCTCGGCAAGGGAATCCGAGTGAATATAATGAGACTCCATCAAGGCTATCAGGTGTAAGATCACATCACATCAAAGCTGGATCAAACGTTGCCTAGCAAGATATATTTGGACATATGTTAAGAGAATTATCAAATTCCCCTGCTTAAAGAGAAAATTTGTAAACCTATAAACAAGTAACTTCAAGGTTTGGGAATTTGTTTTTTCATGTTGACAAAAAATATAATAATTTACCAATAGAAAAAAAGTATAAATGTTCCATATTTCAATGAAAATAGAGAACATCTATGCAATAAAAATTGTATAAGAAATGTTGATTAAATAGTCTATAATCATTTTTAGAATTGAGTCAAATGAGTTCTTTAATACAATCAAAATGAGTAGAAGCAAATGGATCATATAAATACAAAAATATTTAGATTATATATAATCAGTTCTATAATATTAAAAGAACCACCATGCTTATAATTATTATTTAAATGATCATTTGGAATTGTAGTAATTACCTATTTAGTATATTTTAGTACACATAACTTATTATTATGTCTTCCATTAGAAATGCACGTCAAAGTATGTGTTGCATAAAACTATTAACAATATCACATGAACACTAATGAGACAAAAACAGCACACATAGACCCCAAGACTTGGTACTTAGCAATAAACTTAACAATTTAAAGTAAAGTAACAAACTAATTCTGACATCACACAACAATACACGACAACAATTACGATTATGTTCGCGATTGTTCTGCATTCATTTACAAAAATAATGTTTATATTTACAGTAGGACATTTACAAAATATCTTCAAGGAACATTTTTGGCATAAAATAAAAATCGATAATTTTGACCCATACAATGTATTGTTGGCTATTGCCACAAATATACCCGTGCTACTTGTGACTGGTTTTGTGATCCAGGGTCACATATCGAAATAACATTTCAGTTTATTAATATTAGTTTGGTTATCTTTGATAACCGTATTTGTATACCACAGAGAGAAGTCAGACACGGATTAGACATTTACAAAAATGATTTGCAAATTAAGATTAGCATTTACAGTATAAGCTATTTACGGTTCATAAACAGACGTATACATTTATTATATCAAATTATACATTATATGCATAATGCTTTATAGAGTTTAACCTAAATCACATTTACCATCCAAACTTCCCAGATTTTTCCAGAAGCTCTCTTTCATGCTCCCACCACATTTCATCCAGTCACACAGCAGACTAAGGCTCGTTTAAACACCATTCTAATAACCTCTCTCAAATGGCATAATGAAGAGGCACACTATCGGGTCACATTCACGCCGATCAATATGGCAGTACAAAATGGTCAATAAACATATGCGTGGATTGATTTCATCATGTTATTACCATATAAAGCAACCTAGTAAATATGCAGATAATTGCTGGTGAACCGTTGTTGGTACCAGCCAAATTACAAGGGAGTACTAAACACATGGAGCTGTGCCCTAAAAATGGATTTCTAAAAGCGTTAACATCTGGTCAAAGAGGTGATTGTTATTTACCTTAGAGCGGATTTAAAAGTTTACAAGCAGACAGAGATCAAGCAAGTCAGCCATGCATTGAAATGCTCATCTAAACTGAAGAAATGGTTCAAGGGTGCACTATGTAAAGATGACTGTAGCATCTTTTTGCCATGTTTCAACACAAAAGGAATGATTGAAAAAACAGCTCAAAGTCTCGTGCGAATCAGTCAGATGACAGAAAGCGAACAAAGAGCTCAGAACCTTCTCTTTTTGAGACCTTGGAAAGATGGCCGTCACGCTGGAGGCCAGCCAACTCCGCTCCATCCCTGAGCTCTCAGAGCAAAGCCATGCAGATTTCTCCAGCCTAATCCCCCTGCAATGACACAGGAGCCCTGGGATAGGATATTGAATCCTCCATCTCTCTCTCACCCTCGCTCTAACTCTTTCTCGCTCTGCCTTTCTCACTCTCTAACAAGTGGAGCTGTTTTCCATGTGGACCATAATGGCACTCAGCACTCTACAATACATGATCCTTCCCCATGTGCCCCGTTGAAATCACACCCCCATGGCCACTGTACAGGCACATGATCTCCGGATTGCTGACTGACAGCGGGTTTCCACGCAGCTTTGCCTAGACACCACAAAATAAGTACTGTACGTCTCTCTCTGACTAGCTCCTCAAACAATTAGCGTGCAGTGTACCGATATTGAGATGTTTTCATCCAATTCTTCCCGCCTCTCTATAGTCTTACACACACAAAAGAGCTTTTCTGGCAACTGTGGAGACAGCGGGCCACTAAGCATGCTTTAAGACTGGTCCCAGTCAAACGGCCTTCTCCTGCAGCCCTCCCATTTTAAGTGATCATCCTTGTATCATAACAGATTAAGGGCTGCAGCGTGGCTGGATTAGACCTAAGCTAACCTTTATCCGCCCCCATCCTCACCTGAAACTTACAAGGAGTGAGGAGTCAATTGCCCTGTCCTGATTTACAATGACACTGAGCCCTACTCTGGGCCCCTCATTATTTGGATTAAGAGAAACACTTTTGAGTAATTATTTTCATGTCGGAACGTTAAGCTTCCACCAGATTTAGACAAGCTCTAGTCCAACACTACAGAAAAGAAGGGCGATATAAACGTGCTTATCATGCGCTATGGGTGCTATATCGGTAATCACCAACAAACAGAGAACTGGAGAGAGAGAGAGAGATATAGAGATTCAAGAAATGACCGCTCTTTTGTTTTAAACACAAGGGATTTGAGAGTGTGTACCCGATTAAGGGTCTTTAAATGCTTGGCTAGGCATGAAGAAGATACTATTTATGTTTCAGATTAGACTTTGGGTGAATGGATTTCAATATGAATATACAGAGAAATTTGCTATTGTTATTGTTTTTATTTTAGGGCAGGGAATAAAATTAATAATAAAGTTGATTAATGATGATTACTGTAGGTAAAAAAAAAAAAAACTGTAGCAATTTTTTCACATATCTACATTTAGTCCAGAGTCCAGATAAGTCTCACCTTCTGCAGATGATTTGCTTTAAAATAAAAATTGTGTCATCACACACACACACACACACACACACACATACACACACACACACACATAGAGAGAGAGAAAGAGAAAGAGAGAGAGAGAGAGAGAGAGAGAGAGAGAGAGAGAGAGAGAGAGAGAGAGAGAGAGAGAGAGAGAGAGAGAGAGAGAGAGAGAGAGAGAGAGAGGTACCTCATGATGTCTTTTCCTGGTAAGACAGGAGTTAAAAATGTCAAAGGCACTTTGACACTTTTGAAAGGTGCTTTTTGTTCTCTTTGTTCATGAAAATAAATTCTATTCACTCCTGTCACTTATTTTGATTGTTTATTTTGACTGTTTATCTTTGTGAAGGTAAAGGTGTGTGACACTGTGCAAGTTTGTTTTTCTTATCAAAAAGAGAAGGGTGGGAAAAGCGCTGGCTCAGCCTGTGTTTGATTTCATATATTATTTCAATCATACACAATTACAGGGCGAGATCACATCAGAGGGCCCAATTGAGGGCCAGATAACCTTTTAAGGAGAGTATTCCCACAGAGGTGTGACCTTTAACCTTAATGCTGCTAGCAATCTCCAGCTATACTGCACAGCCAGAGTGACAGAGGTCAAACACACACACACACACACACACACACACACACACAGAAATGCTGCATCTCTCAATCTTCCTCAAGTGACAAACACTTGATTTTGTGTGTTTAAATTTCTAATGTTGTCACAAAATTACATTATTGTCTTTGCTATCCCATGAAATAACAGAATTGCAGTAATGTACGATATTGAGTATATGCAACACAATATCATAATGCCCAGTTTCACTGACAGCCACTAAATGTATACTATTCCTTGGTTGGCATGAAACGTAAGTTGCGTTAGTTCTTTTTTCCCTGAGTGAAACGGCTTCTGAAACGAGAAAAAAAAAAATGCATTGGATGGTTGTGGTTTGCTATTGGTCGATTTCATGTGAGAGAGAGGTGTTCCCGCCCTCGCGCCAGTAAACGCATCATCAGAGAAGAGATGTCGTTTAAAGAGAGAGGGAAAGGTATTTTGATTAAAGATTATGAGGGCACACGAATTTAAAATAAAATAATGATGTGCACGGATAAATTATTCATAATAAATATTCCATTTTAATTTCATGGTGACTTTAAGATCTCAATTCATTCTTTAAATATTTACTTGACACCGAGTAAATCTCAATCAAATTTTTTTAGGCTTTAAAATATATATTTTTTCAAAACCCATTCATGACATTAAGTGATTTATGCACAGCGCTAATTTTTCAACACACTCCAGGAAGTGTCACAATATTTCTCCTTCCTGTAGTCTCATCCATCCTGCTGCGCTGGTAATTGTGTACCCTGTTTAAACCTCTCCTCCCTTTCCCCCAAGACCACATGTGTTTCCTCTTTGATGTGGACTGGGTCACTGGGCCCTGGTAGCCACTTCATCCCACCAGCACATGCCTGACAAAGAACCCAGAGCGGCCCTGGAACGCTACGCTTTTCAATGCAGCTGCCGACTACCACTGATAAATGGAGCACGGTTTGTCTTGTCTTGACCACACCTTGTAGAAGGCAGATTCTAGAAACCAGACTCTGTCTGTGCTTTGAGACAAATGTGGCTAGAGGACTTCACAGGGGGTTTGAACTTGAGCCTCTCAATAATGGGTGGCCAATTATAAGCATCTGTTGAGGCAGAAACAATCTTCACCACGCTGAAGCGTTGTGTGGTGATTTATCACAAGGTCGTAGACAGCTTTCTTTCTCGTAGTCTTTTGAAGAGATCTGTCTTTTATATATCTGAACATGTTTCTGAGTGAGAGGCATAAATCTACTTTCTGAAATATTTGTAATAAAACAGTGATTGAATACTGTCTTTTTTAAAAGTGTTTGAACATTGTTCAATGAGGAGAAAAGTAATACAATAATAAAATAAAGGCCATGGTGTTTCTACAGTCAATTTACTGCAGAAATGCCTTGATCTGTTGTATTTTATATGCACGTGCTCTATTTATAAACAAAAATATATTTAAAAAATAAATATGAAGAACATAAACTGATACAATAAATCTAATATAATATATACAGTACCATCTAAAAGCTTTGTTTAATAAGTCTCTTATGCTTACTAAGGCTGCATTTATTTGATCAAAAATGCAGAGAACAGTAACTATGTGAAATACAATTTAAAATAACTGTTTTCTATTATAATATATTGTAATTGTTTTTACATTTTTATTCCTGTGATGGTAAATCTGAATTTTCAGCATCATTACTCCAGTCTTCAGTGTCACTTGATCCTTCAGAAATCATTCTAATATGTTGATTTGGTGCTCAAGAAACATTTATTATTATTTTAATTGTTTTATATTTTTGTGGCATAAAAAAAAAAAAAAATCAATAAAAAAAAAATCAAGGATTACTTGATTAACAGATAGACAACAACAGCAAAAAACTGTTTTAGAAAAACTAAAAAAAAATATATCATTTTTGCATCCTTGCTGAATAAAGTATTTTCTGAATAAAATACCTTTGAATGGAAGTGTAAAATTTGTACATTATATTTGTTTCGTGTAAAACTCACACTCATACTTTAAATATTCAGCATTCAATAGTGCTTGAAATTATACCCTTCAATTACCCTAATGAGATCAATAAAATAATCAAAAGATCTAATTAGACTCCATGAATGAACAATGTCATATGTATTCTTGCAGATTTTCTGCACAAATTCTTCCTATATATAATTTGAGATTGAGAACAGGCTGCTACTGTGTGTTGCTTCTATTCAATTTTCCTCTCCCCATCTCTTGCTCTCTCTCTCTGATGGCAACTGCCCTGACTTTCATTTGATTTAGGTAGCGTGATAAATTTAGTGTCTTCTTCCTTTTCCTCTTTCTCCATCCATGGTTTCAACAAGAGCCATCTGTGCTTGATAAAGTCACAAAAATAACTGGTCAGGGTAAACTAATATTTAATGTGCCTTTCAAAACATTGCCTTCTGCCTGACCTTCTGAAATGTGTGACAAGAGCCTGGGTAAACTGCACTTATGTTCTTAAGGTTAAGAGAGTTTAAAAATGTTGCATGCATGCTGATTGTTGCCTTTGTAAATCAGGCCCAGGCTGAAACAACAAACTGTTTTTGGTTAGGCTGCTTTAGATTTGAAAGAGAATGAGAAAGCGACAGATAAAAAGAAAGACACCGAGACAAAATGTCAGAGAATTTACCACTTCATGAAATACTTTATAATTATTAGTATTATTTTGTAATGTCCATAATTGAAATGTATGCAGTGGGTCCAAAATCCTGAGACTACAATGAAAACCTTTGATGGAGTTTAAGTTAAAGCTGAAAAGATTATGAGCAGTTATGCTGATCAAGTCATTTGCAATAAAAAAAAACAAATAAAAAACATACTGTTTAAAATCTTTTGGGTTGGTAAGATGTTTTGTTTGTTTGTTTTCTGATAAGTCTCTTATCATCACCAAGGCTGCATTTATTTTATATTTATTAAAAATACATCAAATATATCACACACACACACAAAAATACAATATACAATTTAGTATTACCATTTTCTATTTACGTATTTGACTGTGATGTCAAAGCTGAATTTTCAGCATCATTACTCCAGTCCTCAGTGTCACATGATCCTTCAGAAATCATTCTAATATGCTGATTTGGTTTCAAGAAACATTTATTATTATTATGAATGTTGAAAAAAAGTTGTGCTGCTTAATATTTTGTGGAAATCATAATACATTTCACTCCTTGTTTCAGCCTGTCATAATTAGATTCCATAGTTAGAAAGAACAGCAATTATACTGTATGAAATAGAAATCTTTTGTAAAAATGTTTAATTTAATGCATCCTTGCTGAATAAAAGTATATATATATATTTTTTTTTAAAATCTCACTGACCCCAGACTTTTGAAAGATAGTGTCTATTTGAAAATTGCTAAATAGAAGCATTTTCACAATTTTTTCCAGGCCTTAATGTCAGTAATTTTACATTTTCTACCCCTTTTTTTCCCCATTTTGTTTGACTTATTTGGGTTTTCTGTGAACGCTCTGGAGAGCAGTAAACATTTATAAATCACATGTTCTGAATTTCATACTGAATACAACAGTAAAAAGAACATGGCAAAGGTTTTACAATGTAAAATAAAACTACAGACATTTATTGTGAATGGGTCGCTGAACAAGAAATGAACTGTGCATCAGTGAATAGAACAGCCCTACAGAGAGAGCGACTGACCACGTTTCTGTTTCCACCCCAGGTAAACGGCTCAGTCAGACAGACGTGTGGCTGCTTGCCCTCAGGCTTTCTGATGCTTTACTTTGGGGCGAGAAGAACATCAGAAAAGCAGAGCCGTCTGATCAGCTCCAATCGTAATTAAGCTGACACTTTAATCAATCGAGATACCAGCTTGGTCTTAAAGGTCAAATTCTCTCTAGCTGCATCATCTAACAGTAAATTAGACGCTGACACATGAATAAGAGATTTACCACAAAAAAAAAATACAGTTGTAAAGAGAGAGAGAATCTAATTCACTTCAGTTTCTCCAAACACAAGTTTCAAATGTTTTCTGAATCACTTAGAGCAGCAGCCATGAGGAATTACAATCCCAGCATGAATATTCGAAATCGAATTATGACAGGCTGAAACAAGGAGTGATTTTAGCATGTCACTTCCTGAACTTTATTAGGCATCTCTGCGGTGGCCTCCTTAAACAAAGCTACACTCACATGCTGAATGTGTGCAGTGTCTTTCTTTTACCTGTTCCTTATTTACACAGGAAGCACCAGACTGCCACACCTTGTCAATCTACCTCTCCGAGGAATGTGGGTATTTACGGTCAACAGTATGACGTAAATCTTTAACTATCAGCCTCACTTCAGGGGGATCTTTCAAGCGCCATTGACATTGACATACACGCTAAGCCCAACAAAGTAGCAGAGAGCTTACTCTTTCCTGCATGTATAATCCAGTAATTTCTTGCTACTTTTTTCTTGTGTACAATTGCATGTCTAGACTGAGCTTCTTTCTGTTGTTGCCTCCAACAAAGCTCTGGGAAAACTTTAAACTCGCCTTCTCATGCCTTCCTTCCCCCTTCAGCTACACATCTGTAGCCAGAGATTTTAGACAAAATGTCTCGCTGCGCCCACGCAAACATACAGTCACAAACCAGCCCACCGATCTCCACCCCCCACTAAGAAACACGAGCACCGTGGACTAACCTTTATCAGCGCGATACGCTTCTTTACAGTAAAGATTGGACCTTCCACTCTTTGTTGTTGTTGCCTATCAACCTGTGTTTTTTCTGAAAATTTCTGTATATGATTAAAAAAACAAAAACAAATTAATTAATAAAAAATATATAAAAGTAAAATAAATAAATAAAAATATATAAAGAAAAAATATAAAAAATAAATATATAAGATAAGCAGTTTAGTAACTGCCTGGAAAGCAATAAAAAAAGAGTTATATTTAAAATACACTTACATATACACTTAATATTGGAGTATAGCATTAGATATTTTAGTCCACTTTTGGCATATTTTCATGTCAGATGTAAAAAAAAGAAACAAAAGTTGACTGAACAATGTTGTTTTACTTCTTTATTCAACAAGAATTTTCCCATGAAATCCATTTAAAAAGGCAACAGGTGAGTGAATCCTGAATCCTCTGGGGAACACGGTCCCCCCCGCAGGCCTGCATCCATCAATATCCTGCCTGGACCTCCATACAGACTCACATACAAACATTTGCCAACCCCCTCCTGCCCCTTAACAGTTCACAGCTCTGATATGTGGGACAACAGTTCTGTGCATGCTGAACAGCCTGAAATAATGGAGAATCATAGCCATAACACTGATGACAATGAACAACACCTTCAGATCCATTAAGCTTGTGGTCCCTGCATTCATTGCGGAATTATTCCTGACAGCCCTTATTGATTAAACGTTTCACTGTTTGCTGTATAGATCAAATGGTAATTAAAATAGCGATAATATGTCATATATTATTGTAAAATGAAAGGTCAAATATGTCATCTCTTGAAATTGGCAGATTAATTAAAAAGCAGGCTTCAACTTCGAGTGTGTGTTTTTTTTCTCCCGAGAATCTCTGCAAAACGATCGATTGACATGTGGCTCGGCATTAAATTTCACCTGTCATTTTAAAAGTTGGCATAAATCAACAGCAATCGGTCTTTTTAAAAACTTCATTAAAGGGTGCAGAGGAAAGAGGCGCTAATATTTCCTCTTCTTGTTTTAGGTACACTCTGACCTTAATTTTGTTCTCATGCTTATATAGGTGAAAAGAGATTTGACAGAGGTGCAGTTCTTGGACAAATGGCCTGACTGTTTCCCCCACTTTTCCTCAACACTTATGTCCGTACAGCAGCTGGTCCCACAACGTCTCCCAGAAGGATAGACGTTTGCGATGGACAATGAGCCTGCAGAGGCGCCGCACTGTGCCACTGGGAACAGCTTCAGAATGGGAATGAAAAATCTTTAATCTAGAATCACAGCTGTCCTCCCCTTGTTACTGAAGAGCCGCACCAGAATTCAGACCCCCTCCCCATCCACGTCAACTCAAAGCCAATGGCTCCCCATGGTACCGTTGCATCCTGATAAAATGGGAACTTTCACACAAATAGTTTATGTGAGTTCCTCTCATAAATCGAGGCATGCGCTCTCTCTCCTATCAATAAAACCCTAGCGTTCAAGGGCTGTTCGACACAGACATTCGCTATGGTGTCATTTAATAGGAATCAAAAAGAGATTCTTCTTTTTATGTCTGACTTTATGAAGTTCCTTTTATATGCACACAGGAGTACACACTCTTTCAAAACACATTGCTGCAGGGTAAACTCCTTCAGAAACTCTTACAAGATACATGCTTTTGCAATGATATAGGTAATCACAAGCTGTTAACCATACATGTCTGCATGCATGGGTTAACAGCTTGTGATTACCTATATCATTGTAATATCATTGTATATCATCCCTGTAAAAGTGAAAAAGAGCACCTCGTTTTGTTCTTATGGCTGGATTCAAGTTTAACCCCAGAATTTTTCTTTATTGTTTTTTACCATTCTACATTTTACAGATCTCTCACTCACAGACTTCTCGCACAGGACTCTCTCATCCTTTTCTTTTCTTCTTAACACAAAAGTTCTTTCTAAACAACTGAGCCTATGTTGAATAACAGTTTCATAATGATGAACCATGAATATTAAATGTAATGACGGAAAGAAAGGATAATTGTAACAGTTTTGGGGTTATGCTCATTTGTTCAGAAAATGTTTAGCCTAAACCTTTGACACTTCTCCTCAGACATCATTTCTCATGACAATTAAATGTATAACTTTTTTTTTTAAATTGAGCTGGACACAATTAAACTAGAAGTACATGATGGCAGATGTTTCATTCATAATACTCATGATGTATATTTGCAATGGTGGTATGTGATGAATCTAGCAGTAAATGAAATGTTTTACAATGTGAATAATTCCATTTTACAATATGCATGCACTCTAACATTAGTCAATACACAACACAAACGCATAATATTATGATGGTCACTATAATAGTGACATCAGACCATATATAGAAAATACATATCTTAGCAAACTTAAAAAGGTTTTGCTTTTATAATATTAAAGGGATAGTTCACCCAAAAATAAAAATTCTGTCATGATTTACTATTTTGAAGAATGTGGGTAACCAAGTTGCTGGGCCCCATTGACTTCCATAGTATTCTTTTCCATACTATGGGAGTCAATGGGGCCTTGGGCCTGTTTGGTTGCCCATATTCTTTAAAATATATTCTTTTGTGTTCAGCCGAAGAAAAAAAATCATACAGGTTTGGAACAACTTCAGGGTGAGTAAATGATGACAGAATTTACATTTTTGGGTGAACAATCCATTTAACTGTTATGGCAAATGGATGCTGGGTACATTATTCATCCATTGGACACATTTCTACTGGCTTGGAAACAGCTGTTATATTCATGACAACACCTTTTTCCAAGACGTTTTTAAAATAAAATTACTACCAAATGAGGCACACAAAAAAAAAAAAAGGTAACTTTTAAAGGATGAATAACTGTTAAGTGAACGATTAATGATTTTATGATGATTGCAACCAATTAAACCATTTGTTTGGTTTGTTTTTACTTAAACTGCTAAAATACGTTTCCATGACCATCTAACTATATTTGGTTTCTGCTCAACCAGATGGCACATATCATTCAGAATGCAGAATTACCCTGTTATTGCTGGTTCCGCAGTGCTTTTAAGCATGGCAGAAAATTCTCCAGAAATGTGTGTATTTGATTATTTTCTTTGCACACGTAGAAGGAAAAAAGGGGAAAACTGAGTAATGAAACAGAGCTGAAACTGTGGTCATTTATAATGTGTGGTTTCATCTTTTGAGTAGCGGTACCACCACCACACTGTGAAAACCAGACCTATAATCAACACCAGGGTTGTGCCAGGGGGATTTTACTCAAGTGTTCTCACATTTGTACCAGTGGGAAAAGCTTCACCAGTAGAGGTGCAGACATCTATCTATCACCATTTCATATTATAAAATCTCATAACACTTATTTCACCTACAATTCACTTCAGTTGGTTCGTTGATAACATCTAAATTGACAAAAATGAACCTTTGAAATTTCTGCACAATTTCTGCACTTCATAATTTAGGACATTCCAAATAAAACATAGCTGTGTACTCAAACATGGAGTCTATTGTCATGGCAACAGTGGACCTCATGAACACGTTGAGGCCCGTGCCAGTATAGGCCAGAGAGGATGAATTAGGTCTCTTTTTTATGTGTGTTTACTTTGGCATGGTGTTGCATGCAGAAGTCAGTCTCCCCCCAAATGACTTAGGTGCGCTCATGTCCCTGAAACGCAAGGCTTACTAGAGCGATGACCTTCACAGAACTTATGTTCAACAGGTTTTGGTCTCTGATGTTATGCTGGTCCAAATGAGAATAGTCATCAGCAATGAATGGAGACAGGCACTTTAGAAGAAAACCACAAAATGATGTGTGTGTGTGTGTGTGTGTGTGTGTGTGTGTGTGTGTGTGTGTGTGTGTGTGTGTGTGTGTGTGTGTGTGTGTGTGTGTGTGTGTGTGTGGTCCATGTTGAATGATAAATGCAAAGTGTACAATGAGACAAAACTTCAAATTTCAAAATGTCTTAGAAGATGAATTGATTCATGAACATCTGACCTTTTAACCTTTAGGAGTTGACAAGATTAATATCACAAATTTTATTTTAGATTGGTGACAGAAATAGCACAGAAGCTTAAATATAGTTAATCCCAAAAAAAGAACTCGTATCATTTACTCACCCTCATGTTGTTCTATTGTTTGTTTGTTTGTTTGTTTTGCCTATACAATGAAAGTCAATGGTAAACAAGCTGTTTGGTTGCTTGGAGTAAATTTCATTTTCAAACTGTCCTTCTTCGAACTGACTTCTTCATTTTCATTTTATTTCTTTGTACCAATATTAAAAACTCCTAAACTCCTTAAGCTTATTTACAGGTTTAAATGACATTTTGATCACAGATTTTCAATGTGGTTACAAACTCTTGGACTGCATATTGACCAAATCCACGCATGTGATCTGAAAAGTTGTACCGCTGACATTTCTCAGAGAGAGATGCATGTGCGTCTGACTGCTGTGATTATGAAACGCTGTCTAAGAGTGCAAAAATAAGACTTAAGGGGATTAAATTACATGACACAGAGCTCAGAGAATTTACGTCTGCTGAATCACTCTGATCAACACTGCTGGGTTTGAGTTACAGCAGAACATGTGGTATTTGTTTTGAACATCAATTAATATTGATGATCCATTCCTGCATGCTCAGAGCAGCTATTTTTAAGATTTCCATTTAGAAGCAGTTTTATCTTATCTGCCTCTGTTGACTTATCATTCATGTTGTAATTATTGCTTCTACGGTAAGTTACTGTGGCATTTTTCAAATTTAATTAGATAAAAAACACTATTAAAATAAATCTTTTTAGGTCTTCCGTGTTATGAAACAAATCAAGCCTATCACAAATTTCACGTTTCAGTTTATAAAATTACGCAAACACTAGAACTGAAATGAAGAACGCTGCACAAAGATGCTGACAAACCTCCCATGTGAACTCTGTATAAATTTAGGGGAATATGGTGAAGTCAAGCACAAGTCATAAAATATTGTCTGATCATAATAAATTAAGGCACCAGACAGAGGACAACCCATGGAAAAGCGAGGAGGCTTCCCGGGAGACAGACAGTTCAGGCCAGATGAATGGAGTGTGTATGTGTGTAGCAGCAGCACAAACCAAACTCCTCAATCAGTCCTGAGCGAGAGGGAATGGGTCATGCATAAGAAAAATCGAAAGAATTAAGGGGGCTGCAGTGAAAGTGTCCCTGAGTGCAGAGCGAGAGTGTGTACATGCGTTTGTGTGTTGTGCTGAGGACTGTATTACCCCTGGGTTGTATGAAGGGGTGTAAATCAGGAGGTCCAACCACACCATAATGGCCCCTTTGGGTCAGTCTGCTGGCCCTTTAAACAGCTAAAAGAGATGGACGTTGCAGAGAGTGATGAGAGAGAGGGGGAAAAGAGAAGAAAAACAAAACAGGTGACCTGAATTATGTTGTTCTGAAAGAGTCTCATTTTTTTATATCAAATTTTACATGCAATTGTTACAATATAGTGTTATAGGCCTCTTATTATCTTATTATATGCCTTCAACAAACTTTAATCATCTCTATATAAATTATATTAAGGTGTTAATATCAACAGCTTCTATACTGGTATAAAACAACAAAACCAACCAAGAGATGCTAATAACATTGCAGACAAGATAACAGGACATTTGTGTCCCATTTTTCCCATTGTTTACGTGAAGTAATTTGACTGTACAAATATAAAATGTGAAAATAATAATAATAATAATAGTACAAATTAAAGCATATATATGTATATGTATATATTATATATATTATATATATAGCCAGTTATTTATATCTTTTGCTGTAGTGTGTCAGTAGAAAATATCAGTTTACATTTAAAAAATGTTTTGCCATTATTGTAATAACCCAGTGAGTTTTTTGTACGCACAAGGAGTCTGACAACAGTCGGTATGATCCACACAGAGATCTGATCTCACCATCATTGAGTCCATCAGTGATTACATGAAGAAAAAAAAAAAAGATGTCTTGAAGAAACCTAGCCTGCAAAGCTACCTGAAAAACTGTGCAAGTACCGAGGACAAAAGCTGTTTTAAACGCAAAGGTCACACCAAATACTGATTTGATTTAGTTAATAGAAGTTAATTGATAAATACAATCTATTAATGACATTATTTTTGAAAGTATCCTCACTTTACAGCATTTTTACACAAGTGCCTAAAACTTTTCTCAGTACTTTAGCTTTGCAGGAAGCTTTGCTTGAAGTTTCTTCAAGTGTCTTGGAGACGTTGCCGCTGTTCTTCTGGATTTAGTCTGTCTCAGTTTTTTCTGTTTCTTCATGTAATCACTGATGGACTCGATGATGGTGAGATCAGATCTCTGTGTGGAGCAGACAGTGTTGATCAGACTTCTTGTGCATACAAATTATTACAATTAATGACAAAAGGAATGTTTGGAAATGTAAACGATATTTCCTACTGACAAACTACAGCAAAATATATAAATAACTGGCTTAAAACCATGTTTTTGTGGTGAGAACACTAACATGCCTAAGACTTTTGTACAGTACTGTATATATATATATATATAAAAAATAGTAAAAATAATAATAATATAAAAATAATATATTATTTCATGTTTTGTGCACTGCTGTGATAAAGATTAACTCTTTTATTTCCTGATATTAACCAACTAAAAATGATTAATGAAAACAACAAAATATATTTATGAGATTTGATTTTGTTTTGCAATGTAGCATGCTTAGCTTCATTTTAGTCATTAACAGAGCCGTATGTTTGCGCACACATGCAGATTTCTCAGCCAACGAGATCATTAGCGTTAGCATTGGTGGGGTGGATAACATCAGCGCTGTGCCATCTTTCTCTTTCTACTCTTCCTGTAACCTCAGAGGTGGAGAAGAAAATGAAGGAGGATTAGTAGAACTCGGAATCATCCAAATTACTCTAAATGACTTCTTCCAGAAGGCACAGCCGCTGTGTGGCATGCTTAAAATGACATTTCAGTTGTAGAGGTAATTTGCATTCTATTTGACTCCGAACGGCACGCCGATATTAGGGATTCCGCCTGCATTTTTTTGATTCACTCAGTTCAAAGATACACGCTAAGCAGCCGGGCTTAATCAGGGTAAGCACGACTCCTGTCAATCTAAGACAAAAGACATGGAGCTTCTCTAAGCTCCCGAGGCATTCGGCCCTGTCCACTCATGACACAGAGCAAATCTCGACTGCATCAATTCATCTTATTAAACAAAGATCTCAAACTGAACACATGTATCGGTAATATCACCGGTGAAATTAAAAGAAAGCGAGGGTGGGGGGTAAAAAGGAAGCAGGAGAAAAAAGATTATGTTCAGGTTATTACATGCGGCTGCACATCATGAGGTGTGAGGTTGCTGTGATCCTGTTGCTAAGATACTTGGCTAATACCACGGAAACAAGCCCATATTGCTAATCTAGAGGAATCCATGCATGCCTCCACATATTTTGGCAGTGTGAGCTTGGACTCCATTACATGTCGTCAGTCCCTCACCTACAGTCTATGGTGTCTCCCTTTTTATCTCCATAAGCCCCCAAGATCTGAAAGAAATATAGAAATGTGACACACTTTTGCCGCTATATTTGGTGGCCATGGGCAATTTAAAAAGGATTACACTTTGGGAGAAGGTTCTGTGAAAGTAGAAAACATGTGCATCCAGCCATAAGAGTCCTTCAAAGAATGCATATCTGGGGGGGGAAAGCACCTGTTTTGATAACACATTTTATAGTCCATTCTATAGAATAAGATCACTCAGGATTTTCAATGCATTAACTATGCTTGTTGAAAATATGGTTATTAGCAATTAAGCATATAATGTTGAGGTGCAACTTAGATGTAAGTTGAACTGATATGGCAACTTTATCTAAAAGTATCTGAAGGTTATTTTAAGTGAAAATGTAAAGGTTTGCAAAATGTAATATATAAATGTAATAATTCTGACCATCTGCTGAAACCTATAATGAATTTGGACTACAATTTCAATAATGAAACCAAAAATATCAACAAAAAAAATTTCAATACTAACAAAAAATATCTTACAGCAATGTCCATGTGCATTGCAAAAATGCTGTAAT
The DNA here is from genome assembly GCF_963993115.1 of Abramis brama. Classification (NCBI taxonomy): domain Eukaryota; kingdom Metazoa; phylum Chordata; class Actinopteri; order Cypriniformes; family Leuciscidae; genus Abramis; species Abramis brama. Next base: position 16,794,046 of record NC_139975.1, on the reverse strand, counting down.
AAAAATGATAAAATAAAAAGCAAGAGTTTAAAATGTAATCCTTCAAAAAGGTTTACAGCAGCTTCTCAGTGAGTCTGCTTCTCTAATTCCTTAATATTTTGGTATTGTGTTTCAGAGCTTATGTATATAAAAACAGATTACAGCATCACCTGTCTTTTTGTTGGTAACGTTTATGGTATGAAGCCAACATTCGAGAATGTCAGAAGACGCTCCGAGAGATAAAGTTTCAAACGGTCTATTATATATTTAGGTGCAAAGCTATTACAAGCTTTAAAGTAAAAGGACATTAAAATCTAATTTAAAAGACAGCTGTGAACTCTCTTTTTTTGTTTTAGTCAGTGCTTCATGTTGCATTTATGATTATATCTATATACACTTATTTGACAGGTCACTGTGTAGAACAAACAATAAAAAAATATATAGATTTATCTTTGTTTTACACAGCTGAAGAGTTGACATAATAGACAAATTATGTGATAATACTTCAGAAGAGCCATGGGTTGCACCATAAATGTCCAGCACTAGCAATGAACCAGGACCCTGTGGGTTTTGAAGTGAAAGTAAGAAGAGATATTCTGGTTGTCACCTGTGAAATGTCTTAGCAGAAGTCCAGTGGTCTTAAAGACTTGTTAAACCTAGCATTCTGTTCTCTTCAAATCAGACACAGAGATAAATTAGTGGAGTAAGGTTATATTTATTTGACTGAATTATAATATTTATTAGAATAAATTAGCCTATCAAGAGAAGAGAGAGTGAGAAAGAGAGAGTGTGTGCGTGCGTGCGTAAATTACCTGCATCTGTGAAGAGACTGACTTGGAACTACCTGTGCATTAAAGGGTTTTAATGCACACCTTCCAGCCAATCAGAATCGAGTATCCAGACAGACCATGGTAAAAATAATATATAACAAGGTCAAGGTGATATTACTCCCGAATTCTCAGTAGATATTAAAAACCTTCAATAACATTGTCACGCAAGTGTGATATTTACCACTTATGTAAATGGATCTTAATAATGCATTTATTTACAATTATGTTACTAATTCATAATGGGGCAAAATCAGCACCTTAAACTTCCTTATAAAATACTACATGTGTGAACACTGTGGTAAGCATCAATGTGTGTGCATGTCCAAGTAAATGTTACTGTAAACACTTTCTCCAGGCACATATTGTTATTGCTGCTTACGAGTAAACAGAGCAGGTTTGATCGATATGGAGCAGAGCGGTAGAGACGACAAACCCTTTTGCTTTTCTTCTCTACCGCTCCACTCGTTTCTCCCAGTGGCAGGAGAAACAGCCTTGTTTACTGGCAATGGGTCTGGCCGTTGATTGTCATCCCCGCGGTAATGGCAATGCGTGCACCAGATCAATAACCATCTGCACCAATCCTCAAGCAATAACATTCAATGGGGAAAATCCATTTACTTTTACTTACCTTTCATTTCTTTCATTTTACCATAAGGACACCCAGCCTGGGCAGTGGGCTTAGCTAGGAGGACATTTAGCATGGGACCCCAAACACCACAAGTACCTTAAGCCTGTTTTTTCCCACTCAGAATTGGTGGCCGTTTGTGGTAGAGGTAGACTTTTTAAAGAAAGAGAAAGGCAAGCAGAAAGGTAAACACTGCAGTACATCTATCTATTCATGTGCAAAATGTGTGTTTGTGCTATATCAGGTAAGAATTTTCTACTTTATGCCAGAATTTATTTGAACAATATGTATTCATTATGAAGGAAATCTTTTAAAAAATCGAAATCTAAAACACACACACACACACACAAAAGTGATGTCCGAAAGGGATATTTGTTATTATTGAAAACCAATCAAAATATGAGGAAAATATTTTATATTTAAAAATAATAATAATATGAGGGAAGAACACAACACTAAACTTGGTTAAGGTATTTATCTGATAAAATTATTTGGCAAAAAAGGCAAATTACAGCTACATGTTTTCTTTTACTATGCAAAACAAAAATAAAGCTCACAGAAAAAAACACACACACACACACACACACACACACACACACACACACACATACATATACATATATATATATATATATATATATATATATATATATATATATACACACACATATATATATATATAGATTATATATTGAGTATCAAGAGTAAACATATTATTCTTATTGTTATTATTATTATTAATAAAAATAACAATACTCAATAATTCTGACTAAATAAATAAATGTGCAGACAGACATTATAAACAAATATAAAATTATATAAAATGCTCATTGTGTTTTCTGCCATCACTCTCCTGAAGTTGGCCTGTATATCTGTCTCTGCTTTATAACAATGAATCTGGCTGGCCTCCCAATAACCCTGCTCCCATAGTCTAAGTCCACCTCCCCATCGTCACACCAGCAGCCAAATATCCATGCAAAAAAGCAACATTACCCAGCCTGATCCACTGCGAGAGACAGCTAGAGCAATTATTCAAGTAGTCGACTTCTAAGAACAGAGTACCGACAATGCACACTCACCATTAGAACTGTGAGTGTGTTTATTGGGGGCATGCTTGTTTACAAATCTGAATGCTTTATATTTGGCTCCTACTGTCATTGGGAATGGACTGTACCTTTTATGATTTATATTTATGAGGTGTTTTTTGCTAAAGCGTCACCACGCCTGAAAATGAATTCAAAAAAAAAAAAAAAAATCCCATCCACAATATTTTTTAAAGCAATACATATTTACTTTTGAGTGAAACTGCACACATCTTGATTTAAAGAATCTGAAGAGTAAATTTTATAAGGGATTTACATAAATAAATAGGATAAAGGGCACAGAAGTCATGTGCACTTGTGGCATATGTTATCTACAAATATACATGGGAGTATATATGCATATAAATAAACACAAACTCACTCACAGAGAATACATACGGGCAAATCTAGCATTATTATAGGCCTGTGTTTGTGAAGCACAAAAAGCCACTAGTCTTAAGTATTTATCGGATGTGCTCATGTATGTCGCTATTAATATTCTCTGAATACGTGTAAAGATGTGGCTTATGTGAGAATGTTCCTTTGAGTGTTCACACACATCCTCCGGATTACTGAGACTATACCATATACAGAGGCTTGTAAATGCTTTAATAAAGAGTTGTCCACCTATTGTTATCGTCTGATAAATATGGCGCATCATATAGATGCACTTAATCTCTCGGTGAAGGTCACAACCTTACAAATGTAACATACGTGCGCGCTCGGAGTGAGAGATGCCCATACCACGCTCATAATTTGCCTATTGTTCCAGGTTGAGCTTCAAGCGTGCTGGAATGCCAAGAGCGTCTGACAGAAGGCCACTGTACTCCCATCAGTGACAGCAGTGACTCACTGAAGCCTCCATGCCATGCCACATTGTAAAGCTCTGGGCCTGGCATCCTCAAATCCACAGTGAGGCATTAAAGCTGGGCCTGGGATTTTCAAGACTTCAGAAGCCACACACATGCAGATGTGTAAACGTTGGCAAGATCATGTGTTACTTGTACTGTTTCAAGTGTACACAATAAAGTTGGTATATTGGGCTTAAAAACAAACAAACAATAACAAAAGGATATGTTGTATACTTTTTATGACTCCAATAATCACAATTATGATGCAACTCAGGAATAAATGACTGCAAATAAAATGTTACTGTTGTGGAACAGTGCTATTTTTTTAATTAAGTATTACATATTGTAACATTCATTGCTTTTTTAGTTAATTAATCCAATGTTTATTTTATTGGAGTAGTTTGTTATTAAAAACAGCTGTTTATTAATTTAATTGTTTTGGTTCTGAAAGTCGAGTATATACACACAACACAAATAAAAAAGTAAAACTATCTAGAGCCTATACTGTAGGACACTTCTTGAAAAATCTTGCATCATTTTTGTGGGCTTTGTTATTTTAAGTATATATGTTATGATATTTACTGTAAGTTACTTATATTGCATTATCTATTGCAAATATTCATTAATTCCTTCTTTGCAATCCTTGCAATTTGCCCGAGCAATAAGAAATAAATGAATTTGCAGCTGATGAAAATATTTTTTAGGAAGGGTTGCTTTATGAGACATGCTGAAATAATTATCAAGTAAGAACTGCCAAATTTAGGAGGGAAACTAATGCAACGCAATAAGCTGTAAATCTTTACATTGCTCTGCAAATAAATGCCTTTTCATAAAGTGTGAAAATTAAAGACTTGAGAGATGTTACTATTCTGAAAAAAATGACAATATGACAATTCTTTAATACTTAGGTTTAAACCAACTAAACTGGTTGGAAAAAAAAGAAAGAAGAAGAAACAAATCAAGTAAAATATTTTACCTGGAATTTCTAATAACCTAATAATCTAATACCTTGTTTGTAAGTGTCTTATGTATGATTGTTTCTCCCAACCCCTCAGGAGTGCAGTACATGACAATGCACTGCTGTTTTTTTAAATGAGCCGTGAGAATTAAACTACTGCTCTATGAAGCGAAGGTTTACGAGCATAGAGAAAATATAGGAATTATTCCTCTGTATTTGCAAAGGAATGTTAGCGAAATCCCTTAGTTGTAGAACAGATAATCCAGGATCGCTTTCACAGAAAACTCTCTCTCTCAGTCAGGTGCTGATGTTCAAATGCAATTTCAAGAGAAAATCTACATCCAAATGACAGCAAAATAAGGTAAAAAATCATTATGGGTTGAACAAAAAAAAGCATTTCTTCTCTTACATTTCTTTGTTGTGATCCTTTGATTTATCAAACACAATATAAAAGAAGATCTCTCATTAAAATATATCACCAATAATATATGTAGTCAGATTTGTATTCGTTATGTTTCACACAAATCCCATATTCTTTCTCAGAATTACTTTCAAATACAAATAAGTCCAAATACAAATCCTGTTGTCATTCCTTGTAATTTGACTATGTGTCTCAGCTTATCTCTCATGACATGTGACGTGTCCCAGAGGTCTCTGTTCTCAGTGAAGCAGCTCTAACAGTGGCGGCCCGCATCTGTGCTTTTCCGGCTTCGGTGGAAAACGCACGCTAGATCTGCCGCTCTGTTTAATTACCTCATACAGCATGGCAACTTCAAAAAAAGCAAGAGGTTGAACTTTCATATATATATATTGATCTTAATTATTTCGGCCCCAGAGGGTTAAACAAACTCCAGAGTGGAAGCAGAGGGGTAGCTCTGTTTTTTTCAAGCTTTACTGGGATTTGGCTCAATTGGTATAGAGGTGCGCTGCAAAAGGGAGAGACGGGAAAAACAGCCTCGGGCACCTAGCTGAGGATTTGACCTGCTCTCGCAGCCCGGGAGAGAAAGAAACGGAGAGAGGGAGAGCCGGAGAGAGAAAAAAAAGCCTGCTTTCCCACACTCTCCAGGTTGGGTTTTTAAGGCTGGATATAGCGGTGCCCCTATAGGTGTGTGCATTTCCAACACATTGCTAGGCTATAAGTGCGTGAGATGTTGAACAATTCAAACACTGTGCTGCCGTGCCGACCCCAAGGCTCAGCTTACAGCCGCAAAATTAAACAAATAATAATAATTAAGAAAAAAATATCAGCTCATCGTCCCTGCACTCTGAGGCCTCACACGCTCAGCCGAGTCACGCAATGCAGCTCGACGTGGCCCTATATGATAAAAGGGAATTATAAGCCAACACTAGAAGTTCAGAGGAGTAACCAACTTATATCCTGCACCTTTGAAGTTCATCGACTAGTGTGTTTTCAATTGATACTTTTTGAACAAGACGTGAAAATAAACAAAAGAGGATACGTTTTTGGAGAATTTTAAATAGCTCAATCAACAACAATTCTGTATTTACATTTTGTTGTATTGCAACCAGTTCTAAACATTTGACATATACACCGTTTTAAAATCTACCGTTGTTAGTTTAATGTTGTTGTGGTGTCAAATTCAGTATTTTTATTTTTGTATTGCTGTTAAAAGTAGTTTACCCTTACATTACTGTAAAAATATATATAGGCTATAGTTGGTTTTACTTTAAAAAAGTAAGTTACCTGGTTGGCTTAAAATTTTGAGTTCATTGAAATATATATATATCTTTTTTTTGTTAATACAATGAAGGAGATTGGTTTAATCAACAGAAACTCAAAATAGTATTTTATCTGAACCACATATATCTAAGTTGATTTGACAAAAGGGGGGAAACAAGGTTTTTTTTTTTTTTTTTTACAGTATGGATTTAAATATGTTATTTTATATGTTTTGCTGACCAAAATTATAATACCTTAAATTTGGTTTTGTGTCAGACTAGAACAAATTTAAAATCTAATTTTGCCTCTTTCTCCAGAACTAGGTTATAAACCTACATTTTCATCTTGGACTGAAATGCGCATCGCCAAGAACTAAAGAAACAGTGTTGCTTCGTACTTCAAGTTCTGCTACAGAAATCCTCTTTTTTTACTCCATGTATTTTTGCTCTCCCCTATCTTTCTATTTTGCAGGTATTTTTTGAGAAGAGTTCTGCTCTACTATGGTTATGATAATTTGATCGGTGAAGACATAGATATTTGAACTGGAAGAACAGGAAGATGCAAATCCCCCCGTAAATCCCTATGCCATACAAGCCTCAGCCGACGGTGCAGTTTAATATCTGCAGCCATGATTAAAAAGAGAAGGTGAAGCTCCATTGTAGTAATAAGAAGGATGAATGTGCAACACAGGGGCTGGGAAAAGAGGGGTAGGGGGAGTTTTTTTGTTTTTTTTTTTTTGATGACCTTTCATCTTCCCATGTCTATGAATTATAATTCAGAGGATATGAAATCTGACAAGGAACTTTTGTCGTCCCTCAAGGCTGCAAATAATTTAGAATATTGATTCAGGTACAAGCATTTTATACAGGGTCACCTGTAAGTACTCTGCATTCTCACTGGTTCGCAAAATACTGTGTAAATTCTTCATAAAAACAACATAAACTCATATATTAAGAATGTTAAAATTGACTATTATGCTCTGAATCATTACTCATTATTTTATCTAATATCATAATTTTATCAATTTCATTTTGACTGCCAACATTACAATGTGTTTAGACCATATTGTGTTTAATTTATTGTAAATATACAAGAATGAACAATTTCAGCTCATTTTTCAATGTAATCCATTTGAACCCAATTCCTGCAGCTGAAACTAACCCTTTTTCTTGTACACCCACATACAGAAAAAATGTTTTGGCCCTGGATATGATCATACTTAGCAGGCCACAGATCAAGGACTGAATATTTGTACAGCCATCTTTTATACTCGGTGAATGTCTAACACCTATAATGTTGACATGAAGTCTTTCATCATTTGAATTAAGAAAATGATAGTATTAGATTTCAATCTGGCCCTGTCAGGTCTAAATAAACAACTAGATAGAAAGGGCAAGGTAGCAGAATTTTCATGTAGATTTTTCCCTTGTCAATGACACAATTTCACACCAAAAAAAAAATATTTTATTTAATGTGTGTTAGCATGCAAGGTAAGCCAATATAATGGAGTGGAAAAATTGCTCCTTTATGCTTCTATGATAAAATAGTGATGGAGAGCTGTAAATATTTTGGGTCAAGATTGAAATAAGCACTTCCACTGTGGAATTTTACTATCACTGATGCACCACGACATATAATAATTGCATTCACATTAAAAGTTAAATAAAATGTAAAGTGCTGAGTGGAAAAATCTTGTACTCCCAATTGCAATTTGAGTTTTGTAAAATTCAATTATACCTGGATCAAATAAATTAGTCAATTTATTTCATTTTGTCTGTATTGCATATGTTTGAAAAAATTGCAACAGAATAATGTAGCTTCTTCATCTGTTCATTAAACTTTAAGAATTAGTAGGCTACTTCAAAGTCAATGCACCTATGAGAACCTAGGTTAAAAATGTCAAATGTAAAGGAAAAAAATTAAACACAAATGCAAAATAATACAATCATTGTCTATATAGACATATATATAAATGAAAAGAACTGCAAGTTGACTGTGGATGATAGCTGTTCACAGTGCACTTCTTTCACTTTCAGATAGCGTCTAGACTCAGTCTTAACCACCATTCCATTCAATTCAATAGGACATTAAGACATGGATGAGTCTTTGGGTCGATAGTGTCAGCAGAACTATAGCAAACTCTCTAATGGAAACCAAATTGGGTGGCTGTTTTATAGCAGCAAGGCAGAGGCAGACGCACAGAGGTTGAGGGCAATAGACTGAGGTCATACAGGTCAGAGATCAGAGCATTCTCCTATCATAACAGACGTCAGATTTACAATTAGACAGGCAAGTCAGGGGTGCACATATTCACACACATACGTCAGTGAAAATTCATACAAATTTGCAAGCACACTTTATGTTTCATATATGCCTATATGTTAGAATAAGTAAAGTTTAAAGCTCATGCAAACAAAGATATCAATAAGATTATATATTAGTTTATATGCATACAAATATTTAGGATTTATAATGTCGAACATAAATAATATAATATAATATAATATAATATAATATAATATAATATAATATAATATAATATAATATAATATAATATAATATAATATAATATAATATAATATAATAAATTAGTGTTTGTGCAGAAATATTACATGCAGCAAAATATGAGTGATCATGATGTCACTTTGATACAAAAAAAGCAATTTCGCAGTGTTTGAGAATTTGTGTTTGAATGTGTGCGTTTACCAGTGTGAAATGACTTCCTGTCACTCACTGAGATACACTGCGTGCTTCTGTGTTGTTCCTCTGTTTTCTCCTAACACATATGTCAATAAAAAATGCTGTGCGTCCATTTTGGGGACAGCCAGCGAAAACACTAAGTAAATTAGGCCCTTCAAGTGGCATGAATCACCAGTCTAGTCTCAATATCACTGGGGCGGAAGAAAGGGGAGGCTTAATGATCTAAACCATGTGAAGGTCGTCCCTCCTCTGTCACCAGTAACAGTGAAATGTCACTCTAAAATTCCCGCTTCTAACAACATACACATCCTTGGACTTTCCAGGTGTGGTCAAGCCTTTTTATAGTTTTATTTTGAATTATTATTAGTTGGAATGTTGTCCATTTAAAAATATACAAATTATAGCATTTAAAATAAATAAAAAATATATGTAAAAGTTATTATTTATATAGCTTGGAAATCTTAACCTGGAGTTTGGTAAATATTTGTTTAACAGGTTAAACGCTTAAAACGGGACTCAGCAAAAAAACAATTGGAGCTGCTGACATAAAACCTAAATCTCAGGACTGACGTTATGATTCTTGATTACAATCTTCTCCGATTCCACCCTTTGTTGGGCTTTTGGGTGCTTCAAAACCAAGTAAGCTACTTTAGAAAACACCCCTCGCTGGGTCAAGTGAGCACAGACGGTGTTTAATTACAGTGTTATTTTCTAATGCAACTTTTAGTCTTTCAGAGTTTTGCATTCATAAACAAGCAATACTTTTGTGTCAATAAAAACATCTGAGATGTAGCAACCAGGAATGTTTAAAGACTTCTGTAAATCACATTTATACTCATCAGCTGTGTTTTTTACACTGACTCTCTGCTCAACACAAGCTGTCATTGTTGCTGCCCCCTGGAGATAGTGACTATGAAGTACCTAAATTGGTAGTGAAAGATACGCACTCATACTAACGGAAACACAAACATACATTTACAATTGTAATTTTTTCAGACTTTGCCCATTTGAGTTTAGACTTTTCCATAAACAATTATAAACTACCTCAAAGATTTTTTGAAAGGCAGTTGTCTGTCCTGTGCTCACTGTAAAAAAAAAAAGTCGCTGCCTTAAATTTTTTAAGTACAATCAACTTGGATGTTTAAGTCATTTAAACTTAAATTACATTAAATTTACTTAACAATTTGTTGAATCTTGTATAACTTAAAAAAGTTGAAAATTGCTTAACTTATTTTGATGAGTAAAAGCAATGTAAAAACATACTGTCATAACTCATTGATCATATAATATTTTACAGCCGTTTTCTACTGAAAGTAGAAATTTGGACAAGGCCTCGTCCCTTTTTTGAATAACCATTATGCTTTGCTACATTCCAGCTATTTGCATTGCATTGCATCTTCAGATGAATTGCATGAAACTAGAAACATACATTGCACCAGGTTGTGAGTCTGCCTATTTTCTGCAATTAAACATGAAATCTTGACAAAATTTAAGAGATACATACAAATGATGATGTATTACTTTCTCCCTATCTGGTCATCTCTTTCAACTCTCCTATAAGAGGGTCAGAACAGATCTGAGGGCAGCTGAGCTCTGGCTGTCCAGAGACATTTCCTTCACAACAATGTATAAAGAAGTCAAGGTGAAATTCCCAAAGAAGCTGTAACTTTTCAACATGCAGTTGCATAGTCAGATAGATTTACACGCTTCCGTGACTGACTAACAAGGTCAAGAGCAGGAGGCTAATAAAAATGGAAAAAAAGAGAAGAGAGAAACAGAACTCTTCTCTCGCCTCCGAGACATCCACTACAAGCAAATATTAAGCTGAAAATCGTGAGATCAGAAATATAAAGAGTTACAATGACCGACTGTATGCGATCGCATGCAGATTAAATAAAAGTCTTGGTATTCACACAAAGAAAACAGAGTCGGAGAAGAAACAACAAAACACACAGTTGCATGCTTACTCTAAATCCAGCTATTCGTTTCTTTCGGCCCTTCTCTCTTTCTATTTTCTCTCACGCGCTGACCCGCGGCTTCCGATGTCACAGACACATTAAAGGCGAGTTTATTATCAGGCAGGAGAAAGACAACACACTCAGTGCCTGAATTATGACGACAGTTGGAAATCCGTTGTCTCAAGCATGAAGCCAAATGGACTGTATTTCTTCTCTCTGTAAAAACATACATCACTGAGGGCTGAAGGGCAGACTCTCAGGTAAGCGTTCTGTAGTCGTGGCCCTCACTTAACCAGCACTGGGGGCCAGATCACTCTGATAAAGCAACTATTTAACCCCGACTTGAACTCCCACTGAAAATACAACCCTCGTATGGCACTATCTCTGAGGGGTCGAGAATAAAACAGCGACGGGAAAGAAAATATCACGTGCGTCCGATGAGCCAGAGAAAGCAAACATTTGCTCAAATTCATAAGCTTGTTATTTGGGTTTGCCTAAGATCTTATCACCAATCCTGATCCAAAACAGTTACATTTAGTAAATATTGTCTGGGGGACTTAAACATCTCATTCTTGTCACCCAACTTATACAAGTCAACTGTATGATTATTATTATTATTATTTTTTTATTATTATTACTATTATTCTCTAAAAACTAAAAGGATTTTTTTTTTAATCAATTGCACACTTAACATTTCTGATCATCTAAAACCATGGACATAATATTGATGCATTTATGCATGAAACATCCTGTCATTTCCACAACCAACCAAGATACATCTAAAACAAACCTAGACAGCTGTCAATCAGACGTCTGTCACTAGTAACTTTCCCAGGGTTGGGCTGTGTGCTGGCATCCCCACACTGTTTTCAGATAAACAGTTCCTATTACACTGCAAACAGCTCTCCGTGCCCTCCCCTCCTCCTCCGAAAACAGAGTCATAATTCAAAACAAATGATTCCAGGCTTTGATGAGAGCACTTTTATGGGTCACAGAGAGTGAACCTCCCTACCGACATCTGTTTGATTTTATCTACTTGAACTTTATCCTCAGCTGGAGATTTATCGGCCTGCACTGGACCGAGCCTGTTAAAGTCGCTGTAACAGACAGGGTGAGAGAGGGACCGCGGGGTGATCGTGAACGAATGAGCAAGTAAATGAGTGTGGAATAGTGAATGTGTGAATTAATTATTTGCAATGAGCGAACGAGTGATTGATTAGTGTGTGACTGGGGAAAAAATAAATGCCCAATATAGGAATAGTAATATGTGAGAGTGGACCAGAGGGTGAGAATTAGGTTAGTTAGAGTTAGCTGACATGTGCAATGTTACTTATAGTCAACCATGTCTTAAGGGGGTCATCAAAAAAAAAAAAGTGTTACTGAGAATTATTACAAAATATGGTCTTCACAAGAATCAAGGTTTTTAGAAGTGCTCACCAAGGCTGCATTTATTGCATAAAAAATATATAGTAAAAACAGCAACAACGTGAAATATTATTACAATTTAAAATAATGATATTCTATTTTAATATATTTTCAAATGTCATTTATTCCTGTGATGACAAAGCTGAATTTTCAGCATCATTACTCCAGTCTTCAGTGTCCCATGATCCTTCAGAAACCATCATTTTTATTATTATCAATGTTGAAAAGAGTTGTGCTGCTTAAAATTTTTGTGGAAACCGTGATACATCTTTTTCAGTATTCTTTGATGAATAGAAAGCTGAAAAGGAATCTTTTCTATAACATTATAAATGTCTTTACTATCACTTTTTATATTTAATGCATCCTTCTTGAATAAAAGTATTAATATGTGTAAAAAAAGAAAAATCTTACTGACCCAAAACTTTTGATGGTTGTATATATATATAAATTAACACTTATAGTTTAACTAGAGTGGTACATCCATAAATTCTCCCCAAAAAGTGTGGCCAAAATAAAGTGTCTGTAAATTCTCTCTTTTGTTCCTCGTGCTATTAGCGTGTAGGTCATGTACTAGTTGTTCAGTTGCTGTACGTGTGGTTCAGGCAGCAGGTCAAAGCCCTGGTCAGAACGCTGAGATTCCCAGACTCTAAAGGGCCTATAACTCATTCCCAAGCCTGCCTTAGACCCAGTCTCCTCCTGGCTCTTTCCAGCTCTGAAATATCCTTTCAAAGGCCTGGCGCTGGAGACAGATACTGAGGTGTTTGAGATAAGGTTGGAGATGCATTAAGGGATTTTCCCTTTTAAAGTTGTCAAAGATTTTTTTTCTCTCTTTGCAGCCCCTTTTCAGTCATACATTTTTCCCAGAGGCTTGTGAAAGGAAACTAAAAAAATAGGTGAGCCAAAAAAGAGAGAGAAGCAGCATATTAAGCACGGGGGCTTAGGCTTGTGGTCACTTCACAGCTCATAAAGGATATGGAGGGAGACTGTGAAGAGGGCCCAAATGCTGAGACTTAAGGGACAGGCAGAAGAAAAACTCAGCTACATTTAAAAGCACAGAACGTCAGTAGGAGCCAGGTCAGAGAAAACCTCTCCTCAGGTAGATCGCTGAGACTCCAGAAAACAAGTAATACAATCCGCAACAAAGCACACTTTTGTACAGTTAAAGACTGGGGGAGAAAGTCAGACTGAAATTCGACTTTGTTGACATTGCAGAGAGCTTAGTACTTACAAATAAACAGAAATTGCAGAAGGCCTTTATGTAGGAGCTGGATCTGCAGTTATCTTGATTTTACTTGTCTTTTGAAACTTGTATAACTAACCAAACTTTTCAACACAGTCTGTTCTTAAAGGGATAATTCACCCCAAAAAATGATTTACTCACCATCATGTCATTCAAAACTTGTATGACTGACTTTCTTCTGTTAAACACAAAGGAAGATATATTGGACAATTGTATCAGTGTTTGTTTGTTTTGGGTATTTTTTATCAGTGTTGATTGGCCCCTGATATTCTTCAAAATATAATCTTTTGTGTTCTGGAAAAAAATGGCACGAAGGTTCTAATCAAATAACTGCTCTAATTTTACAAAAACACTTTTAATGTGACCTTATAATGTGATATATATGTGATATATATATGTTTGAGCTGTTTTAAAATATGTCAGTGCCATTGTTTTGTCTCATGATGCACACCAGTAATGTTTTTTTTTTGTTTTTTTCTAAGGCACGTTTATAAAAGCTACTTACTGTAGATGAGCTAATTAAACTAAGGCCTAATCCTGGCTTAATCTAAGCCCTGTCTGTGAAACCAGACCTGAAGTGAATCTACTTCCATACCTATACTTCAAAAAGCCACAGATTTCAACAATACCTTCTATTAATGTTTTTACAAAACTAAAGGAGGCCTGGCATAAGTTTGGTGGAGATGGAGGTGGACTGACAATCTGTTAATGCTAAGAAGCTATGGAAAGTAATCAGAATCACACTGAATTAGCATTAAAAACAGCTATGAATTTGCTCCAGGTTTAGCCGTTTACTATCACTCTCAGAAAAAAAAGGTACAAAAGCTCACTGTAAAAAAATTGCTGTAGTTATGCAGCTGTTTGCCAGTAACTTACTGTAGATTTAAATTGATGTTATTTACTGGCAACAGTTTGTTCAAAGTTAAATGAACATTAAACATTAACAAGTCTTTGTCTTTACAGAATAAAACTATAAAATAACAACCTAATGCAAAGCATTCTGGGAACCAGAAATCTTCATCAACCTTTTTCAGTTTTTTTCCTTCAGATTTTGGTTCCCAGAATGCTTTGCATGAGGCTGTTATTTTAGTTTTATTCTGTAAAGATAAAGACTTGTTAATGTTTAATGTTCATTTAACTTTGAACAAACTGTTGCCAGTAAATAACATCAATTTAAATCTACAGTAAGTTACTGGCAAGCAGCTGCCAGTAATACTGTAATTTCTACAGATTTTTTTTACAGTGAGCTGTCACTGTGGCAGTACCTTTTCAAAAGCCTTTTGTACCTAAAGAGTGCATATTAGTCCCTCAAAGGTACATATTGGTACCAAAAGGTACATATTGGTACCAAAAGTGTACATATTAGTACCTAAATGGTACATATTAGAACCCTTTTGAAGGGTACTGTCCCAGCAACAGCTTTTGTACCTTTTTTTCTTATAGTGAGAAGAGATTCAGGATTTGAGTTCAGTGTGATGTTACAGTTAGCATCTTTAGATCTATCAAAAAACAGTGAAAATACATCTTACTCCACATAAACAGCCTCCCCGTTTTTCCTTTGTCTTCTTCACTCTCTCTCTGGAGTGGTTTAGGGGTGGTTGGAGGGGGTTTTGTCCAGCTTGAGCAGAGATTAAAGTTAGACTGTGATTGGGAGCGTAAAGTTGACTCTGAGCATTAAGTGGGATTAAAGTTGGGCTGGCTGTGGCAGGACCTGAACACATTCACTGTTATGCACTGTTGCAGACCCCCTATTCATCTAAAGGTTTTGAAAGCACGAAAGAGAAAGAGAGAGAGAAAAGTGTGTGTTGGAGGGGTTCTGCAGGCCCATTTGTTATTTTAAATGTGGCTGTGGGTGTCTGCATTGAGGGACGAATTAATCCATTAATCCAAAATTAGTATAAAAGATCAGTTCTTGCCACTGGAGCAGAGCAGAGCCGATCATGGGGCAAAGAACAGCATACACTGGGTGACTGAGCATTTGAGTTTCGAGTGCACAGGAATATCATTATATGTGCGGAAGTGTGAATCCAAGTCACGTGTGACAATGCAAAATTAAACAAGGAGTCATTTTAAACTCCGCTTAAACGCAAATGTGATATTGAAAACTTGTATCTTGTCAGTTCACCATTTTCACAATTTTTTTTTTGCGTTTTGGTTTAGCAAATTGGTTTACTTATATTTAGCTTGAAAGACATGAGTTTCAGGGCAAACAATGGATTGCAATGTCATGAATAGCTGTAATCAACTGTGACTAAATGTTCGGAAGTTTTTTAAACCATCTTAAAGAAATAATTAACCTGTCAACATTGACTCATACTTGTGTTGTTCAAAACATATGATTTTATTTCTTCTGTGCAACACTGTAATCCCTAACGCTCAAAATAATTTATTGTTTGAGAAGGGCAAACTCAAATTAAACAAGTTAATTAAATCAAATTAACTTTTATTTAGAACTTTCTTTGGTTCCACTTTATTTCGATAGTCCACTTTAGACATTCTACTAACTATAAGTAACTTTGCAACTACATGTCAACTAACTCTCATTAGAGTATTAGTAGACTGTAGTAGACTGTCAGTATACTCTTAGGTTATGGTTAGGTGTTAAGGTTCGGGTTAAGTTGACTTGTAGTTGCCAAGTTACTTATAGTCAGTAGAATACTGTCAAAATACCATCAAAATAAAGTGTTGGCAGATATTAAACAGACAGTCTACTAATACTCCAATGACAGTTAGTTGACATGTAGTTACTTATACTTATAGTTAGAAGAATGTCTAAAGTGGACTATCAAAATAAAGTGTTACCCTTTCTTTTTCTTTTGAGTTCACGGAACTGACAAATTTTAAGTAATCTCAATTGTTTCGTTGTTTGTTTAAGACAAACTTAAATTTACCTGAAACAGGGCTGGGAGCATGCAATGCCATGGCACTCAAATGGGAGAGTAAATGCTAAAATTAAGTGTTATATAATATAGAATTTGTTTTTGTGCAAGATTAGGAGATTTAGTAGTGTTTAATGCTTTTCTATATGCTAATTTAGAAGAGTCTCTGTTATGTGGGGTTTTTGGGGGGTTACCATCAGGTGACAAGTGGAGCATGAGCTTGTTTTTAAGAACAGCCTGACATATGTTAAATGTTCTATATTGCCGTACTGATTCAGCAATTGCTGTGATATGCTAATGTTATCAAAGCATTTTGCCAAATAGCTATAGCTAGCTCAATTTCCAGTACTAAAAGTATTTAAACTGAGATTACATGATAATTTTAAGTTAAATATGTAAATGAACTTACTTGAAATTTTCAAGATAAGGGTTTTCAGAACTTAAAAAAATAAATGATTTAACTGACAAAACTCAACAAATTTGAGGTAATCAATTTATTCAGGTTTACAATGCAAATGCTGAGCACTATACTTGTCACTCTTTATGCAATAACAGTAAACAGGGACTGAAGCATTCAGGCTTAAAAAATATCATATTCATATTTCAAGCCTTCTAAAGTCATACCGTTTGTGTAAAGAAAAAAAACTTAAGTCAGTGAGTTGAACTGAAGAACAAATGATTCAACCGAACGATTCATTTAGACCAGTTTTTTTAACATGATCAACAGATTCAATGAATATATCAGACTTAAAAACAAAATTCCATTTCTCACTCAGACCAATCACATGGCTTCAGAAGACTTAATATGGCTCACAAGTCATATGGACCACTTTTTTGTGTTTATTTTGAAAATTCAGTCCCCCATTCGTTGTTATTGTATAAACAAAAGTCTTTAAAATATATAAGTCTTTTGTGTTAGACTAAAGAGAGTCACAGGAAGGGTGATTAAATAGAGAAACGAAATAATTTTCCCCCTGAAATATTTCTTTACTACACCTGCTAAACTTTCACACAAATTAATGTTTGTTCACTAGTAATAATTTGTTACAAACAGACAGAGGACTCATTTTAGTTGTTTATCTTTCTCGCACACCTGTTGGTGTGTATATAGTTCAATCGTCACTGGCCTGCCGCTCTGACAACAGCTATTTCTTCTCTTTCCTCTAACATTTTCAAACAGTCTCCTCAAGCAATTAACAGAGTGAATGTGAGTTCATTCTGCAGGCATAAACGCCCAGCATGTCTACATGGGACATTTCCTGTGCTAATGAAATCCAGAGCAGAGCAGTCAAAACTTCACTGACCTCTCAGCATGAGGAATCATCTCCAAAAACACCCTAAACATTCCCTCTTTCCAGTGAGCATCTAAAAACACCCCCCCATTTCATTTTATGATTTTCAGTTTGTTGGTAAGCAATATAAAATGTGCAGTAAACGTAGTGCTGCCAAACTGGCTGTGGCCAGTGAAACTGAAAGGGGGTGAAAGAAAAAGAAAAAAAAGATTGGACAGACCTCCACAATTTGTAAAAGAAGGAAAGAAAAAACCTATAAAAATGTTGTACATGCATGAGAAATGCATCAAAAAAACAGCAGCCAAATAAAAAGAAAGAAAAAAAATACATGGACTAAGCAAATGAAAAGCAGAGAAAAAAACATGCGTCACTCATTTACCCAAACATGTCATTGCTGCAAAACCAGTTAAAGGCTGTGTTAATGTTCTAAAAGCATTAGTAATGAAACCTTCAAAGTGTCTATCAATGCAGCGTGTATAAAGAAACCGAATTTTATAGTCTCTGGCATTGGCAAATAGTTTCCGAAATACATATATGTAAGCATTTCTCTCTTTTACTATTCAAAGAGATTTATAGAGCTGGAGTAAATTACAGTGGCCTTGAAAAAGAAACCAAAAATCATCTCCTCCATCAGTTTGACTCTGCGTGTGCCAAAACTTGGCCTTTTAACTCCACAAGCCTCTCTCTTTCTTGATCCCCCTCCTCTACCGTCAGCGTACACAGCATGTGAACAACTGATCTGACATAAATGAAAGAGCAGAGAGGCATAAAACACGGCTCTTTGTGATTCCAGATACATAATACCGCACCGTGCCACAAAATCTGATCGCACACACATATACATTCAAACACACACAAACAAACTTTTGATAAGCATTCAATTTAATACATGTATATTATCGGTTTAAGAGGGATGTGCTATTTTGTTGCAGATGTGACTACAACACAATTTTGGCTACAAAACGCAAATGCCGAACAGATGAATGAAAGACAGGGTAACAAACACACACACACACTCACACAAACACATGCACCCCCTTGCAACCACCCGACATTTGGGCTAAGATTAGACAAATTAAATAGCATTATTCACGTCAGTGGTGCAGCTGTGCTTTAAAGTGGCTTCGTGTTAACTATCAAAATGGTTTGCTTTGAAAGCCACAGTCTTCCCCTCCATTGGCTAAATGAAAAAGCCCTCCTGCTCCCGTTGGGTGGGAAGTTTTTTTTTTTTTTTTTTTTTTTTTTTTGCTCATGCAATGGAAAAATCATGGCTGCCTTCGACTGCACCAATGGCTTTGGAATGAATCAAACATCTCCAGATCAGATGTTTTACTCCTATGGATGAGGTTTACAGGGTGGTATTGATTTTTCATCACAATTGACAAGTTTTTTTTTGGTGCATGTAAGCAATTATGAACATGTATGGTGTTTGGGAGTTTATTCTGTAAATGTGTGCACACTGTCTAAATCTCCCTGCTGTGGGGACAGATGATCATGTCAGTCTCCATGTGCTCTCCCTCTGAGCTGAGAATGGATGTTCGGCTAGACACGAGCCAGAGGGGTGCGCATGGTGTGTATGAGCAGTAGAACACCAGCCAGGGACAATGATGGATCTTCTACTTTCAGGCATATCATCACCTGCATGCATCTGTAACACACTGTGTCAATGTGTGTGAATATTAGAAACAGTGAGAGAAAAAAGAAAGAAATGGAGGGAAACCGAGGAGAACGTGGATATAAAAAGTTCCGGAAGACAATATTTCATTAAAGTCAACATGAAATCGAAATTGAGCCTATCTATTTTCTTAATGCATGTTCCTGGTCTTATTTTGAACGATTTATCAGTGCATGTTCTTCCAAAGAAAAACAAAAATGTCTGTCTTTATAATATTTCATTGAAATATAACATGCTCTCCCTCTGAAACAACTTTTATTTTCTGCTGACATCACTTTGGCTGTATAGGAGGATATTGGACAATGTTAGCCAATAGTCCAATAGCTATTTAGTCATTGTTTTAGCAAACTCACATTCAGTCTGGCTCCTTTCTGGCATATGTAACGCCCACTCAGTTTTTTTAGTTTTTTTATCTTGTTTAACTTAAAATAAATAAATACTATTTACAAATTCAAAAAGTAAATAAATAAAATACATTTACAAAATAAATAAAATAAAAATATAAAATTAAAAATACATTTGCAAGTACATAAAATACATAAAAGCAAATACATTTACAAATAAAAGAAAAAATATTTTTTACAATACATGAAATAAATAAAATTTACAAATGCATAAAATAATGCTAAATAGTACTATCAAAACAATGAGTAATCTATGTTGAGAGAGCGATCACTCAATGACAGACAGACAGACAGACAGACAGATAGTACCATGGATTGTGAATGTCAGTTCCTGTTAACTGGAACAAACAAGCTAACAAACATTTTGCTACTGAAATTAATTGACAAAGTTTTGAGGTAAATGAAATGGATTGATTTTTCACTCTCTGAACGATGTGGAAACACAAATCACAGGGCACTCGTTGCTGACAGAGGATATAGTTTTGCAGACCAGTGATTTGTAGTTTTGCAGACCAGTGATTTGGACTGGACAATCCTGTGGGCAGTCAGATTAATATGTGGCTCAGGCTCTACCCTCACGCTCTTGGCAGCCTCAACGAGAATCCTTGTTTTGAACGAGGATGTGCTTATGTTTTGAAGCTAAAGTTTATGCAAACATCCCGTTTAGCTGACCGACATGATCAAATGAAAGTAATAAGCATAAAATAATGTGTTGTGTGTTATAGATTGTGGTCTGGGCAGAGCGTTTCCAGCATTTAATTGAATCCGGCCTTCCTCACGCCTCAGAGAAACTTGAGCTGGCTCCCCTTCTGCCCAGCACCCCGCCCAAAGCATAACAAAGATTTGAGATGCAGTTTCACATTTACTGAGGGATTATTCACCCTGTCTGTGTGCTTGGATCCCAGAGCTAATAATTTTTACTTTTACTGCCTCCATTAGAGAGAGAGGGTGATAGCAGTTAGGCTTGTATTTATTTCGCAGAGAAAGCCTATGTGATGATGTGTTGTTCGAGGCCCATGGTAACGTGACAATTCAAAGTGAGTCAGAAGGAAGAGTTACGTAAAACAAGGTACCAAGAAAAACAAGTTGAGCAATGAAGTTCCTGAATCAGTTTACTAGGATATGATGTGGCAAAAAAAATTCAATTCAATTCCAATGTTGATTTTTTATAGCGTTGTCTCTTGAGGCATTGTAACTGAAGGATATTATTAATAACCCTATAGGCCTACATGTGCAGTGGCGAGAATGATGACAATGCAAATCACAATTCCAGAGGAGAAAAACACCCACGACGTTAAACGAATGGGACTATTGCCAAAGACAAGACTTGTGGCGCTCGGCTTCCTGCAACACAAGGAATCATTCTTCAGTTAGTGGTTGTTTGAAAAGCTGATAGTCCCTCCCAAATGAGCCATTAATGATTGATGACTTTTTTTGTCACCATAGCACATACACAGTGTTCATTCAGCGGTTTAATGTACGTATTAAGAGCACGGCAATGAGCGAGGGTGTGTGAGTGTGAATACATGTGTGCAGGGATGTTATTGAATGCATTTTTATACTGCCGAGTGTATGGGTGGGGCCCAACCGTTCCCCACTAACAATTCAGTATGCATGCCTAATAATGACTCAGACTATAAATATTAAATGTGTATGAATTGCGAAGGTTCGATTAGCAAGAGTAATTATGGTAATTTTCTGCATCACTGAATCACGTATAGACAAGAGTCAAAAAAGAAACTGGAACCAGAGTGATGAATACAATGAATAAAAGTATTCATTTCTTCTTCTAAAAAAAACCAAAAACATACTGACCCCAAACTTTTGAACGGTAGTTTCAGCAAACACTGACATTTCACAAAATGTAAATTGTTGTCTGTAATTTCAGTGTGGTGCATTTTACTGAAGCATATGGCTTCATGCTTGTAAAAGTGTGCTAAAAGGGGCTATTTGTAAAATGATATCAGCAATTGTTTTTGTATCCTCTGGATCACAGTGTAAAAAATGCTTGATATCAGTATCTGCTTTAAATTGCATAAATCGGTGCACCCCTAATAGCGACATACCAACTGCAATTGTGACCACAGAACAGTGATACACAGAGAACTGAGAAATATAAACCGTTACACATCCCCAGTGTGTTCATATGTGGAAGCGCAATCATTTGAGAAAAAGATTCAAAATCTGTGTGTGTGTGTGTGTGTGTGTGTGTGTGTGTGTGTGTGTGTGTGTGTGTGTGTGTGTGTGTGTGTGTGTGTGTGTGTGTGTGTGTGTGGAATCATCTCCCTCCGCAGGCTGAGATTTATGCAAGGCACACTTGAACGTGTGAGTGGAGTCAGCGTTTTGAAGATGGTAAAAAAGAAGGGGGAAAAAAGAGGGGTGACGCTAGAACCGCACTGTTTAACATTCACATGTTTTACATTTCCAGCCTCTGCGAGGATGACATTTCATTTCTTACTACAAGTCATCTCGCCCTGACTAATTCAATTTACTCCACAGCCTGTCCTCCATTACCATCCTCCTTCTGAGAAGCCTTTTCAATCTCCAGAAAAAAAGAAGTAACACATTATTTTGTTTTCATCGGCCTGAGTGGAGAGCTTTGATGCCGTGGGTTGCAAATGAGCGTGTAAATAAAAATCGACGTTGTCAAATTTGCCTCCCATTTGCTTCTAATTTCATCTTGTAGTTTGATTGTCCAGGCCAAAGGCCCAAACAAAGCAAGCTCAAAGCTAACACTAGCAGGTTAAGGGCCACACATCTTTCTCTAGTTAGGTGGAGTGGATTGCTGAACAGGGTGGGTGATTAATAGAGGTTTGGGGGGGGATTCTTCTCTGGGGTGCATTCACTCACAAACAGCCACACACACCCTGTTGTTCATTTGTCTGTCTCTTGATGTTACTTTGTCTTGCATGGTGTCTGTACGGACAATCCAAACAACTTATATGCAACAACCTTTCTTTGAGCTTCCAAACTGTCTTATAAACTTGTCCAGTAATGTTTTTACAAAGCCATCTTTCCAGTGGTAGTCCATGTCAAGCTGTCTTTGTAAAACCATCCTACCAATACCATTTAATTCGTTCCATCCCACGCACAGATTCACTTCTGAAGGTTATAGCTAATCTAAAACATAGTACAACCATTACCCATACATTCAGTGGAAACATCAGAGTTGGCTAGACAGATAAGTTTCACATGCTCAACATTGACAATAAATAGTGTGGTCGCCGCATTATGTTGAAGTGATATTCTGGTGAACAATTTCTGCAAGTTGTACAGAATTAATGTTCTTTTATGAACATTTAAGAATGTTTTTTCTTATAAAAAATTATTAATATGAATATATATTAATATATTATATATTAATATAATATTAATTTGACTTACTTTGCAAGTCACTTTGGAAAAATCAATAAATCAATATATATCTAATATCATCAATACATACATAATCATCTGATAAATCAATAAATCAATACATTTAAATGCATACAAAATGTGGGGGTCTGTAAGATTGTTTTAATGTTTTTTTATTGAATTTTTTTGGGGGGACGGACTGCTCTCCAAGGCTGCATTTGATTAAAAATGGAGTAAAAATAGTCATATTTTCAAATATTATTACAATTTAGAATAACCATTTTCTATTTTACAATATTTTAAAATGTAATTAATTGATGGCAAAGCTGAAATTTCAGCATCGTTATTCCAGTCTTCGGTGCCACGTGATCGTTCAGAAATCATGATGCTCAATAAACATTTCTTATTATTATCAATGTTGAAAATGAAAATAGTTGTGAAGTTTAATATTTTTGTGGAAACCATGATATATAGAATCTTTGATGAATAGAAATATCAAAAGAACTGCATTTACTTAAAATAGAAATCTTTTATAATGTCTACTGTCACTTTTGATCAATTCAATGCATCCTTGCTGAATACAAGTATTATTGCTTTGGGAAAAAAAAATCTTACTGACCCAAACGTTTTGAATATATACACAAACGTGTATAAAAATGTTAGGCCTATACCATGAATCTTGAAAATTTAAATATAAAAATAGTGGCAAATCGTTACAAAATAGAACAAAGCATCATTCATTTTGACACAGTATTTACAATATTATGACAAAATAAAAAGGACAGTAATAATTTGTAGAAGAAAAACAAAACAAACAAAATCGCTAATCTGTTCATTAATTATTTCAGTTATTTAATTATTACAATCAAACTTGTAGAAGACATGTCTCTCTTTTTAAAAGGTTTATTCTTTTAGCATAATATGCTTTATAAACTTGTATAAACTCAAATCCCATTGTTTAACATTACATGGGCATTAGCATTGACCTTTCTGCTGACCATATCCATCTTATCAAATTGCAAGTTGGGAATCTTTGCATGGAACAAGTGGTATAGTATTCATAACCTCCGTTTAGGCTATAGAGCTGACAAAATGTTAACTTAATCTGACATGACACAAGCGCTTTGGGTCTACGGCCTAGGGGGTCGTGAAAAAGTGTTAGTGGGGTTAAGTGTGCAGGTTAGCAGTAGGCTATATAATAGGCAGGAAAAGGGTGCAACAAAGCAGTCAATGCAGACTCAGTTGTCTATCAACTTTCCTCATCTACTGCTAGCATTCTCTGCTTGAATTAAGTCTGTGACAAATTAGCATGTTGTGCTACCATCAGATGCGGCTTAAAATAATCATGATTTCTCCCAGGAAAGCAACAGGATTACACTCTCATCCCCTTGACTCCTTAAAAAAAACGGTAACACTTTACAATAAGGTTCCTTTATTAAACATTAGTAAATGTATTAACTAACATGAACTAACAATGAGCAATACATTTACTACTGTTTTTGTTAATCTTTGTTAATGTTAAGAAAATAAAGCTGTTCATTGTTTGTTCATGTTAGTTCACAGTGCATTACCTAATGTTAACAAGATTTTAATAAAGTATTAGTAAATGTTGAAATTAACATTAACAAAGATGAACAAATGCTGTATAAGTGCAGTTCATTATTAGTTAATGTTAACTAATGTAGTTAACTAATGAACCTTATTGTAAAGTGTTACCAAAAAAACTACTAATGTATACTATATGACTACTTATGTTTTGTTTTTAATACTTTGATTCTGGACTCTGGAAATTACCATGAATATCAGATTCAAAGTGTGTGGTGATCTCTAATGTGTGTTTGTGAAAGGGATTAGCAACATTGCTTCACAACTACAGCAACAACTGCTCTAAATCTGCGCACTCTTTGAATAGCCTACAAGAGGTACTAATGAAACATTTTACATAGCAGAGGGAAACAGAGAGCTAGTAAAACCAAGAGAGAAAAAAGTTTTAAAGGCCTCAAGAAGGAAAGCTGAGAAACCAAACCCTATCATATGCTTTTCCAAAAACTGGTTAGAGAGCCTGTTAGCTTTTCCTAGGTTGTAACTTTTTTATGCTACTGCCATGTGTTCTTCCGAAAGCAACATTTTACTGCTAACACATTTCTGAGCTGCCTCACACAAAACAGTGCACTAAATGTCACTTCTCAGAGGCTAATGCTGAAAAAAGATCCATGTTTATGAGTAAATCTTTTCTGAAATGCATTCTAATATTTTAATTCCAAAAACATGTCGCTCGCGAGCTATTTATTCACGTCATGTGCATCGGCGGTTTGTCGGTAACAACTTGAACGTGCTTGGTGGCAAACATTTGTTTGTGTTTTTTTGCGCAGACGTGCTCCCAATTTCAAAGGGAAGCATGCGTGAAACACTGTGTGGCTCAGAGTCCCGCTCCAATGAGAAACACATTTAAGCATTCAGCGCTGAAATGTCAAACCGAGCGCTGTGCCAGCACAATAAGGAGAATGAGAGAATAGATTAGTGTTTGAACCCTGCCTGTTGTCAAATGATGGAAAATAAATCACAAGGCTTTAATCATTGAGATTGTACATCTCAAATCTTCTACATCCCAAAGTGGGATGCACATGAATGATGCTCAGAGGGAAATTTGCATGCATACACACAAACTTTGTAAGAGAAATATGCGCAAGCACATGAGCGAGTTTTCACATGATCAATAAGAAGAATTAGAAACAAAAACTAGAACTATTTTGGTTTCAAGACTTATTTAACCATGTTTAATGACCTCCTAGTTTGATTATTTTTGCTGCAAGGCCGTTTAGTTTAAACACACCTCCGCTTTCAACACACCTCAGAGACTAATTACTTGAGAGATGACAAGCAGTGTCATTGGCAAGACCACCAGGACTCTACTTTCATTTTGAGTGTTAGTATGAACAAGCATGCAAGGACATTCTCCAAACTTAAATTCAATTCTGAAATATTAAGAACAAGGTGTGAAACTTCTCACCAAGTTGTTTAACACTGATAAATAATTTTCTTTTTTAACAATGGAGGCACTTCAGCGTAGAGGGTTTTAAAATTAAATTAGGATCCTCTTGAAGTCACATTTACCACGGCTGACATTTAACAGCATCCTGTGACCTGATGGTTGACAAGCTTTTCATTAAGGACTGCTGTGCTCTGCTCTTGCATATTAAAGACATCTTATTTCCATTAGAGAACGAAAGAGTAACTCGTTGAATTTCACTGGATTTCTCACTACTTAAAGAAGCTAAAACGCATCCAGAATTTCTAGTAAATATTCATGAGTGCTCCCCTAAACAGAATATAATAATAAAACAGATTAAAAAAATGTAAACATTATTTACATATAAAATGTAAGCAAATAAAGGCAAATAACTGTACATATAATATAACACACGTTCACAGACATCCACAGTAGAGAAGCACTGGAAAATAAGGCTTCCGTCTTATTGAACACACATCCCCTTCCTAAAAAGTCTGCCTGCCTTAATTTCACTCAAGGGGAGATCTGGGAGAAGATCAATGACACTAAACCCAGGACTTACCCTCCACACACACACACACACACAGTCTGCGAATGAAATGCAGAGTCCCGAGCGAAAACATGCTTCCCCACACACAAACAAACGTTGGCATGTGTACACGCGGTGTGCTATTTAAATCATCCGAGTCCCGTACAGTGTTACACTGGGACAGTGATGGTGATAGGCAGAGTCTGTTGATCTACCCAAGAGGAAATGTCAAATGATTGACACACCAGCCCACCTATTACCCATCACAACAGGGTCTCCGCAGATTCAGCCGCCCCCGTCGATCACTACCAGGCGGTTTTATGAAAAGAAAAGAAACAAAAAAGGAAAGGGGGAGGAGGAAAAGTTCTGAAACTAAACCCAAGGCCCACCTGTCCGTGGGCTGAGGGGGGTTGGACAGAGCTGAAATAAAGTCCTTATGAGAGCACTGTGATCATAACCTTCGCAATCCACAACCCTTACAGCTGTCTCTCACTGGCCCCGAGACCCCGACTTCACACACACCCGCGCTCCCTCGCATGTGGACATAAACGCTCGCAGACAAACAACCACAAACCACTACGCACACTCAGATATATATATACGCATATATATATGCCTACACATCCTTAGGTGAATAAATACTAACACGTACTTATCCAAGTATTCAAATTTACAGCTGAGATATGATGGAAATTAATAGGCCAGTGAGGAGGAGAAAAGGTCTTTTATTTTTAGGCACCAGAACAAGACTGTAACAAGCACTATGCTCTTTAGTTTCCCCACTGCACACACTTACACACTACCTTAAAATAGCTAAAGCACATCCACTTATCCTGTGAAGGGGATTTGAACCCCTAAATAAATAGGAGGGATGTTTACTCATCCGTATCTCACCCTCCGCTCTCTCCGACAGGGGGAAAACAGGCGCTAAGCTCCAATCAGGCTCAAAAAGGCTGAGAGTCTGTGAGCCAAGGCTCTGAATAGCAGAGAGGGTAAAATGTGCCTCCTGAGAACGAGCCCTGCTTCGGTCTAATTAAAAGTTGGCCTTCAAGCAGAAAAAATGATTAGCACTTTTTGTGTGATAATGTAATTGGCAAAAGTGGATGCGAAGCGATGCACCTCTAACATTTTGTGTGTCAGTCAAAGTGAAGGGAAATTTTAACTATGTGGAAACTTTTTGAAATGTTATGAAGGGATGGATTGACTTTCACTGCGAAAGACAGATGTCCTGCTCGTCACCGATGACAGAATGTGCTTCGATGGGAGTTGATACTGATATGAATTATCTTACATTGTAATTCAGTCATTTGAGAGCATTTGTGGAAACTGATACAGTTGGGTCCAAAGGACTGTGACCATTAATGTTTTAATTTTGCTAGGTTTGTATTAACTTATTTAATATTAAATGTTATCTATAATTTACATGCAATTCAGTACCTGTCAAAAATTTGGAAACTTTAAAAAGAAAATATGTTTTTGAAAGAAGTCTCACCGAGGCTGCATTTATTTGATCAAAAAGTAAAAATGGTAATATTGTCAAATATTATTACAAATTAAAATAATTTCCTGATTTGGTGCTCAGGTAACATTTCTTATTATTATCAATGTTTAAAACAAATTATATAAAATACAAATTATGAGTGAAAAGTTCCGGATCTGGAAATAGAAATCTTTTTTATCCTACAAAAGTCCGATTTTCATTGTAGTCCAAGATATTTTGACTCCCCTGTTGTTTATTTTACAAACATTCATTTTACATTTACTTTGGCTGTAAGCATTCTTTAAAAATGTAAGCATAGGCTTTAGGTAACTGTAAGACTATAGTTCATCAAAATGCCTGTTTATTTTTTCTTTTCCATGTTGTGTTTTTTCCACACATCAGTTTTTTTTTCTTTTTTTTTTTTCAGTTTTTATGTATAATCGCTGCTAGCATGAGACATCTTCAGGTCGGGTTATTTTTTGCCATCTTCCCGAGTGGAAATTCTCTGGGGCAGGGTTTGATTTTCCGTCCAGTTTGGAGGGGATTACCTGAGCTTTGGAAGCTCACTCAGCCGTTGCCCACCTTCCATGGGCTGACTGTGCTGAGACGTCTTGTGGCCGGGGCGTAAAGTATCCGTCATTTAGCAGCTAAACGTCCCCTCACTTTCCACAGCACCTCCTCTAACTTTCTCTCTTCTTGGCCCCTGCTTCTCATCTGACATCCAACGTGTTAATAAGGGAGATTTCAGAATAATTCAAGCCAGTTGTTGGCTTCCATAATGGCCATTACATTGCTTTCTGCTGCCTGATGAAACTGTTCATTACTGTGAAAAAGTAAAAGGATGCTTCACATTCCACACAAAATGCTGGCAAACATCTGACAGAGCTGTATCTCTGCACTGGTGACTTTATTATTTTTCGCCATGAAATGGATGGCGGAGATGTGGAGGCTGTCTGCCTTTTTTCTCTCTCGCTGTAATAACTCATCTCTGTCTTTGCAGTCCAGCGCTGTCTCACAGAGGCAGCTCGAAGCTCCAAAACAGACCTAAAAAATATGGCTTATGTAGTAAAGTTTAGGCCTAGCTTTAGAGTAGATTGCATCTGAGAACTGATCGTATAGTATGTTTAGACGGGATGGAATGAATGAGCCATGACTTTCAAGTTACAAATTTAACAATAAAACCTTTGAAAATCCTGAAATTTGCCTGTTAATAATTTTGACAGAGTTCTGAATCAGCCCACATCCACGTTTCCTGAACATGTCATGGAATCTCAGGAAACAAAGTTACGTAATTCTATACTGAGCACATCAAACACTTCATTTAAATTGGGGCAGAGGCTATTTGTAGTGAAGATAATATTTCATCACTCCGTGGTAAAAAAAAACTAAATAGACCCAAAAGCCAACGGTATGCGGGTGCCTCTTGCCTCACTCACTCGACCTCTATTTATTGCTAGTGCAAAGGGCACGTTTGACGTCTCGTGTTGCCTCCCAGACAGAGAGTAGAGACCTCATAAAAAAGAAAAGAGAGCCCGTCTCACCCACCTGTTGTTGCTGAGGCGGGATGCCATAGTATGGCTGTGGCGTGGGGTCTTTAAAACCCACCTGCAACAGAGACGCTATGGAAACTTCATCTGCCACATCTTGCCCAGGCCCAAAACACGAGGATGAGTGGAACTCCCCTCATAAAGGGTCAAGCTTCCTGCTTTGATGTCCACTTATTTACAGAGTCAAGTGCTCATATCAAGCTTCATTAAGCACAAAAACAAGTCCACAACAAAGGCTCTATGAAAATGTGTTATATTTGTGTACAACTGTTCATAGTTATCAGCAATTGTTTCAATTGCAAATTGTTCTTTTGGTAATACCATGAGATTAAATTGATCTATCTAGCAAACTGATAGCTTACATACAATACTTTGCAGCAGTACTTTATAATTACAGTGTTTAGACTGGAAATTGACTAAGGAAAGTCTGCAGTCTAATATACTGTATATTATATACATGCATACAGTTCATCTACATACAATACATACATACAGACAAACACTTGTATATCCCTACCTACCCATCTATGCACACACACTAACAAATCTTGAAGTATTATAAAGCACATTAATATTCTGCTCACTCGTCCCATCTTTGACATTGATTCGTTTTTATGGGACACTGTGACACTGACACCCTAAACTGGTCGTCGGCAGACCCCTGTAGTGACTCGAGGTGAGTCATCCCTGTATCACTGGTGGATGGAGGGAATGGGAACACATGACAGACGAGCTTGGACCGCACTGTACTCCCTGTATGTTTGGTGATGTGACTGTCCGCTGCTGAAACAATGGCAGGATTAAAACGGAGGACTATTAAAAGACCAAAGCCGTGCAATGTAGGGGTTGACTCAATCACACTGGAATGACCATGATCTCCACCATCTGCCAAGAATGCCTCTAGGGCTCCCCTTCACTAAATGAACAGATAAGTGCTGGCAAAAGTGTTTAAGCACAATCAAGGTCCTGAGTCAAATTTTGTGTGTGTGTGTGTGTGTGTGTGTGTGTGTGTGTGTGTGTGTGTGTGTGTGTGTGTGTGTGTGTGTGTGTGTGTGTGGACTATCGATTTAATTTTCCCGTTCTTGATTGTCTTTGATGTTTTTCTCTCTTTTTTTTAAATGTATGTGACTTTCAGTGTGCGTATGTGAGCTGGAATCGAGGCAGAAACCTGAGATGCACATAAATTAATCGCAAAGAAACTTTGGCAAATATTCAAACGAAAAGCTCCCTTATTTATTACGACAGAGAGATTGACCCATTAAGAGAGTCATAACTTCAGCCTGTCATGGCATTGGCATGTTTTTAATGGCGGAGGGACTACCTCTCTCCAAGTGTCATGACAAGAATTGATGGAAGAATGAAACCTCGTCCAGACAACAAGCAAATAGGAGCCACTTGTGCTGCATTGTTTCAATGCTATCCATGCCACTTATTTTTAGCTGCTTATACAAACTATTCCACAGGTCCTCAAATGGTCATTCTTGCAAGCTCCCACATTTTCATTGGGACACAGTGGGATACCTGACCCTTTGTTTCCACTTCTCATCTCTATTGTTTTTCTTCCTCTATCCTTTCCCTTTTCCCCCTCTCTGCCTTTTCAGCAAATAAACTCAGGTCCTATTAATAATAATAATATTTATAGAAATAAAAAAACTCCAGTATGGCATAATCCCACAAAAAAAGAGAGAGTTTACATTAAATAATAATAACAATAAATCAAAATAAAATCCCCCGGGACCTGCAGCTCTATGATTTTGAAATTTAATATAATAGATAAGATAATATCTTCAGATTTCAGCTGTTCAGCATGAGTCAGGGTTCATTCAGGAGTTCAGAGTTTGAGTTCAGGGTTCATTTCACACAAATTCAGACATGACAGCTGAACTGCACTGCATATATGTTAAACTAAACAAAATAAACAAATAAATACTTATACTCTGTCTAATGCTATTTATGTTTTGACTATAAACTTAAGCTTCCCCACACAAAATATTTCACTGCTTGCTATAATTTGTGACAGTAGTTGATGGAGTGGGGCATTCAATGAATCATAAAAGATGGAATATTACTTCAAATCCATATTGATTCTGCTTATAGAAACAAGGTGTTGTGTGGGTGTTGAGTCTGGCTCTGAAAAACTACACGGCGTTAGGAGGTATCACTTACAGTGGCTCAAAAAGAAACATCTGGGCAGGCACGACTCCAAAGAACACAAACCATGCTGAGACTGGAGGAATATTGGAGACCTGGCAACCCACACAATTAAACTCCACCTTTTACTACATGTACATAAACACACAATATATATTGCTTTCTGTAGTGCTTTTTTTCCAGAACTCGCTAGAATTACTATTCAGTAGGTGTGTGTTTTAGGTTAATAACTTATAAACATTAAATATTAGATGATTTGAGCTTGTATACAACACATCTGTTTTGTGTTTCATTTTGGAGATATGTCAAAAGGGTGTAGTTAATATAAAACCCACATTCACTAGGATAATGTATTTTTGCTAACAAAGAATGAAGAAAAAATCTGAGAAAAATAAATGATATGAGCAACATTAAGCTGATATCTGCCATTGGGACCAGCAGATATTTACATAATTTTATTGATTAATCATTGATAGTGTTGATAGTTGATGATGAATAGGGAACTGTACTTGTTTAGCCACTGGATTACTAACAACCCTTTATTGAGAGGCAGAATTACTAGTTCTCATAAACACTCTCTTATTCTGGCTGTTAGCCCTCTGCTCTTGTTCTGCAGTCCACTTTCCTCAAAAAGAATCTTCCTCTCCAACTCTCATAAAACTTACTCGGGTCAAACCGTGCAACCACAAAGCAACACCATTACGACCATCGAGCCAAATTGTCATTTGCGTTTTGGAAGACAAAGAGTGTGCGGTGACTCTACATAGATATGAGGGTTTAGTAAGGGAGGTGTTAGACCAGAAACAGCATTTGCACAGCAAGCTGTAGTACTAGTTCCTAGAAAGCAAAGTGTTAATGCACAGGGTCAGTGTCACTATGTTTGACGCTCATGAGGACAAAGGGAAAGCTTATGTAATACAAACTGCACACATAGGGTTTTTCCCCTCAGCCTGACCTGATTCTGCCCAAAATAGATCAAGCCCCAAGAGAAGGAAAGAACGAGGGATCTACAAAAGAACAGCTAAGACCAGTGGAGAGAGGAAACATTGAGAAGAAGAACAGCAGGATTCTTGGAACGGTTTCTACAACTCTGACGCGTCGGGTTGCTGATTAACCGCAGAAATCTGGCCGTGAACCGCCACTGCCTATTTTGTTGTATGGATTTTCTTTTCTTTTTCAAGAATTTCGACTGCAATCGTTTGCTGCAACATCAGCACTTTCCCCAAAATGACATCTGAGGGCAGTCCTTAAACATACCAAACTTCTAAAACTGCACTGGAGACTACTTTGTGGGAGCAATGCTACGTTTTACTGCTATAAAAGTGAAAGTGACTCATTCAGCAGTTAATGAAAGCCCTTGTGAATCACTTTTACCCTTACAGTCTATGGAAGAACAAGACACAGAAATAGAGAGAGTGAAACTTTGAAATCTGAGCACTTCAAAACAACTTGTTTTCAATACAATACACACACACACACACACACATTAATTACAGAAAACGATTCTATCTCTCACTCAATCAAAGATCATCTGCAGTTGCCAAAGATAATTTTTTATAAATCTCACTGCAGTGCTTACAGTCAAAAGACATTTGCATTTGACACTGACGACACCATTTAACTTCTTAATCGAGTGTAATTTAAAAACATTCATAGACAAGAACAACTATAATCATGTACAAGCACCTCTTCATGAGAAAACGAAAATGTTTCCTGGCGAGACACAGAGGCTTATTTCAAATGACGAAGGCTTCTGGTCTGCAGAGCACAGGCTGTGGGCTAAGATTACAGACATCTCAAGTTTAAAAATGCCACAGCACTCTCTCCCTCAGCCGGCAAACTGCATCCCACTGCACTTTTGCAGGCGCTCTACAAATTAATTGCGTATGAGCATTTCTGATTGAGCCATGCCTGGCAACTTCTTTGTCCACCAACAGACTGAGAAACAATTTGTAGAAAACTGGCATCTTTCAACAGCAAATTTATGGGTGAAATTTTCTGCTCTCTTTATGTTTTACATGCTCAATTTTTACCAATTTACTTTGGCAACGCTTAGAAAGGAACAAGGCTGCACGAGATGTAAAATATAACTGATGAAATAGTCTTGTTAACATACATTTCATGGCGAGTAGAATTTCATATTGATAAGACTTGTAAGGCCTTTGACTTACTGAGCCAAACAATACAATAGATACATTCTTACATCAATGCAGACGAAAGACAGCAGCTTAATACTTATTCAATGGAGCCGCAAAACCGCTATTGAATCTACATCACGAAACGGACAGTGCAGTCTGATTAAAGAACAAATGAATCAATCCGCTTTGTTTTAGTGAAAAACATACAGCGCATTGATCGCAGCTAGTGTAGCCTGATTCTCAAACGAATGATTCTTATGAATTAGTTATTTTAATGAATCAAAAAAATATAGCGTACAATCAGTCCAATTCCCAAACAAAATACTTTAATTAGTCAGTTGTTTAATCAATCAAACATAACTACACTGTAAAAAATTATATGATCAGTAAGTTATGACAACATATGTTTTACATTGCTTTAATTCAATAAGTTAAGCAATTTTCTACTTTTTTAATAAGTTATACAAGATTCAACTTATTTTTAAGTCAGTTTAATGTAATTTAAGTTGATATGACTTAAACATCCAAGTTGATTGTACTTAATTTAAGGAAACAACTTTTTACAGTGTATAGCTATATATAGTTAAGACGTATAATTATTTACTAGTTAAACGTATAGTAAAGGTTAAATATTTAGGATAAATATATGTTTACGTATTTTATTTGTTTATTATTGTTATTTAATTTAGCCTATAGTTAAGGTCAAATATTAGATTGCATTTATGCCACCTCTAAAAAAAGACTGTGAAAAGTCATTAAAAAGCTGGGTAAATGCAGAGATTTAAAATGGATTTATTACTGGAAATTGCATTTATTTTTCCCAAATATTTAAGGCTATATAATAAGTTTTTTTTTTTTGTATTCAATATTCTTTAAAATACTAAAAGAATAGTTACTGTAACCATTGATGAACCCTTAAAAGGTATCAGATCTTCTTCTTTTTTTATGCAATGCTGGTTCAACAAACAACAGCAGAAATATCAAACAGCCATTCAAGCTTCTTATTCAAACTGCTGGTCTTAGGATGTAAAGGTTGAGCAGCAGCATCTGGGGGTTGTGATTTCAGAAATGGAAAATAATAAAGAGCAGACACTAAAATATTCCCTTGGCCAAGATGTTCAGCCACAGCATCACTCCTTTTCCCTTTCCGCACAATCAACACTTTTTATAACTTCCCTACAGCTGTCAGACGAGCTAAGCGCAGTGAGGAGCACTCAAGAATAGAGTGGAGGAGGAAAAAGAGATAGAATGATCATCAGCTACTGCTGCTTAAAAAGAGGGACAAGAGGGAGGAGAGGAGAGTCTGCCAGTGCCTCTCTGACCTCCATAGTTTGATTTGGCAGCGGCAGCGGATAATAGGTCAACATCAAGCATGTAGAAGAGGGTCAGAACGAGGCAGGAAGAAACAAAGAAAATGGAGATGACAGAAAGTCTGAAGATGGGATGAAACGAGGCAGAGCGAGGTAGACAGATAAAGAGAGGAGGTGTGGTATCCCTCTCGTGTCTTCTGGCCCCCTGCCCTGCTGGTGTCTTCTCTGTAGTGTCAGATCTCTCCTTCACACCATAGACAGCTGGAGGTGTCAACACTTGACTGCATGGGCCTAAAGCTCTTCTACCCACAAGCCCAGTTTATGCTCACAAAGCAGCCGTCTGTCACAATACCCACACATCCCTCTGACGCAAAGCCGTGTGTATCTTGGTGTAACTCTGGGGGTCTGTAGGCCCCACCCTGACCTGAGGTA
The DNA here is from genome assembly GCF_963993115.1 of Abramis brama. Lineage (NCBI taxonomy): Eukaryota > Metazoa > Chordata > Actinopteri > Cypriniformes > Leuciscidae > Abramis > Abramis brama. The sequence goes on along the minus strand of NC_139975.1, from coordinate 16,758,516 downwards.
TCATTGACTTCCCTAAGCAATTTCAGGACTGGAGCTTTTGAGACTGGAGATCCTTGTAATATGTTTGGCTATACGCCCTGAGTTGATGAATTTAAAGTAGATTGATCAACAGATATTCTTTTGATGGGCAAAAGACGCAGAACAAGCTGCACATCTCAACGCTACAGAGTATAAGGCTATCACCGTAAGGGGGCAGGAAACGGTTTGGCGATGCCAAAGACAATAACATTAACATGAACAATCTCAATCCAAGCTATCACTTTCCTGTCAAGGCTCTGCATACAAAAGCCTTGATACTAGTTAGGGGTTAAAGTTCCTACTACAAATCACACTGTGTGGGAACACAGTTAATATACTTTCTTAATAGGTTCCAGAGAAGCAAATGTCTGGTAATCAAATATGTTTCGTTGAAATATGTCCCATACCTTTTAGTGTAGACGGCCCAGAGAGGAGAATAACTGGAGAATGACAAAAATGACATAAGAAGGGGTTATTTCCATTCGCATTTTAATTTAATTAAAAAAAATGAATGACTGTACTTAAAAAAAACAATAAAAAAAGCAGTGTGTGCTCTTGCCACAGAGCAAAAGAAGATATCAAGAGAAAAAGAGTGGAGGACAGCACATTCCTGTGGAGTGAGTTGGACTGGCTGGCAGAGATGGCCCAGAAAAGCGGAGAGTGATGAATACCATAGGCCTGTACAGTGGAATTAGACAGAAGGAATCCTTATGACGCTTCACCAAAACCATTATACCAAGGTCATACCGCAAAAAAATAAAAATAAAAATAATAATAATTATATATATATATATATATATATATATATATATATATATATATATATATATATATATATATATATATATATATATATATATCAAAATTAAAACAATGAGACATTAACTCATACACTAAATGGATCTGGACTAACTGCATCACAGGCGAGCAAATACCCAAACCCACAAGGGTTAGTTTCCAAACCAGTATGAGATATAAATGGAATAGATGCTTCCAAAACTAGAATTCTAAAAACAGACTACACCATTGTCTCTTCATGTGGGTAAAGAGAGGGACACCTAAATATCAAGGAAGCCCCTTGAAGGATCTCTCTGAAAATATGTTTCTAAATATTAAAGGGATAGTTCACCCATAGTTCATAATTAAGGGATAGTTTCATTTTACTTATCCCCAAGTTGCAACAAATCTTTATGATTTTTTTTTTTTACATGATATTTTGTGAAATGTTTCAGTGTTTTTTTCCATAGTGGTAGTCAGTGGAGTCCTTTTTGGTTACCAATATTCTTCAAAATAACTTACTTTCTTTTCCGCATAAGTAAGTTAGTTATACAGTTTTGGAATGACATGAGGGAGAGTAAATAATGACAGATTTGAGACTTTTGCATGAACAATACATTAAAGGCAGCAGGTTTGAAACCATATTTCCCAAGTCAGGCCTCCTAAATGTATGGCAATTCCCAAAGCACGGTTATGCTTAGTTACATAAGTTAAACGTAACATTGGAAAAGTAAAAAAAAAAAGCTCGGATAAGATTTCATCTTCACCATTATCTCTGCAAAAGTGGGTAAAAGGTAGATATATGGAAGGGATGTTATTTTCAAGAAATCTTTTTAAGAGAGCTCTTCATTTAAGATCTATCTAGCAAAAAGTCACCCTAAATGTGTGAGGTAAAGCCTTTAAATGCAACTGATGCCGTGGCTAAGAAATTTCAACATGGAGAGTGTTCTTTTTCTATCCTAATACACAAGCAAAACGTTTTTTTTGTGTTTTTTTTAATTACACAAGGCACATAAGCATATATATTTTCAAAACCTTGTATTTCTACTTGACCGAGCCTGACAGAATTTGAATCTAATCTCTTGTGATATACTTCCATTTCCAACATTTCAGCCTCGCATCACCTATACTCAAGTCATCACAGAGACACAATAAATAATAAATGATCCTGAAATTTCTAATGGAATTCCCATTTGCTGTGTGGACGTTTTTTCAACACTATGGATTACTGTTCATTTCATGCGGTGTCCTTTTCAAAAGTATCTGCTTGTCGGCAAGCACAGAGATATCTTACAATCACCAACCACACCACAAATTAAACCAAGCACACAAGCAGTCAACACATTTTTCGATTCAGGTTCAGACATTTTAGATATGATTTTAGATGAAAGTTTCCAAGGTGTTGGAAGGACAGCCAATTTCTCTGGATCACTCCCGCTCAGATGCTCAGACTCATTTTCATTAGGGATTCCCACCCTTTTGAAAGACTGAGGTCACAGACTGTTTGCTAATTCCTCCTTGAGATACATATTTTGGTGTTGCGGATGTGATGAAGCACCAAGCATTTCCAATCTAGAGATGTGAAATTCTTCGGTCTAACTATTAGTCCAAGAAAAGAGCTTACAGGAAAATAACCATGCGTCATTTTACATTCTTTTGAAGCAAGAAATCATATTTCTACTCTTTATACTCACAACTACAGTTGTGTCTAGTTGAAAATCTTGAAATTTGAATTTGTTCCAATCAAGAAAGATCTTGCCATTGAAGAAAAGTTATTATCTTATAGCATTTTCTAGCTGTCAAGGTGCCATAGGCTGGCCAATAGGGCGTGCAAAACAGCAGGGGTGACAATGATTGATTGAAAGATGATTGATGACTGCAGCTGACCATTCATCTCAGATTTCAATTGTTGTGGTTCAGGCTCTTTGCACCTTGTAAAGCACTTTGAGAGGAGTGCGTTGCATGAGAGGCAGGGGAGAGCAAGGGAAATAGAGGAAGGCAGTGGGACCAACAGGTGCCAATCTAGCCCCCCCAAGTCATCAGCGTGTTGCCATCCCGGCATTACTGCCAGGCCTGTTCTTTGGGTTAGAAGGGAAACCCAGACCAAAGGGAAAGAACAAAGTGAGGCTTGGAAAAAACAAAGTAGAAATACAAACTGAGAAACAAGAAAGAAGAAAGAAGAAAAATGTCAAGGGATTAAAGCAGACAATCATCAAATTAAGGTTTGATTAGTCTGATCGATGCAATACAATTTTCCATCTCAGATTGCATTTTTTTGCAATTACAGTATTAGCCATTAACAAACTTCATTTGCTTGGCTGGAAGACCGTGATTTCCTTCAGTGCTCTATATGTTATAATGAGAGACAGGGAACATTGGATCGATTGGCCTCTTCTCTGAATGGGGTTGTGCAGAGGCAGCTGGTTCAGGGCTCCAAACTGACCCAGCTGGTGTCACAACTGGCCTCCATCCTTCAGTAATCAACCCCTGAGAGAGAGAGGTCAGGGGTTATCCAGCGTCCAGCATCACAACCCAGCCTTCCACAACCTGAAGGATTTCCACGCATATGCCATAAACCCAGGTTCATGAGGCCTGAGGTAATATCACTGTGTCCATATAGGCACCGATTTATGTTTCTGGCGGCAAGTGCCCACACTCCACCCCACACCCCACTCCATAATAATAATAGCATATTGGCGAAACAGATTTCACGTATCGGTGTTTGTGATATAAAGAGTGTCAAAAGTTTCTATTTACATCGTGTTTTGCAGGTAATGAGCAATGTAGCCAATCACTTTTCCAATCACAATTTCTTGAACACAATGGCCAATCAAAGGTGTTTACCCTCCACCTATGATTACCAACCAAACTAAAACACACATTCTTTCCATGAGTGTTGTCACAAGTTATTTTGGAGAAATGTGATTTATCACAGTGCAAAAAAGCACAAGCTTTTGTGTCATGTTATGTTGTAATGCTAAATATAACTGTAGAATTGTGTGTATTTACGACGTGCCGGGACTCGATGTGAGATCCGGAGGTTCCCAAATTTCAACAAAAAAATTTATTTATCAATTTATTCAAAAATAGATGAAAATGCCATTCATATCATAATACCACAGATGGACCCCTGAGGCCTGAAGACCCTGAAGTTTCCTAAATTATAAGATAACTGATGTTTTTATGACAAAGCAAGGTTAGTACAGGTTATCAAATGTCATGTCGTGGAAACTAAAGAAAATGTAATGATATTTCTAAATTAATAATTGATGATTAGTTAAACAAAGAAATACCTTGTATAACGTATTTTTAAAAATGTGTACACTCACATCTATTAAATGTATAAGGACAACGAGTTACTACTTTTTACCTGAAAGTTACACCACATTTTTGGTGTCATTAACTTTATCTTTTCTTGAAAATTGTATAAATGTTTTTCAAAACTATATGAAACCAAAATGAACACAAAAAAAAATTAATTCCTAAGACCTTGGCACATATGTTTTAAAAAACATTAGAAAATTAGACTTTTTCCCCCCTCTTAAAATCATGTGAGAGCTATTCATCTGCAATATAAGCACAGCAAGACGAGGCCAGAAATATCACAGAGCATCCTCCTCTCAAATACCCCTCATTGTCAGAGTCCAGATAACTCTATCAAGATACACAAGGTGATTTCAAAGGCTTGTCTGATGTACAGAGTCACGCCACAGGAATGCAAGGCAATAAGAACAAATAATGGCAATAATGAAATTTCTTTTTTGTCAGGGTACCTATTCATCACATAAGAGAACGGACACATGAGAAAGTCCCACTGGGAGTGACTGTGGTCAGAGCCAAAACCTCTCACCCTCTTCCAGTCATGCAAAATGAAGTCATTTTCTACACAGATGGACCTAAAACAGAGAGAATTAATGCTTAATTTAATGAAGCTGAATTTTGGCTAAAGCAACTGCACATGTGAAGCTTTCGAGAGCCTTTGAGAGGTGATAATTCTAAATGCCCTTTGGCAAATCACTATATATAAGCATGTGTGTGATGTTAGGGGCACGCAATCAGACAGGCTTTTGTCCTTGTAACTTTACCGCCAAAGACAAAAAGACACGTTTGGTATGTGCGGTTCCACACACCTTGAATTACATCTTTAATCTTTGAAGGACGTTTGGACAGAAGCAGAACTCTTCCTGTTAGCAAAGAAGTGGCGTGACAATTCACACTGAGGTATTGCCACACACAGGGAGCAGACTGAACACTCAAAGTAGCCTTGAGCGTTGTATTGCTATACACCAATAAGAGAGAAGCTATGCTTGGCAAAGTTCTCCAGAGCACTTAGGGGAGGCAGATGTGCCTTTGAACTGAGCAACAGTACTCTTTATTCATAGAATGCCCCGTTATTGCTTTGAAAGATCAAGGATGACAAAATACAACTTAATTTTTTTTTTTTTTTACTAACTATATAATTTCTATAATTTGACTGTCACTGCCACATTTATATATCATATATCATATACGCAGTAACTCCTACTAGTCACTTTGGCGGGATGAATTTTATATATATAATATATACATTTTTTAAATTGTAGTCTTTTAAAAAGGCATCTGAAATAATAAACTGTGCAATATAGTGTAATAAAAAATATAAAAAAAATTTGATTCATATCAATACTGAAATATCAGAAACGTTTTCTGCAGAATAGATACATGATATTAGCTGTGCTTTCTCGCTTTCTCATCTCTCCGACAGCGAGTTGACACACAAATCAGCTTTCCCTCACTCAGGATGAATATAGTTATAGTGTTACAGGGCTTGACTTTCTAGGGATTGCATGAATTGCGCCAAATTTTACTCATTCCCGCAGATTTTGTACTCACACCAAAAGTGTGCACTCATAAAGACGCCTCTCAGTACTAAATTGAGTTATTTGTCGCTGCTTATTGCCATTAAAATAAAAATTAATTATTGCCACAAAATAATGACAAAATGCTGGTCTGGGCGAGTATTCACGTAAACACAGTCAGTTATGTTTGAAGTGAACGTAAACAGATGAGAAAGAAAACTCATGTGTAACAGTATAATGGATCTGTGAGTCAGGTCTTAAAGTGACAGCAGCCTAGTGTACCCGCTGCCAAATTAAGAAATAATATTAAAAATGGTAGGTTTTCACCATGGTATTGATGTCAAAATTGTGGCCAGTGAAAATGCTGAGTGGCTAGTAACTTTGGAAAACCACTAGCCAGAGTGGCTGTTGAGCAAAAACGTCAATGTCAAGCCCTGTATACACATATTTTCACATTTTTTTATATATATATAAAAATCAAATGAGGCTCTCTGTTAAAACGATAATGGTGAGCAAAAACGTCAATGTCAAGCCCTGTATACACATATACATATATATATACATATATATATATTTTATATATATATATATATATATATATATATATATATATATATATATATATATATATATATATATATATATATATATATATATATATAAAAATCAAATGAGGCTCTCTGTTAAAACGATAATGGTGATGTAACTGCAGGAAGCCGGTACAAATGCCTGCAACCGGTTTAGTACAAGTAGGCCTTTAAATATAACACATGCTGTTGCTGTTTTAGACCTCTGGAGTTAAAAACAACTGAAAACTTACTCTTGCGAATGAATTCATGGGGAGAGTTTGTGTTCCAACTTCGGAAAGCCCCCTGATGTTTGGCTGCATTTGGTACATACCAGGGGTTACTTACCATGCGGGAGAGCAAGGTGCCATCAAGACCTCTTGGAAACATTTTATTTTAAGCAAAATTTACGAGGTCAGCACCTGCCATCAAAGTAAATTATGATAACGCTTAAGCTCGGCCCATTAGGCATTTATTCAGAACTATGTAGCACTCAACAAATCACAGACAGTCAAAATGGAATTTATGATGTCTGTCGCCCTCCATGCATTACAGTAATAAACTTTCAATGCATATGCCGTTCATTAAATTACTTTAACTTTTTTTAGATCTTTGATGATTGCCCTCTACTGTGATGAAGATTAAATGGGGAAACCTATATGTAATGCAGTAAAAATAAGAGTTTTAAACACAATTTGCTGTGATGAAAATGAGTAAAATGCTGTTTAAAATAGTTTTAGTACAGCATGTCACACCACTGTTAACTCCCCAAAAGTATTTCATGTCAACTACCCACATTCAGTGAATAATTATGTAGATGAGATTCAGTACAATAATATTAGCTATTTTGTTTGTAGCCATCATAACAGATATTTAAACAAAAACTCAAGCAATGTTGAGAAGTAGAGGAGTATTCGGTGTTTCCCTTCTGTGGCGGTGCAATACACTGACATGAATAATTGAGAGTATGTTTAAACTTAGACAGGAGCATTCTACTAAACGTAAATACATTCTGCCAACAAGCTTGTGTCTTTAGCGAGCAGCGCCCTGCTTGTATGCCAAGAAAAACGTCTCAGGTTACGCATGTAACCATGGTTCCCTGAGAAGGGAATAAGACCACGTATGACAACACTTTGGGGAACACTTTCAGCATGACAAGCACGTGTGCAACTAGTCCAATTCTGACTGATGCTGTGTAACCCCATGACGTGAAATGGTGTAACGCGGAAGCTGCAAAGGTAGCCAGCAACACAACAGCATCAGCTTCTGATAGACTGAAGCAACCCACTCCTAGGCATGCAGGAAGTATAGCAAAGGGACGCAGCGTCTCAGGGAACCATGGTTACATTCATAACCTGAGACGTTCCCTTTCGAGGGAACTCGCACTACATCTTATGATGACACTTTGGGGAATGAAATATCCACTAATCCATGCTAACAAATGCCTGTCCTAATGTGAAGCTTCTCAGACACATGGCTAGATCCCATCCCACGAAGGAAAATAGTTACAAGGGGGTGTTTCCCCAGGGAAGGCAGCTATGGCCTCCACGTACACCTTAATTGTGGAATGGGAAAGACTGGCAGAAAAATGTCTTGAAGGAACTCCAGCACTGAAGCCACTGAGCAGTTAACTGGGTCCAACAGATGCCTTCTGCACCACAGAGTCCCACCTTGCCAGAATCTCCCACAGGAGACCGTCTTAGAAGGCTACAAGGTCCGAAAACCATACTCTGGCTGTCTAGAAAGGGGCTACAACTCTTTCTAGAACTCCCGGGAGCAGAGTGATCGAGGGAAATGCGTAAAGACTAAGCCTCACCCATGGCTGTACCATGGCATCCAGCCCCAACGGAGCTGGATGTGTGAGAAAGAACCAGAGGGGATAGTGAGAAGTCTCTTGAGACGCAAACAGGTCTACGTCCGCCTGGCCAAACTCGGGGTGCAGTCTCCATTCCACTGGCCTCAGCCCCTGCCTCAACAGGAAGTCTGCTCCTAAATTAAGGTGCCCAGGGATGTAGAGTGCTCTCAGGGAGAGCAGTTTTACCTGGGACCACAGGAGGATCTGATGCGCCAGTTTGCAACTTAGACCCCCCTGGTGGTTTATGTATGAGACCACTGATGTATTGTCTGTTCAAACTAGTACATGGTGGCCTCTGAGTTCTGGGAGAAAAAGCCTTAGCACTGGCAATACAGCTAACATCTCCAGACAATTTATATACCAAGATATATGATTTTCCCTCCACAGACCTTGAATCAAGCTGCCTTCCATGACTGCACCCCATCCTATGCGGGATGCATCTGTCGACACAATCTTGCAATGACGGGATGCTCCCAAGACTGGGTCTTGGGACAGGGACCAAGGCTTCTTCCACACGATCAAGGAACAAAAGCATCTGCTTGTAACCTTGAACGTGCACAATGGTTTGCACTCAGGGAAAACCCCCTGGTCCTGAGCTACCACTGCAAAGGTCTCATGTACAGCAGGCCAAAAGGTATCACGGTGGACCCAGCTGCCATGAGCCCAGAATCAACTTGATATGTGCAGGAGACTGCTGTGCCCGCATCGTAACCGAGTCACAAACGACTCTCAGAAAGGTTGTCCTTTGGACTGAGTAAGCATACTTTCTTTGCATTAAGTCTTAACCATAAGCGCTTCATGTGGTCGAGCACGACATCTCTGTGCCTTGCCGGCATTTCCTGAGAATGGGCTAGTATCAGCCAATCGCCTATGTAGTTGAGAATGCCCTGGAGTCTGAGAGGGGCCAGAGCTGCATCCATACATCTCGTAAAAGTGCGCAGGGATCCCGATATTGGTATGCTTTGCCCCCAAAAGTGAACCTAAGGGGCTTCCAGTGTTGTGGAAGGAAGGAGATATTAAAGTAAGCATCTTTTAGATTGACCGTGACAAACCAGTCCTCGGACTTGATTTGGCTCACGATAAAAGGAACCGTCAGCATCTTGAACTTGAATCTCCTCAGAGAGCAGTTCAGCTGACGAAGATCTATAATAGGAGGCAAACCGTCATCCTTCTTTTGAACTATGAAGTACCGGCTGTAGAACCCGGTATTTCTATCTGGGGGAGGAATGAGTTCTATGGCCTCCTTCTCCAGTGGAGATTGAACCTCCAGTTTCATAACCTATGCCTGGTAGGGGCCTACCAATGTAGGTAAAACTCCGTTGAACTTTGGTGGACGAGACCCAAACTGGAGTCTGTACTCCTTGTGAACTGTACGTACGACCCATTGAGATATATTGGATAGCGCTTGCCAGACTTACAGGTAGTTTACTGGAGGGATCAGTCTCTTGAGAGAGGGTCGTCTCCTTGGTGGCACGGAGAGATAAATCAGTGGACCGACGCAGTTCTTTAATAGCGTCGAGCCCCACGCCTTCACCCTCGTCCAGGTATGCTTGCAAGATGGCCATTGTATGCAAGCAAGCGTACACCTACCTGCCACCACATACGCCTTGCCCATCTGCGAAGATGTTGTACGGCATGACTTGGTGGGCAATGACGGGGCATTGAGAGATGACACAGCGTTAGGGGAGAGATAAGCTGCTAATGTCTCTTCCACCCTGGGCATCATCCCATAGCCGTTCTCTTTGAGCCCCACGATTGAAGCGTAATTATGCACCATGGGACTGGAAATCCGTGGGTGTGGAGATCCGGAAACAATGGCAAGTGCCAGCCAATCGATGTTTAGTTTTACCACGGCACGAGTTACAACTTCCACAAGCCCCTCAATTCAACGGGGATTGGGCTGGTCAGTCACCTAAATCACCCGCATGGATGCTGAGAACATCCAACTCCTCTGAGCTGGACAAACCTAACATAAATTTCTCACTCAGAGTGGAACCAGAACTGGCTTCCACATCCCGAGTATGAGCACTGGAGATAACGATTAAGAGCTGAGAAAGGGCCGAAACCATCTCAAACTTCACAGTGCGCACAGTCAGCCCAAGCAACTCACACAAACTTGTGTGTATCCCTGCCCGGGACATAACGTGGGCATTTCTCGACATTTCTAATAATATTTGTATGGCCTACAGGACAAACAAATACCAAATTGGACTCACACACATAGAGCGCTTGCTGAAGATACAGCTGAAGATCTGTAGTGTTACCGGCTCCCTTTGTAGCTTCCGCGTTACACCGTCACGTCACGGGGTGACGCAGCATCAATCAGAATTGGACTAGTTGCACACGTGCTTCAGGCACTGTCACGCTGAAGGTGTTCCCCAAAGTTTAGTCATACTATGCAGCGCAAGTTCCCTCGAAAGTGAACTTCTTTGGTTCAGACATTTATAGTGGCTTTGAGAGTTTTCAAGCTGGTTGTGATGCAGTTATCTAAGGGCCAATAGAGATGAAAAGATCATAAGGTAAACTTGCAGTGATTTTGATGTTTTGCTCATCTGTTGGACCTAGTATATTGGTAAATACACCTGGAAAATAGCTCTGATCCAAATATGCATACATATATCCAATGTTATTGAAACATCCTTCCACCATTAAGCAAAGTCAAAAACAATTCAACTACAAGCACATAAGTGGGTCAGATACTTCAAACACATTGCAGTGATGCTTGTGAGTGAAACATCATACCAACAATGAACAGGCTCAGAGGAGCAGGCCATGCAAGATTAAAGTCTGAATGATGCTTAACCCTGGCCTCTGCTGAAATGAACGGGACTTTAGCTCTCTCTCACACACACACCACACGCACCCATGCACCAGCACAAAGGCTTTGATCCACACTAAAGTGGCTTTGATGGCTGAGGTACAGGAGCCTTGTGGAATCATCACAACCTCATCTAATCTTAGCGACCGATGCTTATTTGTACTAAGCATCTGAGAGTTATAATGTCTTACTCTGAGATACTTTATACATATGGGTCCTTGTCCAAAGAAAATAACACAGGCTTGGTCAGATTTGGGTTTGGTAAATTAGTGATATTTATATTATTAAAAGTAGATGTGATTCCTGTGCTACTGTGCATATTTCTGTGTGCTGTTTATGTGATTTGTGTATTATTGTATGTGTGTGACTAGATGGGAACATCGGCAGACTTTTTCATTCTATTTTATCATCATAAACAACATAAAATCATTCTCCTATTTCCACTAGAAATGAGATAAGCTGAAATAACTTCAGATCATACACTACCGTTCAAATGTTTAAGGTTGGTAAGATTTTGTAATGTTTTTTTAAAGAAGTCTATTATGTTCACCAAGACTTAATTTATATTTGATTCAAATATCAACGTTTAAAACAATTGTGCTACCTAATATTTTTGTGGAAAATGTGATAAATTTTTTCAAGATTCTTAATAAATGGGTTAAAGGTCCCAAAAACTGCATTTATTTGAAATAGAACTCTTTTGTTACTTTATAAATACCTTTACTGTCACTTTTGCTCAATTTAATGCATCCTTGCTAATAAAAAGACAAAATCGTGCTGACCCCAAACATTTGAACAGTAGTGGTGTACAAATTTCCTATTTATTTCATTAAAGGATAGGAAAGTGCATATGCCATTCTAAGTAACCATATTTTAATACTAAGATATTTAATGTATTACTATATTTTACTTGCTGCACTCCAGATGTAATATTATCGTTTTCTTAAATTCCCCAAATTATTTCAACTTATGTCCCACACTACCCGAAATTCATCTTAAGGAGTTTATCCAAAGGTCTTTGGAAACTAGAGTTTCCTCAAAACTGAAGATTCAATAAGGAGAATGAACATTTTAAGTTCTCTCTCTGTCTCCATTTTTACTTCCTTTTAGTGCTTTAGGTGAAACAGAGGTAAAATGTAGTTATTATAAATAGCATTTGCTGCACTTATCAAGAATGGAGGATGTTGGTGCTCTGATTATCACATGATGACATATACACGTCAACACAGGGTATTAAAACATTTGTCTCATGACAGTATATCACTGTGTATTTTCTAAAGTCAAAAAGTAAAACTATAAAATATTCAACTCATGCAGTCAAACCACAAACGATACATATGAACATCAGACCAGCCTCTTTATTCAGCTTTTGGGGCATTTATTAAAACTTGAACTGTTTAATTCTGTGACAGTCGTGAACATTTGACAAAACATAAATCACGGATGTGTCATTATATTAAAGGAAAGATTGATCCATATCTCTGTTCTGTCTCTCTCTCTCTCTCTCTGTGTGTGTGTGTGTGTGTGTGTGTGTGTGTGTGTGTGTGTGTGTGTGTGTGTGTGTGTGTGTGTGTGTGTGTGTGTGTGTGTGTGTGTGTTAATCTCCTTTATCCTCGCATCAGGGCAGGGCGTGTCTTCCTGTCTCCAGTAATAGGCAGCAATGAGAAGCTTGAGTAAACACAATCAATGTGAAACAGTACAGCACACACAGGGAAAATACACACTCTGACAAACATGAACACACATATGAACACACACCCCACTCTCCCTCCTGCCATCCACAGCAGCGTCCACAGCCACTTCCACTGCCATATATTGCAAGTATCGATCGGCAAAAACTACCCAGCCAAAAGAAATGATTGTAGCCGCTATCGTCAATTTAGAGGTAGACTTGAAATAAAAACTGCACCATTGGAGAGCAACTGTCCCCCTCTCACACTTTCTTTGATGATTTCAGATTACAATCTCTTCATCCATTATTGATGAAATTAAAGTTGTGGCATGCTGGATGTGTTGCATAGGAGATTTGGGGATAATCCAGCAGAAAACAGGCACAGGCACATAATGAAGAAAAAAAGGCACAAATGTCAACAGTTTCACATAGGGACTGGATTAAGCAACCCCCCACAAAGAGACTGTCTCTCTACCCTTCATACACAAACACTCACACAGTGTCTCACCCGAGGATTAACGCACAACCAAAAAGTAAATCTGAGCTGATTTGTGTGTCAAAGTACCTCTGGAGGTGCCAGAATGAACGTAACATAACATAATATTCTCAGCATCAAGATAAAATCACAAACGATGCTTGCATTGTCAATATTGATAATATGACCTTTCCTTTTCACTGTATGTCTCCCTCTATCTGTCTGTCTCTCTCAGCCACAGTGGACTAATTAAACACTAAGCTGACTCTAGTGGAGGATTGAGGTGCACCTGAGCAGTTGTTGTCAATGGTTCAGTAACCATCTGATCTCTTTTGCTGATGACCGAGTGCTGGCGTCCATCATGTTTGTCTCATTACCTCAATTTCATTCTCGGACAATTTTCCCTCCGGCAACCCAGGGGCATCACCACAACTAACCACTCTCACTCGCTCACTCCAGCTGTTTATTGGTCCCCCTGCATCCGTAATTACCACTGTGTGCTTACATACATATTTTCTACAAAAAAAAAAAGTTAATATATTATATTTAATACATATATATATATATATATATATATATATATGGTTTATAATTAAAAAAAAACATACAAGGAAGACTGGTTTAACCTGAATGAATGCTGCCTTATCCATTGCAATAAACTACAAGATATTAAATCATTTAACATTCAAAACCACATTACATCAGTGAAAGTTTTTGCTATGGTAAATGAGATGTTAATACCATATCGGCCCAAGACAAACAGTTGAGTGTTTTTTAAATATATACTACAGCATTGTTGGGTTCAATGTGGTGTGTGTGTGTGTGTGTGTGTGTGTGTGTGTGTGTGTGTGTGTGTGTGTGTGTGTGTGTGTGTGTGTAGGTACTGACTCCTACTGCATGCCATATTTGTCCTTCATAGGCCTGGTCTATAAATGTTAACCACAGTGCATATGTATGCAATGGCATTGTATGCATTCCAGAATATTCTCACGCTCTGGACGCTAGTTTTGAAATCCTTTTTAGCCATTCAAGAACTGTCGTTAAAACAGCCATCATGCTAATGAAGGGCTCTTGAGCATATCAGATAATCTTACAAATCAAAAATGGAAATTCACAATGTCTTGAGATGCTCTCCCCTTTTCTTAATTTCCCTCATCAGGCACTTTTCCATTGCTCCCCTCCAGGTCTATCTTCCTCATTGATAAATAGTATATAAAAAATGTACACCTATAATAAAGTCTCCTTTTATTGTAATACTGCTGGTCTAAAATATTAGCAGTATAAACTTATTTGTTTAACAGTTTGTGGTTTTGTCTGCACTACTTTGACAAACAACACTGGAAATATCATAAAAACTGTGTGAAGACAGTAGTGTGTGACAACCCCTGTTTACGGTAATTGTTTGAATATAATCTATGAAGCAGCACTGTGATTATAATCTGGGTTACATCAATAATCTGTCAAACTACAGCAGTTTTCTGGTTGAGCAAACAGAGCTTCTTGTGTATTGAATAGTATCATAATGAAACATACAATTATTTCTTGTGCCCACAGCCTGACATACTAAGTCATATTTAATTGATTCCTTGTGTGAAACTCAGTTCACCCTTAATGATCCAAACTGAACAAAAGCAAAAAATAATTTGTTATGCTGAAGCAATTACCCAGCATGTCAGGGGGTCTAAACTGTGATAGAAATAGATCTTTCACACCTTCTGTCTTTTGCCAGTATTAGTCAAATCATTGCACTGTACCAAGAAATATGTTGAAAACAAAGACAATTTCATTTTAGTAAAATAACCGTTTTATGAGGGCATGAGAAATATTCTGTCAGTTATTTTATATTGTTACTAAGATAAACAAGATACTGTGACATCTCAAAAGACACAAATCATCCATGCAAACTAGTCCAGAACCAAAAGCTGAAAATAGTTCCATGCACTGTATCACCTTTACTGATCCAGTTTCAGAAGTTAATATAGGCTACTGATTCTGGCTAATATGATTCTGAATGCCATTTTAACTATTGGCTGGTGCATGCACCATCTATTGGACAAGTAAAGCATGCAAACATCACTCAAAAGTTCACCTGTAAATTGACCTCGACTTAGGCTATGCATCTCCTTATATTATCAATTAAAAATGATGCACCACATCAGTGTATTATCATGGAGAGGTGTGTGTGCTTGTGAAGTCTTTGAACGGAGTTTTGCTCGGGTCATTTCAGCCCACACATTAGAGTCCTCTGCGATATTCTTTCAAGTGTCCTTCTACGACGCCGCAGATGACAACAGCGAATCGATAACGAGGCAGAAATTAAAAGAAGCCGCCGGTCTGCCCCCGAGGCATGAAGATCTTCGAGCGACCCCTTTTTCTGAACTTTGGCATTCCTTTGCAAGGCTTTTTCAGCGTGAGAAAGCAGAAGGCTCCAGCTGCTGCCAGATGAAGGTAAGAACGAACGATGTAAGGACGCATCGCTCCCACGGAACCGCTGTTCGGATGAGAGGGATGTGATCGACATTCACTCGATCACAAAATATGAGGGTTCTTCAACGGTTCTTTAATGCACCTTAGGTTTAGATAAGAACCCTCTAATAAATTTTCTTAGCTGTATAAGGTATAGCCTACACGATTTTAAAAAAAAAGTTATTAGTATAGGCTATTATCATGGATCACCAGATTTCAGTGGTCTTTAAAATGACAACAAATGGTTTTTCTAACGAAAAGGTCTTTTTGTGGAACCATTTTGATTATAATTGTAAACTTGTTTTTTTAAAAAGGCAGAATTACGGAAATGAGGACTGTGGTTACTAACCAATTTTCGTGGTTACTAACCCATTTTCGTTATTGAGCCGTATTAAACGATTACAAAAACAGCTTTAACAAATTATTGGAAAATTATCAAATGTAGGCCTATGGTATTTTAGGATTTTGAAGCAACAATTTAAATAGCCTACACTTTGCATATTTACGGAGGTTGAGGGGTGCTTAATCTACTTGATTTTATTTGCAACAAACAAAAATATGCTCATTGACAGTTTTTGTGTGATAGCCTATTTGTAACACCTACGGGATAATTGCAGTAGATAATTGCAGTAGAATTATAGATAAACATGCATGTCATTTTTAGGCTCCCAGGCCTGTTAACGCTGTGAAAGAGAGAGTATTCCAACACAGTCTTGGGAATTCCCCCATGGCCGAGCGCATTAATTACTCGCGTAATGGGTGTATGACCCACAATGTAAAAAACGGATTATGCGCGTGAAACCTTCGTCCGGTCTGCTTTGCTCGCGTGAGATGCAGATGGAAACCAGTCCGGTGCACGCGGATCTTTAAAGATCGTTTGCATTCAAGCCAGCTGTTCACTTCATTTTTAAACCTGTCCGAAACTGTTTAAGCACACACACTTTTCAACAGAAGTTAGTAGGCTATTTAAATTATAGCATTGTTATATATTTAAAAATAAATAAATAAATCAAACCTACGCAATTTATTGTCAGCTGATATCTGCAAATAGGCCTTCTCACTTTTGTAAAAACTAAGTCTACAGACTGTCAAGATTACCTGATCTGTAGTAGACCAAATACAATAATTAAAAATAGCCCAACAATAGCATTTGTTGGTATATATATATATATATATATATATATATATATATATATATATATATATATATATATAGGCTATAACATAATAGTAGAAAAAAAAAGCTTTGAACTAGTTTATAGGCATGTTCATTTAAACATTTTTGGATTTCTAAAATGTCAGTCTGTATTTGTATTTCTGCTGCTCCATAACATGTATTTACCCATTTATTGTCAGCTATTTAAAATAAATAAAATATCTTGATTTGATTCATATTTAGCCATGACAGTTTTAGCGTTCATCGGGTTGATATTGTTCGTTGAATTAACGTAGCCTATTACCGTGTTTTAATGGCTGATTTGTTATCTAATTTAGCCTACCGTTTCGCATCACAAAGTTCACCCCTACACACACTCTACGCGTTGGTTGTGCATACAAACACACCCACTGTGGCACGCATGCACACGCACGCGCTTATACACACAAACTCTCACTCACGCCCACGCGCTGACAGTCAAAGCTCGTGAGAGGGGGGGAAATGCACCACTCTCTACGTCTTTGTGCGGAAAAAAGTTGCGGTCGTGGAGGCTCTGCAGAAAATATGAGTTGCTAAAGCAACTTAATAGTTTGTAGCTTAAGACACTCTGGGTTTAAGGTAACATATGTCTGTTTTCGTGTTCTTTGAAAGAACCCAGAAATATCCCTAAACGTTCTCATTGGGGAAGAAGAGGTTACGTTGCTTTTGGACCTTGTAGCAACAGTTTATGTACCCGGACATCATCAAGGACAAAGATAAACTTGTTCGGAGGTGTGGAATTTATCTTTTTTTTAAAAAAGAAAATCAAGGCTGGCACGGCTGCAAAGAGCCGCTTTTCAACAACCACTGGTAAGAGCACATGACACCCTATCTTGAATGTGAGACAATGCAAGTGAAGGAATTCGTTCCACCTCAGGGTTGCAAGCCATGGGTGAACTTCAGCTTTAGTGTAGTTAGATGGAGAGGCATGATAAGTGATGCTCTGGCAGGTCTCACCTTGACTTTGCAGTTGATAATAATATATCGTTAACACTGTGAGGTAAACGGGACAAGGACAGCTTTATAGTTAAAGCGTGTAATTTACATTAAGACATGTAGGCTATTATGGGTTTTTATCAGCAGAAATAAATCATGCTAACGAAATTTGCTTTCAAAACTAGCAAACAAACTTTATATAGCTTACGGTTTTTAATTGCTTTATAAATAGCCTACTCGTAGCAACATTACTAAAATGAATCATTTTTGTATTAACATTTGCGATGAATTGTGTAACTAAATGAAGCATTTAAATTAAAAGATGAAAATGTAATTATTATTATTCATAATATTCGATAATAAAATGTACATTTATGCAGATACAAACCAGTTATTTTTTTGAAGATCAGAAGCTCTTGTCTTAGTTAAAAATGTATGTAAACTAATACAGTATTTTCATTTTGTTTAATTATGTAAATCAAGTTTCGCTTTAAAAAAAATCACACACAAGCAACACTAAAGTAAATCACCTTATTAATATTTTTTAAGCGTAAGACTACGTTTATTATGGTATTCTCCCTAATATCAACTGGAAAAAATATCACCAATTAAAATAAAAATAAAAAATAAGTTTTTTCCCCAATTAATCATTGAAACAAATAATAATAATAATAATAATAATAATAATGTCAACATTAGTTATAGTAGTTTGCTCTGTTTTTGTTAGTGTAAACTGTTTTAAATAGACTGAAATAAAAAAAGAAAGAAATGCATTACAAAAATCTACAAGTTTTCTATACATATTTTCCTCTGTTGATGCGCTTCAATAGCAACTAATTTTGCATTGATGTATCCCAAATTATAGCCTAATCTTATTCACTGTCACGTGTGTGTCTATCTTACCTTTTCCAGTTTGAAAATGAACTTGCCAGAGTACATAGCCTATTTAACATGACATTTGTATAAAATGCAGGTTTATGGAACAAAACCAAAACTACAAATATAAAAAATAGCCGAAATACGTAAAACGGAACGGATGCCTTGTAGGCCTACCCACTCAGACGAACGAAAGAAACAACTTTGCTTGGTCATTTCACACTTAGACTACTTAGAATGGTAAAATAATTTAGACACTTATTTAAAAACACTTACTTTGTTTAATAATCTCAAAATAGTATTTAGCTAGATGACTTTCACCATCACATTAGGATATTAGCATATTAGGCCTACTCAGCACACTTATACAAAGAAACGCACACAAATTTAATTTCCAGAGTCTCAAGCCTTTGACTAAAGGCACAGATGCGACTGCGAGGCATGCAGGTGATATAAGGGGAAGGCTAAAGTAAAGCGTTGCATTCGGAGAGAGAAAAATGGAGAGGGAAAACGGTTAACAGCAGGATTGCATGCAAATTTCCGACTGAAATTATCATAAGCAAACAGCTGAAGCCTGGGCTAATAAAGGCCCATCTGTGTTACTTCATATCGGGTTAGTATAGAGCTACGATAATGAATTTTGTAATATCCAACCGACAGACATCTCAATCAGAGACTAATCCTCTGATTTTACCGCGGAATCACTCAACTTCGTGCGCTCAAACTGCTCTCTTTCTCTCACCGACACACGGTGCACTGTCTCTCTCTTTGTGCGTTGTTTTCATGTGTGCGTTTGGAGACACGAGTCTTAATTAGGAGGGACTCGAGCAAGCGCTAAGGGATTTCAAAACAAATTATGAGGAATGTGCACATCCCATTACAGACAGGAACCATCCAATATATTACAATAGATTTGAAGTATATCAGTGACCCGTCAGGTCAGATAGCTGGATTAAGTGATGGACGTGTAAAAGCTAAACACACTGAAACAGAATTTGGCCGACACACATTATTATTCCAGATATAATATAAACATTATATATATATATATATATATATATATTATAAAATTATAAATTAACGTTTCTCTTTTTTTCACAGGTGCTCAAAGTAATCTGTCAAATGGACTCCCACTGCCGCAAACTTGCATCAACCTGTGCTCAATTAGGTAAGATGATCTTGAACGACGAGCCACCCTCCTTGTTAGGTCTCCAGAGAAAGTCTGGATTCATTAATACATTTAATTTGTTTAACAAAAACACCTCAACATTGTCTGACCTTTAAAATATCGCAGGTATAAAAATGGCTCTATGTAAAAGTGTGAGTAAAACACCTTTGCTGGTGTTTGACGTAAGACTGGTTATAGGGAACTCAGTGCCATTAGACGTTTATAGTCAAAGATGGACATCTGGTGGTAGGACCGTATACACGGATAAGATAACCCGTAGCAGCTCCTGACTGGGAATTGATCATTTTACAGCCAAATTCTGTCTCATTTTAGAGATTTATGGTTTCTAAAATATCTTGAATAAAAAAATAAAAAAAATACTGATCTAATTCTTCGAAATGCTTGGTAGTGTAGTTCGGTTATCAAGTGCGTTCTCAATGAAATTATGTAAACGTATATTGCCATAAGATTGCCGTAAGATTCTAAATAAAAATGTGATGTAATATAAATGCCATTCAGTCTGATAGACGCAGGTAGATTAAACGCAAAAAATATATATATCCAATTAGCCATTTTCTCCAGTACTGTATAATTTCCCGCACAAGGACAATTCTAAAAGAAACTTAGACAAATAAAATTAAAGCTGTTGGGGAAAAAACTCTAGGCCTACAGGCTGATGCTTAATGCGTGCATGGCGGGTCTCTATATTATCTGGCATCTTCATTAAGCTAATTAAAGCAAACTGAGAACAAACCACAAAACTTATTTAGTCGCATTAGTTTGCCATTTCCCATTGGCTACGGTATGATATGAACCGATGCAGTTTAAGCAGAGAAGAGATAAAAGGAGAAAGTGGGTAAGAGGGAAAAGACATTCGAGCGACTTGATTACCGACACTCTCGTCTCCTGTGCAGTAATATATGCAGCGCTTGTTAGATAGACTCGGGGGGAAAGTAAATGTGTAATGAAAGCCTCCTCGTGAGGAGGAATATACTAATGGAAGAATCTAATGTCCTCTTAATCCTATGGAAAAGGCTTTGTCGTCTCCCTCATATTGACTGAATTGGTAATTAATGGCTCTGCGGTGCGCCATGGCCAATAATCCACAGCAGGCAGTGAGAGCGCTCTGAAGAATTTTGAGGGTCCAGAATAAATAGAGCAACAATCCAGTACAGCTATCAGTGCGTTTAACAAGAATCGAACTCTGCAACTTTTATGTTCCTATGGAATTTCAATGCGCACAATTAAAATTTCTGTGCGTAAAACCTATCATTCATATTATATTTTAGTCTATTTGAGGTCCAGAATTATCATGGTATTTTTGTAATGGAAATCATTTTCCTTACTTATAATTGATAAAAAATCATCTGCATATAGGCCTACACATTTTTCCCCAAAATGGAAGCAGCTTCAATAAATAAAGAAAATAAAACTGAATGGCATGTGAGACAACAGACCGAAACACGGTTTTTAATAATACGCAGTGTCTGGGCGCAAATGCGTTGAACAACGAGGTCACATCATCATGCAAAAAGACCTGTAAATACAAGATTTGTCGGGTCCAGGTTCATATATTATGGCATAAATTAATATCCAGTACAAAGAGCGTGAGCTGAATCAGTAATTGATGGATTTGGTCGAGTCGAGTCATTTTCATAAGCACCTTTTCTTTTTTTTTCTCCGTTTTTTTTTAACCCTATGGTTGATGCTCGACGTTTCGCGTGATTTTACAGGACAAGCAGGGAAGCAAAAATGTAGATATCATTGGTTTACTAATTGCCTTATTTTTTATTTAATAATTATGAAAGCTGTAATCAACTGCTTTAATGAGATCGGTTTGGCTGCTTCTCCTGTTAGTTTCTATTTTTTATATTACCCATTTGATATTTTCATTTGAATGACACATACAATATCATCAGAATTCTCACAAGAAATCCAACCATTTTTTCTCTCATCAAAAAAAAAAAAAAAAACTTCTCCCCTGTGATAGGCTAATATAATTTTATAATGTTAATTTTAATTTTTTAATTTTATTCGACAAAATGGAGAATAATTTAACATGAATTAGTTTTCTTTTTATTAAAATAATGCAATTCGTTGTAATAAAGTTTTGAAGGAACTTAAGACAACAAGGTGAAGAAGCTTGAAGTCGTTAAAAACGCCCAATTAAAATTCTTAGGTAAATAGGCGTCTTATCAGAATAAATGTTATACTAAAGGCAAAGTGAACATCTCTCTCCCGCGAAGTAATCACGGACCCGAGGCGCACAAATATATCTCGCCAAAGTGCTTTTAGTCCCTAAATCAAATTAGCCTATCTGATATTTCTAATTATTTTATAAGCATATAATTATCATTTATAGCCATAATTTAGCAGGACTGGGATAGGCCTACTGTTTGTTACCAATGAATTTAACGAGGTCTTTGATAGCCTGTCAACTCAATGTGGCGCAGAATCGTCCAATTAACATGTCAAAAGCGGAACTTTCATGATGAGCATCTACTAGAGCGTCATTATAACTAGGCCTACGTTTTCTTGTTTTACATCATTTGCTAATGAGATTATTTTAAATTTGACGGACTTGAGTTAAAACGCGAATAAGACGATGTTTTCTGATAATAGGCTTACCTGCTGAGTAAAGGTTGAAACATCGCGTTTTGAGCGCCAGGTGTGCAATGAACAATTTTAGGGACTCTGTTCTTTGACACATTTTGCCTTCTCTGAAGACACTGAATGCAGTGTCTCTTTATTTACATGCTTTTGGAGGGTCGAAAGCATCTCGAACAGCACAGGCTGCATTTTCTCATTTCTAATCGGGCCGTTTCTTAGTCGGTTGGCCATAAAAGCTCTCATGTATAGGGTCTAATGTTCCGTCAGATTGTGGGCGGAGTTGTGGTGACGTCACGACGCATAGAGCAGCTCGGTTGGACGGCTAGAGGGACAGCTGAATGAAGAGCGAGCGCTGTGATGTGCAAGAGAGTGTGTGTATGCAAGTGGATATAATATCACATACCTGTCCCTGTCACTCCGGCTCTCCTTGTAGCTCTCGGCTGAAACTATCTTTTTACCCAGTCGAAAGAAAAAAAAACTTTAACTTTCTTTAGCAGTGGGTTTATTTTAGCGATTTAAAGCCGCTTGTGGAGTGTCGCTTTGAGTGGTTTACTTGGGAAAGGAGCACTGACAACGCTTGCCGATACTTCACTACTGGACACATTCAATGTTTTTATTTATTTATTTTGCATGTACTATTTGTGATCGTCGCTGAGGAAGTAATAGCTGCTTGCGAACCCTCCGTAAAACGCGAATTGTCCATGACCTCTATGAAGGATCCGTTGAGTTTGGACCACCATCATCACATTACCGGGAGCAAACACGCGCCGCTTGCGATGGCCTCTAGTCTGCAACCGCTTCAGCGGTCTGTGGACTCGAAACATAGGCTGGAGGTGCACACGGTTTCAGACACCTCCAGTCCAGAGTCCGTAGGTAAGCCCTGGTCCTCTGAAGAGATGTTTAACTGGAGCGTTTTCGGTTTTGGTGTCAGTTATCATGAGGTGCTGCCTTTGGAAAGAAACTGTTTAAAACTACTTTGAGCGTTTAAACAGAGTCGGTTATAGTGTGAGGCATGCAAATATCAAGACATGGAACTGGCAGTTATAGTTGATTCCTAGGGCTATTGAGGTAGGCTACATAAGTCATGCCCTTTGACATGACTTTATTTACTTAAATTGTGTGTGGAAAATGTGGGCTTTTCACAAATGTTTGCACTGTGGCAATTTTGTATAGAATACTGCAGACATTCCCCAACTCTGATAGGCTATTTCTTTTTTCGTATGGTGAAAAATACATATTGCGTTCATTTTCGTTAAAATATTTTCTAAATCTTGATTTAAAAGCATTTTCATTTGAGCCTCTTTTATCGTAACTGTTTCCAGAATATGATGTTAAACATCAGCGATTCATAAGAAAATTAGTTACGGAACATCATTGATTATTTTGCCCGAAATGTTGTTACCAGGGAACTTACTTTGATACGTTACCATGATGTGAAATATTTTCAATTCAATAAAACGGAATTAGAGATTTGTCTCCCTCACACAGACTTCTCCAATGTGTCAAAAAGCATGAAGCTGTTAATTTAAGTTCCTCTTAAATTAAATAATTATTTAAAAATACTGTATTATTTTGCATTGCAGATAAAGAGAAGGGACAGAGTAAAAACGAAGATACGACTGATGACCCATCGAAAAAGAAGAGACAGAGGCGGCAACGAACGCATTTTACTAGCCAACAGCTCCAGGAACTGGAAGCCACTTTTCAGCGGAATCGCTACCCGGACATGTCCACTAGAGAGGAGATCGCCGTTTGGACTAATTTGACAGAGGCCAGAGTCAGGGTAAGTTTGATAAGTGAAATGGCATTGAAATAACATGTTATTATATAGCCCTAAAAATGAAGACTTGATTTTTCTAAACAAATCCACAATTCACGGTTCAAATTCAATATTTTAAATAGCCTAGCCTAGCCTACTGAATAAAAAGTATGCATAATAAAGTAATTTTAGTTCAAGCAATAGGTCCACTTAAAATACCTTATTAGAATCGTTTATATCCTATAGGCCTATATAAACTAATTTGTTCACAAAGTCTAGACCTATTTTATAGGCTAGGCTATTTAACAGGCGCTACGCGTTGCTAAAATTTCGTGACGTTAATATAAGTTACATGCTAATTACGACTTTATGTAATCATTTAAATAAACCTGTCACTGTTTGGTGCAGAGGCTAATTATGGGCGAATCGAATTGTTTGCAATCAACACAAGTGACACCCTAACGACGACCTTAATGGAGTCACACAGTCGCTTTTTAAGAGGTGTAAAGCTTGTATTTTGTGATTGTCATTCTCGTGTAGTATACTTAAGGTTAGTTTGTCTCCGCCTGCTTAGGGAGAATACACATTTGAAGCGTCGGGCGGCCCATTGACCGCTATAAGAATGGATGTGTATTGGAATTCCCGGGATCAGACAAGATTCCGGGTGACTGATAAAAACGCGACTTAATTAGGGTTCCAAACTGAGTTTGACACCACCGCCACCCATATAATTTATCTACCAAAAACAAACCGTGTAGCAGTGGTTAATTCATGTTGTTCTAATGCCTACGGTGACAGCAGTTCTGAAAACGTAAAGCATATCGGCTGATCTTCACTTTAATAGTTTTAGATAAGAATTAACTATCTAGGCTAATTATAAATATAAATGATTTACTACATTTGTTGCAGGTGTGGTTCAAGAATCGACGGGCAAAATGGAGAAAAAGGGAGAGAAACCAACAGGCAGAGCTGTGTAAAAACGGTTTCGGCCCTCAGTTCAACGGACTTATGCAGCCCTACGATGACATGTATCCCAGCTATACGTACAACAACTGGGCTGCAAAGGGGCTCACGTCGGCCTCTCTTTCTACCAAAAGCTTCCCCTTTTTCAATTCCATGAACGTCAATCCGCTGTCGTCTCAGACCATGTTCTCCCCACCTAACTCCATCTCCTCAATGAGCATGTCCTCCGGTATGGTTCCGTCTGCTGTCACCGGTGTACCCGGATCAAGCTTAAACAGCCTCAATAACTTGAATAACCTCAGCAACCCTTCTCTAAATTCGGGGGTTCCCACGTCGGCGTGCCCTTACGCCCCACCGACACCTCCTTATGTTTACCGGGACACTTGTAACTCCAGTCTTGCCAGTCTGAGACTGAAAGCCAAGCAGCACTCGAGTTTTGGATACGCGAGCGTGCAGAACCCGGCCTCCAATCTCAGCGCCTGCCAGTACGCAGTGGATAGACCGGTGTAAGGGACGATTGTAGAATTTACAATCCCGAATCCCAGGAACGAGAGACTACACTTTTTGTTTCAAGGGCACTAGAAGAATAAACCACTGAAACGCGTCCAATCCTGTGATGGAATGTCAAGCGGGAACGGAAGGCAAACGCGCCTTTTCTAATAAGATTTGTTCTCTACACTAGCAAGTGCACACTAGCCAGTGAAGAGTTTAGGATATCAGAATGTTTAAAAAAAAAAAAGAAGAAGAAAAATCTCATTTATTTTGACGTTTCAATTTTTGGACAGTAATTGACTGAAAGGTTGTATATAGGCTGTATACATATATCTTAATATCATCTCCAATTTGTAGAGGCGAAAGCTGTAACTCTTAAGCATTTTCGAGAATTCAGTTTAACACAGCATGTGGAAAACGTACAGGAATCATGTCTTGCTTGCGATCAAGGGAATGTACATACTAAACGCACCAGTCGTGTGTGATATCATAAATTTATTATTAAATATCTGTGTGAATATAGATCTAGAATAGCAACCCTGGGTAATAATACGCAAATGTTTCTGCGAAATGAACTTGGTTTTTGCTCTGTGTATAATATTTGGTACGGAATTTTTGTTTCGTTTTTCAACATCCCAAAAATAAACTATTGTGTTTTATTTAATGGAAGTAAATATATTGTTCTAAACCATTTCAAAACGTTTTCTTCACAATTATTGCATTCGCCTGGTTGTATGCAGCACACTTTGTTGCTTTGTGGTATTTCTAAGGTTTAAATAGAGAGAGATGGGGGGAGTATCTAATACACATCAGCGTGACATGAGAAGTCCGGTGAAGAGGGCGAGATGTCCCGAGCAGATTAGGAGTCGAATATACAAGACTGACTAGAGGCTGGGCCTCCAGTGATCACCGACGCTTGAAATAACATTGCAATAAGATCGAAACAGACTGGACCACACATCACTGAACCATCTGCCGGCTAAACTCCTTTAGAATAAAATAAAATAAAATAAAATATGTAGTGATCGCCTATGACGGTCCACATCAGATCGTGTGTAAGTTGAAAACAAGGCTCGTATCTCATATGAATTATGAATGACCTATTATAATAGAGAAAGTGCCATACAGTGCAAACAAAACTGTGCTTTTTTATCAGACTCACAGCAGGCGCATAATTAAAACTAATAGCGACATCGAGTGTCAATTGACTGACTGTTTGTAAACAAAGAAAGCTCGCTGCCTCAAATTACTGTATAAAAACACAATAGGCTACAATAAATAAAGAGTGGAAAGAGGATTAAGGGAAATGTCTCGTGCTCATAATACAATATTAGCCTACTGCTATTGTAAAGGTTATTAAAATCTAATTGAATGAGTAGGCTACTTATTCTGTTTCTCGGGAAATATTTACATTGTCTCTATTGTTAGGCACTGTTGTCCATCAATAGCTGCACCGAAGCATGTAAAACTAAAATATCTCTATTGCGCAGTCAATCTCATTGATAGAAGAGCAATCAAAACAAAGAGAGGTATGCTACAGAGACAGGCGTGTGTGTGAGTGTGTTTCTGTCTATGAAAGTCATGTCACAGCGCGTATCAGTGAACATTTATTCTACTTATGTGGTTGGAACAACACAAGCGTGCTGTTTAACATGAATGCTCTCATATAAGCTAATGATGATTAATGAGGCAGACAGAACAAGGGTGGAGGAAATTGTAAAATTGAATACTACTATTACAGTAAGCCTATTCAAAATAAGTATTGCTGTTGAATGAAAACTAAACGCCCAGGCTGATTTAAAGCGTCTACATTAAAACAACCAACTTTTGTCTAAAATCCACAGAACATAAATCAGTCATTTTCAGGTGTACACATTCCTGATTCTCTCAAGTGAAGAGCTAACAGGCCTAAATTATTCATTCCTAGCAACATGACGGTCTGGGGTCCCAATACACATCTCAATAAACACTGTGAGCGGGGGGCCCACGGGAGCAATACAGAGCAGATCCAGAGAGGAACCCTTCAGTTGGCCTAAGCACAGACAGGAAAGCTGTTCCCTTTATTCTCTAGAAGACTGCATAAAGGTAAGGCCTTTTAATGCGCATTATCAGCAGAAAACTAAAAACATGTCCTTGCATGAAGAAGAGAAGCGCCAAAAGTCTGCATTCATAAGTAACTCGAGTTTTCTCAGGCTTTCCTGCAGTGTTGTCTTGCCGTGTTGTTGGTTATTTGCCGACAGAAAAAAAGTAGTTTCTTTTGGGACAATGTTGTGAAAATGTTTAATCAAATATTCACTGACGCGGAACATTTCTTTTACGGCTTGAATTTATTTTTTTGCTATCCGAAAAGTCCAGTTATGTTCATTTGTTATGAACGCAGCTGACAAGTAGGTCTACGCTACGTTTGAATGTAAAGTGATTTAGTATTAATTCCTATTTTCTATTTACAAAATTACTGTAACCCTTAATAATGTGTCTATCTTTTCTAAAGTATTTAAAAATATTTACATAGCAGAACTAGTCTAAATATAGCCTTCCTCAGCGGCTGCAAATGTAGGCTACTACCCGATAGTCTTATAGGCTATTGTGTGACTACTGTACTACAATGGTATCACTTCTGATTTAATAGTGGGAAATGTTGGTATTTACACAGTGCTATGGTATCTTATTCGGTTTTTTGTTACAGCTTTTAAAAAAAACTTTAAAAAAAACGTTTAAAAAAACTTAGCTATTTGTCGAAATGCAACCTATAATTCAGTTGTATTCTAAACGCATATTTCATAGTTTGCAGTAATAAGGGGAAACATGCCTTTTCATTTTGATAGGCTAAATGACTCACATATGCACCAAATAACACTAAAACAAATTTTATATGCCTTCACAAATTTCGTTAAATCCCTCATACTATCTGAAATCCCAGGTGTAATAATTCTGGACTAGTCAAATACTAACAACCTGATTAACAGCTGAGAAAATATATTTACGTTAATGTCTATAATACACGTGAATAGATTGATCAACTGAAAGGTTTACCTAATAGTAGTAACAATTAATATTGATGATAAAATTGGATATAGCGTTAAAATATTAAGTAATACGTAAAAACTGTTTAGAAAAATTACAAATATGATAATCAGTGGTATGTTGTAGAAGAGGATAGGCCAAATGTGTTGTTGCACATTTTCCAAATACTTTGTTCTTGGGCAAAGATTATTGGTCAAAAGCCAGTTTTATTCGGTTTGTTGTCATCGTCGCTGCATGAGTATAGGCCCTATATTGATAAACTGAACGGCGTTGTTGTAACCACCCCATCGCGGCAAAAATCACAGATTGCCCAATCAGATGGCAGCGATTTAAGCGCAAGGTCGGGGTGGGATGACCTCGCACATTCTCGCCCGTACCTAGTTCTCCATTGAAAAACAACACTGACTGACCTGCAGCACATTTAAAATAGAAAGGAATGCGACAATTTTCATAATTCCAAGTTACTTTTTCACAATACCACTTTTGGTATCGTCCCATTACAAATCAGCCTTACAATCATTACAAATTGTCAGTATTTCTGTAGAATAACGATATTGGATATAGGCCAATCAATCAGCTGACATTTGGCTATTTTCAGATGATTATTGGCACCATCCAAAAACAGGTGTCCACATGGCTAATTAACATAAAGGTTATGTACCAGATCCAAAATCCACTGACAGTCTTGTCATTGATGATGAACTTTCCATTTACTTTTATAAGTCAGTACAGTGCAACATAAGAATTAATTCACTTTCAGACATGTGCATCTCATTTGCAGGGTTGCAGGATTCCTTGTTCAATATCTGAAATGCATGTCTCTTTTTTCTATTAAGTAATGCTAATGCACTTGAGGAAAATGAGCACAGGCCAGGTGGTGCTGACCTAAAATGACTCTGTAGATCCTCCCGTCACTATATGTGTAGACCCACTGACTGAGTTGAAGGTTTTCTAAAGAGTGAGCAAACATTGGATAGGGTGAGCTTGAATTGTTAAAGAAAATGTATGTGAGGATTATGGGTGTGGAAGTGTGTATGGAAAACCTCACGTGTCATTGCCTTTAGTTAAAGGGCTAGTTCACCCAAAAATGTGTGAATCATTTTTGTCATCATTTACTCTTGATCCAAACTGTATGACATTCTTTCTTCTGTGTTTTTTTTTTTTTGGTCTGTACAATGAAAGGGGTCCTAAAGAACCCTACTGACTTTCACTGTATGGGGAGAAAAGAGAGAGGTAGAAAGAAAATATTTAGTTTTCCACAGAATAAATAATCTCCTAAAGGTTTGGAACAACAATGAGGGTAAATAAATGACAGAATTTTCATTTTTAAATGAACTATCCCTTTAAGATCTATTCTATGAAAAAAAGTCATGAGTACATGCTTTCTATAAGGCAACTATGTGTCTGTACCTGCATCTGTAGATGTGCCTCTTCTCTCTTACGTTCCAGTTCTTTGTGTGCGTATCTGTTCTTTGTGTGTTTGGAAAACCTGCTGGCATATTGCTAACATGTCTACCCTTTCATCTGATGTGCTTGTGTTTCGTTGGTCAAAGTGTGTGTCTACCTTTCTAAGGATGTGCCAGAGCTTGTGTTTATCCGTGTATATATCCTATCCCTTGACATGCTTGAGTGTTGGTTTTTGTGTATTCGGGTGTGTGTGTGTCTGACAGCCCTGCCTTTGATGAGCTGAGTGTGACGCCGGGATGGCTTCTCTGGCCGGAGGCTTGCAGTGCTAGTGTGGGAGCATGTGAACGATCAGACATGGAGTAAACTTCCATGACTCAGACACTTCCTGCTTTCTCAACTTATATTAAAAAGAAACATCACAAATGTTTTGACTTTAAAATGAGGAATTCCACACAGTGAGTACCATGAAATCACAGATGCACGGATGTGTGTGGAATTAACAAAGATAGTATCAGTAAAGAGGGTGTATACTGCAGCTTTTCTCTATTGTTTTGGATTGGGAAGACGGTGACGGAGGACTGATGATGTAATGCAACACTTAAATAAAGCCTATAAGCTGTCCAGACTGCAAGAAGCTTTAATTTTGGATGAGGAGAGATACAGAACATTTTCACAAAATAACAGCCGTGATTCTGTTCTAATAATATTGTGAGGACGTAATGCATGTTGAGAATGCACAAGTACCAACAAATGTGTAGCATATTAATACTAACGAGAGTAATAACTCTAGTAAAAAATATGGAACACAAAGATATGGAAATATAAGAATGAAAAAAAATATATATATATTGTTTAATAACCAAATACCTATTGAGGAAGTTAGGAAGAGCACACCTTAAAACAGTTGTTGAGTTGAGTTCTACAATATAGTTCAGCCCAAAATATACACTCTTCTCTATTGTGCTGACAGTTTTGCATTTGCCATGCGTGCAAACATTTGAAAAGCAGCTGCACACACACAAAAGTTGACAAGTAATGTATAAGAGTTGCAACTGGTGTTGAATTGTGAGTCTGCAGTGCCTAAAGAATTAAGGGAAAGGTAAGAAGAGAATGAATGACAGCATTGTGAAGCTAAGTGTTCGCAATAACAAGAAACTCCAGCTCTCTCAACCTCATCACCTTTCACAAATATGACATCAACAATCGCTTAAGCCTTAACACATCAAATGTGAAAAGGACAAGAGCATTAAGCCTCAAGCAAGGCAACCATATAGACTGTTACTACTCACTAGGTGCTAAAAAATACAAGGCTATATGTTGCCTCCATGAGAAAATGTTCAAAATGTCAGTTATTATAAACAAATCATGTTCTGCAGAACTTAAAGCAGCGAGTTCAGGGTGCAGGATGTTCTGCAAAGTTGTATGTTAATGCATAACCGCAGACTAGTTTTAATTTTTCATAAACCAGTCAAAGCAATCGGCTGCGATTCTTTTTCAAACATCCTCCTCATTACGTGCCACCAAAATCCTGCTAATCTCAGTGGGAAGATGACGTGAGCTGATCGACATTAATGGATTTGTAGATGTGGAAGTGCAAGACACACACAGGGCAGAGTTTAGGAGTGAGGAACTTTGCCTCATTGTGTTTTTTGCTTCATTAGCTCCAGTACAGAGCTTGTCAATGCCTTTCCTATGTCTTACTGCAGCGGTGCGGATTTCCTCTCTGAGATGACATGCAGCAGACCGTTGTGATTCCATTATGAAATCTACATAGATAAGAAATAATATAGCTTTCAATTCCACTCTGATGTTAAAAAAATAATTTTAATGTAATGGTGTAACTAAACCTATGATACATATTATGGTTGCCTCTTCTAAAAATACTATTTGTCAATATTTTTTATCAGATGGGAAAATAATTGCTGCAATTTGTTTATAAAATGTATTGTACTGACTAAAAAAAATAAAAAATCATCTAATGCCTTGCAGTATTCAAAACTCCACCAAACACACCTAACCAAAACCTAAATGCCTGAAGCACAATTTCAAACTTTTGTAAAAGTGTTGTGCACCTTCACGTCCAACAGGGGGCAGTACAACTAATCACATTAAGAGCAGAGACCCATACTTCAGAGTATTCCACCATTTATAGTCCCACACATCTATATTTATTTGTTACACAAGGACATTTCTAACAGAGCTTATTCTCTTTAACATTATAATACTCTTCTGCATCCTAACTGATCCCTGTTCCTCAGAATGTGTACCTTCACAATTTGTTCAAGCTGTCACAACTTGATGATTAGCAAACAAGAGTTGTTTTAAGAGCAATAGATCAAAGGAAGATCACTGCTAAATTAAATGGTAATCATTGGTAATATGGCTACTATTTGTACATGAATTGAAGTATCAACATTACAAATGATATGATCAATATATTATGACAAAATATGTTTTACATTGCTTTAACTCATCAAAATAAGTTAAGCAATTTTTCAAATGATTTTTTAAAGTCAGTTTAATGTGATTTAAGTTGAAATGACTTAAACATCCAAGTTGATTGTACTTAATTTAAGGCAGCAACTTTTTTACAGGGTAATGCAGATGAATAGTATAATAAATATTATTGGTAGCACTTTATTTTACGTCCTGTTTCGCATGTACATACTATACACTTATTGTAGTAGTTATAACTGGGTAATAACTACAGGTACTAGTTCTAAACCTGCCTCTAAACCTACTTAGTGTACTTACGTTCTTGGTAAGTACACTGTGTGCACGTACTGTAAAATAAAGTGCAACCATAATATTAACCTTAGCTATTTATTAGTTGTTTTTTTTAAAATGCGTTTCAGAATAAATTGATTAAATAAAAAAATATAAAGCAGACATAGCTGATAATTCACCATAGAACAGTTGTTTCAGTGTGTCACCACTAGATGGTGCAGTATTAAGTAGGAGGTAGAAGACAAAAAGTGTGCTGTACAAATGAATTGAGCAACAATAACAAAATAAGATTTTTTTGCTAACTAAGATTTAAGTTTCAAATTCGCTGCTATGATACAACATGACTAACATTTCAAATAAATAAATGTAGACAAGTAAACTCATTCATTTATTTATGCAAACTGTGCAATGCTGTGAATATATATCTTTAATTTTATGTTACAGGTCCTACATTGCCAATTTAAAGGTTTCAGGTTCAAATCCAGATGACTAGGTAACCATGTAAAATCATCTCATCACAATGCTTTACATTAATCTCCAGATTGCATAATGCATCTCTTGATTGTACTATAATTTCATATATCAGCTTTTACTGTAGTAAATTCATCTGTTAAATGACAAGTAATTTGTGTTTAAAGGACAACTTGATTTACACACACAACACCGTAACAGCTTTGGCTCAATATCAAACAAGTTCTTATTTTACTTATTTTACCTACAGGATCTGTCATGTTTGATCTGAGGATGACAAATGAGGATTGGACGCATCTATGAAACCAGTTTTAAAGAAAACGAAAATAGAAAAAAAAAAGTTCCACAGTCATTATGCTATATGATTTGGCTCCATTGGACGGTACAAGAAAATGAACTGGGCAAATTTATATTAAACAGAGCGTTCAGCTTATATAATAGAAACCACTTTCTGTTTACATTGTTGATATTTCAAAAGATCAAATGCACTTGATCTGCATACTTTCACCAGAGCAGTGAGATGTATCAATTTGGACTTTCAGTAATGCTTTCATATTTAGACATCCATCGTTTGGCCTATATCTTCATCCTCCTTGAGATCAAAAACATAAATGTCAAAAGTAAGTATATGGTAACACTTTATTTTAAGGTGATGGAGTTACATGTTACTACATAGTAATAACAGTATAATATGCATAATTACAAGCAACTAACCAAAACCCTAACTCTATAAGTACATGTAGCTAATTATTACTCAGAACATATTAGAGTAAGTACAATGTAACTACATCACGTTAAAATAGTGTAACCACACATTTTGACAGATACATTTAAATCACAATAAAAATCTGACATCTGATAATACATCTGATATCTGTCATTGACTCACATCCTCTCTCGTAGCCACACGCTCTGACTTTAATTCACTTGCAGTCTCCCTCCAAGTCTGTTAGCTGAACTTGCTGAACTTCTTCACCTGTACAGAGCACATGATGTTCCTAAAGTGAACTGTTCCTATAGTTGAATCAATTGTGGTCCCTAGAATCAATACAACTCCCTAGAATCAATACAACTCCATGAGTTGAAATAAGCTCATAGCTGCTGGAGCTCCTTAGAGGGGCCTTGATGAAGCATGAGGGGCTTGTAAGAGCCATTGACACAGACACTTGTGCATTTGAATCCATGTCATTTATGAAACCAGTAATGACATCAGAGATAAACAGAGCCTGTGTGTACAGTAGTTAGGCTATTTGTGTATTTTTCTGTAGCAGAGATTCGCCCTTGTTATTACTTTAAGCAAGTGGCTTATTCAGTCACTTCAAAAAGAAGTAAACTATGATGATCTTTTTTTTTATATATATATATATATATATATATATATATATATATATATATATATATATATATATATATATATATATATATATATATATATATATATATATATATATAAGCTTCAAGGGATAGTTCACCCAAAAAAAAAAAAAAAAAAAAAAAAAAAAAAAAAATTATGAATTTCTTTCTTCTGCTGAACAAAAAAGAAGATATTTTGAAGAATGTGGGTAACCAAACAGTTGATGGGCCCCATTGACTTCCATAGTATGGGGGGGGATCTATGGAAGTCAATGGGACCCATCAACTGCTTGGTTACTGACATTCATCAGCAGAAGAAAGAAATTCATACAGGTTTGGAACAACTTAATGGGGAGTAAATCATTTTTTGTCAACTATCCCTTAATGTGTAATGTAATCTTACTATGTTTGTAGGGGACACACCTGTGGATGTTACAGGCCAAGCCCATAGGCATATCCAAGAAACCAGTTAGTTAATTTCTGTGGATTTATTCCACGCCACAACAGACAAATAAATAATTTCTTCTCCACGCATGGGCGTTGGCTCTGATGTTTTACCTTTAGAGTACTCCTGCCCCTGCTTATCAGATTCCGGCACCAATAACTGAAGAATAATTCAACTTTTTGCCAAAAAAAAATAAAAATGTCAAAGAATGAGCATCAGTCAACACCAAATATTGTTTTGTGATCAGGAACGATACTCAATACTTATGGATTTGGAAATCAAACTTTAGCAGGCAGGACGTGACAGCAGAAAGCGCCATTCCTCATGCCACCAATGATACATTACCGTTCAAAAGTTTGGGGTCAGTACAAATTTTGAAAGAAAGTAATACCTTAATTCAGCAAGGATGCATTAAACTGATCAAATGTGATAGTAAAGACACTTATGTTACAAAAAATACTTATTAGAAAGACGGATCATGTGACACTGAAGACTGGAGTAATGACTGATGAATATTCTGCTCTGCCATCACAGTAATAAATTACATTTAAAAATATATACTAAAATGGAAAAGTTATTTTAAATTGTAAGAGTAAATCACAATATTACAGTTTTTACTGTATTTCTCATCACATAAATACAGCCTTGGTCAGCATAATATAAGGAGTGTACATAATAGTCTGATAACCCATGCATGGGTTGAATAAAAACTTTGTCTGGCACAACCGCGTAGTTCCCTACGCTTCTGAAACCATTCTTGCAATGGAAAAATGAGATATGTTGTATAACATATCTCGTTGGTTTATGCTTTACATATTTCTGAATGCATTAATAAATTAGGAAAACAAATAATGAAAACAGTTAACATCAGTTTATTGAAATTGCAAAGAGAATGGCAGATAGCAGGCAGAAACAGCGTGATGAGAGATGATGAGATGTCAACTGAAAGTAATAGTCTTTTCCTCAATATAACAGAGTGGGAGAATGATGGTTGAGAAGCACACACCTCAGTTGTCGATGACCAGGAGGAAACCACGGTGACAGGGAAATGCACGGAAATGAAGGAGAACGACTACGGAGATGGTGACAGTGGAGATCGTGGAACGCTGGAGAAGGTATAGGAACCTTTCATATAGACGTTGTCAACAGGTAAGTAGCGTTTCGAGTGTGAGTCTAGTATCCGCTTTGGAGAACAGACAATGTGTGTGACTGAGGTGTTTGTTCATGTCCATGGTTCATAAACAGCATGTGCAGGTGATTAGTATTCTCTGTGATTGGGAAGTGCATGCAGGTGAGGGCCAGGGAGGATGGTGGGAAATGCAGTGAGGAGGTGGTGACTAGCTGGTGACCGTGACACACACCTTATTCTTTAGCCTATTATTACCATTTTCAACATTTTAGAATTAGTGAAGTCATCAAACAGCACAAATGGAATTATGGAAATTATGAAGTGAGCACAAATGCTAAACAAATCAAACTCTTATATTTTAGATTATTAAAATATACAAAGTACAAATCTCATCAGGTGCCCAATATGTCTTTAGGAGTTTCCATGCATGCTGAACACTATCTGGTCCAACCAACATATTCAAGAAAAACTGCTTAAATATTCAATAATGGATTTTATTACGAAGGCAAAATGTCAGCAAACCTAATTCTTAAAAACTATTTGATCTAAATGCTTAAGATCATGACAAATATATATTTTACAGAGCCCAAACCTCTGACTGGTAGTGTATATAGTTTTTATAGTTTTTTATTTTTATTTTTTTTATTTTATTTTTTACATTTAATTACTTAGGCAATCTAGGATAAATGTATCTTAAACTGTAAAGAACTAAAGTGAGATGAATATACAAGTCTACAAGTCAACCCCTTGGGCCAATGAGTATCCATGCATAAAATATAATTTTCTTTATATAGGCCTATATTTTTTTTTAAATAAGTAGCTACATTTTTATTATTCTTTTTTACAGGTTTAAGGTACAGTAAAGTTTACAGGTACAGTAGTGACCTGTCTATCACTATAGAATGTAAAAAAAAAAAAAGGAAAAAAAAAAATCGGAGAAAATCCAGGTCACTGGGTTTAAGACCCTGTGTAAATAATGGGTTGGTTTAGTTTACATGATAAATACATGTTAGACTGATAGGAGTGACAGTTGATCTATGTTCACAAATAAGAAGTGTAGCCTACAGTCTGAGCATCGACTGAAAATGATGAAAATGCCTCGTTTATGAATATATGCCAAAGGTCATCGCAGTCTGAGATGACGACAGCTCCGGAGGATGCATCAGTTCTGCGGCATTAGGACCTTGCGCTCCTCTTCCTCAAAAGAGAGGAGGGCGTATGCCGGCACGGGCTGAGAGTTAAATAGGCTGACATTCGAGAACAACTCAACGAATGTGCTGGGGGTGGCAAGAGCGATGCGAGGGCAAGGCTGGAGCTGAGCCTGCGAGACAGATAGGAAATCCGTGAAACTCAACTCATTTAGTCCCCAAAGAGGCTAACGTTCTTCAGTAAGCATTTAAAGGACGAGAGACCATGTCGGTGCTGGCTTTGCAAGAATACGAATTCGAGAGGCAATTCAATGAAGATGAAGCCATTCGATGGATGCAAGAGAACTGGTACAGTAGCTCTGCTGCATGATACATATTCTGGACCATAACAATCACGCCTACAAACCCTGTTGTACCATCAGATAGCTCGTAAACGTGTTTTGCACTGACTGACTAGCATATTAAATATTGCAACCATGCATTAATCCGAATGCTCAAAAACGGGGGGCTCTTGAAAGTCACTGGCAGGTGGGCTACCATCCAGACCACGGTATATGCACAGTCAGTGTGATATTCCCCCTCGAGACTCATCAATATTGTTTCAGCATCGTGTTCTATTCAACATCTCAAATGTGCTTCGTGTAATGAGCGATGCTATATTTGAAGCATCGCTGCTCTAATCAGATGCAAAGCCGTTTCAAGGTGATGTTCTGCTAATGCCCTTTCGTGACAAATGGAACTTTCATCCTAGGATGCCTCGCGTGTTCAGATTCCACGCAAACGTTTATTCGAATTATTATTATTATTATTCGTAAACAAAACTGAATGTATGATTAAAATCATTCGTACCCCTTTATATCTTGCTTGAAGTAGCGATGTCCGATTCGTGAAAGAATCGTTCTTTAGATTCGGATCTTTCCAATAAATCGGTTGAAGCGGTTGACAAAAACGGTCAGGGAAATGCTCACGAATCGGAAGGGATTCATCCGAGAGGTTAACAACTAAACGATTCATTAATCCGTGAGTCGCTTCCTTCCAATATGTCCGATTTGTAATTGCCAAGAACTGATTTGAGTGAATTTTTTGACCAGTGACAGTTAAACACGCACGAAATAGAATTGGTTTTAATAAACTTCAGCATTACAATGAACACCATAGGCCTAAAACATAATTAAGAAACGTAATAAACATATACATGAATAGGTCTTTCTTGTAGGCTAACGTTATAATAATTATGCAATGTCAGACCATGAGGTGACAATCACGCTATGACGTAAATAATAGATTTGAACCGGTTCTCTTAAACGAACGGTTCAAAAGAACCGATTCGCGAAAACGAGTCTGACTTCCCATCACTAGCTCAAACTCAAAGCCTAGCATAGCCCACAATCTCTGTTGCAAAATGTAAACGCCACAATACAGGTAATCATACCCAGCTAACAATGACCTGGTGACCACCGGTGGTCCGCTGTGTTAGCTGGGTATGAATAACAGACATGCAAGTGAAGCGTTATTAGATTGCCTGCTCCGTACGTAAGCTTGATTCTGTAGTTAATGGCCGAAATCATCGCTGTTTATTGCACATTTGGCACGTTTCTCTTGTGGGAAACTGTGCTGCTTGTTAATAGTGTCTGACACATGGTAACGTCGAAACGATTACTTGCTTTGGATCAATGTCACAATTTTGTAATTCTGTAGCGCGTTTAGAGACGGAGAAGTGAGGCTGGTTAAGAATTCATAGCAACCAATGAGATGTGGTTGTTGATGTCTGCTGACACAATTCTGACCAATCATGTTTCCGCGTCACTGTGCCGACTTCTCGGGGTTGCTTGCATCACATCTATCATCTTGTATCCCTCCTGTGTGGAGAGCAACACCGATTGTCTTTAAAGTACGTTTT
Organism: Abramis brama; assembly: GCF_963993115.1. Lineage (NCBI taxonomy): Eukaryota > Metazoa > Chordata > Actinopteri > Cypriniformes > Leuciscidae > Abramis > Abramis brama. The sequence goes on along the minus strand of NC_139975.1, from coordinate 16,719,428 downwards.
TAGGTGTAATGTGCTTAATAATAATTTTGTTTTGTTGATCACTTCAGCCTGTCGGTTTCCTGTCTTTACTTAAAAACGGAATGCGAAGGAAATGGTGTTTAACGCCTGTATACAACCCTGAAATGCAGATTTAAAGGGATAGTTCACCCAAAAATTAAAAAAATTCATTATTTATTCTCAGTAATTTTGGGGTAAACTATCGCTCAAAAAAACCAAAAGCCAAAACAAAAAAACAATAGAGACACCTATACATACATAGACAGGCATCTGACAAGCCATTCAATCATGCAGCATAAGTCATTAATATCAGTTCAACACAGGCTTTAAAATCATGCTTCTTTCCTGGTATTTAGTTAACTTACAACAGTCACAATTTCCATGATGTCACAATACTTACTTGTAGTCACATTAACTTTATGAGTAAGATAATTATAATGGCCCTTGCCGTTATTAGGCCTATCTAGTTTTTTTTACTGTTCCAACTTTGAGTTGTATTCATCCCGTGGCCACTACTGTTTTTAAAAATTAGTTTAATGCTCTCATTTTTATTTGTGCTTCCTATCAATTTATCAGGGTAATAAATTACCAGATCATTGGCTTTAGACTATTATAAAATACATTCATCCCTTTGTAATGTAATTTCACATGCTATATTTCTACATTAATGTACAAGTGCAGCTCACAATTGGTGCCAGGTCTATGCCTGGGCAGGCAATGCGATTTTTCGGCTTGCCTACCTCATCAAACAAACATTTATCAGGAAAATGTTACCGGGGCACCCATGATCAGACTAGACTAGAACTGGACTAGAATCTTTCACTGCACTAGATAAGGGAAGGCAGATGATGTTTGCATTGCAACACAGGTGAATGAAGTCTTATGTCCAAAATGAGCCAGATCTGGGCAGATGCAGGGATGTAGGAACTGAGTTAAATGGATAGATCACCCGAAAATGAAGATTTTGTCATCACGTACTCGTCCTCATTTTGTTCCAATCCGGTATGAGTTTCTTTCTTCTGTTAAACACAAAAGAAGATATTTAAAAAAATGTTGGTAACCAGACACTTGGCGGTAGCCATTGGAAAAAAAAAATACTATAGAAGTCAATTTTTTTTTTGATTACCAACATTCTTTACCTAATATCTACTCTTGTGTTCAACAGAAGAAATAAACTCATACTGGTTTGGAACAACTTGAGGGTAAGTGAGGACAAAATTGTCATTTTTGGGTGAACTATCCCTTTAAATAGCATTTAGTCCCAAAGCCCTTATATACTTGTATACTTTGGCAAATACTTTGGTTGTTTGCACAAAGGTCATTCAGCCGAGTGAGGGGATGAACAAAGGGGTTAAATACTAATTAGCTGTATTGTAATTCAGCATTTTTAAGACTATAGATCATCTTGGTAATTCACATTGTGTAATTGCTTCTTTTGCATTCGAGGGAAATGCATAGATAAAGAGAGTACACATTTGCTTGAAACACATTTTTCAGAACCCCTCCCGTTTGGATTTGAAAAGAAGCTGCTAGGCACGTCTCTCCTTTAACAATCCCACGTTCCGCTCTGTGATGAATGACTGCAACACCACAGGATCCATTCGTACATCTTCCTGATGATCAGGGAAACAGAAATGTCAGCTCTGATAAACAATTCTTGCATTATTTATTTATGTTAGGCAAGCACAGTTGCTTCAGCACAGACTTTCCTGAAGTTCTGTGAAGAAAAGATCTTTAAGTATAAATGCAGATTTGGATATAATTGTCACCTCAATGTTCAATGCATCCTGTTATTTTAACAAAGTAACAAAGGCTGTTAAAACTAGAGAGATTTTTTTTATTGAGTGCCTCATGAACAACAGTACAGGATACAGAAAACCTTTTAAAAAAAAACACGAAAAAAAAAAGATGCTAGATATTTTCAAGAGGCCCATTTATTGGAAGTATATTTCAAATTCTCTTATTCCAACAAGTACTACTGCATTTCAACGGCCACGTCAGTGCTAAAAAATTAATTGTATGTAGCAGTAAAAGTTTGTGCATGTGTTTTATAGGTGCTGCTGTGTCATACTAGACAGACACATTGGCATCTGTTCTTGTATAATTATTAAAAAGTATATTATATATATATTATTATTTTTTTATTTAATTGGCAAAACAATTCTCAGCAAAGATCAATAAGACAGAGCTGCCATAGCTTGTGCATTGAGCCATATTTTGTGTTGGTCTGAGTTGACCAGAGAGAATTAGCCTCAGGTTGTGAAGATTGCCACAGGTCATCTCTAATCTGGGAGTATTTTTATCCTCTATCCTCACTACACTGCACTGCCCAAAGGTTTCTTTAATGAGATCTCACTGTAAGAGTCAGTCTCTCAAAAGACAAGCAGACAGGAGGCACAGAAACACTGTAAATAGAAGTGGACTGAATTCCACACGGACTGCCAGGCTTACATAATAGTGACAGATAATAAAGAGTTTCCTGGCACAATCAAACCGATGTCCCCTGCAATAAATGCTACTTAATACAATCTTATGAAAGCAGACCGCCACTTTACTACACCACATTGTGAGATGCAATCTCCGAAAAATACCGCCACTGGCCTTGATAGATTATCTTTATAAAGTAGATTTGCTTTTCCTGCATCCTTCAAAGTCTAAAAAAGCTCATCTCAGAGCACACACACACACACAAAAAAAATGCATTTCAAAATTTGACCTCTGAAAGAGCAGTCACCTTGTTTCTATTTTCACCACAAGTAACCCCGAAGAAGGGATTGCATTTGATGTTTTAGAAAGGGTAGTGGAGAAAATCAAATACCTCTGGCTAAAGCCCTTTACACCATGTCAGAAATTATAACATCAGCCGTTGGTTTGTTTAGTCTTAAGCATGTTATCGCACCCAGAGCGTTAGACAGAGAACTGTTTAGCAAGAAAACAAAGTAGTATTTCACTATGCATCTATATTTTGCAGCTTAACATGGAATACATTTTTTTTTTAAGAATGCATTTGCATGTCCTCATAACGTCAAGGTTTTGCTCTGACAGAAAATATTTTCTGTGCTTGAATTCTATACCACCCTGCACTTGCCCAGCGTTGTGCTGCGTTCGATTAAAAATCACTGCATCTAGCAGAACAGATTCTGCTATCGTCATTAGTCTAAAACTGCTATTAGGGCTGCAGATTCCGTTTATTTAGCGGCTCTAAATTACTTGGGAAGCACTTCTAGCGCAAACAGCTTGGGCCAGATGTGATCCCTTGCAAGTAGCTTCACCATCAGTCTTTGTCCACTGCAGGTCTGATGCTCTCAGCTGGAAAAATGAGAGCATAGACAAAAACACAGATGAAGTTTTTCAAATAATTGATGGTCTTGCAATAAATAGACCTACTTAGTGTGTGCGTTGATGACGCAAGACCTGAATCTGTTTTGCTGAAATAAAATATTTGTGGTTCCTCTTCTACAACCTTTTTCTGTATCATTTTCGGTGCATTATATGGAAGCTGCTAGAGCTTTGCTTTTTCTTCTCTTTTTTTTTGGACAGTAACAACAAGGCCTGATGGGAATAGTCAATCGCATCTCCATTGGATGGTCAGTACCAAGGCAGGGTTTTACTGCAGCCGTATGGCATATAACTCACTCGCTCACTCCTCCAGCAGGGTATTTGAAGTTCTCCCCAAAACTCCTGATATGGTGCTAATAAAAAAGGGAGTGATGTTGTTTTTGTCATTCACTGCAGCACAGCTCAGTAACCCATCTTAACATCCAGTCTTAAATGAATAACCTTTATTCATTTCTTTGCTGCATCTATGGCTGGACAATATATTGCATACTGGAAATATATTTGAGATTATTTTGCTGGAGATATAGAATTAAGCTACACTGTGATTACAATGGTGTGATGCACCTTTTATTTGACAAATAAGTTTCCTTAATATTACGTCATTAGACAAGTTTAACAGCTCTCATCAAACTCATAGATGTTTATACTGTAAACTTCAGTAAAAACAGGTTGTTTCCCATAAGTTTGATTAATTTTAGTGAATCAGTTCAAAACTCTGATTCAGTGGATCATCATTCAGAAGTCCCCATATGTACACTACATTAAAAAAAATAATTATATATATATATATATATATATATATATATATATATATATATATATATATATATATATATACATACACACAGTGGGGAGAACAAGTATTTGATACACTGCCGATTTTGCAGATTTTCCCACTTACAAAGCATGTATGTAATTTTTATCATAGGTACTCTTCAACTGTGAGTGACGGAATCTAAAACAATAATCCAGAAAATCACATTGTATGATTTTTAAGTAATTAATTTGCATTTTATTGCATGACATAAGTATTTGATGCATCAGAAAAGCAGAACTTAATATTTGGTACAGAAACCTTTGTTTGCAATTACAGAGATCATACGTTTCCTGTAGTTCTTGACCAGGTTTGCACACACTGCAGCAGGGATTTTGGCCCACTCCTCCATACAAACCTTCTCCAGATCCTTCAGGTTTCGGGGCTGTCGCTGGGCAATACGGACTTTCAGCTCCCTTCAAAGATTTTCTGTTGGGTTCAGGTCTGGAGACTGGCTAGGCTACTCCAGGACCTTGAGATGCTTCTTACGGAGCCACTCCTTAGTTGCCCTGGCTGTGTGTTTCGGGTCGTTGTCATGCTGGAAGACCCAGCCACGACCCATCTTCAGTGCTCTTACTGAGGGAAGGAGGTTGTTGGCCAAGATCTCGCGATACATGGCCCCATCCATCCTCCCCTCAATACGGTGCAGTCGTCCTGTCCCCTTTGCAGAAAAGCATCCCCAAAGAATGATGTTTCCACCTCCATGCTTCACAGTAGGGATGGTGTTCTTGGGGTTGTACTCATCCTTCATCTTCCTCCAAACACGGCGAGTGGCGTTTAGACCAAAAAGCTCTATTTTTGTCTCATCTGACCACATGACCTTCTCCCATTCCTCCTCTGGATCATCCAGATGGTCATTGGCAAACTTCAGATGGGCCTGGACATGCGCTGGCTTGAGCAGGGGGACCTTGCGTGCGCTGCAGGATTTTAATCCATGTGTTACTAATGGTTTTCTTTGAGACTGTGGTCCTAGATCTCTTCAGGTCATTGACCAGGTCCTGCTGTGTAGTTCTGGGCTGATCCCTCACCTTCCTCATGATCATTGATGCGCCACGAGGTGAGATCTTGCATGGTGCCCCAGACCGAGAGAGATTGACTGTCATCTTGAGCTTCTTCCATTTTCTAATAATTGCGCCAACAGTTGTTGCCTTCTCACCAAGCTGCTTGCCTATTGTCCTGTAGCCCATCCCAGCCTTGTGCAGGTCTACAATTTTATCCCTAATGTCCTTACACAGCTCTCTGGTCTTGGCCATTGTGGAGAGATTGGAGTCTGTTTGATTGAGTGTGTGGACAGGTGTCTTTTATACAGGTAACGAGTTCAAACAGGTGCAGTTAATACAGGTAATGAGTGGAGAACAGGAGGGCTTCTTAAAGAAAAACTAACAGGTTCTTAAAGAAAAACTAACTCTCACAGTTGAAGTGTACCTATGATAAAAATTACAGACCTCTACATGCTTTGTAAGTAGGAAAACCTGCAAAATCGGCAGTGTATCAAATACTTGTTCTCCCCACTGTGTATATATTATATATATATATATATATATATATATATATATATATATATATATTTCAGCAAGGACACATTAAATTGATCAAAAGTGACAGTAATTTTAAAACGAACATTTATAATGTTCCAAAAATGTTTTTAAACTGAACTGTAAATTTCTAACTGTAAAATATTAGAACTAAACGTTCTATTTATCAAAGAATCCTGAAAAAAAATCTATGACGGTTCCCACAAAAGTATTAAGCAGCACAAGTGTTTTCAACATTGATAATGATAGCACAGCAATAAATTAAAATATACAAAGAAAATTCTAATAAAATAAAACTGTTATAGTTATTATAACAGTTTCTGTATTTTTGATCAAACAAACACAGCCTTGGTCAGTCTAAGAGACGTCTTTTAATTATTATTTTTTTAAATCCACAAATGTTTAAAAGGGTAGTGTAGGTAAATATTGCAGTTTATTGTTATATGTATGCACATAAAAAATATAAATGAAAATTATTAAATATTCTTCCTTAATTCATTATGTCAAGAAGCTTTTAACTAGATTTTCTTGCAATAAACAGCTATCTAATTGGCTACAATGGTTGTTTGGTCAAAGTCAAAATGATTGTCCCTTTTAAACCTTTTAAATATTGAATATCTTCTTTTTTTTTTTCTTCTTTTTTCTGTCACCCAGCCCTAGCTGCGTCTAATGTAATGAATGCATAATGGCATGCAAACAGAAGCTTGTAATGGATTAGCAGAAGCAGTTTTCTCAAGTACAAGCTTCTTGCTAGCTGGCACAGTGAAGAAAATTTGTCAATAACCAGTGCATTTAACTAAATAGCAGCCAGTAACAAGAGTTCAATCTTCCAATAACACTGATAAATCGGTCCTATAATATATGTGCATACTGCTGCAGTCTCCCTTTGTACACAAAGAACAAAGCAATGACAAGTCAAGGTTGGAGGGGGCTGTATACATTGAATGGACTCACTGTTATAAGCAGAGTGAGGTCAGTGTTTCTCACATCCACTAGGCAGAAAAATAAAATGATGCCCAGTGTGCTTTCACAACCTACACCCAAGCCTACAGAGGTCATGTGTAACAAAAAGAGATTACTACAGTACAAAGACACTTAGAACTATATATTCCATTATATTTTGACTTAATTCAATGTATCATTTGAATTTGTATGTATAGATGAATTGTCTGAGGCTTTATCCAATGGGTGATTAAAACCCAGAAGAACCTCTATGGTTCCTCGTTTACCTATTCGACTGTAGTTCTTGGAAAGAGAACAGAGTCACACAGGAGATGATAGTGGGAGGGAGAGACGTGCCCTAGTTTTGGCCCATAATGCCGGCTGGATGCTGGACTGGCAAAGCCCCCATCTGGCTGACTTCTGCCATTAACCGAAAATAAACACTGTCATTATTAATTAAAGCTTATGTTTCAATAGGGATGTGAAAAGAAACGCAGTTCATTTTAATTAAAGGTCAGTTTTTGCTCTGACAGCATCAAATGAGTATTAATACACATATCAGACTATTTAACCAACAATTTAAGTTGATTCATTTGATAATATTTACTTGATACTAGTGTTAAAAACAAAGTACTTTAACAAAAAGAAATTACAAGCAATAGAACAATTGAGTTATTACTATGCCATTGTTTCAATTTAATTTGTGTGCATGGTATCAAAAATAGCACAGAACCATGAAATTGCTCTCATGTTGGTATTGAAAGTTTGATACTGTGATGTTAGTACCCTTATCGTTATTTATGTTTTAATGGAGTTACTTTATATATAGACATTTCCCAACTGTGTCACCAGAACATTATTTTCTTTCAATTACAATTTCCTCAGCATTCAAAAGGCATTGATGGGGCATTATGGAAGCAAATTTATTGTAAATCAGATTTAGGGGGATCAAAATGCCCTCAAAAATGAATTAGACGGCACTGTGGATATTTCCAGCTTCCAGATAATGCAGTACAACACTGCCAGATAATATGAGCTCCTAAAAGCAACACAAGCTGTCAAAATAAGCCCAATAAGCTGTTTGTGATAAAAAGCTCCAACAACAGTTTATTTCATTTTGGCAAGATAAGTGATGAATATAGGATTTAAGAAACAATGACATATTTATGTAATGTTTGATGCATTTGGCCAAAGTTGCTGAGCCAAATGCATTACATCAGGATTTAATGTGATATTTAAAAAAAAAGAAAAAAAAAGAAAAAAGCATAACATCAAAACCTGTACACAATATAGACTAGTATGCAAATGTTTTGAGACTGGAATTGTGAGTTCCAAAGCTCTGGCTACTCTCTTGTTTTTTTTAACAGCTACATAACTGCATTATAATATAGTCAGAAAAGTCACAGGACCAGTTTGCAGGAGGCCTTTTCACCATATGCAAAGTGTACAAATTTGACAATGTAATATGAGGCTTGTGTGTTACACAACGTGTCAAAATGCAAATTGAAAGAAAATGTAGTGCTTGTGAATGAAATGTTTTTCTCAGTTAAAATATGAGCCATTAAGCATACACTACCGTTCAAAAGTTTGGGGTGATTTTTTAAAGAAATTAATACTTTTATTCAGCAAGGATGCGTTAAATTGATCAAAAGTGTCATTATAAATGACTACCATTTAAAATGTATATTTATCAAAGTAACCTGAAAATAATGTAACAGTTTCCATAAAAACTTTGAACGGTAAGTGTACATACATATGAATATTTAGTTTGGAAAAAGCATCTGTTAAATGAGCACTTGCATATGCCATATAGGATTTATTGTTGGTTCTGGTGTTCTAAAAATAAATCAACAAAATAATAAAGATACTGATATAGTCTGACTTTGAAAAGTTTTTGAAATGCTAGTTGATTGAGCAGATGGACACACTGAAGGTTGTTGTGGATGGATACTTGAGTTTTCTTGGACTATACTAATTTTATTATCATCTCCCTCCTTACAGGAAGAAGTCCTTCCTCTTCTCTGCGCTTTACGCTGCCTGCATACTTGGTGGGCGGCATTTAATGAAACAAAGGGAGAAGTTTGAGTTGAGGAAACCTTTAGTACTATGGTCTTTAACACTTGCAGCCTTCAGGTAAATATGTCTATTGGTAAATGGGTCATATGTCTTACATGCAAATGTTTGAGTGTGTCTATTTGACATACACACATTACATGCATTTGCCTACAGCACCAGTTAACGCTAAAACATATTTGCTTTCTTTAACACATTGCTGTTATTATGATGGAAATATTAAATGTAGTAAATGTAAATTAGAAATATGTAGGTCATTACTATCACAGACAGTTGAGTGATATTTTTACACCACAGGCACTACGAAGATTTCACTGCACATTAAACCAAACGTCATACTGCAATGGCAGTACAAGATGAAAGCAAAGTTTGAGACGACCTTCCCTTGTCATTTTCTCAATTTTGCTAACAAATTATAGTTTAAAAAGACTTAAACCAATCAACATGGAAAGACAATTCACATTTATGTGATAAATGATGTCGCTTTGCACGTTACAATACAACACTGCAGTGAATACTGTGTATTCATAAATTGTTTCATGTTTTAGCAGATTAATGGTGTTCATTATAGGCAGAAAAACAAGCCACTTCCTCGTTCCAAGTTACTTCATAAAGACCTGCATATATGGTACATAAGAGGCCTGCATATATGATTTTGTATTGATATCTAAATTATATAGTAAAGGGCACAAATATCACACACTCTTCTATGTGTGAAGATCAGCACCATAGTTACTGTAGAAATGGGGTGACACAGGCTACCTCGCACTTCCAGGTTTTTCACATGATCCAGCCATTGGCAGCTTTATAAGAAACCTAAAACTGGAACCTGAGTGCCAAGTAACTGCTCAGCCATAAAGCATTGAATAAAGCATTGTTATTAGTAATGCTATGCCCTGAGTCCTAACAGTCAAATAAAGTAATAAACACTATTTAAAAAGTCGATTGTATTTGATTTTAAATGTCTCTTTTGTTTTGTTGCACCTCCTTCTTCAGTATATTTGGTGCCATCAGAACCGGAGGCTACATGATGAACATCTTGATGACCAAAGGCCTAAAGCAGTCAGTGTGCGATCAGAGTTTCTACAACGGACCAGTCAGCAAGTTCTGGGCCTATGCTTTTGTCCTCAGCAAGGCACCTGAACTAGGTGAGATTATACATGAATAAGACCCATTTCAGTTTTATGGGTTAAGATTAAAAGGTGCAGCAAGCGATTTCTGAGAAAAGCAGTTGAAAATTGAAATCAACACCCGAACAAACCATTTTGTGAATATTTGCTAGATGTCTGTTCTGTGTGTGTGTGCGGAAGAAAAAAAATTGTGTTTGCACTTAGTCCTGGCTGTGTAAATAGGAGGGAAAAAAGTGGATCAGACCAGTCACCACAACATTCAGCAATAGTGGTATATACGCTCATGATGGGGAAGGAAAGAGTGTGAGAAAGCGGGACATTTGTAGAAAGAGAAATGGCTGAGATATTACCACAGAGTGTTACGATCAGGCAAAAGGACGCGCTTTAATATTAAAAAAGCTTTCCAGCGCTGGAGAGATGTTAGAGTGTGAGAAGGCCTGAAAACGGACACTGAGTTTGCTTTGTTTCTGCTCGATAAGTAACATTGGTTTTGCCATGTTTCACAGAACCAAGATATGCTGTTGTTGTTGTTGAATCACAGCTGATTCATCCATACTGTTATCGTTGCCTGTGTCGTTGCATAGCATGTTCGTTATTTTGGAGGGCAGAGCAATGAAGGGAGGGGTGTGTGTGTGTGTGTGTGTGTGTGTGTGTGTGTGTGTGTGTGTGTGTGTGTGTGTGTGTGTGTGTGTGTGTGTGTGTGTGTGTGTTTCAATTTCAAATATAAACAAGTCAAGTCACCTTTATTTATACAATCGCTTTATACAATACAGACTGTTTCAAAGCAGCTTTACAGTGATAAACAGAAAAATGATTCAATGATGCAAAATTCAATGATTCAATTCTGCTGTAAAGCAGCTCTAAAACTAAACTAAAACTAAAAAGCAAAACTATAGACTAAAAAAATCATTCAATAGTAAATAGGCTACATCATTTTTCTTTTGTAAAGTTAGACTTCATTCTCACCCTGTTGTATTTGATACTAAAATAGTTAATGCAACAGTTGTAGCCACATTACCAAATCCTTAACTCTATTTAAAACAACTGTAGTAATTTAACAGAGAAATAAAGTATAATGGTTCTAGTTAAATACATTCTGCCTCTTCTATGTAGCCTGCTCAAGTGACAAAGCACTACTGAGAAGCCTAGTGTTCATCTGCATGAAAATAATTGGTTGTGAAAGCGTAACAGAATTTGTTAGCGTGGACCTTGCAGCATAACCCCAAGTCTAGAAATCTGGGATAGTGGTTATATTTTCCGCCTGCCTGGGCCTATTGTGTTTGCCATGTCCTGGCGGTTAGTGGGCTACCAGGCCCATTGTAGAGACAAACAGACAGCACTAAGACAACTTGAGGACCTTAACATCCCTAATTAGGGCCAGGCCAACCGTGATGAGTCAGTTATGTACAGCAGGAGACACACCAACATATGTAGACTTTTGACCAACTGAAAACATGCGCTTGCCTTCTCTGATATAAGTATATACCATCCGTTTCCATTCCATTGTGTTCAAGAAGAAAAAAATCTTCACTTCCTGGGAAACTGGCATAAAGTATCAATAATAAAATACTAAGAAGTTGCTGGAACCAGGGAAGCCTGTGACACACTTTTCATACATAATAAATTACTTGGGCCTCAGAGCGAGTAGATGAAATACAATTTTAAAAAGATGTCATGTGATCTTGTGTTTGGAGGCAAATACCTAATGTTTAGAAACCAAGGCCCAAATTTACTAACAGCTTGCGCCAGTGCAAACCCTCTTTTTAGCGTTAGAAAACTACTGTCAGGATTTACTAAAGACACGCAGTGAAAAATTAGCGCTGAAAAGGCATGATCTTATTGCATATGCATTTGTAGTAGTTTCCCTTTCAGATGCAAAATTTATGGGAGGAGAATATTTAAACGCAAGGTGATTTACTAAGGTTTGCGCTAGTTAATTTACTGGTATTTGCGCCATTATTTACCACCCCAAAAAAGCATGTCTTAAACCAGACGCTAATTTGCGCGTTGTAAGTAGATCAAGCACAGAACTTTCCACTCCCATTGGCACTTTTTTGGAATTGCACTCTCAAACTAATTTTCCCTGTTTAGTAAAATCATCTTGGTGACAGACTTTGACTCAGACATTTCAGACTGAATAAAACAATGTTTTAGATGGTTTGGAATGTGATTGGAGTTATAAAAAGGGGGGGCATGGGAAGGCTAAGGGATAATGTACAGTCACCAGATAGTTAAGCAAAAGAAACCTCTTCAGGGTGATACAAGACCCCACTGTGAAACGATGCTGCTTATTATGCAGCTACTTGCTACATATGTAAATATTATTAATGTGACTTTTTTTTTTTTTTTTTTACCTCAAGATGACTCGCAGTACCCGCTTGAGCAGTCTTTCATTACTTGTAGCAGTTCTCATGAAATAACATACCACTAGACGGCACGATTGAAGAGTCAGAATTGAGTGTTACAGTGAGACGTGTAAAAATATCAATGAATAGTTCTGCACTAAGCATGGACACATTTCTGAAAGAACTGCCAGTGCCATGTAAACGTAAAGCAGACGATGAATCTACTTCAAACGTCACAACTACCCAAACAAAGTGTCTACACCAGACTTGAGTGGCGGGAAACGACAAAAGCAAATAGAACCTTTTTTGTCTTTTTTTTTTACACTTCCAGTGTAGACAGCTTATCAAGTGTGGCACGACAACCATCATGTCTGGTGAAGACAAGAAAATATGACTAGGCCTATCTCGGCCTCGGATTCACCAGTACAACGGTGGTAATGAAAAAAGACCAGTGTGTTGTGGGTCTCAAAATATGAATTTCTGACAGTGTGAAGCCAAACAAGTTAAGATGGTACTTAGAGACTTCATATAACCAACACAAAAGAAGCCCGTTGCAGTTGATTAGTAGTACTGTATCGATTACAATGTTTCAAATAAATCCTATAGGATTTTCCAAGTAAGGTCATGTCTGTGAGCGTCTTTATGTTGGTGCATGCAGGTGGGGGGTTTTCAAATATGTTTCTCTACAACAGCAGAAAAACCAACCTAATGTGCAACTTAAAATGTTTTAATGCTTCATTTTGACCATTCTTTAGCACAGTGGTGTTTTCATAGTTTGAACTGCTACATTGGCCAAATAAAACTTGTTTTGTCTTGTGAATGCATTGGAACACTTTGCCCTGATTAGATATTCAAGATCTAGAACATGCAAGTTTAATTTAATACCTTAATCTCTACTTACTATTATCAATAACACAAAAATAACAAGATACCATATCTGAGACAGCCAATAGTTTCACAGTTACCAGCATTTTTGTTTCTCTCTCACAATCAGTCTCTTACTCTTATACTTTCAGGAGACACACTATTCATTGTTTTACGCAAGCAAAAGCTGATCTTCCTGCACTGGTATCATCACATCACAGTGTTGCTCTACTCATGGTACTCCTACAAGGACATGGTGGCCGGCGGGGGCTGGTTCATGACCATGAACTATCTGGTGCATGCCGTCATGTATTCTTACTACGCTCTTCGGGCCGCCGGCTTCAAAATCTCTCGCAAGTTTGCCATGTTCATCACCCTGACGCAGATCACCCAAATGGTGATGGGCTGCGTGGTCAACTACCTGGTGTATTCATGGATGCAGCAAGGCCAAGAGTGCCCGTCCCATGTGCAGAACATTGTGTGGTCGTCCCTCATGTACCTCAGCTACTTTGTGCTCTTCTGTCAGTTCTTCTTCGAAGCCTACATCACAAAGACCAAATCCAATGCAGCCAGGAAAAGCCAATAAATCAAGAAAATGATTTTGAAAAGTGAATCAAGGAGAGCAAAGTGGACCAATGAATGGTTAGTGAATGGATGGGTCTTTACAGTTAGGGCTTATGGACTTGCAGAAGAAAGAAGAGAAGACCATGAGAGGCTACGATCAAAGCTTGTGCATACTGTACTACTAACGTATAGAGATAAATCTCCCTGCCACTAGGGGTGCTCTATTGAGTTGCACTGAGAAATCATTATGATTATATCAGTTGAACAAAAAAGAACAAAAAAATGTGTCTTTATGTGATGTTTATGTGCCCAATTCAATTCTCTGCATTTAAATTTTTTTTTTATAGATTTAAAAGGGATGCAAAATAAATTCAAACAGAATTAAGGAGAAGTTTAAATGGACTGGGACATTTGAAAAAAAATTCAGAGAAAATGATATGGATAGAATCAATATTTGTGTGGTTATGTCTAAACATTAAGTGTTACCGTTGCATTTTTATTTTGTATTGATTAGATACTAGAGTGTGTATGATAGTTTTGTATGAAAGCCATGTCAATGGATGACTGGTCAATGTTGAGCTAAAAATGCCACAGTGTGTTCAGCATCGCAGCACCAAAATCCTCTCAGGACTTAAGAGTTTTCCATTTGATGTTCATATCATTTTAGAACAAAAAAGAAATTACATAAAAAAGGGCAAAATAGTTAAGGTAGTCAAATAGGCCTGAAATGTTTATGCCATTGGATCACACATACACAAGCAACCACACAAGTATTTAAAAAAAAAAAAAGAGAGAGAGAAGATAGAAGACAAAGACCAGTGAAGGCCGTTTTGAGAGGACATTTCAGCCAAATGATCATCAGAATACCTGAGGCCCTTGTGGAGTATGAATCATCGGACCTCTCTGAATCTGTGGTTGTTCTGACCTCTGAAATGCCTGGCCTTCTTCCCATGGCTTAAGCTCATAATTATCATCTATTCCAAAGACCAACGGCAGTCCAAACAAGCCCTGTCTAAAGGACCATGAAGTCAAGCATACTTACACAAAATGTCTATATTCACTGTAACAAACCTGAATAACTGAATGGTGTCTATTGTGCTCTTGTGCATTTGCACTGTATACATGTAAAGCATATAGACGATTTTAACAAAGAGCCTTGAGTGCTGAAATAAGTGTCTGTGTTTTTTAATTCCATTTCTCCTTGTTTACCTTGGTAGGACTGTGAGATATTCTTTGTGGTACATATTTTGCTATCATCTCTGCAGGAAAGACATATGAACTGTCACTCTTGTGGTGAACAGGCTCAGCAACATGCCAGATGGGAGCACTATTGCCTCAGCAACAATGACATAAGACATTACACATAAGTTCAGACTGTCCTGCTTTCTAAAGCCATACTAAGCAGCATGTTGGGTCTGCTGACGGGTTGGGCAGTAAATATGTGAGAAAGAGTGACTACAAAAGACATTTAAACCTTATGGAAATAGTGTTAAAAGTACTATGAAATGGTACAGAGCTGACAAATTTACATCACATAATGCCATATTTGACTAGAAATCTTTGGACAGGAGATAAAGTGCAATAAAATGCTGTCCAATAAGAGTTAAAATTTAGATATTAAAACAATCACAATATTACCACAATCTTACTTAAAATACTAAAAATGTTATATAAAACAAAGACAAAAACAATTGATGACACCAAAAGTACCAGAGGTAGATATCAGTTCTTCAAAGATTGTCTCAGATAAAGCCTCTGGAGTCAAAAAGTTTGAGATTTTGGCATTTTAAATGAACATCACAATTATAGGCCTGTGTAATAAATCAAAACCATCCACCTTTAAGTAACAGTTACAGTATGTCACTTCAAGAAAACATTTAAATGCTAATTAACCATTCCAGTAATGTAGACACAATGGCCCTCATTTATCATTCTTGCGTAGAAACGGGCGTATATATTGGCGTAAGATTATGCTTACACTCCTCTCATCGCCTGATTTATGAAGCTGTGCGTACCTTTGAAATCCAGGTGTACGCAATACCTGCGCTTGATAAATGCCGCGGCTGAAAACGAGCGTCATTAGAATAACACGCCCCTATATATTCAAGTCTCCGCTTCCCCCACGCCCTCATTTTACGCCATGGACACACGGAAGACGGCAAAGAAGAGAAACTTCTTTGAGAAAGAGAAAGCGAAACCAGGGAAGTGGAAAGAAACAAAATTGATTTCTAGATTTTTATTATTAATGACGCTTATTGTTATTTAGAAGAAGAATGTCGTTATTATTATTATTTGTATTATTATTATTATTATTATTTAAAAGAAGAAGAATGTCATTTTTATTATTTTGTCAGTCTGAATTATTTTTTTGGTCATTGAAAGCCTTTCATTACTGAACCCAGTCCGTGCAAACCCTGGCCTAACCATCGTTTCAAAGAATAGTACAACGGCGAGCGCGTCGAGTATAAACGCCTCGTCCGTTTGTGGAGGTGCGCGCGCAGTCTGCGGAGACTCGCGCTGCGGAGCCAGGCGAAAGTATAAACAAGGCTTGAAACGTCAGGTAAAGCACACAGGCTCGCAACTGAAGGAATACATATGCCTACAAATCAAATGCTTTGGTAAAATCACACAAATTAAACATTGAATTCCATGTTGCACAAAAATAAACACTGAAGTTTATAATTACTATGTTGTTGTTTTTTTACAGTGGGTCATAATATATCATATCTTTTAGTTTGTCAGTGCGTTTTGTGGTGTTAGGAATTGTTTTTTCTGCGCATTCCCGCACTCAAAACGTGCGTACACCACCTCCTGAGCTGGCGTAGGATTTGAGCGTGCCGTACGCCAACGTCCATATTGATAAATCTCAAAGTCACCGTGGTTTTGGGTGTACGCCAGGTGTACGCTGGAAATTTGGTGTACGCACTTTTGATAAATGAGGGCCAATGAGGGTATTCTGGTGTGTGCATAAAACAGTGTGCAATTAACTTAGAATTAACTTCAATTTGGGTTGTACAAATCAACTGAATTAAATAGATTTCAGAAATGGTTCTTTGTACACATTTTGTATGTTGTTCCAGTATGTTCTACCTTGAGTCATCAGCAGGTTCTTTACCGTTTTCATTTTCTTTTTTTCATCCCTGCATGCTTATTGCTTCTCAAACAAAAAAAACTGGTGAAAATTAAAAACAAAATGTGTCTGACATGTTGAAAGTTCAGCCCTTCAGGACTGTTAACACCCTTTCAGCTTGCTACAGGAAAAATGACTTGTTACTACACTGCACGATTTGAAGTATTCAGCACCAGGGTGGGGGAGGGTTGGGGAAGAAGTAAACCCGTCTCATCTAGACATAGACATACATTATATACTTCCTCGGACAATAATATGTTCTCTGAAATCTAGTGTCACTGTCAACTGAGTTATCTTCCCTTGTGACACCAAAGTATTTCATTCATGTCTTTGCATTACAGTCACGTGTAAGGCAATGAACTTGATTTGACTCACTCACTGCACAAAAAGCCTTAGGTCAGATGTGCCATGCTCTGTCTAGCTCACAAAATATCAGTTATCATTTTGAAAGGTCAAAGACTCCACAAACTGCAGCATGTCAGTCAGGACTGGGACAGATTTAAAATTGAACTGCTTCCAGACATTTTTGCATAATTATTTATAAGCGACTGTAATGAATGAAAAATACAAATAAAGTAAATATTTGCATAAATATAAATGAATGACTAGCAAGTCTCATATACAGGGTTTGGGAATGTAAATTTAAAGTAATAAAAGTAATGTGTTACAATATTGAGTTACTCCCTAAATAATAACTAATTGTTTTACTAGCTACTTTTTATGGATGCAACTTTTTCTCGTCTTATTTTTGGCAAATGTAAAAGCCCTTTCAACACCAAAAACCAAACGAATAAGCCTGCAGGCTGAAGGACATGCAAATTCACATCTGTACAGTTGAGAGTGCAGCTTAAACAAACCTTTCAGTTGTACTGCCATTCTGGATTGCAGAAAAATAGGGTGCAGGAGAAGAAAGTTCACCACTCTTACTTCACACAACGCCTCTTCCTCTTACCCCTGAATTCCCTCAAGGACTGAAGGGGTATCAATCTATAAATGGAAAACAAAGTAACTTGCGTTACTATTTGAAAAAGTAACTCAGATATTTTGTTGTAAATTTAAAAGTAATGCATTACTTTACTAGTTACTAGAAAAAAAGTAATCTGATCACATAACTCGCATTACTTGTAATGTGTTACCCCAACACTGCTCATATAAGTCAGAATAAATATACTTAATATACACTGGTTATGTTCAGAATTTAAGAATATAGTTAGCTACTGAATAGTGTGCACTTTATACTGCTAATACAAATAAGTATACAAATATACGAAAAATATTTTATTTGATTCCTCCATCTCATTTTCTATCCTTGCATCCTTCCCTCGCCTCCTAACGGGGGTGGAGCAGAGACGTGAGGAACTGAAGTGAGGAAAGGAAATGAGGATGCACAAATAAGAAATGAAAAGCACCCCAAAATAAGTTTTTTAAAGTAAGCATGCTACATTGCCACATGGCCATCATGCTCAATTTAGTGAATGAAATTCAATTACAATTTCCAATAGATGTTTTTCAATTTCTAATCAAATTTGGTTTAAAAATGTCTTAACATTTGCAGTCTGATCAAATAATGAGTAAAGAAAAATAATCCCAGTTGATATTTTGTCTGGTTAAATCACACAGAAAATGGTATGTTGTGTTAAGCACACTACATTATGGAGTATGGTACACTGCAGTGTAGCACAGTGCTTATTTTGGCAAATGTAGCATAGTTAAAGTTACAATTTGTAGGGGTTTTTTGCCGCCAGGGGTCGCTAACCAATTAAAATAACAAAGGAGTAGATTGATGACGCAGTGATAAGCGGAATGATGGGACTTGCTGTCATGCTGATGGATCTAATAATGTTTATGGATGAGTGAAAACATTCATGCTTTTTAACATGACTGTGGTATGAAGCAGGTCGCGATTGCTAATAAGAGACAAATATCAGCGCCACACGCGAGTCCCGCGCATACTGATCATATTCTAACATTTCATCATGTTGAGCTGTATAACTTTGATTTGTTTTATGTACATTTGCTCAGCTGTCTAATAAAGTATGCAAGAGGGGTGTCCCTGTCAAGTCTGACTCATGAAGCTCTGTCAATTCCAAGTTAGTCGCGGACGTGGAGCTCTCGGCATCTTGAAAACGCCACGCTGATATTGATCCTCGTTTTAGTTCTCCTTTTGTCCTAAAGTCTGTTTGCCATGGTCCATAATGTTTGAACGAAACAACAACAGCTAGACGTCACGCACTACGCAGTTGTCCACGTCTGTCACCATGGTTACTATCATGGGTTACTATGGCAGTACAAGCGGAAACCAGGGACAGGGATAATGCGGATATTACGTCATTGACAGGCGACAAGTGAACAGGGACGCACACTTTTTAAAATTGTGAATTTCTCTGAATTTACAAATTCTTGGAAACATTTAGGATAATGGAAGTACACAATTTAAAGATATAACACTGTGCAAGTGGTTTTTGGATATTTTGATACAAAATTCTTACATATTGTACCTCTAAGCAATAAGGTACGAGAGGCTGTGCTGTATCGTGAAGTCACGGCCGGGGTGAAGGGCGTTGTTAGGCAAGACGCAAACCTCAACTCCTTCAGCCATGCCTTATTCATGATACAGCACTAGCCTCGAGTACCTTATTGCTTTTATAAATCGGTTACCACACAATACAAATATTAAAGTAAAAAAATAAAAATAATAATAATAATAATAATTAGTGCAACTTTCATGAAGTAAAATCATTAAAAGCCTTCCTTCCGTTGCCATACCTTACCAGAATATGTTCAAATAAATGTCACATTAGACAATGAAGTTGTAGGTTGTGTTTGAATAATTACGTATCTTATTTAGCTGAGGTAAATTAAACGCAATTCTCACGTATCCTTGCTTGATGAAGAATGAGACGGCACAACGGTCAGTTGAAATTTAAAAGGCTGATTTTCGCGCTTAACCCTCAGAGAGTCTTCGGTCACTTCTGACCGAAAAATTTTCTGTTTTGAATTTTAAAAAATCACAGCTTCATCGGAAGGTTATGATACTTGGTGACTTTTATGGCATTAGGTATATGTATGCAAAAAAAAATTGAGGTCATGATCCGAGCATGCTAAGTGGTCGTAAAAAAAATAGTCACACTCAGTGCCTTCGGTCAAAAATGACCGACCCATAGGAAATGAATGGGAAATTTACAAAAACACAAAAATTCTCTGAATTTTTGTCTGTACAATCTACAAATCGGCCACGATTCTAAAAAAAAGTACACCGCAGTAAAGGGGTGACACTCTACAACATCAAGAGTGCAAAAAATTCACCCCCACCCCCACACACACACATAGAAACACACTTTTATACACATACACACCAATAAATTCAGATTACAAAAAATCTGTTTTGAATTTTTAAAAATCACAGCTTCATTGGAATGTTACAAAACTTGGTGACTTTTCTGGCATTAGGTATGTGAACACAGAAAAAAATTGAGGTCATGATCCGAGCATGCTAAGTGGTCGTAAAAAAAATAGTCACACTCATGGTCTTCGGTCAAAAATGTCCCCATAGGAAATGAATGGGAAATTGACAAAAACACAAAAATTCGCTACAAATCGGCCACGATGCAGAAAAAAAGTGCTCAGCAATGAAGGGGTGAAACTCTAAAACATCAAGAGTGAAAAACATAACATAATTAATAATTATAATTAATATATAAATATATAATTAATATAATAATTATAAAAATTATTAAAATAATAATTAATAAAATGTTATAAACCTTGGCAAAAAGTATTATTTGAGAATTTCTAAAAAAATACAATCAATCCACATCTTAAAAGTAAGTAATTTGGTCCAAAAACAACTAGAATTCACAAGCATCTCCATTTAGAGCTATTACAGGCATCTAGTGGTAAACCCATGCAATAACATGATTTATTTAATTTTATGTTTAATAAATTGATTTATTTTTTTATTTATTTATTTTTTTCTGAAAGCCTAGTCTCTATTTTAACCGAAAATACAGCATAGAAAAAAATAAATAAAAAATAATAATAATTAAAAAAAAATATATATTTTCAATGGCAAAAAATGGACTATAAATATTGCATAAATATTAATAAGTTCAATCAAATTGTTTCAAAATACTAAATTAAAAAGAATAAATATTATAGAACAAAAATAAATTGCATTGGTTTTTACTGGGATGGAGGAAGTTTCATTTTTAGGTGTCCGGTCACTTCTGACCGGGAAGGCACTGAGTGTGACTGCTAAACGAAGACTCTCTGGGGAGTGACGAGTGCGTATCGTCCAGTGGTTGCCAGACACCCAAGGCACAACCTTAAGCAATGGCTGGACGGTGGTTCAATGTCAACACTGTGACAA
Organism: Abramis brama; assembly: GCF_963993115.1. Lineage (NCBI taxonomy): Eukaryota > Metazoa > Chordata > Actinopteri > Cypriniformes > Leuciscidae > Abramis > Abramis brama. The sequence continues at coordinate 16,698,326 of NC_139975.1, read as the reverse complement.
CGCTGTAATAACCTTCACACCACACAACGTAGTTATAGCAACCTTTTGGCCATGTTGTTAAAACGTTGTTAGAAGGTTGGGTACGTTGTGCCAACGTTCTGTGTTTGCTGGGCGATACCATGAAGCCGGTTTAGGTGGCTAGCCAGGTATGTTTCAGTTTAGTTTGCGCCAACCCTAGGTTTTAGGCACCATGAAAGTGGTTTGGCTTTTAGCAGTGTTTATCGCCATAGTAACTTACGTTCCACGGCTAACCTGGTCCGGGGCAAGTTATGTTCCAGGTAGAGGTGGGCGGATCGATCCTAAAATATCGATACTTCGATACTGACGTGGTATCGAAAAGGATCGATCCTCACATAAAAATATCGATCCAAATGTGTGTTTTTTTTACCAGTAATTTTTATTAATTTAGCACGCAATTCAGTGCGTAAAATAAGCTTCTAAGTGGAAAAATAAGCGAATGTTAGCGGATAATTGTGTAGGATAGAACTTTTTCTCCTAGTCATCTGGATACAAGACGAAACCAATCAATCACAGAGAGCGTTCGATGCTGGTGCTTCACTGAGCTCACAGGCACGTTTGGGAAACGAAGCCTTGCTTAGATGACAGAGAAACAATCGGGAGTTATTTTGCAATAAACAAAGCAAAAGTGTATATAACGGTTCAAAATGTTGAGGACAGTAAGATTTTTTTTAATGAAATTAATATTTTTATTCAACAAGGATCGATGCATTAAATTGATCAAAAGTGACAGTCAAGGGTTTTTCACTGTTAAAAAAATCTACTTCATATAAATGCTGTTCTTTCAACTGTGTTCATCAAATAATTCTGCATCATGGTTTCCACAAAAAAATATGAAACTATTTTCAACATTGATAATAATAAGAAATGTTTTCTGAGCTGTAAATCAGCATATTAAAATTAAGTATCATCATAACTGGAGTAATGATGCCGAAAATTACGCTTTGATCAATTGAATAAATTACAGTTTAGTATGACATAGAAAACAGATAGCCTATGTTAAATTGTAATATTACAGTTTTTACTGTATTTTTGATCAAATAAATGCAGAAGAGAATTAAAAATCTTACAGACCCCAAACTTTTGAACAGTAGGCTAGTGTACAATAGTACTTTTACTAGGGGTGTAACGATATTCGAACCGAACCGAAAAACCGCGATACAACAGCCACGGTTCGAACCGCGATACTCTCATGTCGAACCGAACGCGCCCCGCCCCCTGCTGCCCCGGCCCAACTCTCACAACACTTTGTCACAAAACTATTTTTTTCTTCCTTGACATTTGATTAAATAGTTATTAATGAGTACACTTTTAACAACTAATAAGAGCTGTAGTTTTACTAAATATTATTTACTAAATAAAATGCATGTCACGTGATTTGGGTGATCGATCACGCTCGGGAGTTTACATACGCACTTCAGGATGGCAACTCCGCGGCATATTGAGATTGAAGACCCTCCGGTCACAACCACTGACTGATACAACAGCAGCAGTGCTGATCACGACACTTGAGAATGATCACCGACACTGTCATCATCCAATATGATGACATATCACAGCTTTTTTTAATCATCGTTTTGAGACAAATCATTGTTTGATTTGCGAACATAATCCTCTGCCGTCTGGTCGCTTCCGCTTCAAGCCGGACTCGTCTCGCGCTAACGGTAATTCTCACTGTCCACGTTTTGATTTCGGCAAATCAATTTTGGCGAATGCAAACAACGTGATTATTGTTCATGAGTCCAACATCCAGCCACGCAAGAAAACATGAAATCTACCTGAGGGAATAATATGCTCGCAAAATATTTCTGATTATTATTAATGTTTAAAACTGTTTTGTTTTTTCCCCCAGGATTCTTTGAAGAATGTAAAGATCATAATAGATTTATTTGAAATAGAAAGCTTGTGTAACACTATAATTTACTGTCACTTTTGATTAGCCTAATGCATCCTTGCTGAATAAAAGTAGGCAATTACTTTCTTTAATTTCTTTCCCAAAAAAAATTCTCTTACTAACCTCAAACTTTTGAACTGTAGGCCTATGTATAATGTTAAAAAAGCTTTCTATTTCAGATAAATGCTGTTATTTTGAATGGTGGTTTGTTTGTAATGTGACATTTTGTTTGTATGACATTAAAATTATTTTTAGAATTAAATTGTACATAAATAGGTTAAGCAATACAAATGTGTTTGTCTGATAACCTTTTAAACATATACTTAACTACAGTTTGCAGACACTGAAATGATGTACATTGTGCGATACAGTACACATATTTTGAGTGTCCCTCGTTTTCCTATAAAGAACCACGATTGTCCCGCATTTTCCTTTTCTGAAGTTGGCAACCCTACTCAGGTGTGCAGTTTATTTCTGACTAGTCAGTGGAGACATTCATTTCATTTTAGTTAACTCAGGTGTGCTAACTGCTCTAAAGAAAACGTGAAGCCACTGTATAAAGTTAAGTTAATAAAGTTAAAGTTAATAAGTTAGATTATTGTTGTTGTTGTTGTTTTTATTAAGTTAAAAGTGAATCTAGTGTTATTATTGCTGGTGCCCTGCCATGAACCCTGCCCCCACAGCAAACAGAACCGAACCGAACCGAACCGTGGCTCCAAAACCGTGATATGAACCGAACCGTGGCATTGGTGTATCGTTACACCCCTAACTTTTACTATAATTAGGGTAGTTTTTTAAAAGTCACTGACTAATAATTACAGGCGAGTTGAGAGCACAAATCACAAAATATTTAGTAGTCATGAAAACGTTTTCAGATTTAGCATATTAATGATGCATTCACCTCATAAATCATGACACACTGCTCTAGCACAGGAAAGTGCATACAAGTTCAAGTGCATGCTTTTAAAATTAAAAAGTATTGGTATCGGTATCGATATCGGCGATACTGGCCCTGTATTTACTTGGTATCGGATCGATACCAAAATTTGGAGTATCGCCCACCTCTAGTTCCAGGTAAGATCGCAAACCGAACTTGGTCCAATCAGCTGTGAGCAAAGTGACACATGTCTGATGCGATAAAGTCACTCAACCTGTTTCTACTCCAAATTAAAGGTCACTACATAGCAAATGATATTTAAAGACAAAATCGTCTTTTAGTAATGCTTATTTAGACAAAAAAATTTGTTTGTCTTGATATTATTTATAATTAGGCTACCCTTAATCGATCACACATGCACAATTTTAGTGTATCAATTATTAATACGCGCAGTTTTAACGAATAAATATATAAAGGTAATATAAATAGGCTACGCATTAGAATCAATAGATAAAGCTATAGGCTAACATGACGTGAGCTTAAATGTTCAATTCTCTCTATACCTTTATCAACTGTATTAACTAACTTCACAACTTTTACTTGCACTGATATAGCAATACTTTTTTTTGTCCTCTATCATAGACAGATATTTTCTTCTTGCTGTGTAAATTTGCAGTTTCACTCTTTCTCAGCATGTGATTGGCTTATGGAAGTAAAATAATGTCAAATGTTTTTGAAACAAAAAGCCTGTTGAATTGCACTACTTGAAAAAAAAATAGGCATTGCATTAACCATGCTTGCATTTTAATGCATTGTATTTTTAGGGCTTGCATTTTTATGGGCTGAAATTCAACATGGTTGAATATTTAAGCTGTGAATATTTCAATTAAAAACATTTCAAACACATTTTCATTATTAAAAATTCAATAATCCATATTCACCTTTCATATTTCACTTCCAAAATATTCAAACTGTTTAAAAATACAACCTATAATATTCAACAGGCAATTTTCAGTCCATTTTATTTCGCTTTGCAAATTCGCTTCCACAAATTCAGTGGTTCAAATTCGACAGTAAATTCAACGGAACTGCAGGAAAAGCAGTAGATTACCGAGATACTCTCCATCTGCTGTTAGTCAACCTCACCAGCAGGAGGTGCAAAAGCGCTTGTTGTTGACGAAGACCAGCAACAGTTAGAGCAAGCCATTCATTCATAAAACTCATTTAACAGCAATGCAAGTGTATTTGTGATTATTATGACGGCGGTTTTATGTTAAATTCAGTGTCTTCACGGTTACTTTTCCTGTGTAGCCTACAAGCATCTTTCTCTACCGTGAACAAGATTATAATGTTATTCCCCGATGCGGATATACAGATCCAATGTTACATTTTTGAGGTTGACATATATTTCTCTTGGTTGTTTAGTTGCCTTAACTTTATATTGTGGCGATGTGCTGCATGCAAGCTATTAGGGTTTCCCTCAATACTTAAGGATTCCCCAGCTGGACATATAAAACGCTTAACGTATAGCTTAATGGACTAATTACAGTGATATAAAAGACCAAACTCGCAGGCAAGCAGATTGACTCAGAATAACGCGCAAAGTTTAATGCTGAGCGTTTCCCAGTGATAAAGTTGGCTTGACGTTGGACATTCGCACATTTAGGGACCGTCTCTAAAGTGTACACGACTTTGGTATACACGTTTCTAACTTCAATAGCATTTGAATAGAACGACTTACAGTCATAAAACCAACTGTAAAGTGTTCATGTAGTGTCAGGCATAATGCGCACCCTTTGGATTTTTGATATTTATTCAAATAAATTAAAGTTTGCTATTGAAGTTAGAAACGTGTATGCCAATGTTTTATGCAACTTTTGAGACGGTCCCTAAATGTGCGAATGTCCTATGTCAAGCCAATTTTACATTTATTAGGCTACATTTAGTCATTTATTTAGCAGACGCTTTTATCCAAAGCGATTTACAGTTAAACTAACAATAGGAGGACAACAATATGCAAGTGCTATGACTCTTCCCAGTTTAAGCTAATGCAATACATAGCCTACTATACTATATATATATATATATATATATATATATATATATATATATATATATATATATAGTATATATATATATATTTTCATAGCATGAAACTTTGCGCGTTACGTTCATATTCTTAGTCCATCTAGCCTATATAGTAGCCTACAGCCTACATCCCCAATAAGGTGCGAGTTTGGTCTTTTATATCACTGTATTAGTCCATAAACTACGTTAAGCGTTTTGTCCCGACAGAAGGGGAATCCTCGAGTGTGAGGTATTGAGGGAAACCGATTATAATCCTGTTCATGTAGAGAAAGCTGATGACATGTAGGCTACACAGGGAAAGTAACAATGAAGTTATTGAATGAAACATAAACACAGCTTCTGTGTCTTTATCATCTTTTCCGCATATACTGACACAGATAATCATTTTCATTTTATGAATGAATGGCTTGCTCTAACTGTTGCTGGTCTTCGTCAACAACAAGCGCTTTTGCACCACCTGCTGGTGAGGTTGACTAACAGCAGATGGAGAGTATCTCGGTAATCTACTGCTTTTCCTGCAGTTCCGTTGAATTTACTGTCGAATTTGAACCACTGAATTTGTGGAAGCGAATTTGCAAAGCGAAATAAAATGGACCGAAAATTGCCTGTTGAATATTATAGGTTGTATTTTTAAACAGTTTGAATATTTTGGAAGTGAAATATGAAAGGTGAATATGGATTATTGAATTTTTAATAATGAAAATGTGTTTGAAATGTTTTTAATTGAAATATTCACAGCTTAAATATTCAACCATGTTGAATTTCAGCCCATAAAAATGCAAGCCCTAAAAATACAATGCATTAAAATGCAAGCATGGTTAATGCAATGCCTATTTTTTTTCAAGTAGTGCAATTCAACAGGCCTTTTGTTTCAAAAACATTTGACATTATTTTACTTCCATATTGGCTGTTCTGATGTCACACCTAAACTCCTAAACTCAGGATCAAAGCCTGAGTTGACAGAGAAAGTTGATGATCAGGGCTGCGTTCAGCCCCGACAAAACGTTGCGCACCGTTTTGAACTTGAACGTGCCCCAGCATCAAGGTAGGCCTACCAACAAAGCCTGGTTGGATCGGTTTGGTTTTGTCAACTCGTAACTAATCCTGTAACACTGAGTTTGTTCAACTACCATCATGGTACAGGCCCCTGGGGAGGAAATAATAAGAGCAACAAACAAACATACACATTTCATATCCTACCTGTTCCAACTTCCACATGTTCCTCGATACTCTACAAGGGCTGTTACACATGAAAATTACTCACGCCCCATCTTAATGCTGTTTCACATCGCCCTCTACTGGACAGGTGACACTAACGTATACCTTCTCTCTCTAATGGAGAGTCCTTCTTCGGTTTTATGGCGGGTGGCATCAACGTTAGGGTGAATTATCTTCATCTATTGTGTTTAAGTGTGGACCAATTTACTCATTTCATAAAAATAAAAAAAAACTACTTAAATCTAAATTCTCTTAATTAGCTCTGTTTTCTTCAAATAATGAAATACACTCTCTGCTCCATAAGTAATATATTTTTAAGCTTTAGTTTTTCCACTCCCACCTTTCTAAGTTTTCTCTTCAGTATTTCTCGTTCATACTTTTGACAGACACAAATAACATGCAGCATAGCCCTACTCCTCTATTCCACAGAGCTCACATAATCCTGTTGGACGTTTATTTTCTAATTTTAAAGTTGTATTAAGCTTGATGCTTAATTAATTTGTTCATATATTTCCATTGTACACTATAGGCTGTATATTTATTTCCATTTCGGAGCCCTCAGTTATGCTTCGGTAACACAGTGATAGTGCGTTAAAGGTGGACTCAATTCCCCTCATTAGAAACGCAATTGGGTGATTCTTAGACTATGGGCACTTTTATGTACTTTGGTCATATTTTTAAAAATACATACAATTTTGGACAAAATCCTCTTTCTTTTTCAAACTAACAATAAAACCTCCTTAAAAACTTTTTACTACCTTTCTATTATGATTTTTTCATACTTTTCAACCTCCTTATAGGTGTCAAAATCACTGTTTTATCCTTGTCGCACACCAGACTTTTTAACTTCAACAATGAAAATACAGTTTAAAAGTATGACTTATCTGGTAACTATTAATATACCTAAATTAAGCACTAGTAAAATAATTAAAATACATTATAGTATTTAATGTGAGACCACCATCAATATTACTTTTTATACAAAATATAGCTGTCGCACAGTATTGGTGTCATTTCCACCACAACACTGTAATGTCCCTTTAAAAAGTTTGTGTGAAAGATTGTTTAGGTGGTTTCTATGGAAATGTTCAGAGACATCAGAGCACATGTTGGACATGGAGGCAATTTAAAATTTTCATCAAGAACAAAATAAGAAAAATCAAGGTAAATATTGCTTGATCAGTTAATATATTTATTCTACGTCATTTCCAAACATGCTGTACCTTCAAGGGTGTTTTTAAAAAGTTAAAAATTTTAAGTTAAATAAGAGTATTTTACATACATGAAATGCTAAGTATTAATTCAAAGCTAATCAGTGAAGCTATCTTCCATTTTTTCACAAAAAACTACAGAAATGTCATTTCCACCACAGTCATTTCCACCACACTGCCCTCTGTGGTGGAAATGACAGCATGTGGTGGAAACATGCTGTACCTTCAAGGGTGTTTTTAAAAAGTAAAAAAAAAAAAGTTAAATAAGAGTATTTTGCATGCATGAAATGCTGAGTATTAATTCAAAGCTGATCAGTGAAGCTATCTTCCCTTTTTTCACAAAAAACTACAGAAATGTCATTTCCACCACACTGCCCTCTGTGGTGGAAATGACAGCATGTGGTGGAAATGACATTTATGATTACAAAGTACAATTGATATGGATTGCAAGAGTAGATTGACTTTGTGAATTGAGTTTACTGAGTGTGATGAGTTTAAGAGTTTTTCAAATAAATATTTCTCTAAATATTACTGTTTCTCTACATTCACGTTAATTCATTGTCATTTCCACCACCACCCTGTCATTTCCATCACCACACACATTTTTTAAAAACATTTAAAAAGTTCTCATCACACATTAAAAATGTATCCACAATTTACAAGATCATGCTCTACTTAATATAAAAATTCAAGTTATTTATTTTCTAATAAGCTCTTGCCCTAACCAATATTAAATTTCAGAGTGTGACAGGTGTACAGTTCACCATTTGGTCCTTAGGGCAGTTAATTTATCTCATTGACAAATGTATAATTATTGTACATTGTGGAAAAACTGATAAAACTAGTTACAAAAATGATCTTAGACAATTCTTGAGTGGCATAAGTTATTCTGTTTTTAAATAACAGCTGTATATAGAGATGTGGTGGAAATTACATTTGTTCATTGCAGGTCGGAAAAAATGTAAAATATTAACAATTTCTCTTGTAATTTAAGTTTGTCCTCTTACAGACCTTAAAACTAGACAAATTATTTAAACTTATGAGACTGTGCTACGTGACTTTTGAACAAGTTTTTTTTATTCAACTTCACAAGCCTAAAAGTGCCCCTAGTTGAAGAAACGCCCAATTACATTTTTTTAAATAAAAACATGTTCTGAGAAACAGTTTTAAATTAGCAGCCTATAAGTTTTGAGATCGCATAACAATTTAGAGATGGGTCGTTTGTGAACAATTCGGTACACGTTGTTCAACTGTGCCAAATTTGGAACGAAAACGTGACCTTAGGTCTACTGTTAGGGTAAAGGCTAATGTTGCTCATTACTTACCTCAAATGTCCCTTGTGAATATTTTATTTATATTGATTGCATTTTATGTTGCAACGGAAGAGAGTAAAGGTGCAGACACATTTGCGAAATTTCAGTGAAATTACATGGGCAAAAAGGTCAATTCTAACGACGTAATGTATGAAGCTCAGACAGAAGTCACTTTCTGTTGGTCAATACTTCGTTTCAACATAAAATGCAATCAATATAAATAAAATATTCACAAAGGACATTTGAGGTAGTAAAAAGTTCCAACAGCTTCGTTTTCTGCCAGGGTTCTTTTTTCCTCGCTTCCGGTAAGATGGTCCAGGCACTTGATTTTCAGGTCTGGAAGAGGTTTTCATTCCTGTTCAAACTAGTTTTTCAGCATACTATGTCAAGATCCCTGCAAAGTACACATTTTACTGTTATGAAAGTGATAATTGGGAAAATAATTTCCTCAGCCTTGTGACGTTCCAAATATATTTGTACGTATAAAAAGCAGATCTCAGGCATAATGCAACCCCAGTCACTATTCACTTTCATTGCATGAAACACAAGCAGGGGGAAAAAATGCGCAATAACATTCATGAATCCATTCTTATCTACACTCGTCTCATTAAATTCAATGCATCCGTTTATGTATTCTGTTGAGCTCCAAAAACGTCTAAGAAAAGATCCAAAGTAGCAAATGAATCCAGAACTCATGTGTTGTTAGGCTATACAAAGTCTTAGTTAGATTATGTTACTTTAAATGTGTAATGTAAAGGATTGCGTTACTAACTGCAGTTTTCATCATGTAATTTGAAATCAGTAATGGATTACAATTTGTAAGTAATCTACCCAGCACTGCTGACAAACATCCTCGTCGATAGAATTGAGCCTTCAGCACATGTGGCTGCCCAAATTCATGCATTATCCCTTGTGCTAAATCTACTCAAAGCCTAGCAAAGCAGCACAGCTCTGGGCAGGTCACAGGCCACAAGGGCTCTGCGCTGACCTGGAGGATCAACAACAAAGCCTTTGAGTGGGCATCTAATGCCTTATTTAGTCTCCTCATCTGTGCACCTTTTGCACAGACCAACTGCTTCCTGTCTGATGGGAGGGGAAAGGATGGGGGGGGGGGGAATGCTGTAAGCAAGACACTGATCTGTTTTCGCAGGCCAGCCGCAAACACCTTTGTTCAAACACTTTTCCTCTTTCCCTCTCTCTCTCTTATCGTCTTTCTCTTTCACTCTGAGGTAGATTAACTCTCTCATCCTTTGATCCCCCCATTTTAATTCCCTACAGCTGAGAGAGGGAGTGTGGCCAGATTGTTTCAGATCTTGATTCACATTTTGTCAGTTGGAAAAAGTGGGAAAACTTGGCTCGTTCAAGGGCATACTGAAATTGTTAGGGGGGATAATTATTAGGAGGGAAAATAAAATAAATGCATTGCTGTGATATCAGTTATTCTATAATACATTTCATTTCCATTGATGATAATTATACTCTAAAAACTTTCTTTGCAGAAATCATATTTTATCCATTAAGGGAAAGCATACAATCTCACACAAAGATTGTGTGCACCCTATAATTAAGTTTGCTTAAAATGTATTTATTTATTTATTTATTTATTTGCAGTGTCTGCTTTTGAAATGGTGAGTGATTCTTCTGTTCAAAAAAATGAAAAAAGTCAACTTATATAAAATGTATTTCTAAAATCTAAATACTTCTTTGAGTTTAAATAGAATTTTCTTTAATTTTAGAAAAAAATCTTATATCTGCAAAGTTCTGTCAACTTTAGCACAAACCGAATAACCCCCTGCAACTAGTTTATTACAACAGCAGGTGACCAGCATAATATATAATATCGTTGGTGGGTTGAGACCATTGAAAAAATTTAGATGGTGAAATGCTGAGAGGTTAAAGAAAACAAGTCCACTCATTTTGGAGTCTCTTGGCAGACGTATAATCAAAGAAATTGACGTAGGTTCAATTTCATCTCTATTAAAAGCTCCATTCCCCCCAGTTTGGAGTGCAACAGGGCTCTAGTGTTCATCATATCAGAGAGCAGTATATAGATAAGTGGACCCTCTATGAAAATCAATAGATATGTGGGAAAGTGACAGCAAGAAAAAGAGATTAAAAGAGAGAGAGTGTGCTAAGTGTGTGGGTTGTTCTTCCCTCCAAACAAAAGGCTAGCTAACAGACAGATGCTGTAGAACATTAGTATGGTAGTGCTACTTGTATTGTGTTCTTCCTTTAATTGCTTCAGCTTATTTTCATTTGTATGCAGCATTGAATACAAGTGTCTACTAAATAAATAAATGGAATTGTAAATTTAAAAGATAAGGCTACCATATACGCTTTGCATTAAAAAGAAATTCTTCACTGTGAGTTTGTGGTTCCTGAAGTAATAGTCTGTACCAGTGTATTTATAATATTTCTATGGAAATAGAACAAGAAAATACACTGTTAAAAATTTGCTGTAGTAATGCAGCTGTTTGCCAGTAACTTACTGTAGATTTAAATCGATGTTATTTACTGGCAACAGTTTGCTCAAAGTTAAATGAACATTAAACATTAACAAGTCTTTGTCTTTACAGAATAAAACTATAAAATAACAACCTAATGCAAAGCATTCTGGGAACCAGAAATCTTCATCAACCTTTTTCTGTTTTTTTCCTTCAGATTTTGGTTTCCAGAATGCTTTGCATGAGGCTGTTATTTTAGTTTTATTCTGTAAAGATAAAGACTTGTTAATGTTTAATGTTCATTTAACTTTGAACAAACTGTTGCCAGTAAATAACATCAATTTAAATCTACAGTAAGTTACTGGCAAGTAGCTGCCAATAATACTGTCATTTCTACAGATTTTTTTAACAGTGTAACTTTCAATGAAATGCTAATGTGTTCAAACTCATCTCCATTTGTTTCCTTCATAGATCTTTATTCCCTGAAAAAAGACATGCACTGATCAATTACACCAATACAGCAGCTACAGCCAATAGAAGAAATCATCACAAGTAGGCCGACAATAGATGTTAAAGGGATAGTTCACCTAAAAATGAAAATTAGCCCTTGATTTACTCACCCTGAAGCCATCCTAGCTATATATGACATTCTTCTTTCAGACAAATACAATTAGAGTTATATTAAAAAATGTCCTGGCTCTTCCAAGCCTTATAATGGGAGTCAATGGGTATATTTTTTTTGGAAGTACATCAAAGCGCATCCATCCATGATAAAAGTGCTCGAAATGGCTCTGCGGGGGTTAATAAAGGCCTTCTGAAGTGAAGCGATACGTTTGTGTAAGAAAAATATCCGTATTTAAAACTTTATCGACTAAATAGCTTCCAGCAGACGGCCATATGCAAGTCGACCTACGCCAAAAGAGTAACCCTTGACGATGTATGACGTGAGAGTAGCGTACTCTCGCAGTTCAAACAAACGGCTGGGCAATGACGTTCGTCATTACGATGTGCGTCAAGTTCAAGGGTTGTTCTTTTGGCGTTAAGTCGACTTGCGTAGGCCGTCTGCCGGAAGCTAGTTATTTTAGTTTTAAATATGGATTTTTTTTTTACACGAACACATCCATTCACTTCAGAAGGCCTTTATTAACCCCCGCAGAGCCGTGTTGAGCACTTTTATCATGGATGGATGCACTTTGATGGACTTCCAAAAAAATATACCCATTGACTCCCATTATAAGGCTTGGAAGAGCCAGGACATTTTTTAATATAACTCCGATTGTATTTGTCTGAAAGAAGAATGTCATATACACCTAGGATGGCTTCAGGGTGAGTAAATCATGGGCTAATTTTCATTTTTGGGTGAACTATCCCTTTAACATTTCAACTGAATCTTGTGTAGCACATAATAAACAGATCAAATGAAGTACCAACAAATTATTTTTACATATAACATATTTACATATAAAGCTGATTTTTTAAATTATTTTTTTTATGTTCTTGTAGATTTTTTAATTCAAATTATTTTACTGTCATTCATTGCCTGCATGTTTCAGAATGCTTTTTCTCTCTTCAAATGCTGTATTGTTTTGCAGTTTAGTACAAATGAGGCTTGGGCCAGCTTCTCATTCTTTTGTTTTATTTTTAGGATGTTTACATGTCTATATCTTACAGTTTGGTTATAAATATGTATATCCAACATAACATCAATAACAATAAAAAAAAAATTAAGATGATAAAAACGGAGTGAGAACAAAAGGCATTAGGTTGGATGTTGTACTTTCTGGTCTAATTTATTACATTGTCCTTCAATGTCTTTGTTTTGACTCAAAACAGCATGTGGGTTAAAACCTTATAATCCCAGCATATACATTGTCTGATAGTTATATGGATATACATATAATTTGGTGACAGAATATTGTTTTTATTTTCCCATGACTTGTGAGACATCTGACTGAGGCAGAAAGAATTCTATCCTACTAAACATTCCTGCTCTTCCATAATTTATTCACTTAAATATCATGTTTTGAAATCTGTTTATATCTTTTTGATACCAAACATTGTCTTATCTGTTTAATAATGTTTTGATACCTGAGATTTTTTATTATTATTGTGGGTTCATCGTAGCTGTGTTTTATATAGTAATCTCTTTGTGAAACCAATGCTGATGTTAGCTGGTCCGGATATGCCACTGAAATATTATTCGATGACACCTGAAGCAAAATAGGCTAAGTACATGTTATTTTCTGCTCACAAAGCAGGATGTGTCTCTTGTTTCCCTCTTCACCAGCTCAAACCAACTGTGCTCCATTATTAAAACAATGAAAAAAGATTTCATAACTATAATACAAAGTTCAGTATAACATATCACAAAAAAAGGCATCTTTCCTATTTAGAGCTAGAATGCAATACAACTTGTCACTTTTTGTGAAAGGGTTTTGGATTCCGTGTCTCAAACGTGATGACAACCAGCAACTTTCAAAATCACACGAACAGGACATTTAGATGACCTCAACACATCCAATAGCTCTTATATTTTGCATAAAACAATTTGAGGGATATGCGCTGTTTTTACAGATGCATGGCTCATCTCCTTACTTCAAAATGATCAGATAGTGACACCTTTCTGTCAGGGTCACTATTGTCAAAGATGATTAACAATAAACATACAGTTTGGATTGGTGGTATTGTTCTGTACTGGGCAAGAACTCCATGCAACCTAGCATGGATAAGAGCATGAAGTGCAGCAATAACACTCTTAAGAGTAAACAGAACATAATCAACATGTATTGCAGATATCATTAATGTTCTTAATGACAATAATTGAATGTGACAACACAATATAACTATCTGATTTGAAGAGGAATATCAGGACTGTGGAGGATGGGGGATCAGGCAACAGGATAAAGCTGCTGATAATACTAAATTGACCTTATATGCAGTGATAGGCGTCGTATTCCTATAGGTAGACGTGGATCAGCTGAGAGTCAGCATGACTGGTGTTTTTATATCTGACCAGGAGTAACGTTTCACTTATGAAATCTGAAATGTGGAAACTTGTTCAACGACCTCATTTTGAACGCACACACTGTACTGTAACACTGAATGATAGTGACTTGAACATTGAACATATTGACATCAGCAGTTAATGGGTCAGCCTCCAATGAAGAATTTTTGTGATGAATCACTGGGGTGAACCCTGAGGGTCTTCTAAGGAGATGAGATAATCGGTGGTCTTCTCTGTAACCAGCAATTTGTGCACATCGCAGGATACAGAGCAGTTGGCAATATCCAGACCACAGTCGTCCCTCTGTAGCTTCTCAGTCTCTTCTGAAGCAAAACTGTCTCCTAGTTAAAAAAAAAAAAACAATATATAAGAACTCAGAGGAAGCAGGTGGGTCAGTGACATGACAACTTTTCTTGTCTGAATCTATTCATTTATTCAAAATTACATTCAAAATGCAATTCATACATACAATGACTTACATAGACCTCTATAATTTCTGAATTAAAACAACATTTTTGTTTGATCATTTTGGGGGCATAAAGTAAAAAAAAATAAAAAATCAACAACTGTCCTGATGTCATAATGAAGAAAAAATTCTTAATTTTTCTTTTCTCCGTTATGATATCAGGACACACTAAATTAGTCATGTGGTTATATATATATATATATATATATATATATATATATATATATATATATATATATATATATTTATAATATAATATATAATATTATATATATATATATATATATATATATATATTATTATTTTACTTTTAGAACAACTGAAAGAAATGGCTGTAATTTATGGGAGAAGATAGGAAAGGGGATTATTCTTACCAGCATCTGAAGAGCAAGCGGGACATATTGTTGTTCTGGGACATCCTACAACATGAAGTACCTTTTCATCACCGCAGGTAGAGGTGTCCAAAACCACATAGACCTACATACACACAATGTGTAAATCTACAATACTGTCCAATAAAAGCAAAGAAGTCGCTCACTGAAAAATCAAAAACTGACATTAGGTACAAGCATCTTACCTGTGGAGTGGCTGTTGTCGTCTCAGTGAAACTGTCCTCACTTATGCTTATGTCACCCACATCATCCTCTGAGGGACATGTTCCAAAATGTATTTTAGACCTGATAAACAGCAAAACATTGACATTGTCTGCTTTAGTTATGAAGTCTGTAGATTCAATTACCTCTGAATACATTTCTTTTGTTTGCTTGTTTCTGAAAGGCTAAATGTCAAATTCATTGAACTGGCTCCTTTGAAATGTATTATAGCCACATAACCCTCATATCTATGTAAATAGTAATCTGAGGTGTTTTGATTTTTTCCGTTCATGGATTGGCACCCTGCTAACTGACACCGAGGGCAAAACCAATCTCTGGATCCTGTTGAGTGAGAATGAAATACTTGCAGTGAGACGTGAAGGTATAATAAGTAGCATTATTACAAGCATGTGTATTTGATATGTGTGTCTCACCCCTGCACCTGGGGCAATAATGGGCTTCGGGATAAACCAAACCAGTGTCGTGTTTGTGTGCATGTATGTGAGAGAGTTAAAGTGTGTGGAAAGTTGATATAGATAGAAAAATGGAAGAAAAATAAAATGGAAACACGAGTAACCAAGTGAAAAACGCAATTTTAGACAGAAAAATTGCCACCCATGTAGCTATTAAATAAGGTTATAGATCACTGGGTCCATTTTGGGTCATAGGAATGACCTATTTTGATGTGTAATTGCTGTAGTACAAGCTAAACCAAGCATGTAATTGAAAGCGTGCAACTGCTGCATTGAAGTGCAGGGGCCAGAGGAACCCGACATAAGTATGCTGCTTTAGAAAACACCACACCACGGCTCAATGTCACTAAACCCCCTAAACACAGGCATTGAGAATTAGATACTTAGCCAGGGCGAGGAAAATATCACCCAGCTGTTTTGATGTGTGTGTGTGTTTAAAGTCTTCTGACACATGCTCAAGGGGATGAAAACATCTTTAAATGTTTCATTGGCTTTAGCTCCAGCCTCCTTCCTAATAAACAATTTAATGCCACTTTTACACGCTGTTCACCCGATAAAGCAGGGAAATGAACCCAGACCAGCAGCAATCGAACCATTACAGGTTTTTGATGAAATGGAAAAAGGCTGTTTATCAAGCCATTTTTATCACAGTCTCTATTTTCATCTTGTCCCTTGAATCCACTACAAATCGAAGGCATTAAGATTGAAAATGTGGAGGATGCTTTGGTTTTGTACATTTTTCAATTTTATATTTTTCGCTTTTTCTTGACCATAATACATTATATGGCAGGGTTGTGCACAATCAGAATTGAAGAACTAGTCCCTTTAATTTGAAATGATGAGAACATGAAATTTGAATGCATATGACAGGATGAGGAATTTACTGAATTGCAATAGGCTATGTGCACAAGCGTCGCGACGAACTTCCGCTATTGTCAGTTGTCGGCATATCAGTTTCCGGTTTACGGCCGCTTCATCGGCATCCGCTGTAAACAAACAAGATGAGTGCTGCTGTTGTACGAAATAAAGAGATACTACTATGTGCGTGACACATCTAAGTTTCTAAGAACTGTAGGTGGATCTTACGGCCGTTTCCCACATACTCCGTGTGCAGTGTGTGTGTGCGGTGCAGGAGCAGCACGCGCTATAGTGCTTCATATATGATGCGTTTGCAGTGAATAACTGATTCACGGCTGTACCACAAACACTTACTATTTTTATTTAAAATCCAGAAGTTACGCTGCAACTTTTATTTAATAAAATGTTTTTTTCAGCATTGCGATTCTCTTTGTACACATATAACCTACACTCTTTAATGGACGCATGCACGTTTAAACACAATTTAAACAACGTAGGGCTATTATTCCATGCATTACTTAAGTTGCTCAAGCAAGTGGTCAAATATTTAAATTGACAGCGCATGTTTCGTGGTCAAAATTAACAAAGATTGACATGAAAATGTAGTAATTTCACCATAAATGCATTTAATTAAATAAATTGTAGTCTCATTCGTGGAGGTGGAAAAACAAGTTCTTTGTGACATGCAAGATTTATTTTATTAAAATTTAAATGGAAAAGAAAAGAAAAGGCATGAGAGTCGGCTGTTTTTGTCAATTTACAGTTAAATATTTGACCACTTGCTTGAGCAACTTAAGTAATGCATGGAATAATAGCCCTACGTTGTTTAAATTGTGTTTAAACGTGCATGCGTCCATTAAAGAGTGTAGGTTATATGTGTACAAAGAGAATCGCAATGCTGAAAAAACATTTTATTAAATAAAAGTTGCAGCGTAACTTCTGGATTTTAAATAAAAATAGTAAGTGTTTGTGGTACAGCCGTGAATCAGTTATTCACTGCAAACGCATCATATATGAAGCACTATAGCGCGTGCTGCTCCTGCACCGCACACACACACACACTGCACACGGAGTATGTGGGAAACGGCCGTAAGATCCACCTACAGTTCTTAGAAACTTAGATGTGTCACGCACATAGTAGTATCTCTTTATTTCGTACAACAGCAGCACTCATCTTGTTTGTTTACAGCGGATGCCGATGAAGCGGCCGTAAACCGGAAACTGATATGCCGACAACTGACAATAGCGGAAGTTCGTCGCGACGCTTGTGCACATAGCCTATTCAAAGAAATGTAACACAGATGATGTTTTTCTTGTTCATCTTAAATTATTATATCTATCTACACTGTAAAAAAAATTATATGATCATTAAGTTATGACAACTTATGTGATTACATTGCAATATTCAACTTTTTTTTATAAGTTTTACAATTTTTTTTTTTTAAGTCCGTTTAATGTAATTTAAGTTTAAATCACTTAAACATCCAAGTTCATTGTACTTAAAAATTTAAGGTAGCAACCTTAAATCCGACAATGATATTATTTCTTGAGTCTTGACCAACTTTGCTTTTCTAGTAAAAATAAATAAAATTATACTTCAAAAGTTGTATTAATTACATTTATATTTAATTAAATTTGCTTATTATAATTCAAATTGCAATTCTGTAACCTCTAATCAAGTTCAGGAATTTAATACCTGGAACATACCTGTGTTGTGGTCATGTAGTGAAGATATTATTAGATATTAAGATATTATTTAAGATATTATTATTTCCCCCAAAAACATTAATCATTTAGATTATTTATTCTTTGAAAATCCATTGCCTCCATTACTTAAGAATAAGAGAAATTAATATGTGTGCTATTAACATGTGTCTCTGACCCCTTGATAGCCGTGCCTCTCACCCGTAGCAGTAAGAGATGCAGGCAGCGATGGACAGAAGGGTGATGAAGAGCACAATACACATTGCTATAGTCATATTCCTCCTCTTCTCTTCTTCAGCCTGCTGCAACTCCCACCATTCAAGATCACTGAACTGACAGCGCTCCCCCATGTAACCTAACACACAGCTGCAGCACACACACGCATACAGATCATCATTAAATGCAATATTCATTATTTCAGTCAGTGGACATACAGAACAGAATATAGGAATAAAATGGTCTATGGGATATGCTTAATGTATATCCTTTTTGTCAAGGGCAAATGTTCAATAAAAAGCCAAATGATTTTTAGTACAAGACTGCCATCTACTGCTTGTTAACCACACTTTAAAATTCAGCTTAGCTTAAAGGAAATTGTGGAATATGCAAAAACTGATAATGAGAATATAAAAAAATCAGGTTAAAGTTTCTGTATGACAAAAGCTAGTATATAAGCAAACACTTGCTTGCAGGCATAAGTCTCCATCTCAGGGAAATAGAAGCACACTCCGTCATACAGACAGTACGAGTCGTGAGTGGAAGGACAGCTCTGCATAACATTATTGTGTTGCCATGGCGATGTGACATCAAGTGGACTGCCCGTACTCGGCCAAGAGGAGGCGCCCTTAAACTCCTCTGCAACGAAACAGAGCATGAAAATGAGGTCACTATTATGTTTCATCATACATTTCTACTAAATGTCAGTACATTACTCTTTTGCACAAACTCAGCTTAGCAGGTCCTATCAAATAACTGCTCATGGTATCAAGCCATAATGGCACTTAATACATGAAGCTGAGAAGATACTGTTTCAGTTTAAACATTCAGAAGATGAATCTTATCCTGACAGCTGAATCCAGTGCCTGTGAACCCAGATCGGCATCTACACTGATATGTTCCTACTGCATTCAAACACTCTGCGTTTACACCGCAGTCGTGCATGTCTAATCTGCACTCATCTATATCTGTAAAATACACATAAAGATCTCTGTATTTAGGAAAATATGTAATGTATTTGTATGTATGTATGTATGTATGTATGTGTATGTATTTGTATGTACACACACATATATATATATATATATACGTATATATATATATATATATATATATGTGTATGTATATACAGTGAGGAAAATAAGTATTTGAACACCCTGCTATTTTGCAAGTTCTCCCACTTGGAAATCATGGAGGGGTCTGAAATTGTCATCGTAGGTGCATGTCCACTGTGAGAGACATAATCTTAAAAAAAAAAATCCAGAAATTACAATGTATGATTTTTTAACTATTTATTTGTATGATACAGCTGCAAATAAGTATTTGAACACCTGTCTATCAGCTAGAATTCTGACCCTCAAAGACCTGTTAGTCTGCCTTTAAAATGTCCACCTCCACTCCATTTATTATCCTAAATTAGATGCACCTGTTTGAGGTTGTTAGCTGCATAAAGACACCTGTCCACCCCATACAATCAGTAAGAATCCAACTACTAACATGGCCAAGACCAAAGAGCTGTCCAAAGACACTAGAGACAAAATTGTACACCTCCACAAGGCTGGAAAGGGCTATGGGGAAATTGCCAAGCAGCTTGGTGAAAAAAGGTCCACTGTTGGAGCAATCATTAGAAAATGGAAGAAGCTAAACATGACTGTCAATCTCCCTCGGACTGGGGCTCCATGCAAGATCTCACCTCATGGGGTCTCAATGATCCTAAGAAAGGTGAGAAATCAGCCCAGAACTACACGGGAGGAGCTGGTCAATGACTTGAAAAGAGCTGGGACCACCGTTTCCAAGGTTACTGTTGGTAATACACTAAGACGTCATGGTTTGAAATCATGCATGGCACGGAAGGTTCCCCTGCTTAAACCAGTACATGTCAAGGCCCGTCTTAAGTTTGCCAATGACCATTTGGATGATCCAGAGGAGTCATGGGAGAAAGTCATGTGGTCAGATGAGACCAAAATAGAACTTTTTGGTCATAATTCCACTAAACGTGTTTGGAGGAAGAAGAATGATGAGTACCATCCCAAGAGCACCATCCCTACTGTGAAGCATGGGGGTGGTAGCATCATGCTTTGGGGAGGTTTTTCTGCACATGGGACAGGGCGACTGCACTGTATTAAGGAGAGGATGACCGGGGCCATGTATTGCGAGATTTTGGGGAACAACCTCCTTCCCTCAGTTAGAGCATTGAAGATGGGTCGAGGCTGGGTCTTCCAACATGACAATGACCCGAAGCACACAGCCAGGATAACCAAGGAGTGGCTCTGTAAGAAGCATATCAAGGTTCTGGCGTGGCCTAGCCAGTCTCCAGACCTAAACCCAATAGAGAATCTTTGGAGGGAGCTCAAACTCCGTGTTTCTCAGCGACAGCCCAGAAACCTGACTGATCTAGAGAAGATCTGTGTGGAGGAGTGGGCCAAAATCCCTCCTGCAGTGTGTGCAAACCTGGTGAAAAACTACAGGAAACGTTTGACCTCTGTAATTGCAAACAAAGGCTACTGTACCAAATATTAACATTGATTTTCTCAGGTGTTCAAATACTTATTTGCAGCTGTATCATACAAATAAATAGTTAAAAAATCATACATTGTGATTTCTGGATTTTTTTTTTTTAGATTATGTCTCTCACAGTGGACATGCACCTACGATGACAATTTCAGACCCCTCCATGATTTCTAAGTGGGAGAACTTGCAAAATAGCAGGGTGTTCAAATACTTATTTTCCTCACTGTATATATATATATATATATATATATATATATATATATATATAGTACGTATTTTAAAAAAGAATCTCTTATGCTCACCAAAGCTGCATTTATTTGATCAAAAATACAGAAAAATATTATTACAGTTTAAAAAACATTTTTTCTATTTTAATAATCAGTTTTTTTTTTATTTCTGTAATTGCTAATATGAATTTTCAGCATCATTACTCCAGGCATCAGTGTCACATGATCCTTCAGAAATCATTCTAATATGCTGATTTGGTGCTAAAGAAACATTTCTTACTATTATTCATTTTTCATGATTCTTTGATGAAAAGAAATTTCAAAAGAACAACATTTATTTGAAATCGAAATCTTTGACTCTAAACTTTTGAACGGTAGTTATCATAACTGATATTCAGACCAATGCGCCTTTATACAGCAGTTCAGTAAACAAGTTGAAATTGAATAATTTCACAATATTGCCACTACTTTGCTTTGCATGCAGTTTATCACCATCAATGAATATCGTTGCAAACAAATCCAATGCCGAATTAACTAAATATTAATAATTATAATATTTCAAGAAACTCAGAATGAGTCTCCGTAGTGATGTTACTGTATGAATCAATGTTTCTGAAATTAATCAGTTGAGTGAATGATTCAAAAGACAGTAACAAGCCACAAGTACACAAAACTGTTTGGAATGCGCCAACACAGACAAGCGAAGTGATAAAAATAGTAAAAAGTCCCAGTGCTGTTAAACCGTTATATCAGTACATTTGGAACGCTGCAAGACCAGATTTGACGACCGAAACTAACTGTAATTGGTTAGTTCAAATATATATATATATTAGGGGTGTGACGAGATTAAAACGCGACGAGATTTCTCGTCGAGGTGAAACTTTTGCTGAGTCCCAATTCGCCTACTTATACTACGACCTAAAAGTATGCACTTTTTTTGTGAGGAAAAAGTACATACTTTTGAGTGTGTAGCAAAAGAGTATGCACGTTCTGGGACATACTTCAATGACGTCATGCAACGTTAACTTGAACGTGGTTGCCTAGTTACGCACACCGCGACTGTTAACAAAACATTTTACATTTCATTCATTCATATCCAATATAATTTTATTTACTATTCCCATCTTTTTATCTTTTTTTCCACAATACATTTACAGTGTGTTCTACCAAATTGAGGAGTGAAGCAGGGCGTCGTCGTAGATTAACCAAACGCAGGTCGTGTGTGAGGCGGCTGGTTCTGACGTTCATGTGCAATCGTGTGCAATGTGTGTAACGAAAGCTACTTATTTTCTGAGTTAAAATATTTAAAGTTTATAGTATAACTATTGTTTAACATATTTTAAACTTAATTTCATCATTATGTATAATACTCAAAAATACCCCGATGAAAATGAACCATGCTTTTACTATAGTAAAAGTGTAGTAACCATGTGTTGGTTACTGATAAAGTTAACATTTATACAGCCACAGTATTACAACAAATAAGTCAGTGTGGTTAAATATAGCTTTAATTAGGGTTAAACATTTGAATTCTTACACTTAAAAACTGAGGGCGCATCTCCGCTGCTGCATCTGACTGTCATGTTTACATCATCACCACCATCACCACAAAGCTCCTCCCTCCCGCACGCAATGGGTTGTGGGCAATATTAGCCGTTATGGTGCGTTCACACCGGACGCGAATAGCGCGTCAGGCGCGAGTGATTTCAATGTTAAGTCAATGCAAAGACGCGTTACGCGCGTAAAAAATTCCTGCGGCGCGAATGAGGCGTTTAGCGCGGCGCGGTAGACGCGAATTCGCCTCATTCGCGCGTCAAGTTCGCGCGAATGACGCGAATTGAGCGTCTGGCGCGTTAAGCGCGTTACGCGCGAATGATTTTATTGTGCTATTTGTGCATTCACGCGTTTGACGCGAATTCGCGTCTGCCGCCCGAGTTGAAAAATCTGAACTTCTGCGTCAATTCGCGCCGCGTTAACCAATCAGGAGCCTGCTTGCATGCTGCTGTCACGTGGTGAAGTGACAGTTTATAATGTTATTTTATGTTTGGCCTCAATAAATTATTTTGTAATATGACTAAAATGCACAATAAAGCAAATCAAAACATAAAACTCTCAATATATGAGAGATACTCATTTTGTATTGAATGCTATTTATTCCATATCTATTCTAGATTATATGAAACATTATTAATCTAATGTAAAGACAACAAACACAATTTAGTGTATAAAAACAAACAAAAATCACAGGACAGGTTTCACTTTTGAAGGCTGGCTCCATTTATTATCAAAACAAAAATAAATCACAGATAAGGTGCGGGCGAGGGTGAACCTCGCGCCGGGCTGTACAGCGCGGGCTCGTCAGGCAGCGACCACTCGAGGCCGAGGCTTATACGGCCTACGCTGTCCTCGTCAGCGTCCTCACCGTTAGGTCCACCAAACCTACCTCCTGGAGCAAATTGTGAAACTCCTGAAACCCTCCGGAGGGTTTGGTGGACCCGAGTACAGCGACGATGTCCCCTACGCAGCTGTTTCTGCTCTCCAGAGCATATACGAGCGGTGATTCTCTCGATTAATGCTAATGCTCGATAAACAAAAAAAAGATGGCCGCCAACAGGTTTCGAAACTTTCGCCTCTGACGCGCGTGACGCGCGTAAATTTCGCTTCAAACTTTTGATTTTACGCGCGTCAATTTCGCTCTTGACGCGCGAATGCACACAAAGTAGTCAAGCGCATAAATAGACGCGGCAGGCGCGAATTTGACGCGCTATTCGCGTCCGGTGTGAACGCACAGTTAGAGTGTGCATTGATCTGCACTTCGAATTCTAACCGGAAATAGTAGACCATCCGGGTATCTTGGGAATACTCATTTCAACATACTACGATTTGGGACGTACTAATTCTAGTTTCGCATACTATTTAGGACGGATAGTATGCGAATTGGGACTCAGCATTTGTCTCGTGAGTTGTTGTGATGTCAGTGTGATGGAGCATGAGGGTGAAATTAGTATTGAAGATGCCCCTGCCACTTTTAAATAATTTGTGTGCCGGGCCAAACACACACACACTCCGCGCACACACACACACTCACTGTCCCTCGCTCACTCGCGTGCGAACACACACACACACACACGCTCACACTGTTGCTCGCACTCTCTCACTCACTCGCGCACACTCACTCTCGCTCACACTCAACCCAAAATTAAACATGCTAGTCTTTCTGTCGTGATGTCCTGAAGCATCGCAGACGCGTAGGTTGTCGCCCACTATGACACACTATTCGAAATGAAACGATCGAATCTTGCGTCCCGACGCCCGTTGTCCTTTACGAATCTCCACGAAACGGATCGTGCCAAAATCACGCTAAAATACTGAAATCTGAACCAGGCAGGTAATAAACATTTGACCTATCGCGCAAAGAACCTATTAAAGCACTAAGACATGGGAACAGTATAGCTAACATTCACATATCACAAGTCATATCGACATCGCAATATTAAACAATGTTATTGCACATCGCAGCTTTTCCTCATATCGTGCAGCCCCAGTTACTGCCCAAAGGTCTCAACTGCTGCCAGAAATCGTCGACATGCTTATATTCTTGAAAAAGAACATGACCATAATCTTAGTCTGTTCTGTGTAGTTAATTTTATCTCTTTTTCATGCTTGAAGAAAAAAAAATGTTTCTGTTTGAACTTGTAGTTTTGAGAGAGCAGTACTTTGATTATGGATACACACTTACTGTTTGCATTTAAAGTGTTATTTCAGTTATTTATATTTATTTTATTTATACTGTTTTATTTTTCTTTATGTTCGATTTGTGGAAAAGAGTTAGATTTCTCATGTGAAATCGTACAGGGGAGAAGTAGAGTTTATAGCAAAACATTTTGCAGTGTTTGCATGTCATTTACTGCATAGAATTCATTAAAATAGAAGTAAAATAACATTCATTACAAGTTGATTTCAAAATGAACCTAAATTGTTTTGCATTTTGTGATTTTCAGTTGAATAAAAGACTATTTTCCATTCATATATTTCATCATTGAGGATTTCTTAAAAATTGTGTAAAAATCTCGTCTTGTCTCGTTCTCGTGAACCCAATCTCGTGTCTCGTCTCGTCTCGTGGAGTAAGCGTCTCGTCACACCCCTAATATATATATATATATATATATATATATATATATATATATAAATATATATACACATATACATATGTGTGTGTGTGTGTGTGTGTGTGTGTGTTGTCGTACCCATACAGTGCTGACCATCTCCACTGAATCCAGTCTTGCATTGGCAGAAATATCCACCTGCTGTGTTCATACACTCAGCCTCAGAAATACTACAATCTGCCAGGCCTGCTTTGCATTCATCAATGTCTATACAAACACACACAAACACATATTGTCAATACTGTATGTGCTCATCTAAACAAACCTATATTTACATAAAGACTGATCAATACATCCAATAACAGGTGCATACGGCACCCACATAAACATCAATATCCCTACACTCAAATTCAGTTTCACACATACATCACAAACCTGCTGCTTCATCTGACATGTAGTGCAAACACACACAGACTTACACACACTCACTTACCCACACACAGTTCCCCATCTCCAGTGAAACCTCTCACACACTGACACACGGCTCGGCCCTCCTGCAGCACACACTGAGCGTTCACATCACATCTGAGAGAGTAGCAGTCATCCTGGTCTAAATGAAATGAACATCATTCTCAAGTTCATTTATTAGAAATGAGTCAATCACAGTATTCAGCAAAATTAGTAATAAATATCTCGTCTATGATGAATGAAGTTGTGAATATTGTTCTACCCGAAATCATCTTCTCTGTGTAAACCAAGGCCAGTGGTGTGCTCTCATCATTCAGTGTTTTATTTCTCAGACGATCGCTTGATTCACCATCATCTGATTCTATGTGGAAAAACACAGCTCTTTTTTATTCAAACAGTTACTTTTCAAATTGCTTTGATGGTTTAATGTGATTTTTTAGGAATCTTTTTTATTATTTGTATTTTAACTCAATTCTCATCACACTGACCAGTGAATGATGTATTAATCGCCAGACAGCCTTTTCCATCAGCTGAAAGAATGTGCTTTGAGTGACATGAGCAATGAGCCAATCCCAGTCTGCTCTCACACACTTGGGCACATCCTCCGTTTTCATGAAGACAAACATCTGCTCCTAGGAGAAAGAAACATGCAGTGCACAATCTGTTGAGTTAAAGATGTATAAGATGGAAATGATAGTAGTTCACTTTATCACAATAAGTGCAAATTCAGTGGAATTTTAAATAATATCACTACATTGGTTTGAGCGGATGTTGCCATTTTTGTCTGTCAAACTGTCAATTTATCATGTTAAAAGAGTTAAGAGAAATATTTTATTATTGTGTAAATAATCACGTTATTATTAATGAAGTTTACGTGCCTGAGCTTGACCAGAGCAAATTTCATATTTTCACATATTTGGTGTACACTTTTCCAAAAATACACTACCGTTCAAAAGTTTGGGGTCAGTAATAAGAAATTAAATACAGCAAAGATGCATTAAATTGATCAAAAGAGACAGTAAAGACATTTACATTTGTATTTCAAAGAAATGCTTTCTATTCATGCTGAAAATCACAGTAATAAGTTATATTTTAAAATATTTCAATATTACGGTTTTACAGTATCAAATAAATGCAGTCTTGGTGAGTACAAGAGACTTCTTTCAAAAAAAAAAGTAACATCTTAACGATCCCAGATTTTTGAAAGAGTGTGTACTTTCATAGACTAATACAAAGGCATATTTATTTTTTAAACATTATGGAGTTAATGTATAAAAGGAATGATCCAGTCCAATCTGTTTTCCGCTTTAGTTACACACTAAAGAGTAACAACCTCCATTTCCCTTATGCACGTTACTAAAAACAATGGTTAAAAATATGCTAATAATAGGACACAGCATCTGTACCCGGTTTGGCAAGAGGGTGGACAATAACCAGAGAAGCTGGTTGGATAGAGTCATCATGGACATGTTCAAGGTTTCGTCCAGTTCTTCTCATGTCCAGCCGGTAAAGTAAGTGACCCTCCCAGTCACTGACCCAGAGCACATTCTCAAATACTGCAACGTCAAATGGGCGACCTGAGCCAAAGCAAAAATAATCAACAGAAAACATATTACACACAGAAAAAAAAAAACGTTGTCTATAGGGTTTTTTGTCATAAACCAGCATAAAATAACTTCCATCATGTATACATTCAGTATTTGCTTGTGTACTGAAAGTGTGTGCGTGCTTTTGGCAGAGAAGCCTCACCTACTTGGTTTTCACTTAGTATATGGCGATTAGACCCGTCCAGCTTGGCCGACTCAATCACACCTCTGCTCAGGTCACACCAGTACAGACGCTGGGAGCCGTGATCCACAGCTAGACCACTAGGAGACACCAGACCGGTGTTGACCACAACTTCACGCATGTCTCTGTTCAAACCTGACCGCTCCACTGCAGGACGACTACCCATGTCTGTCCAATATACCTTCCTCCAGACACAAAGACAAGTTCATGTATGACTATGAGTCAAGATCCATTTGAATGTTTAAGAAAAGTGCTGCTTGGAATAACACAAGAGTGATTAAATAATGTTTTTTTTTTTTATTGTTGAACTCTTCCAAGAAAAAAGTTATTCAGAATAAAATGACTGTGGCCACTGTACAATTTTAAGTTTATATGATATAGGCAAATCGCATAGAAGAAACATGCGGTTTCAAAAGTCTTACTGCGCCTGAGGATGTAGGGCAATGCCTCTGGGTTTTTGGATGTCTTTCTCTATAAAAATCTCCCTGTCAAGGCCATTTAAACTGCTGCGGGAAATAGAGGATAATCTGAAATGCAGAATGTTAAAGTCAGTTGAGCAAATAAGTAAGTTGTTAAGGAAGTGTGTCTGTATTGATCTGTAGCCCACCCTCTATCAGTCCAGTACAGCTTGCGATGGACCCAGTCCACAGCCAGACCCTCGGGTGAGTCGAGTCCAGTGGAGAAAAGCATCTCTCTGAAGCCTCCATCCAGTGAAGCCCTCTCAATACGCTTCAGGCCTTTATCTGCAAAATACATCTAAACAAACAAACCCTCCATATGAGACATTATCATTATTTGGTTGCAATGTCAAGGATTTCAAGGACATATTGAAAGACAAATTATCTTAAATAAACAAGTAAATAAATAAATATGTTCTAATTTTAGATGATAATAATAAGATTAATCCCAATAACTTTATTCTATTGACAACCACTATTTTCAACAGTACATTTAGCACATATAGAAAAAAACAAAAAAAAACAGCTTCTTTTTTTTTTTCAGGATTCTCCCTCCATTGAATATGTGGGATTCTTTTTTTGTGGATTTATTTAATTATTTGTGGATTCATTTTATATTTTTTTATTCAAAATTTTGACATTTTGAATGGGCCTGAAAAAGGCCCTGAATCTATGAAAGGGAAAAAGTGTATCCTCTTGCACTTATACTCTGTGGCCACTAGATGACAGTAAAATACAGTATTTTAAACAGTATCAACAGGAGCCCATGAACTTTATTCCTGTTTCCTTACATCACATGACATTTACATCTTATGTCCACTAGAGGGCAGTTGTAAACACATAATCACTGCAGTGGCAATCGTAAAACTCTCACGGCACACTTTCTTCAGCCATGTGTGTGGCTGTGTTTGTGTGATATTTTACCCTTTTCTGCACGGGATCATAATCCACAGCAATGATGGAGCCTCTCGGTTCCTCTATTAGTTTTCTGCTCCTTTTGCCATTTGTGGTAATCTTTCTTATATCCACTACATTGGCAAACAACAGGTACGTTGGAGGTCCTGCTTGAAAAAAATAAGGAAATAGATTCCGGAAGATTCCAGACGTTCTAGGTCACTGGAAGAAAATACACTTAAACACTGATTAACTACATGCTTAACCCAATAATTCTAGCAGACAAAATGTGGGAGACAGACAGGCACCCTGGCAGAATGTAGAATATAAAGAAAGTTTGTTGGACTTGCCTGTGGCAGCGCAGTGTTTACCATCAGACTGTAGCTGGTATCCAGGCTGGCACTCACACACCAACCTGCCTGGAAATAAAGTCACACACAACTGACTGCAGCCCCCCCGATCTGCAGACAAACAGCCTGAAACACACAGACAATGATGAAGAAAACAGTCATATTTGCATTCATTAAATAAGGCTTTTAACATAATTTGATTTGAAAAACACACCTGTGCATGAATGGCCATCAGGATTTAGCACAGATCCCTCTGGACACACACACACATCTCCTTCTGTTGTGTGTACACATGCATGATCACAAGCTGTAACATTCTCCACACATGGTTTAGTCTCTGCAGATGCACAGGGAGAAAGGTAAGCAGGCCATTTTCTGTATTTACAACAATATATTACAAAAAAAGAATACAATATATATACAAAAATGACCAAATTAACCAAATTTGTATGTGTGTATTTTTTCCACATATATTTTAGGCCATTTTACATATGTTATAAATACAATCATATTTTCTAAAATATATTTTAAAATACAAAAAAAAAACAGGTTTTTTAAAACAGGTGATGTATTTTATTGCCCCTTAAAGTACATTTTGGAATTTGAAGGTTTAATATCATATTATATTTTACATTTGAATAATATACATGCAGGGAATTCTCACATGCACATATTTTGTTATTCTACAGTGCAAATTAGGAGTGAAATTGCAAACAAACAAAAACAGCATTACTTGAAATGATACTGTTTATCTTTCAACTTGGTTTTGATAAGTTAAGAGAAATGTAATAAATAACATAGATATAATAAAATAAAAAGTTAATTTCAAAATAACAAAATTACAAACGTAACAATACGGTCCATATCAACTGTTATAACCCTGCCATTTCAATTTAATTGTCAATTCACATATTCTAGTGCAGCCGAGCGGTAATATGATGGCGTGGGTCATTTCAGGAAATGGAATGACCTGTTGGATGACAAGATAATGCAAATGGCCTCAATCTTTAATTTACAAAATCCCTGTCCCTAGATGATCAATTCTCACCTCAATGTTTCCACGAACACCTCTCTGAACCAACAGATCTTGTGGCACTGTGCCTATCAGGCAGTCCTTATTCTGACACCTAATAATCCCAAATCCAATCATCCTATATTTACAAAACACCAGTCCTGATATCAATTAAGCGTGTCTAGAAAATTTTGCTTTATTCAGGTTAACAATGGATACATATAAAAACAGTGCCTCCTGTTCAGTTGCATTACATAATGACAGCAGTTCAAACAGATATAAATACAGATTTAACTCCAGAGAGCTACAGAATAAGGAGATATTTGTATCTGGAATGGTACTGTGTGCACCAGTGCTGATGATAGAGTCTAAAGAAGCCATATGGTGGGAAACAAGCTTCTTATCTGGACACTCTCCAATCCTGTAATGATGTCAGGACCATAATCCCACCCACAAAGGTCATAGTGCGAAAGGGGACCATTGCTTAGAGTGAGTGAAAGCATGTGATGCTCTGAGGCAGTTAACAAGAAGATTAGGCTATGTGACAATTTCACTCCCAAACTAAGCTTAAAATCATGAAATCAAAACTGATTTGAATTTTTTATGCAATATTGCTGTATTTATTATAAATGATTTATCTGTGCACATAAATTCACATGCCCTCATAATCTTTAATCAAAATAACTCCCCCTCCTGCAGTGACATCTCATCTCTTCTCTGATGATGTGTTTACTTGCGTGAGGGCGGGACGTCCTGTGACTCACATGACATCCCAGCAATAGCAAACCACAACTATTCAATGATCCAGTAAATTCCTGATGGACAAAATCATGTCCCAAGCAGCTGTTTCACTCGATATATGTCAAAATCAAGTTTGCATAAATTTACATCTGCATTCAAAACTTAAATGTATTTATTATCCTAAATGAATTATTCACAATAAGTACAAATATATTCCATTATTTATTTTAGAATTCTATAACATCTATATTCTTTTATTGTCATTTCCTCATCACTAATCATTGTGAATATTCTGACAGCCAGAAAACATGACAACAAACTTGATTGCATGTGTGTATGAGTGTCCGCAGGAGTGAGAACTGTATGGAGGGTTAATCTCGCTGTTGCTTTGCTCCTGACCTGCTTAGCCAGGCAAAGCTGCTGACTAAATATGTTCCTTATTACTGATGTCACCTCATTATCTTATGGCACTGCGCTGTCCGGCTCTGCTTCAATGCACAATTAGAGCATAAGCAATGAAGTCTAGAGATGCTCTCTGTCTCTTTCTAGCACTTTTTCTTTTATAAATCTCTCTCTCCCTGACACACGACTTCCAGCTAGGGTTGGGCGATATGGCAAAAATATCATATCACGATTTTTTTCAGGAAAATCACGATTCATGATTTTATCACGATTCTTTTTCATGTTGGTTTTACTATTTTTACTAAGTGACTGAGCATTACAGTCAAATTAATGTCCCTATTTTAAAAACAAAGCCTTACAAGGTAACAAATTATAAAATTAAAAAGAATGGCAGACATTTAGGCCAAAGTGGCGAAGATAAAAATCTGTGTCATTATTTTCTTTGTTATTAAAAGATAAGAACAAAGATACACATTACATGTACACAACATATAACATGCAGATGAAATAAACAGTGCTTTATTTTTTAAGTTACAGTAGGTGTATTTAAAAGAAGCATTCAAGAATTCACCGGCAAGGACACACCAGTATGGACACAAACAAAACTAGACAAGACACACGGACACCGGCACGGACACGGACACTCTGGCACGGACACCGGGACCGAAACGGATACTCCGGCACGGGAACCGGCACTGACACCGGCACGGACACGGACACTCTGGCACGGACACCGGGACCGAAACGGATACTCCGGCACGGGAACCGGCACTGACACCGGCACGGAGACTCTGGCACGGACACCAGGACCGAAACGGATACTCCGGCACGGGCACCGGCACTGACACCGGCACGGACACTCTGGCACGGACACCGGGACCGAAACGGATACTCTGGCACGGGCAACGGCACTGGCACACACACCGGCACGGACACTCTGGCACGGACACCGGGACCGAAACGGATACTCCGGCACGGGAACCGGCACTGACACCGGCACGGACACTCCGGCACGGACACCGGGACCGAAACGGATACTCCGGCACGGGAACCGGCACTGACACCGGCACGGACACTCCGGCACGGACACCGAGACCGAAACGGATACTCCGGCACGGGAACCGGCACTGACACCGGCACGGACACTCCGGCACGGACACCGGGACCGAAACGGATACTCCGGCACGGACACCGGCACCAACAGCAGTTACAATAACAAAATAGGCAAAATACAATGGCACGGACACTCTGGCACCTACAGTCTGGCACGGACACTCTGGCACGGAGTCTGACAAAAATGTCTGTTTTGTCGAGTATACTCATAAGAGCAGTCTTAAATGAGTTAAATAAAGTCCTAAATGAACGTAAAGAGTTGTGAGAAAATGAGAATGAAATGTTTAACCGGAAAGGCTTTAAAGCATATGCAAATAATGAACTTTTGTGAATGGGAGTATCCCGTGAGTGTAACTCGACCTCTGCGTTAACATGTGATGTGAATGTACATCGCATTGTACAGTTCGTTGGGACAGAGATGCCAGAACTGCACTTGATAGAATATACTATAGCACAACACTACAATATTTCTTCAAAAGCAGATCGTGGAGACATTTTAATCATCCATGATCAAACATCGTGATATCGTACACCCCTACTTCCAGCTCATTGATATGATATGTATGCTACTAGTGCTAGTGTTTCATAATCCTTCCCTATTCTCCAGTCCTACCTTGGCAGGTCTTCAAATCGGGCAGTAACAGGTAACCCTTAGGGCAGGTGCAGAAGTAAGAGCCCGGAACGTTCTCACATCCCAGTGAGCAGCCGTGATTCCACAGGGCGCATTCATTGATATCTAAACGAGAAGGAGAGTTTTATTCAGACGAATACATTATGAACAAAAGAATAAGAAAGCTGTGAATTTCTACACTAATGCTATCATGTATCTTAGGAAACGGAGGCTGTACCTTCACAGTAGTTGCCTTGTTTACTGAGGGAAAAACCATCCCTGCAGCGGCACAGACCAGTGTCACTGTGACTTTCACACACTTTCACACACTCTCCTGTGTGTCGATTGCAGCCTGCACAAGAACAAACAGCATTTCCTTCCATGCACAGACCACCAATATGTTATAAAGTTGCTCTTTATGTGATGTTTAAGATAATTATAAGAAGTTTTAACTCTTTCCCCGTCAGCGTTAGCCTGGCAAGCCAGACCTACATCAAGATGTTGGGTCTGGCAACTCACCATAGAAACGGCTCAATCCGAGGGGCGGGATAAACGGCTGTCTTTCAAATTCCCTCTGCACGCAATAGGACAGTGCTTCAACCAACCAGAGCGTTTTCCCAACAGCGGAGCTAGTTGATATGCCGCGTTCCAGGCAACCTGTAACCCGTGTTTTTCCAACTCGTAACTGGGAGCACATCGTTCCAGGCAACCTGTAACCCGTGTTTTTCCAACCTTATACCCGTGAAAGTGCACTGGAACGGCAGTCAAACCCGTGACCTCCCACCCGTGAACTCGTACTAGATCGATGTACTCCCAGTTACGAGTTGGAAAAACACAGGTTTCAGGTTGCCTGGAACGCGGCATTAGATTCAACTTTTGCCATATCTGGCCGGAAAAACTACGAACACATCTTCCTTTTTTTAAGAATGACTTAAGTGCCGTTCTTTGCTCTTTTCTCAAAGAAAAACCTAACTCCAAGTCCTCCAGAGTCGCGTCCAAAGCCGATTCGAAAGACTGTTCGCCTGCAGCAGCCGCCATTCTTTGTTTTCAAGTGGCAGGTAACCGTCGCAACTCTGTCGTCATTATGTTAAGCCTGCCCCCGCCTACTCTATACACGACGTGATTGGCCTGACCCAATTTAGGTTTTTGCAGCTCGAAAGTCAATGGAGAGTTGCTAGACTGCCCTGTCTGCAAAATACATTTTGCTGCCGCTAGGGTGCGTCTAGATTTCTAGGCTACGCCAGCGTTTAAAAACAAAACAAAAGAAGGGTGGAAAAACTGGAATAATAAAATAATTGTTACAAATAATTACAATAATTGTTTTGTTTAGCTATTTTGAATGCACATACTCCAGCATTCTTTATTATCATATTTCATTTAATCTTTTCATTACCAACCTGGAGTGAATGGAGTTGGAATTTCCACCACCGGCTGATTGATGGGATGTACCACTTTGAGATCAGTAAGGGGGTGCGGCATCCTTTTGGAATTGACATTCTCCCCTCGGCCCCCTGTGTACTTGTTTACTCGTGTTATTCTTTTTGACTTAAAGTCTATTAGGTACACATAATCCAGGAAAATCGTCATCCTCAGAGCCTGTGGTCTAGAGGCAGAGCAGGGAGGAGATCTTTACTGTAAAAATACTTCTTTCTTTACTATAATAGCGTAATATGTGGAAAAAAAAATTATTATCCTTTACATAAAGGATAGATCTCAATTTTACCTGAAGGGCTGATTAAATACGTTGATAATGTTGCCATCATAGTTGCAGGAGCCCATTGCAGTGTGCCCTTCTTGACTTTGCTGAACCCAGAACAGTCTCCTGTCCCGGTGGTCTATAGCCAGAACCTTCAGTGACCGTCTGTCTGCAACTTTCAGCACTGTTGCCTTCTTCCCACCTGTCATGTCTGAACGCTGGATACTGGGAGTCACCTCATCTGACAACCAGAAAATATATCTGGAAAAAAAAGTTGTACATATAAGTGTAACATCGTTAAAAATCATTCGCATAGATCATCTCACATCTCTGTAACCTTCAATTTATTCTGCAAAACTGTAAATGATACATTTAGATTAATTCAGATTAAATGTCACTATGAAAAAAATGGCATCAAAATAAATGTAAAGTGAAAATTTTAATTTCAGTTTTTAATATATAAATATATACTAGGAAAGCACAATATAATGCTACCATATCACTTATTGGCTGAATACATTTTTAATGTATTGTATCAATGGATATTGGTTATTATTATTACACTTCTATTCACACCTCTATTATTACACTTAGATATAGATTGCCTTCGCGCTCACATAAAGTTAATCTTTAAGAAAACAAATTACTTAATACTATTAAATATAATCTTTAACAAATATCAAAATTAATATCCTTTTTCATACTGTACATTATAATGTTGCGATGCACACTCAAAATCACTGAAAAAGCAAAAAGTTGTATTTATTTAGTCAAAATAGTACAGAATTTAATACAAGCCATTTTCAGTTACTGGCCATGATATATTTTGTATTTTTAATTATCAGCATATCAACCAGACATTTATATCAGTGCATCCCTAATATAAATATTGCATATTATATATCAAATAAATATAATAAAAAGAGTGTTTTTAAGTTAAAATATATAAATTAAATGATCCAATCTCCATCAATACAAATACTGATTTTGCTTGAAAAAAAAACCTTTCCAGTTTCCAAAATGAATATGTAATAGTGTTGGTTGATTTATTTGTATTGAAAAACAAAATGATTGCTTATTTAACACTTGTTTATTTCCTCAGACTACTCCTTCGACTTAAAAGTGAGGCCAGTGTGCTGTAGAATGCTGTTGGAGAGACCCTGTTAAAACTGCACCTATGTGCCAGTCATGTTTGAAAGAATGTGAACGTCTGAAAGCTCCAGCATTTATAGCTAGCAGGCAAACTAGGATTTGAGCAACACAGTCCTGAGAAGAACTGTGAAAATGACAAAGTCTTTAGTCATCCTCGTTCTCCCCAATAGTCAATATGCACACTACTGAGAGAACAGAGGAAAAAATGTAAAACATGTTGTTGTGGGTAAAAAG
The DNA here is from genome assembly GCF_963993115.1 of Abramis brama. Lineage (NCBI taxonomy): Eukaryota > Metazoa > Chordata > Actinopteri > Cypriniformes > Leuciscidae > Abramis > Abramis brama. The sequence goes on along the minus strand of NC_139975.1, from coordinate 16,662,187 downwards.
GTCTGACCTATTGCTCCACAAGCTATGTCTCATGTCTTATGATAACAACTGTATTGCCATTTAAGTTTCTGCTTTTTTATGTAGTTTTTATTTTTATTATTTTTTTTTATATGACATAAAATATTTTTTATATTTGTTTAAAAATACAAAATGCATTTAATGCTTATATCACTATAATTGTGCATTTTAATTTTCAGGAGAGATCAACCTAAAATGAGTACATTATTCCAATTCTTGCATTTTTCCTTTCCATGAACGACTGTATAGTTTTGTATTATAATTATGTTTACCTCTCATTTGGATCAACAACAACACTTTTGGGCTGAGATAGGTCTCTCAAGACAGTGTTTTCATTCCTCCCATCTGTGTCCATTCTGTGTATCGTTCCTTTATCTGCATTGCTCCAGAGGATTGAGTTTTCAATCCAGTTCACAGCGAGACCAGTGATTTTTTTCACTGATGAGATAAGTTTCTGAAAGAATAAACCAAAGGCTTGGAACAGGCTCCAAACAATCACTGATGACATTAAATATTAAAATACTGTATTTACAATATTTCTACTGTATATGTAAAAAAAAATCGAATAAATAAATAAAACTAACATTGATAGGTCTTCAATAGTACCTGTCTGCCTGTTCCATCCAGTCCTGCCTTGTTGATTTGTCCTGCATGTGTGTCAGCCCAAAACATTGTCCCCTCACTTAAATGGAAGTCCAACAAGATAGACCTTCCCACCCTAGATATGATCCTTCTCCGGTCCCCACCATCAAGGTTTATTCTCTGGATGCCATTTCCAAGGCCAAGTAACAGATAAGGCTCAGGATCTTTGAAAACACAAAATACAAGCTCTGACAAACCTAATCAAAATGATACCAACTGAATGCAGTGAACACAGACATCATTTGATCGTTATTTGAAGTTAACAACCATTTTAACAAGTTTCAGTACACATCTCATTTTCCTGTTCAAATCAAACTGATTTTAAAGCCAATCTTAAATGAAACTGCACAGCCACAAATAATTGACAATATCAAATAAAACATGATTTACAAAAGCGGAACATGCTTAGATGTTTGTTTTTCCTGGAACACCATTTCTATCACCCAGCCAATCACAGCCATCTGATGTTTGGGGAACATTTATTATTTTAAATTAATGTTAAGAGTTGTGAGAAAATAGGATGTGTCAGGTCCACGTGCTATACATACGAGTTTCCTAGTTAAACACAGATTCCCGAGATGGACATGCCACAAACTTCAAACATAGCGGAGTAGAACTTGTCATTAAAGTAGTGCATATTTACATATATGAATATGTATTATACACATTGTAAATAGCCTGCATTTGACCGAAATGCCAGAATCATCAGCAAGCTGATTATAGATAGCATGGTGAATGTTTATGGTTTTCAATGAATGGGACCCTAAATCATTTTGGCTTTTCTATTCTATTCTATGAAGCGAGCAAGTCTCTTCAGAAAATTTGGACTAAACTGCTCAACTCATATGGATTAGTTTTACAGTCTCTTTTATGAACATTTTGAATATGGAGGGACAGAAAGATCAAAATTTCATCAAAAAGATCTTCATTTGTGTTCCAAAGATGAACAAAAGACTTACAGGTTTGGAACGACATGAGGGTGAGTAATTAATGAAATATTTTTAATTTTTGGATGAACTATACCTTTAATAAGATTTTCCCAATAGGCAAGAATTAACCTGGTCTCCTAATGATAGTTCCTGTTCTTTCTGACAACAATGCACTTGAATGCGACAAGCTCATTCAGAAGTGGGAAGTAAGACATTTCCAATAACATTTGAAGGCAGCATTAAAGTGACAGCAGCCTAATAAACCTGCTGCTGTCTGTCATTGAAGGGTAGGCAATTTCTGACAGGCTAGCAATAGCAAGCCAGCTTTGAAAGCATGAGATCCCACCCTCCCTTTAGAGCGTCTCCAAAGCCATGTCTCCTTCAAAACACATGAACACACACAGCAGCGCCTGGAAAGCGCCATGAGATAGTAGAGACAGTGTTAAATTACCTCATGTCTCAAAGCACATAACATTACATTATACCATGGTCTGGGTGAATACTTGATTCTGATTGGCTGCAGGGTGTCCATTAAAAAGTGATAATGTACACCTAGGAAAGGCGTCCCGTCAATTTGCCTGATGACATTTCTAAATGATTGCGCTGCCTCAAACTCACTGATCAACTGCTGCGGTCGGGTCGCTGTGGCCACGTTGCTTGGCAACGCCTGTATACGGGAGATATTAAATAGTGCGCTCGACTTAATAAATAAAAACCCTCACGATTTTTACTCTAAAACACATTAAAGTATTATTAATTGATTAAATATTTCTTTCTTTCGTAAGTGACCATGGTATAAGCGGGTTAATGCCCTTCGAGGTGTCCATTGTCAGGTATTAATGGACCGCTGCGCGTCGGACAGTTCACGCCTCACCGTCGTCCATTAATACCTGATAATGGACACCTCGTCGGGCATTAACCCTTACATAATAATGGACGTAAACAACTTACAGAGCTCTTGATGTACCACGTGACTGCTGCAGATTCATTTCAGAGTTGATAACGCATAAATACGAGTCTGAGGATGTGAACAACTCCAGGTAGAACGTCACGGGTTGCCATCTCGTAATTACGGTTAGATATATAATTGTTTTAAATTTTGCTTACATTTTTGTTTCTCTGTTGTAGTGAATATGTATTAATAATTGTAACAGTCTGTAAGGACTTATATTTTAATCTTAGCCTACAATGTTCTGCAATAAAAAGGTAGAGTCATGAACAGTTTAATTGTTTAAATAATATAAGCTAGTGTGTCCATGTAAATAATATAGACACATTTCAGCAGAAATGTAATTCTTATCAAAGTACCACTCTGAAGGATTAAATATATAATATTGTCTCACAAGTTCATAATCTGATTTAAAACTGTGGTCTGTCAGCCTGTAAAGATTAAATAATAAAAAAATATATATATATTAAAAGATATTGATTAAGTAGGTGCAAGATATAAGCTCAGAGTTGTGAGGAAGAAGACTGTCAATTTTATGTTAGTAGTGGCTGCATTCGCTAAATGAAATTAAATAGCTTTAACATGAAACCTCCCTGAAACCTTATGGTGTTGTGACCCTAAAATGAAGCTTGGTAAATGAGGCCTGTCGGCTTACAAATACATTCTTTCTTGGTCATAAAATTGCTAATTATTTTCTCTTTATTCCATATCAGCACCTAATGTCATTCAGAATGTGAATTATTGTTGCTGTGTGACAGGTCTTTTCATGCTCTAATGGGGAGAGGTTCACACATCTATCTCACAGATGCCTGCAGAAATCAAGCAACTGTATCCTAGCAACACAAACCATAGTGGAGGCCTTCGAAGTTGTTTGAGTGGATTACACAAACGCACAGCCATGTTGCTAGGATATGTACAGACATGTTGCTAGGATATGTAGAGACAAATAAGGAAAAAGGTTCAACATGGTTTTGGTTACAGTCAATAGCCACTAATTTACAACAACATTTAGATGAGTAGCCTATATTAAAGCAATTCAATTATGATGTTCTAGCTAAGCACATCAAGAAATAACTTACAATATCAAAACCTTAAAGGGAGTTTTTCTTTATATTGAGGATGCACTCTGATTTAATAGATAGGATTTAACAGACTTACAGTAATCACAGTAAATATTATGATTCATGAAGGGAGGGTAAAGTTATTTTCTCACAGCAGCAAAAATCTGGGCATTGAGTCCAAAAGCACTCAGGATTTAGTGTTTCCTAAAATTATTTGTTTAAAAAAAAAAGTTCTCTCTTTATAGACATGTAATGGCCACACTTTTAAATATTAAAGTAATAGTTCAATGGTCATTACTAATCCCTATGCAATTCAATCCTGTATGACTTTCTTTCTTTTGTGGAACAGTGAGTGTTTATGGAGCTTTATTTCATACAATGAAAATGGGTGGTAACCACAATTTAAAGTGCCATAAAAAGTCATTAGCTTTATTTCAAGTCTTCTGAGACCATTTGATATTTTTGTATGAATTTTTTATTTCATTTTTTCATTTGCTGTAAATATCCCCCTCTGCGGTAGCTCTCAAATCTCATTTGAGTGTGTGCACATTTAAACATGCTCTCTGAAGACAAGTTGCACAAATAAAAAAAATGTATACTCGCAGTATAGCCTACTCATATGAATGTATACTCCTATGAAAAGTACACTTTTATGGCTGTTTCTTAATACACTTCATACACTTTTAAAAAGTGCACTTTGTAATAATTTGTAATTAAATAAAAAAAAAAAATGATTGTATTATAATGTTTGTCATGCTTTAAAGAGGTAACTTACCCATATTTTGATGTGTTGTTGACTCGCATACTGAAGCACATACGATTACTTAGGCTAATTTTAACCATAGTGTTAACTGTAGTTTATCATAAATTCTTGTCAATGTATTTGGCAGTACATTTTAACCATAACTGAGTTCAACTAATATAAATATAAACTATAATACATTTTAATTTTATGGTAGCCTAAATAACATGCATTTAAGTGTCTGAAAACACTATAGGCCTATTCAGTTCGCACTTAAGTATATTCTTTTTAAAGTAATTATTTTCATAATACATACTCATTTTAAAAGTATGCTATTGTCTCTTTAAGAATGGTCCCTATAATGCATAACCTGACATAATACAACCCTTAACATTGTATTAAACATCTCACGTTCAAAACTTCAATGAACACATGCACTTACCCACACAGCTGAAGTTTCCAGCAGCCCAGGCTCGTCCACCCCAGCATAGTGTTTCCTCAGCAGGGCCTGAAGCTCTGGCAGGGCCCATACTCACCGTCCAGAACCACAAGAGAAACGCGGCCGCTATCGTCCTCCAGTACATAATCCTATCTCAGTTTCCACAGGGCTCTCCTCTTAGGTATTTCCTCGATCACTGAGCCATACCATGCAGCCGTAACCCCCACACATCTTACACACACAGCCAACCAGCTTCAACTAAATGACAACCTGGGTGAAAAGACTCCAGAAAGTGCATCTATAATATCCCAGAGGTGTCTTTTTTACAGAGCTGGTTGAAAGTGAGAGTCCTGTAGGACGGCCAGGTATGTGTCAGGCACACACACAGAGCCTCAATCTCTCCAGTCCTCCTGTTCTCTAGCTGTTTTGGAAGCAAAGTATGAAATTCCTGACAGTCCCATGGTAAATTTGACACATGGTGAGACCAGCAAGGGCTCAGAAGAGTTTTCCCTGATGTAAGACTAAACTCAAGCAACACAAAAACTGCACTTCTACAACTTAAAAGTCACCCTGAGTTCACCTCCTGGCCTTTCTCAGTCCAAGCATGTGATTTAGTAAGAGTGGACACACCTTTTGTGCTGCTCATGAGTAATGGGATGCTCCCTCACACACACACACACACACACACACACACACACACACAACCCATAATGTGTCGTTGTGTCTGCATATAGTCTGTCAGGACCCCAGAGTGAAGAATCACAAGGGGTTGCGATGGGGGCGGGGCTTGTAAATGCCGCTACACGCAATCTTATTATACGAATAACTGTCATATTGTCTTATGAATTAGATGCACTGCTCTGGGAAAAATGCGTCAGGTGGGCAGGGACAACAGCTGCTCTGTTGTTCTACTTAAGCAGGACAGGAAATGCAGCACAATGTCCTCTCTGATACACACACTCACAGGACGTCAAGCCGGGCAGAATTCACGAACTAATTGAACTGACATTTAAATTTGATAGATAGACTAGTACTGAAAAAAGACAATCACTGTTTCCTATTTGAATATAAAATGTAATATATTCCTGTGATGGCAAAGCTGAATTTTCAGCATCATTACTCCAGTCTTCAGTGTCACATGATTCTTCAGAAATCATGCTGATATGCTGCTCAAGGAACATGTCTTATTATCATCACTGTTGAAAACTGCTTAACCGTGATACCTTTTCAGGATTTTTTGATGAATAGAATTTGAAATACTTTTTTTTGTATCAATGTAAATGCATTTAATGTAATTTTTGATCAATTTAATGCATCCTTGCGAAAAAAAGGAATTATTATTAATATTATTTGTACTGGTATTAGGATACATTTTTTTAATGGTAGTGCACGACATGAGTGGCATATACTAAATTCTGCATACAATCATTCTAACGAAAGAAATTACAAACAAATGGATAAATAAATTATTTACACAGAAATTCGTCAATATGGGAATAGACCTCCAATTCAAAATAAAATCACACATAAAGCACTATGAGGGGGCCATTAATAATTGATGTTATACTGTATGTATACATGCACTAGATGATCTTTGATAATTTTTCTGTTTGTATCATTGTATCGTCTTTCTGGTTTTTCAGCTTCTTGCCTCACAAATTTACAGTATTCAGTGTGACCATCTTGAAAACGAGACACAGCGTCACATTAAAAACAGTTCATAGCAGGTCTCAGGACTATGCAGTGTTCAGGTCTCATGCTGTGCTGTATCATTTGTGAATGGCCCCTGACACTAATTTCATGCTAATGGAACAAAGTGGATATTCAATGACATGCCTGGCATACAACACACAAAAACATTTGCTGTGCACACAAAAAGTGCACATAAATATCCTATTAAAAAACCTGTAAAGATAGAGAGGAAGAAACATAGAAAGAAACAAAAAATTAAAAGAGGACATAAACATTAAACGCACCTCTTGCATTTAGAGGAATGCATACTATAGCCTAATCATTTAAACACACATATACGATCCTTGTAACAAAGAAAAACAAAAAACAAAAAAACCCCATATTTTAGGCAGTAGAAATGTTTAATAACATTTATCATGAATCTATATAACACTATTTCATCATATGTTGGCATATACAATAATACACATGATTTACATTTATGTACACTGCATTTCATAAAAAGAAATACATAATTGTGTGTGATTGGGTGAAGAATATGGCTTTTAAAAATGGGAAATGAGACAGAAAACGCAACGTGGAGTCAAAATAACTCTTGTAAGGCATTGAGTTTGACAGCATATCAAGAGCATATCTTTTAAAACCAATGTTTCCACAGCTTGTGTGTGGAAAGGATAACACACAAAGCCGATATGCCATTCATTAGCACAGGTACTCGGATCTAGAGCTGTCACTCTTGTACGTCATCTGAGAGTCAATGCTTGAACGTGAGCACAGGAGCATCCTCTCTGAATCCTGAGTCTGCCTTCGTGCCCACAAATCATTCGTCTGCCCGTTCAGAGTCCTTTGCTTCATGGTGAGCGTCTCGAACTTTACGTACGTCTCTTTTGAAAGATCTTCATCTGGTCCACTGTTCCTGCTACTGTTTCCTTTACAGTACAGACACAAGATCTTGTAGAGCAACACCACAATGAGAGGCACCGCAACTGCGCATGCGATCCCACTGGCGATCATCAGAACTTTGTTCTGCCCATCGTCATCACCGTTATCCAGAGTACTGAAATCCACACATTGCTCTTTCCCAGACGCCGAACCCTTAGTAACCAAACACACCGTGTAGAGCAGGTTAGGCATCAGATACTCCAAGAGCAGCTTCCCTTGACCAACTTCCGTCTCGACCGACTCCTTATTCTCTTTCGCATCATATGGAAAGTAGACCACTGTTAGGGGCGCATCGCTTGGCAAACCTTCAGCGGTCCATAATAAGACCGCCGTGTCACTTGTCTCCTCCACCACCTCAATGTCTTTGATGTCAGCTTTCTTTTTGAACTTGTCACTCATCATTAAACCTTTGTCGCCTTTGCTTTGCTGGACCTTAGCTGGTTTGTCTCCAGCAGGTGGGGACCTCTGAACTCCTTCGCCTGGTCCCAGACTCTTCCTGGTTGGCAGCGGTGGCATTGTGGTCATGGCAGCTCTGGTTGTAAGTATGGGGCTTAAGGAAGTTTTCAATGGCATCCTAGTCTCTGCAAAAGAAGTCACGGGTTGACTATCGGGCTGCTTGGTTATGGTTATCGGCGGGGACTGCGTTGTGGCCTGCATCCCATCCACAGACAGGGTGATGGATGCCTCGGCCTTCCCTGCGACATTCTTTGCCTTGCAGAGGTAATCGCCTGCATCCTTAAACATGATACTGTGCAAACTGAGGATGGACCAATGAACCCCCTCACCTGGAGATTGCTGCACAACTACAAAGACATGAAATAGTGAGTAACAACCTGAACAATAGGTTCATAAGAAAAAGGTGAAATGATGCTTTATATTTTGCTATAACAAAGTAGGTTTACATTTGCGATGAACCGATATTAATATTCTGCCTAAGTTACGTCAAATACAGAGATGTAGATCTGATGAAATACATACACTACTGTTGTGTCAGTAAGATTTTTTAATGCTTTTGAAAGAAATATCTTATGCTCATCAAGGCTGCATTTATTTGCATTATGAGGGATGAACCGATTCTGCCAGAAATTGTTTTTATGTTATGGCCTACAACTGATAAATACTGATGCAGAATGAACTGATGTATATATTAAAATGTAAATAAATATTTATATAATATTTATATTACATACAGTATAATATCCAATATTTATAATAGGGATACACCGATATATACAATTGTGGCCGATATGCCAGTAATTATTTTGATGTTGGCCAGTCATTCAAATTGGCTGATATTAAAATTTTATATTATTTTGTCTAAATCTGTATAAAAAAAACCCCACTAAAGACTCAAATCAATCATTTTAAATGATATATAGGCATCACAAAATTATAATGTACCGTATGAAAACTGTATGTTCGTTTTGAGATTTGCTAAAGATTACATTTAACAGTGTTATTAAATCATTAGTTAGATAAACTTTATTTCTCTATGTACATTTCTGAAATGCACTTTCTGTAAAGCTGCTTTGAAACAATATGTATTGTGAAAAGCGCTATACAAATAAATTTGAATTTGAATTTGAATTTGAATAAACTTTAAGTGGGCGTTAGATGACGGCAAAGGTAATAAAAAAAGAGAAAATGAGCATGAACAATTTAATATGCAATATCAATAAAACAATTTAAACAAAATCTCTAATATCATGCAGCCCTAGTTTACATGCTCTTTAAAAGTTACATTTCAGACAAACACAATAATTTGTCTTTTTAAAAATTCACATTAGTCCGATTGTAATTTTACTAGTCTGACTTTGTCCAGCATGTGTACATGTTAATTGGTCTACAATTGGCACACACTCAAAGACAGACGTGAACGTGTATTTAATAATCCCTCAAATATTTCAGTTATGTTTGATGTAATTTTTACTTGGACAGACAGAGACCTGCGAGACTTCATACCTGTGTTGTTGAATGCAGATCCATCAGCTCTAGTCCAGAGAAGGGTGGGGGTAGGGAAACCAGTGGCGTCACACCGCAGAATCACATTGCTGCCTAGTGATGACGTGATCTTAGTGGCTGAAATCATAACTGATGGCTTGAGGCACTGATCCAGTTCAGCCCGCTGGAACAGAACACCAGCTAAGTTCTCTGGTCCACTGCATGTTAGAAACTGATCCATCAACGCCACAGGTATGCTGCTCATCTTAGACAACTCAATGAGCTTGGAAATTCGACAGTCACAGTACCAGGGATTGTCCTGCAGACCTGCAAATATTGAAAAATCTGCTTAGAATATGCAATATGTTAAAAACAGGAATGTAAATCTCCTTTCAGTTTAGGGGACAGGAAAAGCAATGTATTAAATATGATCTATCTGTCCGTCCGTCCATCCATCCAACTATCTATCTATCGTCATGTCTGATTCCCATGTGAATGCATGAACTGATAAAAAGTATACCTTCAATGCAATGTCAGTCATTTTAGATAAAATCATAATGCTTAAACGTAAATGCAATGGTTAAGGACAACTTTAATTATTGAAGATCTCAACATACTGAAATAAAGACCACAGGTTTACTTATTCAACTACTAACACGGCAGTTTACTGCCATCAAATAAGAAAGGTGTAAATCTTGCTGTAAATTCTAAAGCCAGGATGTCTTGTCTGGCTCGCACGCATACATCAGGTGTTGGACATTAAAACCACAGTCCACCCATAATTCTGTCTATGGCAGGATGAAGATCAGTTGACTGTAAACAAGGAATTAGACGGTCCACTGATGCAACTCAACAGCTGGATGGTGGCAACTGTTAATATCCTGATGATACAGGGTAATGCCGGTCACATTGTGCATTTGTGCTTATCTCTACACTTGAATGGCACCTAGTGAAAGTAAAGAATATGCAGTTGCAGTTTCACACGAGCACAAATGCTCTGTATTGTCGTGCCTAAGGAAAAAAACACAGTCACTCTGATATTCAGACACACTGACATGATTGCAACTGTGATTTTGCTTTTAAACAGTTCAATAAATAAAAAAATATATATTAAGTAACTTACAATTTAAACACAGTGCTGCCAATTATATCACCAAATAAAATTATATCTCCAAGCAAAACACTATAGCGGCATTCTTGAACAAACAAGTTGATTGGATGATTCAATGACTCACTCATTAATGAGGGATTCTGAATTCGGAACAGCATATTACAGTTTCTATTACAGTTTCCGTCATATAAAGATATTGTAGAAATACTAAGAGTTGTAGGCTATGCTGGTGTGCTGTTCCGAATTCACTGGTTTCAATATTGCAATAATTGATTTATTAACTCACTTATAAGGATAGTCACTCCCTGAATGTTGCAGCGTTTTTGAACGAATTGGTTGAATAAATGATTGATGGCTCGGTTGAATAAACACTCTCATAAAGTGTCTGATCGCCACATTTTGGCGTAACCTGTTTTCTAATGCACTGTTAAGTATTTTTCTAATGTAATGTAAACTACAGGGAAAAAAGATGGCTGAAAATTTTAGATTGATCTGTGTTTTGTTGGAGCCTACTGTAAATCGCTAAATAAAAACTTTGAAAAAACTTTCACCATCATATCATATCATATATCATATTATACCATGGTCTGGGTGAATACTCGATTCTGACTGGCTGCAGGGTGTCCATTAAAAAGTGATAGAGGACACCTAGTAAAGGAGTTCTGGTGAAACTGACTGTTTACCGTTCGAAATTAATAAATAAATGCGCTGGCTACATCAGCTGTGAGTAACCATAGCAACAGGCAGTCAAAGTATCCGTTTACAATTTATTGTATCAAAACAAAACTGAAGGGTTCTATGAGCTGAGCGGACTATAAATATCTCCGAAACCAAGTTATTGTTTGTAAAAACTTTAGATTTCGATTGTAAAACTAATTAAAATATAAACTAATGTTTTAAAAATGTGTTATTTGGCAAGTGACCATGGTATAAGCGGGTTAATGCCCTTCGAGGTGTCCATTGTCAGGTATTAATGGACTTCGGTCCACTGCGCGTCGGACGGTTCACGCCTTGTGACAATGGACACCTCGTCGGGCATTAACCCTAACTTATTACATGGCTTGGTTGAATTCTAATGTAGAATGCGGTCTGTTATTTCTTGATAACAGACCGCTGCGAAGTATAACACACCGTTGCCATGAAAAACAGAGCGTTGCTATGGACGCAGGATTCTAACCGTAGAGACGGAACGGATTATTTTCGGATTATTTAGCGGAAGCAATACAATCGTTTTTAAATCAATAAACTCCTTTTTAAATCAATATTTTGTGTCAAATTATTGATTTATTTGGTAGGTAGCCATGTAATAAGCGGGATAATGTAGAGCAAGGCGGTTGTTATAGCGAATACAGCCTGTCGGGGTTGTATTCGCTATAACAACCGCCTCGCTCTGCATTATCCCTTACGCATATCATGCCTAAATCACTAAATGAAAACTTTGAAAAAACTTTCACCATCATATCATATCATCAAGTACGAACTACAACAAGTGCCATACAAGAGTACTTTCACTTTTTCTTTCATCCAGTAGGTCGAGCACACATGAATCTATCAAATTATTAACTTTCTCTCCGGCAATCTGTTCTTTAAATGTCACTAAGCGAACACATGAATCATCCTCTTCTCAGATGAGCTCTTCAAAGAAACTTAAATCTCAGATTCTCAAGACACAGTTGGAAGCGCCATTAGAAGATTAGCTTGTACTTAACTTGGGAGAGCCCAATGAGACATAGGCTAGATTTAGATATTTAAAGATCACACTTGGAATTACAAAGACATGGTAGAGGGATATTGTTGATTCTTGCTTTCAATTTTACATACTGTATACAGTATCCACCCATATTCTTTGCATTTTAGCATTTTAGGAAGAGCCCACCCTTGTTAAAAAAGAAGTACACATCAGCATACTTTTAAAAATGTAATTATTAAAGAAATAATATAAAAATATGATTAAATGAAAACTTAATTTTCGGACACTTCATTGCATGTATTTTACAATTCAATTAAAATGTATTATTGCCTGAATGTGTATTAAATCCAGTTAGTTGACTACAGTAAAGTTGAAATTTAGTACATTTCAAATATATTAACTTTAAATGTAACTTTATAAATCAATACACTTTTTAAACATAGGAACAAGAAACATAGTAAAGAAAGTCATGAAAACTTTACACTTAAGTGGCCTTTTTATTTAATTAATAATATTATATATTAAAAATATACTTTTAAGATATGAAGTACACTACAAGTGTACATTCAATACAATTAAGCACACTTCTATTTCACAAGGGAAAGCTCATACCAGTAATTTGACTCTTTAAAGGGATAGTTCACCCAAAAAATTTAATTGAAAAAAATTCTGTCATCATTTACATACAAATCTGTATTCATTTATTTGTTCTGCTGAACACAAAGGAAGATATTTTGAAGAAAGTTTGTAACCAGGCCGCTTTGGGGCACCACTGACTTCCATAGTAGGAAAAAAAAAATACTATGTAAGTCAATGGTGCCCCAGAATTGTTCAGTTTCCCACATTCTTCAAAATATCTTCTTTTGTCTTCAACAGAACAAATACATTTATACAGGCTTGGAACAACCTGAGGGTGAGTAAATGATGACAGAATTTGAACTATCCCTTTAACTACAGAGTTTCTTTTGCTGGCTTAGTTTATGTCAACAAAGTAAGCTAAGGTAATTTAGAATGAAAAAATATATATATTTTAAAAACTTGTCAGTGCAATTTGAATAGTGCCTGTTCAACATCATTTCGCATATTTAAGGCGTGTCATCATAATTTTTACCCACCTAGAACAATCTTCTGTGAGGCATTGGCACTAGGCAGGATGCCTGAAAATGGAGGCCAGATGTCCACCAAGTCAGAGGGGAGGGTAGTTAGCTTGTTACTAGAAATATCTAGGTAGGTGATGTTAACCAGGTAAGGTGCTGCCTCCACAGGAACATTAGTCAAACGGTTGTTGTGCAGGTCCAAGGTCCTCAGACTGGGCATCTCTTTCAGAGACTCCCAGGGAAAGATAGCGATCATGTTCCCATCCAGTCGTAGCTCATGAAGAACTTTCAGATTGTAGAAACTGCCAGGATCCACAGAGGTGATTGAATTGTACGTTATCCACAGGTAGCGTAACTCTGACAGGTAGTAGAAGGCCTCAGTGGGCACTCGACGCACAGCTGTCTTCTCCACCCGCAGCTTCACCGTGTCCAAGGGGACGTTGACTGGAATATCTGACATGTCAGGGTCATTGCATAAAACAGACCTGTGGCAGATTTTCAGAGCAGAGATTAATCACTTCAACCAATATGAGCCTATGTGTGGTGATGTTCATTCATTCTGAGTTTTATTAGTATATATGAGGAATATAGTAAAATTCAAGGAATTATTTTACATGTATAATTCATGTTCACACTGGTCTGATTCTGTTATACCTTTTACAAAACATTTTGATGATTCAAAATGGTTTCCTGTATCATGAGTGTTTACACTCTCAGGCTAAGCTCTTAAGATAAACACAAGATAATACCCCACGTGATAGTTAAACATCTATTTTTGTTTTTTATTTATTTATGACTTGTTAGGATGTTTGAAATCTAATATATTTATTTAAATATATGTGAATAATTATAATAATATAAATCTATACATTTACATATTAGACTGTCATGTAATGACAAATTAAAATGCTTTAAAAGACTAAAAATCCAATCCAAACAATGTACGAATAAAACATTTAATTCAACAAACGTTTCAGATAGCCTACATTAGGAAATAAACAGATTTCCCTTCAGTGCCAATCTATCAAAACAAGATTTATTGCCAACAATGTTTATATAGGCCTATTGGCTTAAGTTTATATAGCCTATCTTGAGTATAAAGGAGTATACATAATTTAAAGTACTTCATAAAAAGTTAGGGCTACTATTATTAAAACTTATAGGGCCTATTGATATTTCTCAACCTATTTCTTATACTGTATGTCTGTCTACTTATTCAAGAATTTATGCAATGGACCTAAATTATGCCTTTTGCGAGGTTATACTAAATAGGCTATATCTTACACAAAAAGTTTAAATTTTATTAAACTTTATTATAGCCTATATTTATTCTACTTTTTAAACTTGTATTATTATTATTATTATTATTATTATTATAGTGAAATAGTGTCCTTACCTGCTGCCAGTGCCATCGTTGCGTCCGTGGTACACGCAGGTGCACTGCGACGGACAGAAGGGTTGTGCCACACTCCAGCAGCCCAGGAGAACCTGGGCCACCAGCAGACGATACATCCTTCAGTCACGGACACACACACTCACACTCACACACATCAGATCCCAATCGATCATCAGTGAACAAAAATCCCTTTAGCAGTCCTCGAGGAGACTGAATAAAAGCAAGAAAAGTTCATTGCCGCATGCATCCTGTTTAGCATGCTAACAGGTGAGCAGGAAGCTGAGAAGAACTGGAGGATTGGGAGGTGCGCGCGCCGAGATTAGAAAGGATTTCTCAAGGCTGAGTAGGTCACTAAAGTTGAACAGTGTGGGATGGGAAGTGTGTGTGTATATGTGTGTGTGTGAGAGAGAGAGAGAGAGAGAGAGAGAGAGAGGGGGTTAGAAACTGTGTGTTCGAGAAGGATAAACCCACACGCTATAATCGGCTAACGGCAAGGTTCTCTCAGCATCATCACGTGACCGCTCGCTCCTAGACACTTTTCCATCCTGCACCTCCTGTCTGAGGCTGATTTTGGCTTCCGTCATCTCCCTCGCCTCACGTCACGCTGTTAAATGTTGCGTGCATTGTGGGTAGATGACACCTGTGTGTAAGCTGACGTTCAGGTCATGATTTACTAAGAGTATAGTCCAGGTGGCAGACAGGCCAAACTGTTCTGTCTAAGTTGAGAGATGACAGGGATGCCAACTTTTGAGTTCAGCTTGAAGTGAGAATTGGGGGATATAGCCTATAGTCCATGGAAAAAAACTCTCAACTAATGTTGTGAACTATTGACCTAGACCTACAATCGGATTAACCAAATTGGGCAAGTGTACGCAAATATATATATTTTTCTCTTTTAAAACAAGCGATTCATTCTCAAACGTATATATCTAGCCTATAGCCCTATATATATAGGCTACCATTTCATCAGAACGTGGATGTTTTGTTGAAAGTTTATTATTTTCATAATTGTATTTAATATTATTTTTGACGCGCGCATTTCATTTCAACACTATTACACTATAGGCTAATTGTAGCCTATTACGTGTCTTTTGGCACGATCAGAGCGAGTATTTTAAATTAATTTCTATATGAACTGAAAACGCTCGCTCTGCTCCGCGCTAGTGGAAACGCACCATACAGATTCTGGGAGTGTGCTGTGCGGTTTCGCGTGTTTTGCGTCCTTTCGGTCGAAATGAAACTGCCTCGCGACGCTCATGTGTGAATCCACGAGCATCAGCTTTGCACTTTCACGTTGAATTTTGCAAAAAAAAAGTTTCAGAAAGAGGCAGGGTGTTAACGAGTGAGTTTTTAAAATGTTGTTTTCAATTCAAAACCTCACAAAGCCAATGTAGCTATAGTGATGTTATTGCAAGGTGTCAGTGCCGAAAGTTGGGTTGACGTTAACATCCGACGTCTCTAGGGGGGCACTCTAGGTGTCAGCACCAGTCTCCTGCCACTGCCTACAATCTGTCAGCGTGATACGTTGTTATTAATGGATAATTTACTATTTAATTTACAAATTATTTGTAAAAATGCATAAGGCCGTTTTTATAATAATAATGTTAGCCTATAATGATAACTTTTAATGGTAGGCCTAGTATTAGAGTAAAAATATAATAATATAGTGCTTGAATGGCTTTTCTGAGGTAAATGTAACGTTATGTGACACTGTTTACAAGCTGTTTTATCCACGAATATTGAAACACTGATTCAGCTATAAACCATACATTTCAGTATGTTGTAGGCCTACTGGTTCTTTCAACCCTCAAATGTTCATTTATGTTTATTTGGTAGCCTACTTTCACTGTAAAAAATAATAATTGTTGGTTTAACTTAAAAAGTAAGTAACCTGGTTGCCTTAATTTTTAGTTAATTGAAATTAAAAATTTGAGTTAATACAAAGGAGATTGGTTTAATCAATAGAAACTCCAAATATTATGTTATCTGAAATACTCTAACCTGAAAAACTATAATAATAAAATTATCTAAGTTGATTTGACAAAAGAAAAAAGTTGCGATAAATCATGACATTTTTTTTTTACAGTGTAATAGTAAAGAGGAAGATTGCACTCCCACTTCGCTTGAACTGAGGCCATATATGACCTGCCACATTAAGAGCGCTTCTGTAATAAAACTTACACATTTTTTAAGTGAGACTGTTTTATATCAAAATAACTATATCAATATATCACAAATTATATCAAATAGCCTGCTCTTTCTTATGTGTCAGTACATTGTTCCGATCTGTGCTCTGATTGTGTGGCGTGAGAGAGTGAGAACAGAGTCAGTTGTGTGACAGCCCTGATAAGGACCTCAGGAAATATTGAGAAGTGAATAACCTATGGCCTACTGACTAACAATGTGTGAATAAAAAGTACATTTCTCAACTGCTTAAGGTATAGGGAATAAACAGATTTCCCTGTAGTACCAATTTGTCAAAACAGAATTATTCCCAAGGGTATGTTTATACATGCCAATAAATGTACACCCCTTGAGAATGAATGGAAAATATGCACAATTAAAAACATGTGTCCATCCTTATGTTGTAGCAACATCTGCATTTACCATAATCTCATTCATTTCTTCTAAAAAAAAGATGTCTTCCTTTTGATTTTTTCATCAGCAAATTCTGTTTAAAAGCTTTTCTTCTTTTTAGTTTTAGTAAAACTTTATTTTTCAATTTTAGTAGGTTTGGGTTGAGGTTTGTAAATATGTTTACATGTATGTTTTTATGTTAAATGAACATAGATTTGCTGTAAAAAAAAAAGATAAAAATAATATATATATATATATATATATAAAACATAATGTGTGACATAGAAGCACCTCCTGTAGAAGCATATGGATAATTAAAAAGCCTTTATCAAGTTTGCGACTGTGATCCAAGATATGTCCTTTTGTAGCCTGCCTCCATGTGGTTTCAATGAAAATAGCAGACCTGTAGAAACATTACCATTCAAAAGTTTGGGATATAGTTTTAAGTTTTGGAAAATTCCACAATATTTCTGTTTTACTGTATTTTTGGCCAAATAAATGTATCCTTGGTAAGCATAAGATACTTTTTTCAAAAACATGTAAAAACCGACCCCAAACTTTTGAACCTGTGAGTTCTAAATATTAAATGTAAAATAAATGTAAATAACATGTAAGTGTATAAATGTAAATTGTGTCATCATTTACTCACCCTCAAGTTGTTCCAAACCTGTATGAATTTCTTTCTTCTGCTGAACACGAAGGAAGATATTTTGAAGAATATGGGCAACCAAACAGTTGATGGACCCTTTCCAACGGGGTCCATCAACTAACATTCTTCAAAGTATCTTTTGTGTTCAGCAACCTGAGGGTGAGTAAATGACAGAATTTTAATTTTTGGGGTGAATTACCCCTTTTTTCCTGTTATTTTTGTTGTAAGTTTATGAAAACACATCTAAAACTTTGAAGACATTTGTCACAGAGTAAGTTGTTATATCACATGCAGTATAGTAATGTGAAACATAGGCTATACCACATGCAAATACTTTAAAAAGGTGCAATTGTTCTCTCAAAGTGCTTTATTTATTTTTCATTTGATCTTTACAAATTACTTTCATTTGTGTAACCCATTTTAGTTAGACTATTTTGCTTAGTAAAACCAATTCATTTCAATTTGACCACAAAGTAAACTGATGAAATATTTAGAGTGTATGTGAATTCCAACATGATACACAGATTGTCAAGAACAACAACAACCGTAGAGTATTTATTAACAAGTACACCAGTGTAGTTTATTTATGCAAGCAGTTTGTCCCTACAGATCAGAAAAGCCACTGTCAAGCGGTTGGCACATTTATGTACAAAACAAATGAATGGTACAGCTTTCTACTAAGCATTCTTTAGTGAGAGTACAAAAAGACTAGTATACGAGGACAGAGGGAGTGAGCCAGAGAGAGAGAGAGAGAGAGGGGTGAGGGTTAGAGAAAGCATTAAGTTAGGGGCTCAACAAGCAATAGTAATAGAAAGGTGAGAGGAGGACTCGGAGGGAGTTAGAGAGATCACCACAAAGTAAACAGGCACAAATCAAACACTAAACCATCGAAGAGTAGGAGTTTCAGCGCAATGTATTCAGCATAGGATTCAAATTACTTCACATTATGAGAAAGGGGATGACCCAGCAAGACAGTCGCATATAACAAACTCATAAAAAGATGGAATGAAAACTGTTTTTCTTGTTTTTTTTTTCTTTGATTTTTTCATTATTATTATTATCATCATTATTATTTTTTTCTGATCCAGTAAAAACGATTACCATTGAATGCATGACCATGCCACAAATAACACTTAGGTTCACAGTCTTTACCTAACATTACAGGGGTCTGACTTGGAAGCCGGTACCCCAATGCACTTACACCAAGAAAGAGCTCACAAAATGGCCAAATAAGTGCACGAAACTAGCTCTTAGAAACACTGACGGAACATGACTTGCCAGGCATTAAAAGAATGAGAAGACATCTCCATCATCCAATATAATAATGACTTTTTAGCAAGACAACGAGTAACTGTCATTGAGATAATAGTATAAGCTCTTTAAATATTTGTTTTCATAGTCGTATTCCCCTCTTTAAAGAAAAAACCCACCGAAAGAAAGTGATCTGTCACAAAACGTTCCTGTGCCTCACCTGGATTTTGCTTCACCTCTGTTTTTTCAGAAGAACACCCTCCCTCTGCCCACCCTATCCTGTCGTGGAATGTGTTGTCAGTCTAATACGAATTCACCTGAAGTTTAAGTGCTAACTTACAGTACATACATTTACACATTGACTTTGTACAAAAGCTGAAAACAAAAAGCGTCAAATTAAAACCCTGAAGGCTTTACTGTGTCTATATCTATTGGTGTAGGAAAATAAAAAAGTGGGGGTCATAACGCTGTAGGCTTGTGCATGTGTCACTTGCTTCCAGTAAAGGGAGAGTTGCATTGCTGCCGAAGAGGGGGTCGCTGACACTACAGTAAGATTTAAATGTCAGAAAGATCCTCTCCCTCTCAGAGAAGTTACAACGCCACCTACTGGCACGATGCGGTCTGAAAACTTGACTGGCACGGCAAGCAAATAATAACCATTTTGTTCTTTTGTAATCATCTTGATAAGCTATGCAATGACATCTGTAGAAAAATAATAAATAAACACTTTATGGTACATCTGTTATATCTTAATTTTGTTTTTTGTCTTTTCTGTCTCAGTTTTTAATTTTGTTTTTTTTAACCAAAATAATGCAGAATGAGCAAGCCATCTGCTGGTATCGGGCTTCATACCTTCTGATGATTAAAAAAGGAGAGAAAGAGAAATAGAAAGAGAGAGAGAGAGAGAAAGAGAGAGAGAATTGTTTTTTTTTTTTTTACCTAATTTCTTTTCATGATTTAAGTCTTTGATAATGAGACCTTAAGAGACAGACACACATGAAAAATGTGCTTTTCCCCCAAAAACCGAACCTCTACATAAGAATGATTCATGTATTGATGCTAAAATGTTTAAAAAAAGAAATATATTTAAAAATTGTAATATGTGGTGGAAAAAAGAACCAGCACAATCTCTTAAAAATTAAATACATTAATGTGAAAAAACTACAACACTACTGCTAGCACTAATAATAATAATAATAATAATAATAATAATAATGTTTGTGCGAGAGGTAATGGGTTGGCCATGGGGTTGGTCATACGACACACCACCTGGACTGCACCAGTGCCAAAACTCCCTTCAACAGGAAGTGAAAGCACTGAGGGTCCTCCCACCCCGCTGCTGCTTCCTGTCTTATGTGTAGGCATTGAGCCGTTCCTTGGAGCGCGTAGAGTGGATGTCATGCAGCTCCTGCTCCTCCTTGGACTTGCAGTCCTCATATTTCTGCATTTTACATGCATCCTTCACATAGGCCCAGTTGGCAGACAGCACCATCAGGTAGTGGATCTGAAACAACACCATATAATATTAAACACAGTCAACTAAACCTTTGCATTTATATTACTCTAATAAAATGGTTCTTATGAAACATACTTACACTTATAAATCTCATAAAAGGATTATTATTATTCAAAAATCTATTTATTATTGAAATAACATCAACAAAGTCAACTAAACATTTACAATTGTATTATTCTGACACTTATTTACTTATTAATTTAATTTTTATTTGTTCATAACATATATATATTAGGGCTGTCAAAAGATTAATCGCGATTAATCGCATCCAAAATAAAAGTTTGTGTTTAAATAATATATGTGAGTGTGCTGTGTATAATTATTTTGTATATATAAATACACACACATGCATGTATATATTTAAGAAATATATGCATACTGTATATATTTATATATATATTATATATAAATAGAATTTTTTTATATATATAAATAACACATTTTTCTTAAATATATACATGCATGTGTGTGTATTTCTAGATACAAATTTAATTATACACAGTACACTCTCAATCTTTTGACAGCCCTAATATATATATATATATATATATATCACAAAACTCTGGACTTTTGGGTTGTACCGATACCCAAGTCCACTAAACGAGGCAGAGCTTTTTCACATTTTGCTCCTAAACTCTAGAATAGCCTTCCTGATAAAGTTTGCGGCTCAGACACACTCTCAGTTTCTCCAACCATTCACATAATGCATCTCATAATCTTGCACTCGAGTTATATTAGATCAAAAGCATATGACTATGTACTACTTGAGATGTTATGAACAGTAGCTATGCTTTTTTTCCTCAACTAGGAGTACAAAAGCTTCGGTTTGGATTCAGCCTCTTATGAAGACTTCAGATGACCCAACACCTTTAAAGAGATGACCAACTCCTGCGAGGACTTCAGATGACGGCAACTCTGAATCAACATGCACCGCTCCCAGATCCTATATATATTGTAATCATTACGAACACAACTTGTAATAATTGCTGTAATGAGCTCATAGAGTGCAACAGTCGGGTTCTGGAAGTAAAAACGCCATTCATTTTCTCCATAGGGAAATTTTAACGATAACTTATAAACCTTAGACAGACCTACTGTGGTATTTGCTTCTGCTGAAGCCCCATTATTTCAGCTTATTTTTAAAATAATCATGTTTAACAGTGGAATTCCTGTTTTAGTGGAAAACATTACCCATGATGCTATACAGAAAATTACACCAATCAGAGTTGAACCATGAAAGTTACATTTTCCTTCCTTCTATCTTTACTATAATAACCCCCCTCACCCCTGAAACATCCCTTCCCTGGGCAGCTTAAATACAACAGAATAACATAGCGTCTGGTTACAAAGGCAAAATATAACAATTATGTCATTACACCTTTTCAAGGCATGTACCCAATGCATACCAAAACATAAGTACTGATGATAAAAGTATCATTATTACAGTATAAATGCATACATAAAAGAGAGAGGAAAAAAAAGAAAAAACTATTTTGCCATTCTGTGAGACAGACTACACTGAGGTCAAAACAGCAAATACAGCGTCACAAAAAGGTGTAAAGAGAGAGATACGTGGAAAATAAGTTGTAATTATTTCAGATAATTCTGTATACATAAAATATGACAAAATAAGGTTCCCATTTCAAATAAAATCTGTCCACAGATCCCCTTAAATGTAAATTTGATCTTTTCTACTTTTAAAAAGAACATCACATCTTCTAGCCAAACTGTTGCAGAGGGAGGGGTAGGGGATTTCCAACTTAACAAAATTCTTCTGCAGGCCAATAAAGAAGTATAAGCAATGATGTCCCTCTGGGTTGCAGTTAAGGTAATCGTTATAGTGTCACAAAAATAGCTATTGAAGAGCAAGGCCGCAGTGTCTTCCCCATCGTTTTTAATTAAATGCTGCTTCATTGGATTGTAGTTCTTTCCCTCACCAAAGCCGTTAAGTTCACAGCCTACCTTTGTATTTTTTAATTCTTGTACCTCCGATTTTTCAAAAACAGTTTTGCTTCAAATCAAAGTTTGTAGTGTCGTGATTCACCTCGTAGCTGATTGGCTTGGCTCATGCCTTATAACGCTTTAACAAAGACTTTGAAATCTCTATGGGAGAAATGAATGGAAAAAGTACTTCCATAACCAGCGGCACTGAAAAGGGGGGCGGGCACTGTTGCACTCTATTGTTTCTGCAAATGAATACATGATATTAGCTATCTGCATGATTTGTATTATCTTAGAACTGTACATTTTTGACAAATGGACATTATTTTGACACAGTCACCTCTGATAACAGACCACTCTAAATTGTAAATAAAAACCTGTAAAGCTGCTTTGAAACGATATGTATTGTGAAAAGCGCTATACAAATAAATGCGAATTGATTAGGGTGTTTTTTATATACACTAATTATTACGATTTTTTTTGTTATGTTTTTGAAAGAAGTCTCTTATGGTTACCAAGGGTGTATTTATTTGATTGAAAAAATGCTAATATGCTCAATTGTGTATTTGGAATAAGATCTTAGCAGACTGTGATGACGCATGTTTGCCACTCTAAAATTAGCAGTGACACCAGCAGGAGGCAGCATTGTAAAGCAGCCAGACTCCTCTCATATGTGCGCTGGAAAACCTATGCACAAAAATACCTTGATGAAGGCCCTGGCATTGTTCTTATATGAAATATAGTAAAGGTGTTACATGTGTGTAAATTTGGGGGGTGGGGGGGGGGTATAGTGGTGTTAAAGTGTTGTCATAGTGTTGTTATCCCAACACTATATGAAATCATGGGGTCTAACACTATATGAAATCAAAGTAAGTGTGTGGGGTTATAGCAGTGTTGATTTTAAACATTTTATATATATAAAATGCTGTCCTTTTTATATATATCTCATGCTGTCCTGCATGAGAGCATACACTATATTTTGTTTACTTCAGTGCACCATTATGCAAATCAGATTTACATTATGCATGCTCATTAGAATAGGACCACACCCTGAATTCCTCTTCTTGACAAAGGAAAAGCTTGGTTATTATTACCCTAGAGAGTGTAAGGACGCATTGTTTAACAATCAGTTAAATTTGCTCTTTCCACAGCAGGAGAGGAAAAGCTCTTTCTATAATTTGCTACATCATCCCAGACTAACAACCACATTCTCTTTTTCAGAAAATGGTTCCTCGCAAATTACTGAGTGCTGCTTTCTACAAGCTCTAGGGCCTTTCTTCCCCTAGTTTCCATGACAACAGAACGTGCCCAGCGTCTCTCCGTGTGTGTGTGTGAGAGAGAGAGACAGAGAGAGAGACGGAGGGGGTGGGTGGGGTGGGGACAGGCACAAAGATGTTAAATAATAACAAAGAGAAGGCAATATGAGAGAGCTGACAACACCCCAATGCTCAAATATTTCATGACTTTAGTTTTATCCCATTTCAGTTTAGAAGAAGGTGATGTCATTAATTCAGCTCGCATCATCACACAAATAAACACGCTGTTGTTGTAAAAGGACGAAATTAACATTCTCTCCCCCTTAACATATTTCTCACTTTCAGTCACCATGATATCAAATATTATGTTAAAAGGGAAAAATGTTTTGCATTGAATTCATTTAAAAATGCCTGAAAAAAAATACTTGCTATGAATAAGCAAGCAATTGAATAGTGTTTGTAACGCATTTAAAAAATATAAATTAATTCCAAAAAGAAATGGAGCAAGTTACATATTACATAAAACTAAGTTGTTGTTGTTTTATTTTGTCATGATCCATACTTTAAAAATCCATTAAAATTATTGATGCACAGAGTGATATTCTTTAAATGTTACATTTAGGTAGTTCATTTTAATGTGTGAGGAACACTAAAACATTCAGCTGAACTTTAGTAGTTAATTTAACTCATAAAAATGAGTTTAAGACATTAGTTTCAGTACTGAATCCATATGAAAAACCTCTTCTCTAAAGGCTAGAATACATGACCTTTGCTTATACTCAGTCGGAGTTGACAAATTTCACAGAAAATGGCTGAGTATTATGGGCACAGAATCAGATTTTGTAGCTTCAGACTATAATTTCATCCAGTCAGGGGATATCAAAACATATTTGATATTTTGAACACATATCGTAATGTGTGAGCTTTCAGCTTGCAATCTGATTTCAAGAGTGGTGTAGTGTATTCCAGATGCTGTGTATAATTGTAGGTATTGGTCAAAACTCACCATGGCAATGACTGCAGCTCCAGCCCCAGCCAGCGCACACACAAACAGATGGAAAGTCATATCCAGCTTTCAGAAAGAAATATTGAGAGAGAGAAACGAGTCTTGGATTGCTTTTCATCGTGGAAATGATTTATACAACTATTTGAAAACATTAGACTTGTGAATCTAGTGAACTTGTCTATACTTCATACTGACCTCATTCGATTCACACATTTTGAAGAACTTCTCTGATCCTGCACATACAGTCTTCTCCTCTCCAAAGGGCACAACACCTTAAATAAATAGTTTTTTTCATTTCTCAACAGCAATCTGTGTGTTTAGGTGTATTATAGCAATGGATAATACACATTTTTAATTTGGATAACCAACCAGTAAGAATAAAATTACAGCAACAAAACAAATGATCACTGAAACTTCTTTGTAACCACACCTAAACATCTGGCAGTGAAACCCACAGATTATGAAACATACCAAACTGGCGCGGGTCAAGACATAAACTTGCTCCCTCCAGAACGGTCATGTTTTGGCAAATGGTCCAGATGTTGAAATACATGAAGACAGGCAAAGAGGTGAACGCTGTCACACCCAGCCAAGCCAACATGAAGATGTACGTCAGCATGATGAACTGAAGGAAAAGAAGGATTAAGACTAATGCCCAAATACCCGATCGAACTCTAAATTAGAAAATAATTTAGAATACAAGAGAAAAGGCACAATTATAAGCATCAAGAATTTCACATAATCTCAGAAAACTCAACATGTAAGGTAATCTTACATAGAAAGGAATGTCTCTATTAAAGGAAAATTAAACGAAATCTGGAACAGTGTGCAGAGTTTAGCTATCAGTGTTATAAATGAATTACAATAACAGCAACCACACCATAACATTTCACACTGCATAAATGAGAGGAGAATAACTCGCAGAGTTCACTGCTTTTATAGCCTATAAAAAGATGCAATGTTTATGTGCGGCAGTTACTCTTAGTGGCTTTATCGTTGCCCTTTTGTACATTCCATTGCATGAAGTTCTCCCAGAGATTTCTCACCCATGCACTGACGCAGCGTCCACAGGTGGTGATTTTGAAGTCTCCATACAGGTCCTTGATGGCCCCACTGGTGAAGAAGCCTTCGACCATCAGAAGAATGCCATACACAAAGAACGCTGAGGCAATGCCATAGATCACATACTTGATAATGTCAATGCTGTGGGAAATGGAGGAAATAAAGTCAATGATTATGTATGCGTGGGTAAAAAAAAGACTCTAAAAACCATTAACAAAAGTAATCATGTGACCACAAATTAAGGCAGTATTGTTCACATTACTCAATCTATATTGGACTCAATCACACGGAGAGAGCTGTAAACAAACCAGAACACAAAAAATTATTTTTGTCTTGCCAAGTGAATGTTACTTCAGTAAGCAATTTCTGAGAAACGATGTTGAAAGCGGATCGGACCGAGCGACATATGTAGCCAATCAGCAGTAGGGGGCGTGTCCACTCATGATGGGGGAGGAGAGAGTGTGAGCAAGAGGGAGATTTGAAGAAATACTGTAGAAAGAGAGATGGCTGAAAGACATTACAAAAGAGAAAAGGTAAGAGGAACATCATTGGAAAAATAAGGGATATGATCAGGCAAGAATTTAGGAACCGCGTTAATATTAGAAAATCTTTCCAGCACTGGAGAAACCTAGCTGGAATACCTGAAAACGGATGCAGAGGTTGTGTTGTTTCTGCTCCATACGGGAGTAACATTGGTTTCACAAAGCATTATTTTGTTTCACTTCAGCTATGATAAAGAGACATACACTCTTGCATTGCGTGCAGCAATGAAGGGAGGGGTGTGTTTGTTTGGGTTGATTTCAAACATCAAAAGTGTTCAACAATGATTCTCAGAAATCTCTTGCTGCACCTTTAAATCAGTGTAAACTACAATACATGATCATAAACTTAGCATGACTGTGGATCTAAGCCAATGTGTGAAATACGAGGTTTGTGAGTTAGTCATGTTGAGTCAAAAGCTTAATTTGCCCCCCCAAAATGTAAACAGGCTGTGTATGTGTGTAACTGTGTTTTTAAATGATATTTTTTGATATTCTACAGATAAGATCAATATGACAAGGCAGTACAAAAAAAGACAAATAGAGAGATTGTCCACTACACATAAACATTTACACGCATATGCACTCGTGCCCAAACACACACGCGCACATACACACACACACACTCTCTCTTTTTGTGTGACACCATTGCGTACAAGTTCATGTTTGCTGTTAAGTTTAAGCCACTCACAAACAAGCTGTACATATACACAAAAGCTCATTTACTCACATCCTTTCTGTAGTTAAATTTAATCTTTACTGGATAAACACTTAAAAGTATGAGTTTTTGCCTTTGTTAAATGGATGGCATTAATCAAGTTCAAAATTATCTCAAAATTGATTTTGTGTCAGTATTTAACAGTGGCATTATTTACCCAAATTCCCATGCTCCTTTTACCTGTGCATTTGAGCAAGTTGTGCCATAGGACTAACTTTTTTGATGTTCTAAAACCATAATAATTACATGACTTGTTTTTGCATACACAACAACCTGAACTATTTGAAACAAATACACTTGTATTTTTCAGCAAATCATCAAATGTAAAAAGTGGCTTATGTTACCCTGTTCTCCCCTATGCTTAAATTAAGAAAAACATAATAATAATAATTAAAGAAAACATAATTCCACAAACAGTAGCTGTCAAAAGTTTGGAAACATTAATATAATTTTTTAATGTTTTTGAAAGAAGTCTCTAATGCTCACCAAGGCTGCATTTATTTAATCAAAAATACAGAAAAAAACAGTAATATTGCAAAATATTACAACAAATTAAAATAACTGTTTTCTATTTTAATATAATTTATTGCTGTGATCACAAAGCTGAATTTTCAGCATTATTACTCCAGTCTTCACTGTCACATGATCCTTCAGAGATCATTCTAATATGCTGATTCGACGCTCAAGAAACATTTATTATTATTATTATTATTATTAATGTTGAAAACAGTTGAGCTGCTTAACATTTTTCTGTGAAAATGGTGATAGACGTGGCACTCAAATGTATCATGTACTTTAACAACAACAGAAAAACAACTTGTTCCAGCAGTTATTTGAAACTTGCTTACGTCTTCAGAACAAAAGGCTGACTAAAATCCAAGATATAGATCTGCCATATATATATATATTTGAAAAAGCAAAGAAATATTAATAAATTAACAAATAAATGTGGGCATCTGATAATGCACAGCTCTCTAAAGGTCAGCAACAATTGCTTCTCTAAGATCACTGCTGATGTCTTTTCTTCTTTTGGCATTGTGTAAACACACACCTGAATGCTCTAGACCAGCAAACTGCCAAAACTACTACTTTTGATTAGTAGCGCCTGACTGCTACGTACTGTCTTAAATCCTATGGAAGCAGTAATGGTGTACTTAGTTGTCACCGATGGCTTTTCCATTTTGGCTTTATTTTTGTTGAATAAATAATGGCTAAATGTAATATGTCATGTGTAAAATATGTCATTTTAAGATCTGCCAAGAACCAGATGATTTTTTATTATGTCCTGATATATAAAACCATAGAATTGAATAGGGTGTCCTTTCTTTTTCACATGACAGTATATGACTAACCAACAGGAGGAATATATTTTTTTTTCTATTCTGTTATGCCAGTGTTTCTTGAGCATCAAATCAGGATCATTTGAAGACTGGAGTAATGATGCTGAAAATACAGCTTTGCCATCACAGAAATAACTTACATTTTTACATTTATTAAAATAGAAAACAATTATTTTAAAATTTAATAATATTTCACAATATTACTGTTTTTACAGTATTATTGATCAAATAAATGCAGCCTTGGTGGGTATAAGGGACTTCTTTTAAAAAACATAAAAAAATTTATAATGCTTCCAAACTTTTGACAGATATTTGTAAAAAAGAAAAATTCATATTTTATTCTAAATGATTTTCAAATAAGATATTTTCAATATTTTTGCTGCTTTTAAAAAATAATTTATCTGTAAAGCAATTAAACATATTGAATTTTTTTATTTTTAATAATAATAATAATAATAATAATAATATAGTTTATCATTAACTGACTAACATTATTTTAATTATTAGTTTGATATATATATATATATATATATATATATATATATATATATATATATATATATATTTATTATTTTTATTTATTTATTATTTTTATTTATTTTATATATATATATATATATATATATATATATAAAAAATTATTTTTATTTTTTATTTTTTTGGCAGTATGGCACTTGCGTATGTAAAATTGATATAAGTGGAAATCTACAGCGAGAAATGGCCGGTTCAGTGTGCTGCTCTCACTTACATTGTAAACACATCCAGACCATCTCCAGGTCCCCTGATCACCTCAAAGTAGTTCTGGAGGATGGTGACCGTTCCAGAAAGAGCTTCATGTCCACATCCACAGAAGAGCGCCACTCCAGCATACAGCAGGATAGTGGCAATCAGGGATGGATAAGGGATGCCTCCTAGACATTTCAGACAACACTCCATACATCCTGAGAGAACAAAGAAAAATAGGTCATGATTTTCATCTGAAAGGCACAGTTGGTGAGAACAAGGTGCTTTTTAATCATCAAGATCTTCGAAGATGTTTTATGTGTCTGTGTTTGATTCCATTTTTTCATCAACAGTTTCGTTTCAGCTGTTTCTACAGTATGTCATTTAAGAAAGCAGTAGAAAGCAAAGCTAGTGTCAATCGTCTTCTGTGCTCTTCTTAGTGTCTAGCCTCTGCCTGACAAGACTAACAAGTACCCAGACGGTTGGAAGTAAATCCTCAGTCCATTCATTCTGACAGTCCAGTGAGGTCCAGTTCATTCTCTCTGTGTGTGTGTGTGTGTGTATGTGTGTGTGTGTGTGTGTGTGTGTATTTGTTACTCTCCAATGATGTGCAAAATTGTCCCTGCAGCAGACTATTTAAAATTCTCCCCTTGGCATCATATATCAGAGTGAATCATAACAGTATGATTCATGAATAACAAAATGGATGGTAGAATTAGAGGATGGACTTTGACAGTAGGTCATTTTGATTGAGTTTTTCCAAACGATTGCCTTCATGTGTTTCATTTCAAAGTTTCATTATTTTGAGTTTAGCTTTCACACAGACAAGTGTTACGTTTTGAACAAAACAAACTTGCACTTCATTTTTAGTTTATGAAATTTCATTATGTATTTTTTTAATACACTTATCTGTTAAAATAATGCACTGTTTGAAAATGTGTTCCCAACTCCTTATATGCCAGTCCTTATAAAATGAGTGCAGGAACCATGTTACTACCATGGTTTGGTTGAGGCTATTGCTCCCATTTCAGGCCTTTGGATGTGAATTATTGAATACTGTCAAATATAGTAATAATGATGCTGTAATGAACCTCAGAACCTGGCTTTACAGTGGATTTGGCAAGGGATCAACCTGTTGCCATAGCAACTTCTGTGGATCAAGAAATGTGAAAATATAGACAGTATCTGATTCTTTGTAGTGTTTAATAGATCTACAAATTTTATTATTAAAATGATTTTAAAAATCATTAAAAATGATTTTGTTGTCTTAAACGTTGCAAGCATTTAAGTATTTTAAAAACTTTAAAAAAAAAATATATATTTTATATTTGACCATTAACCCTTGTGCATCCTTATGGACATTATTGTATTTTTCAGTTTTGTTTTTTAATAACTTTGCCTGTGTTTATGCTAACTGCATAAACAGGTGTGTATTTTTATTGGAATTTTACTATTTCATCCCCATTTCTTTTAAAAAATATTTTTTGCTCTAGGTACACAAAATACTTCCTCTCAGCGCCTTTTGGACAAAAATGTCCCCATTGAAATCCATTAAAACTGCAATTTTTAATCCCAGGGCCATTTAACTATAAAATTATGCAATCTTTGTTAAGAGGCTTTCATTCTGTTGGCAAGACTTCAAAATTAAAATTTTTACTATTTTTTACCAGATGGTGCCATTTTCTCAGGTTTGGCCTATAAAGAAAATACTCGCTTTATTCCTGTTTTCTGCTTCGGCATATTATAGAGCCAATTGGATAAATTATGCAGCGATAATTGTTTGGGTGTGTTGGTATGGATGTCTGAGTGTGGTTTGTATGTGTGTGATAAAAAAAAAAAAGTGTGTATATGTGCATTTGTAATATTTGAGAGAGAAAAACTCTACTGCAAATAACAAATCAAACCTCTGTGTGACCAGTGGAGTTTTGCTGGCATCCAATGGGGAAAATGTGTTGTTGCGTCCAAACAAAATCTTACTGAAAGCTAATTTTTTGAGATATCAACCTCAAATTTGGAACACAACTTGTTTAGATTTATGGCTTTCATTTTCTAGCCGTTTTAGAGTTCAATATGTTTCATAAAATATAAATTTTATATAAAATAATGTTCATAAATCATACTTTAGCAATAATCTGCCATGGGTCTTCTTTAAAATGAGACCAAACTTAAGTCTGTGCTTCTAAGCTTCAAATTCTTATGACAGTTTTTTGACGCAGACATTTTTGTCCACTATGGACCTATGTGTAACTTTTTTTAATTGATGCACAAGGGTTAACAGACCAACACACTCCCTGCATAGTAATACATTATTTTAAAGGTCCCGTATTATGCCCCTTTTCACAAGATGTAAAATAAGTCTCTGATGTCCCCAGAGTGTGTATGTGAAGTTTCAGCTCAAAATACCCAACAGATCATTTTTTACAGCATGTTTAAATTGTAATTTTTTGGGGCTCAGAAAAACGCGCTGTTTTAGTGTGTGCCCTTTAAATGCAAATAAGCTGCTGCTGGACGGCACAGGGGGCGGAGCTTCATGAGCTCGCGCTCAGTCTCTCAGGACAATTTCATCTCACGGAATGATGATAATATCAGAAACTCTCAGTAACGGTGTTCATTTCGAGTCGGACAATAATGCCTACAGAGTCAGAGTGCTGTATAGAGATGGAACAGGTATAGTTTAGTAGTTTAATTACGGTTATTATAACATATTTGTCATCTGCTTGTATGTATCCATTATTTATTAATATAGCCTTTAATAGCCATTATTAATAATATATAAGTCTGCTGTATCGGACCAGGTCCGAATGATGATCAAACATATACTGATGAGTTTAATAAAGTTTATTGTACGTCACACAAAAGATGAAGCGTCAGTTTTACTTCAGAAAATCACCTTAAGAGCTGAGTAAACACAGTAAGCTATAAGAAGTGCGCAAATACATAAACGAATTTCGGTAGAGTTGAGGGAGCATTCCTGTGGGCGGAGGTTAGTCAAAAAACTGTTCTACTGACGTCATTAAAGAAGGAAGTAGAGGGATGTAGTCCAAACGGGCCGTTCGATGTAGGCGACTTCTGTTAAATAAAATATCTCGCTTGGCATTGAACTTTGAGCTTTATAATTTTACAGATATTATTTATACTCTAACAACAACATTACACACTAACTAAAGTTTGAAACATGGGATCACGAAGAACGGGACCTTTAAATGTTACATACAGAATGTTCTTATTACTTAAAATAACACATCTTCATATGCCTATAGTTTTACTCAACTACATAACCGTATTAGCATTTACACAATACTACTAGAAATTTTGATCCTGTTATGAGATTCTTTGAACTGTTGAACAACCACTGCATGTCTCCTGACTGGCTGAGAATAATCACATGTTCTAAAGCCAACACAAACTGCTTTACATTACAGTGCAGCCTTACATTCATCACTCAGCCTTACATTCATCACTCAAGAGTATTAGATGAAACAGCATTAAAAATGCATGCAGATTGCACACTTTGTTAATACAGGATCTGATTTACAATACAAATTCTCACAGGATAGCCTCACTGGCAAGATTCACAACAGATCACGTGCAGACAAACTGTTGCAATCTCATGTTCTTATAGTGCAGCCAAAGACAGAAATGGTTTACCAGACCGATGCAACTCTCCATTATGAAAGTCAATTCAAGTCAAGTCACCTTTATTTATATAGCGCTTTTTACAATACAGATTGTTTCAAAGCAGCTTTATAGAGATAACAGGAAAATAATGCAACAAAGTTTGTTTCCAGAAGAAAATAGCATCACAGCAGCTTTTAAGTAAGTTCAGTGATGTTTCATTTTTGTTGTGAAAAAGTTATTAATTTAGTTCATTCAAAGGTGAAAAAAGGCAACAAAGGCGACAGTCAAAAGCAATCAAAATGCAGCCCAAGATACTAAACTGAACCATAAAATCAGTGCAAACATGCTTGAACATTAATGAATTATGTTCACCTGCCAACTACTTGTACATAAGATACAGTGAGTTTCTAGACATTACTCCTTTTTATGAACAAACATAACTAAAAACATGTGTGACAGGTTGAGAGTCTCGGCCCCATTTATACTTCATGGTTCAAGTGACCCAATTCCGATTTTTTCCTCTCATGTGGCACAGATTGGATATGACTGGCGAACGTGTAAGCAGGAAAAAATAACATGGATTCCGATATTCTCAGATCGGTTTCAGGCCTCACTCATGTGGAAATAAATCGGATATGTGAATTTGGGTCTGCCATGTAAGCCGACACATTGGATATTCCCCGGTAAATGCGAGTCGTACGTCATTAAAAAAGGGACGTCAACTCAGGTGGACACCAACTGCGATCACATGACTTATTAATGGTGCGATGGAGGACGAAGGGTTAACACAGTGGAGTAATGCGGAGGTTGTATGTCTTTTGAGCCTCTGGGGCGAAGAGACAGTGCAGGCAAAAATACAGGGTTGTTACCAAAATAAATCGGTGTTTTAGCTGTGTTTTGACAACATCTCAAAAGTTTCTCGTCTCATACAAAAGTCGCTGACCCCAGGTACCAACAACTCTTGAGTCCTTTGCCGCATCCAAATGTCCCTCTGAACCGACGTAACAGCGATCATCGCTAAATCCCCAGGCTGCAACAAGGGCTCTCCTCTTTTTTCTCCGCCTTACGAAAGCAATGTTTTGCTGACCTTTGAAAATAGTGCGGAAAGCAAACCACTGGATAATCATTTTGTCTGCATCTGCATCCATTGCATATCGTGCTGTTTTACTTCCTTTTCCGGGTCAGAACGTCTACATTGGGTCGTTTCAGCAGTGTAGGCTATAGTGTACTTTTTTTTTTTATGTTATTTTTTATCATTGCATACAAACTTCTTTATAGCTTCTTTTATAATTGGAATTTTGAGCTTAAGATTCACTGATGCTTAATGTAATTATCACATATACACAGTTTAATATTTGCAGTTTGAGGAGCCAGTCTGAAATTTCATTAATTAATTAAATATACATAGATATACTTAATCTACTACACAATAAAACTAAGCAAACTTTTCCAGATGAACTTGACTTTAATGCGTTCATCGGCGTTGAATAAAACTACACACAAAAAAATCGCTAATTTAAATAATTGTAATAAGTTACACCTTGTCCGCATTATTTTCCAATTATTCCGCTTAAACCACGGCTACCGCACCTCAAGACATTGTTCAGATGATGTATTTTGAAGACATTTGTCAGGTTTTAGTCATTAAAATGCTCTTATGTGTAGAACTAATTTCTTCTGCATCTCATCCCAAGCCTCCGTTGCTTATGTCATTTTGGCGCTAGTAACGGAGACTCGAGTCATTGATAGCAGATTAATGCAGTTATTAGAGAGAGAGAAAGTTACCCAAGTCTGTG
The DNA here is from genome assembly GCF_963993115.1 of Abramis brama. Taxonomy (NCBI): domain Eukaryota; kingdom Metazoa; phylum Chordata; class Actinopteri; order Cypriniformes; family Leuciscidae; genus Abramis; species Abramis brama. The sequence goes on along the minus strand of NC_139975.1, from coordinate 16,627,546 downwards.
CTTTTCTCAACAGTGTTTGGCAGCAGCGTCTATACAAATAGCGAAACTAAGTTTATCTGCTTTAAGAACAGCGCCGTAATTACCTCGCTAGTGAGAAATGTCATGCAGCTTTTAAGTTGCTAAACTATTTTATTAAAATAAAAAAAAGTCATCAGAGCAGCACCAACAACACGTTTCTGTGCGAGTGTGTTACAGTACTATATAGCTTTAATGGGAGTGAGAGTTAGAGTGTGATTGCCGTACATAAAACATAATTTTGTGGCAAAAACATGAAAATAATTTGCCATTTTTATCCTATTGTTTAACTATAGGCTATATTTATTTGCTTGGTGGTCAGTGTCATTGTGGGTTTTGGTTATTTTGCTGTAGGCTGTCTTTGAAATAACTGATCTGAATCTTTGAAATATCTGACTGAAATCATGTGGCGAAGTGACATGTATTACATATCATATCACTTTGCCAAATGATTCCTGTCTGGAACTACTTTAGCCGTGCATTTTCCTGAAATTAATTGCACACCTTTTTGAACGTTCATCAACCAATAAGATTCAAACATTCAACAGCCCCATAGTATAAATCAGAAATGAAAATACAAACAAATATTAGATGAAAACTAAAAAAAAAAAAAAAAAAAAAAACTTGAAATGTTGCATTTGTAACTAACTGAAATCAAATGGGCCGAATTACTGTCACATTACTAAATCTAAAACTGAAATAAATAAAAGTAAATAGAAAAAGCTAAATAGAAATATTTGTGAAAAAAATTAAAATGACAAAAAGCACACAAAAATACTAAAAGTTAAACTCAAATTAAAATGAAATATTAATATTAATAAATATTATAATAAATACTATAATAATATATAAATAATACTAAAATAACACTGGCATTTGGATATTGTTTTCAGATATTAAACCAAAAATGATGCACACAAAAGACAGGCCTAACCCAAACAACATAAACAAAAGCACTATCCCAGAGGGTCCTCTAATAATAAAGCAATGGCCGCTCCCACCCCACTTCCCCCAAACCTCCCCCATGTCCCTCGATCAACCCACCCGACCCCAACGCCCATCTGTCAGTCTGACAGCCTCAGTGCCACTCCCGCCTCGCCCCACCCCCAACCTCCAATTAATCCCTGGAACTGTGGGCTCACTGCGAACCAGTGCTCACCCTGATATCCACACATGTTCAGAGGGGAAACATTCTCACAGGACACTCAAAGACCGTACACAACAAAAGGCTGCTAACGCTAATCCGCAGCACAGAGGGGAGAGAGAAAGGGAGAGTGAACGGATAAGAGATTGTGACAGATGAAAGAAAAAGACAGTGGAAGAGAAACAGGCAGATGGAGAGGAAAACAGACGCAAGTGTTGGTTATCATGCAGCGAACAAAGCTTTGTTTTGCCGTTTAATGTGACCTTTTTACACCCACAGTCAAATACTCTCCATTCATAACCAGCTCAATTGGACCCTCTTCGGCCTTTGTTTTAACAGTATTCAAAAGGATTTGAATAATTTGTCAATTTAAAGTGATTAGCATTTCATTACCCATAATGCCGTTTTTCTGTTCAGATAAAAAGAATTCAAATTCAGTTAAATTCAATCACATCAAGTGGCTACATGAGGGGCGCTGTGTGTCTCGATCACTGGCCCCTCCCTGAAAGCGAGCGGGTTTTCATCACCGCACGTCTACGCGACTTCTCTGCGCATGTTTAATCAACCAGCAGGGTTGCCATGGCGATGGAGGTGCGGGCCCGAGAATGGGCCGGGCCTTTGCAAGCACCATGACCCACTTACAGCGGCAAACGGGCTGAATGGGAGATACATTCACAAGGATTACAGGGGGGGGGGGGGACAGTCCAGCGCCGAACGCAGCAGGAACGGCGAAGACTACACGACTTTATCCCTGACGGGACAGCTAGAAGGTTCTTGTACTTCCAACATCTTCCAAGACACCTTCCCTCAGCAGAAAAGAACACATTTAGAACCCATTTGTATGTAGCTCATTTGTATCTGGATTTGAAATGCACCAAATGTGTAGAAAACAGAATTCTTGCAAAATATTCTACATGTTTCACTCTCTGTTCTCATGGTCATTTGACCTGTTGGAAACAATAGGGAGAACAATAGTGCACTGAATTCACTTTCTATTATTAGCTATATGATTCAATTTTGAGGACAATTAGTGAAACTTCAGTGTCCCTGAGAGGTTTGACCAGAGTGTGGGAACAATAGGAGTGTCCAGATTAGAGAGTTGCCTCTGGATCACACAAGGTTGTGTATTTGGAAAGAAAAACAAAACAAAAAAAAAACAGGAAGGAAACGAGATCGCCAGATAACGTGCATCCCGCAGAGGTATAGAATTCAATCACAATATCCATTCCATTTCAACATCGCAGTTTAAAACAATGTGGTGCTTTGCAGATCCATCACAACTATGTATGCAAGTATGTTCACACCACAGGATTAATATTGATGGCATAATTCAAAGATTCGATGCATGGATGAAATATAAATGCACTCAAAGATGCGCAATGCATCTGACAATCATAACTCGATTTGGGCATTAATAATGAATCAGGAGTTTGTTTCATGCTGAGCTACTAAAGATAGCACAAGAGGCATCACAACATGCAATGATGTGCTCAAAAATATCTTATATAAGTGAGTGTAAGTTAACAAAATACAGGTGACTATTAAAAATCAGCTCATTACATCTGACTATGCAAGCAAACGTTACCATGAGATTTTGAAATTGCCCAGTTTTTGTCAGTTTCTGCCGTCAGAACGTAAACACACGCGCAGAAGACATGGGGTACTGACTTGGCAGACAAAACACCTGTGAGGTTATGAGCAAAAATCTGTGTGTTAAACCATTTATCTTTTTTTGATAGAATAAGAAGCATTTACATGGCTACATGTGTGTGTAAATGACCTCACACTGTATCATTTTGTGAGATTCTATAACACTCACTTTTATGAACACCTATCAGAATTTTATCATGTCAAACTGTCAGTAGGGACTGCTAAGAGCCCATCTAACAAACTGTACTCGGTCAAGTGGCGATGACAGAAATTTGGAGGTAAAAGCTATAAATAAAAGACGAGGAGTGGGATGGTATCTGTGTGTGTTAACGGCCTAATGTCCTCTAATCCAATAATCATGAGAGGTAATGAAATGTCTATTCTCCCATGAGGCCGCTTAGTTCCCCACTTCATCTATTGTGCAGCGATAGGGTCAGCGCACCGGTCAATGCACGTCTGTGAATAAACTACAGCTGATTATCGGACTTCAGCTTTTCTTTTATGGAGTTAAGAAACTAGTATTTTGCAGTTACTGTAGCATTAGTAAGTTTTATGTATTAGGTAAAATGTCGCTGAATTAGGGAAATGTGCGTTAAATATGCATACGTTTCCTTTTATTACTAAATATTAAGGCATTACTGTAGCTCAAATGGGTTTGATTCTAATGGAATACATGAATTGATTTAAAAAAGAAAAGGAAAAAAAGTATACATTACATGCAAAGTTAGTCACAAAATCTATAAACGTAAATGACACAATGTTGAACACCTCAAATGTTTTAATAATAATAATAATAATACCAGTAAGAATATTTATGGAACTAAATTGTGCATCAGTCAAAGCTCTTGTGAAGTTCTCATGTAGTCTCGCTTTTTGGGATTCCCAGATTCCAACAGATCGATTTGGAATTCTCACATGAAAACATATTAAAAGAAAACCAGGTCAAATGAGACATACGTCATATCCTAGACTTGCATTTTTATCATGAAGTTCATCTGGTGCACTTTATGGACAATACGCATTTTCTATATGAACAAAACAAACAAACATCTAGCTATTAAATGCAAAACATATTAAAAATACAGAAAAGAGAAACGAAATAGATCAGTGTTAACAGGCTTTATGTATTTGTGATTCTCAGGTTAAATGACTAGATCCAGCCAATCATGGCATCTATTGGTTCAAGAAATCAAACAAACAATAAATACGAAAATAAAACACCAAATCACCCCGGCAGGTTGAGCATAAATCAGTGTTCCTCCAATATTTCATACACAAGCTCACTGACAGTCTAAGCACAGCAGACCTGACATGGCTGCTATCATCACACTGCTTTAGAAGGGAGGAGGGGAAGAAAAAAACCTTGCAATATAAAGAGCCGTCATAGATGGAGCGAGAGGAGGTGGAAATAGTTCAGAAGGCTGGTATTTTGATTATTTTTATTCCCATTCCTTTAGCTTCTCGCCAAATATTTTCTCTATAGACCACAAAAGAAGAAAAAAAGACAATGATTTCCTCCCGAGCTTGAAATTCAGCCCCTGCAAATGGTGGTATTATAAATAGCAAGCTCCCTCTCTCACAAAGCAAACAAATGCTCCTGCACACAAAAGAAGGAGCAAGCAAATGAATATGAAATGAAAGACGGGGAAACAATGGCAGAATTTAGACAATTATATAAATGTCCACTGCATCCAGAAGACGGATCTGTCTCCTGCCTCCTTCAGACAGACTGACGGAAATGCACGGCAAACAAAGACAGACCCATCAGATGGTCCACACACACACAAACACAAACAGGATCCAGCCCCTGCACACACCCCTCGACACAATCACTGTCCTATCTAAAATCTATCAATACAGATAGATTTTTTTTTTTTTAAAGAATCATATTTGCTCCGCCACGTTATTTTCATAATTTCAAAGAATAAAAATTCATGCAATGCATCACAGTGCATGAAATACATCATCGGTGAATTAATAAAAAAAAAAATTCTCATTAAAAATATGGCAGAAAACACTTCTCCCAGCACACACAAAATAACCTATTCAGATCATTTTCATAACCTCATTTTATAATCCACAAAGATCAAAGACAATGAAAATCAGTGACGGATTAGGCACAAAGGTAAACAACAAAATCGGAAAGATGGACGGGGAAACAAAGGAGATAAAAGGCATTCCTTTACCCTTCTGGGTCTGTCCCTCATCCAGGTCCTCCTCCATGTTGCCTTGTCCTTTGATTTCGGGGGTTTCTACAGCAGTGACCAGTGTTGCGCCTGTGGGTTTAAAGTCCGCTCCTTAAACGCCTTCCCTTGCCTGCTTACCACAATAGAGGCTGAGGCTCTCAGTGCACAAGTCTCTCTCTCTCTCTCTCTCTCTCTCTCTCTCTCTCTCTCTCTCTCTCCCCCTCTCTCTCTCTCTCTCCCTCCCTCCCTCTCCTCACTCTCTCGCTCCTGCTACTACCCTGTTCCTCACCGAGGAGAGCTGCTGTCAACACCGATTTTTTTCAGTTGACTTCTCTTGTGTGAGGAGGTTCAGTGTGGCATCTCAGCGGAGGCTTGTGCAAACCAGTGAGTGTTAAGACATTCAGACCTCTATATATTCTATTTATGTGTTTATATACGAGGTAACACAAGCTCAAGTGTGGGATACAAAAAACAACAAATCGACAGCCACCCAAAAAAATGGATCAGCACACTATAGGCGGACAGAGAAAGGTGGGTTTTTGGGGGAGTCAAGCTGCAAGCCAGTAAAAGCCTCCAGTTTACACCCCTCCTCTAAAAGAATGGTCAATGCTGGTTATATCTCTGCTGCATTAAACTCAAGATAAAAACAATAAATATTCCATTCATATTCTGTCTGACTATATAAATGTACAATAGATACATACACACGCGTGCGCACACACATACACACATATATATAGTAAATCTGATAATGATGACATCTTGAGTGTTTTTTTTTCCTGCTTCGCTGCTTCTGTGCGCAACATGGATGAAATATAACTGCTTGTGATGAATATAACATCATATGGCATGCACGCTCACATGATTCTTTATATGTGTGTGTGTGTGTGTGATGAAACATATTCACAGTGTGTCATTCGGTGACAAAAACACAAGGCATAAAAAGGCAAGAATTTGTGTTTTGTAAAATTTTACGCACTTAATCAGCAATATTTGTTATAACATGCAATTTAGCATAGACGTGTCATTAAAATTAAATTAAAATATATTTCCTTCTCTGTACAACCAGCAAATTGTGGATTAATTTGCAATTAATCAGCTGTTTATGTGACAAAAAGTGATATAAGACAACCAGTGCATGGTTATAATGCTCATCTCATGTAATCACTAATTTATAAAATATTAATCTAGAAAATGTATTTAAACAGCTCTTTTAAATCATTTCTAACACAAAAATGCCAGGCAATCGTTATGGATGTTTATCTGCAGTCTAGAAATGACTCTATTTGCGTTGCAATGAGTACTTGAGTTTTTACTGGCCCCATTACTTTAAATACTGGCTTATGATCTGCTGACACTTTGAAAGATACATCAACATGTCCTGGCCAAAATGCTGACAGATTTACTTTCTACAGGCAGTTTTAAGTTCTAAAATTGTGAAGGTCAACTTTCTTAGTTAGAATCCAAGAATAGCATTTAGTATGCCACTGGGGTGCAGTTGCTACTGAAAGTGTCTTAGGGGCCGCTCACACAGGACACATTCTGTGTGAACAGCCCCTAACCCTACCCCCCATCATGCATGTCTTCTGACAATAACAATTTGTCTGATGTGTTGATAATGCTACGCCATGTTTAACATTCTTGCCTTGAGTGCCCACATATATAGTGATCTATTTCAAGAATAGCATCACTGCACAGGCACAAAACACCAAATGTAGACTATAATATTTGACGCTAAATATAATAGGATACAAGGCTTTCTGTGCTCTATAATCACACAAGGCATTTAAGACTGTTTTTTCAGGAGGCACATTAACAGTACACGTTTTCAAACTCTTTCTAATCAAACACATCTGATTCAACTCATCAGCTCAATGGCGGAGACTCCAATACATCACATGGATGGATCAGATAAGGGAGACATCCAAAATGTTGCCTTTAGGCATTAATTGTTAAAAAAAGATGTTAAAAATCTTCTTTTGTCAATTACAAAATCTACTTGTAAATGAATAATAGTATATTTTCAGACGATTTAATTAATATGTAATGATATAATCAAATATTATACACACACACACACACACACACACACATATACATATATATATATATATATATATATATATATATATATACATACATATATATATATATATATATATACACTGCATATAAAATATTTGATGGTGATATATGATGATGATATATTTAATAATAATATCTAATTTAATGGTAGCAAATAAAATATCTAATATACAGTGACACTATATATTAGACATTTTATATCTATTATATATGAAGAGTTCAGATGCAAAAGTGCCATCTGAAATTTTCTTCTAGAATGATCATTTTTATAAAGCTTATATATTTAAGTTAAGTAATTTCACTTAAATGACAATTAATAGGTAATTTGCATTGTCATTTAAGTGAAATTATTGAACTTAAATAAAATAAAGCTTGATAAAAATGATCATTCTAGAAGAAAATTTCAGATGGCACTTAGAGGCTTTTGCATCTGAACTCTTCATATAGGCTACCGTTCAAACGTTTTAAATCGGTAAGACTTTTTAAAATATTTTTTAAATAAATCTCTTATGCTCACCTATGCTGCATTTATTTGATACAGCAAAAATAGTAATATTGTGAAATATTTTTACAATGTAAAATGTTTTATATTTGTAAATGTAATTTATTCCTGTGATGTCAACGCTGAATTTTCAGCATCATTACTCCAGTCTTCAGTATCACATGATCCTTCAGAAATCATTCTGATACTGATACATTTATTATTATTATTATCAATGTAAACAGTTGTGTAAAAAAACTGCTCGTATTAAAATATTGAATATTATTAAATTATATATAAATTGTATACATCATTTATGTTATTTAATAAATTCTAGAATTTAATTATACCAAATTAAATGTATTGATATAACTTTATCAGGAATTAACAGAAGACCTCCAATGTGATTGCCACATGTCATGGAGTCTATGCCGACACAAATACAGCCCCACCCTGGTCCCTGATGATGCTGCTTTTCTGGGAAGGTGGTGGGAGAGAGACGTTGGCTCTCGCCGCCAAGTGTGTGTGTTGTTCGTATGTGCATGTGTTAATGTGTGATGCACAGGCAATGAGAATGGTGTGTGTTTTAGAGGGGAAAACCAAAAGTTAATGAGCGATACTTTAACACCCAATCCCCTTCTGGCTAATCATGTTCATGCCTGGATTAAACAAATGAATCCGAACCCCCCTCTTCTAACTCTCAAATACATGCATCCTCCTTATTTTGCACTGCAGGCCCAGATGAAAAAAACACACAACAGATGGCTAAGATGGCCTCTACAAGGGCATCTAGCCGTCTACATGCAGTTAGTTGGCACTGGAAAGCATCACACAAAATGTGTTCCAGTGTGCGTTTATTCTGAAATGCTTGCAGTGAGCGCCACCATCTCCCGCACGATTGTAGCTCTAGCTGACTTGTTACCATAGAAACCTACTTTAGATATGCCTGTTCAAGAGGCAGCGCATACACACATACATGTACGCACAGAGCACACAATGAGCAGAGAGCACAGAACATCATGCTTAATGTGTAAGTTAATGCAAAATAAACCTTGACAGGGCTCTCCTTTGCTTCCCGTCAGGGTCTAGTATCACCCTGAAGGGGTTTATTGTATGATGACGCCTGAATTAATATACACAGCTAAATAAATAAATAAAGACATATAGTTCAAATTATTACATGATCTTACTTGCAGATTATCATAAGGATTTAGCTCCAAAAACTGCAACAGTATTAATAATCCAATCCAAGATATAGTACCATTCAAAAGTTTGGGGTCATTAAGATTTTATTTTTAATTAAATAAAATTTAAAGAAATAATACTTTTATTTGGCAAGGATGCATTAAATTGATCAAAAGTGACAGTAAAGACTTACATTGTTACAAAAAAAAAAATCCAAATAAATGCTGTTCTTTTGAACTCCTGAAAAAATGAATCAAGGTTTCCACAAAAATATTAAGCAACACAACTGTTAGTAATTAATAATAAGAATATTAAGAATAATTAATAATAAGAAATGTTTCTTGAGCAGCAAATCAGCATAATAGAATGATTTCTGAAGGATCATGTGACACTGAAGTGCTGAAAATTCACAGGAATGAATTACATTTTTTAAATATTTCTATGATAAAAAACAGTTATTTTATATGTTAATCGTATTTTACGATATTACTGTCTTTTCCATGAAATGCAGCTTTGGTGAGCATAAGAGACTTCTTTCTAAAACATCTATTTTAAGTTTAACTGGAGAATCCTAGGCTTCTAGCCATCCTTTAGCTATGTTCTCAGAGGTCATTTTTAAAACAATACGTAGCCACATAGAGTGGTGCGGGGACAATGTATTTGTTGGCCAAAACCCAGAAATGAATTCGTATTTTAGCACTTCCGGTTCCACTGACCTGAAGTCAATGTGTTTTTGAATGGGTTTTTAGTTAAATGCTTGAAATAAGGTCTATGGTGAACAAGCTCTTTCCAAGATATTTATCCAAGAACAAGATATTTCCATGTTTTTTTCAATGTCTTGTAAATGTCTTGTTTTTTCAGTGTCTAAATGGGACTACAGAGGTTGTCGGGAACATTAAACGTCTTCAGCCGACCAGGCAAACTCATCTACACACAAGTCCGCTTTCACAGCCTCGTTGTGCTTATAATTGCGCTCTTGCAAACTATTATAACTCAAACTTTAAGGAAAATTGTTTTTTAACAAAGACTGAAAGAGCTGTCGGAAGCTTAGTGATGGTGACGTTGAAATCATGCGAATGAGGTGTAGTTCTCCACTCTGTTGAGTCGCATGATGGCACAAATGACAAGAGAGACAGCAGTGATATGTGAGATATAAAAGTAGCACCGGCACAATGAAAGTAGCCTTGGAAAACAGTCAGTTTGTTAAACAAAAAGATTGAATTCTGCAACATACTAATTAGAATGAAGCATTCAAAAGAGCTGTTTAACATAGTATAGACGTAATGCATATATGCAAATGGCGCTGGGTTATTTTCCTAAAGGAATAATTCAACCAGATTTAAACATTTTGTCGTCATTTATTCACCCTCATGTTGTTCCAGCACTGACTTTATTTCTTCTGTGGAACATAAAAGATATTGTAACATTGGATTAAAACACAGTGAAACATGTTTCATAGAAGAAAGAAAGTCATACAGGTTTAGAATGACATCAGAGTGCGGAAATTACAACAGAAATGTTAGGTCACTAAAACAAATCATAATTTAATAGATGAATGGTTTTTTTTCCTACTTTCATTTCCTGTTATTGTTGACCATCAATGAGAGCGGAGACTGATTTTAATAACATTAAATGACTGCATTCAGGGTCATACCATTCACATCTCATGACATTTTATTCCGCACAACGCCTATTATTTGGTTTTTAAATGCCCATACCAGACATAAAACAACTTGGGGAGGAGGGTGAGAAAAACAGAGCGAGCGTGAGAGAGACGAGGCGGTCTAAAAAGTTAATTTCTGGGCACATTCATGAAAAGCAGTATGCTCGCCTCAGATATCCATGGCAACCTTATGCTATGAATTGAGTCTGAAAGATGCATGGTAACACGACAGATACACTCTTTATGTTTGACAGCGGTAGCGACCGTGTGAGAGTGAAAGAGACTGTGTGACACTATGTGTTTGTGTGTGTACAAGGGGGAGAGAAGCAGAGGGGGTAAACAGGCACCCGGGCAACTTGCCTAAAACCTGCCTGTCTCACGGTGGGTTTGCTAAATGAAGGTCTAATTTGCAGTGGGCCTTGGGTGAAGCGGGGAAGAGAACATGCTGCGGCTTTCAAAGAAAGCAGAGCCTTCTCAATACAGAGTTAACAGAGATGCAACAACAGGCCTGAGAGCTGCTGGGGTTAAACAATAAATGCTGAATTTATGTTTTTCCAAAGAGACAATCAAACCTCATGCTTGTTTAATTGCCATTTTATGATACTAGCTCCAGACAGTGTGCTCAAAATATGTTATAAACCTATACGATTTATTTTTCTTCTATGGAACACCAAAGAAGAGTGCTCTTTTTCATAGAGCAAGAGAATACCCAACTCTTCAAAGCTCCAAAGACAAAAACCATAAATGGACAAAAAGGAAGAACAAAAACTTCATACCACTTATGTGCTGTATTATTGTTTCCTGTTGCTCACTGTTATTACTCATGGAGAATAAACATAGAAACATCACATAAGGAGAAAGAGGAAAATAATTGTTCATAAACTTTGTTGGTTCAAACATCATGATATATTGGGTCTGAATTAGCAAAAGCATGAATAAGATCTATGGATGAAAACAGACTGAGTGAATAATTTCAATTCCACTCTTTATAAGACCATATGAAAAATGTGTGCAGACTTTGATGGCCCTTTCTGGAGCAGATGGGGTTACCAATCTCAGATAATCTTATATACTAATATTATATATTATGTAATATATATACACATACATACATATATATATACATACATATATACATACACATACACTATATATATATATATATATATATATATATATATATATATATATATAATTTTTTTTTTTTTTTTTACATACTCTTGCCTTCTACAGAAGAAAAAATATATATACTTATGAATCAATTAAATAAAATAAAAAAGTTTTGGTTGAACTATTCCTTTAACAAATTAATGAACATCAGTTCTTCTGAAAAATTGGAAGCACTGAATATTTAAGTAAATCACAATGGATTTGTTGACCCGTATGGTGAAGCTATTCCAATGTAGAAAATTCTAATCCAATGCCAAACTGAACAAGCCTTTAGAACCTGATAAACAATTTTTTGTTCTGTTCAAGCATTGACAACAAAAGCAGCATCCATACTGATGTGTATGCTTGTTAGACTTTTTTTTATTGTGGGAATGAATCTTGTGCTCAGATATCTAGGGCCTCATTTTGAATGTGCTTTGAAGACCTTCGTTGGACATCTACCTTAAACAGTCTCATTATTTGCCTCCAATATCCGCAAAGCATTTGCTTCTGAATCCAGACGCCACTGAACCTGCACAAAAACACAAACATTCCCTTAATACAATACAGATAAATACAACAACAACAAAAACTCTGCTGCCCAACACTGGTCTCAAATGTATAGTATTATTTATGCACTATTATAGTATTTATTAATTAGCTTTTATCTTTTCGTTGTGTGCTTTTATCATGTTTCTTAGTGTTTTTTATATATTTCAAGCTTTCATTTATTTTAATGTTTTGGTTTTAGTCATTTTAGCAATTTAACTTAAACATTTTATTTCAGTAGTAACATTTCTATTTAATTTTTCTCATCTAATATTAATGTTTTATTTCAGCTAATGAAAACAAATTGTAAACGTTTTATTTCACAATAGCAACACTGTTGGGCAGTAGTGTTGCTACCACCAGTAATCAATTATTTGTAGATTAGTCTAATGACATTTCTCCACAGAAATGTTTTAAACCATTATAGACTAACTGTTCAACAGAGAAGTTATTTTATTTAAGTAGTGCGATAACATTGACACTCTCTACAACATCAAATTTTCTCACATAATATTTCAGCAATCATTCCTGTATTTTGAAACTGCCTGTTTTAAAGCATAACTAGTGCAAATTAATGACTCTTTTGAGTCCTTTCATTTCAAACAGTTAAGCAAAATGGTCTGAAATATTTTGCCACGTACAGTAGTTTGTAGTATAACTGGCTACTTTCTCTAAAGGGAGAATACTGAGCTCATCTTAGTTAATTTGTAGTAGTTAGTTGCTTTGCTAGCTAAAATTTTTGAATAGCTTACCCAACACTGCTTGTGACTCTGCTCTGTAAAAAAAAAAAAAAACACGAAAAACAACATGGTTTGTTTAAATTAAGTATTTAGACCAGGGCTGCATCCAAAACAGCACACTTCCCCACTATATAGTAGGCTAAAAACAGTATGTGAAAAGTAGTATGTCCGAATTCACAGTACTCATAAAAGAGTAGAAACCCTCTACAATGCAAGTAATTCACTTGAATCACTTGAATATGCGACAACATTTTAGGCTACTAAATAAGGTATACCACTAGCCCTTGGCTAATGAACTGTTAGACTTCACTCGCCAGTGTTTGAGTTAGAAGTATCACTCGCCTTCACTCTGACTGAGCGCTTGAGACTTTCACTATTGCAATTCAACTCAATGGATGTGCACTTTTTGCAGTGTACAGTATTTGATGCACCTTAAACTGAAGTGTGAAGGCGTCAGACCTTAGCGTGTTTTATATTGTTATTAGTAGTATCATTTTATCAGTTAATTGTTCGGTTTTTTTTTTTTTACAGAAACACTGACTGACCAACATCTCAAGCATCACCAGCCCCAAGTACTGACAAATATGCATTTTCATTCACACATGGTTACTTCTTCCGGTGAGATTCTGAAGTGTGCACACGATGGACACTTTACTATCCCATGAGGCAATGGCAGAGGATTTGTGAATGGCAGTGAAGCGACACAACTGACGCTGGTAGATCACATGATAATGACAACATGGCGCATGTAGTATGTCCGGATTACATTCATACAACACACATTCATACTGTTTAGAACATACCTTTTTAGCAGTTGTGAAGTAATTACTTGTTTAAAATGAGTACCTACTCAAGATAGTATGCAATTTCAGACGCAGCAAATGGTTCCTCAAATCTTGCCCTGGAGGGCCAGTGCCCTGCAGTTCAGCTCCAACCCTGATCAAACACATCCGAGCAAACTAATCAAGGTCTTCAGGATCACAGTCGGTGTCCGAAATCACCCCCCGACCCTTAAATAGGGAAGTCTGCTGCGGAGCTCGCTTCAGTGCTGGCTCTGACAAAGCGCGAATCAAGGGCGCATCTCGACCGCAAAGGGGGTCTGAAGGCAACCCTTCTGAAACCTAAAATGACAAATGAGACATCCTACGGTCTCATGGACTAAACAGACACCCGTGCGTGGCAGCCATTGTCCACAAGACCGTAAGTGCATAAGTGTGCCATTTGGGACAGGGCCATACACTCAACGGCTAGAGAATACCCATAATGCACTGTAAGGGTCATGCCGAATGAATTTGCGTGTCTGACCTGAAGATGGCGCCCACAGCTGAATCATCCATTTTCCAAACCGCTGGTCCAGTGTGGCTACAGTGAGATATCACACAGGTATAATTTTCGTTTTACCTGATTATTAAATTGTTTGATTAAGGTTTATACTGTACATGCTAGTTTCCATGAAAGGGTTCAAGATAAATCTTTTCATCTTACTACTGGAGCTGCCAGTTTGCTTAGTTTCAAATGATTATTTGTTTTTCATTCACTCCTTCAAGTGGACTATATTAGTGGAGTAATGTAGAGAATAGTGAATGAGGGCATAGGGGGCGCTTGCGAACACAGCCACAGGTAGGTGAGTTTTCAGAGTTTGAGCTAAACTCTGTAGGGCAGTGGCCCTTCAGGACCGGATTTGAGGAACCCTGATTAAGACTTTTGGCTTACGTAGATCTCATCCTTCTGTTGGGAACGCAGGGCCAGGCACTTAACAAGCTGCTTGACTGGTGTTCATCAGCAGGTTTGGCTCGCTCTTGTGGGCTAACAGTGGAGACAATCTGGCAGCCTGTTCTCCAAGAGTGGGCTTAACATCGAATCGTTCTATCAAGAAGTACACAGAAAATTCAATGTACTGTTTACTGAAAATATGACATGAACTATACAATAACACATCCTTTCACATGACACACATCTTGAGGCAAACAGAAATGAGTCAACGAGTGTTACTCACTTGGGTCTTGGGTTCTCTCCTCTTTTCTCTGTTCTATGTGCCTGTGTATGATTGCAAGGACCTTGCACTGGTTGGTGAAAATGTTTGGTTCAGCTATAACCTCACTGAGTCTCAAGTTGCTCTTTATGGCCACTGAGGCTGTGGAACGAGCCACCATGGGCAACTGGTCTTGATAAGCCTTGTCTGTGAAGCCTTGCTCCACCTTCTGGATGGTTTGGATCCTACAGGAAGCATAAAACAAGCCAAATGAAGACAAGGTGTGACATTAATTAGTCCTTAGCCTTTGAAGCATATGTGACTCATTACGAAATCATGGCTGCAAGCTAATTTGCATATTTATATTACACACTTAAAGCATGTATTTTTATCCATCGGAAATGGATTATATCATGAGAAGTGGGCTTTATATACTAGAATAGAGAAAAACAAAATGTGAGTTTTCAACAACAATGGCAAAAATGCTATTTGGCTATAATTTGGTTTACATAATCTGATGAGAAAGTAAATAGGAAAGCTCACCTTCTGTTGGTCAGAATGCTGTAAATCTCCTGCACAAGAAGCTCTGCAGCTCCAGGTTTACAGTGGATTGTGCCATCTATGATCTCCTTCATCAGACTGATGTTTTGCTTCACAAGAAACTTTTAAACAACCAGAGAGACTAGATCTTTATTAAACTGGAATATTTTAAGAAGAAAAAGGCCAAAGCATAATAGACATTTCAAAGAACATAAATAAAAAATGTTTTCATGTCATTTGGTGATCATTTCTGCAGGGTATCAAACTCACTTTCTCAATCTGGGACCAGTTTGATTGTTTGGTAGCCAGTGAAGTTCCATTGTCATAGGAGTGCATGTGAAAATCCTCTGGGAAATACCAGGAAAATATTTCCGCCACTAGGTATCCGTTGGAAAAGTCTCTTTGGTCAAAAAAAGAGAGCAAGGCACGTGTATAGTACATTTCATTTCATCATTTCAGTAATTCATATTTGTTTTTTTGTCCTTTCATAAAACCAAGTGTTTAATACCATTAGTTCGAAAAGTAGCCGGAAGTTGACTAAACAGCGAAATATAACTGAAATGATGAGTTATACTTGATTCGAAATCTAAACTAACAGTATGCCATATTTAAGATTTTATGTGCAGATACATTGAGATCCACTAAATTGTTCAAGCTTGTGCGACTGCAGAGACGCTGTTATCTTCTCAAACGTAACGTTACTCACCTGCGCACGTTTTTTGGAAAAAACGTTAAATCAAGACTTTGCAGCCATTTCAAAACCTCTCGTGGTATACCAGCCTTCTTAGGCGACTGTGAATAGGCCATTTCTAAGTAAGGGTAACGACAGAAACGATTAGTTTGTTTGGCGAAGAGAACAACCCCCCTACGGTTTCATTGTTTACAGTTGCATGGAAACAATCCCGAGCCGAGGACACGGACACGAGCTGAAGTTGATGTGCTGCCACCTGCTGGCAGATCATATGATTGATCTGTAGTGTAGACCTTATTCACAGCAGCGCCATCTTTGATTTTTAACCCTATTTTTTACAGTCTATGTTTTTAACGTCTCAATTCGCCACTTATACTACGCCCTAAAAGTATATACTCTTTCTTTTCTTTTTTTTAAAGAAAAAGTACATACTTTAGTGTGTGTAGCAGAAGAGTAGACACGCTTTTGGACATACTATCACGTCATACAATTCCGTCTTTAACGGTTGCTCTCTGTCGCTTAGTTACACGCATCCTGTCACGTAAACGGACCTGTCAATCATCTTGTCAAAGATAAAATCCTCCACATTTCATTTCATTTTCTACTGTATTGGAGAGAAATGCAGCACGTTGATCCGCAGTCACGGGTCTTTCATACGGAGACTCTCCTCTTTTTCATGCATAAGGATGCATTTAAAAATTAATGTCCAAACGGATCTTTATAAGTTCACGTTGTTGTTGCAGATGAAATATAACACGGATAACATTACATAAATATTTTTTATCAGCTTAAATGCTGATTATTAGTCACTATCAGGCAAACCCCTTTATCAAAACCTATCTTAACCGTCGGTGGCGCACATCCGCCATGTTTTGTTGTTTTCTGAACACGTTTTACTCGTGACTGTAGTTCTGACCTGGATCCTCCAAAGGGCAATTAGCTGTAACTCATACTGTAGTGAGCACGGATCCACACTTCGAAAATCCAGGCCTATCCTATCCATTCTAAATAGGCCTATGTGAGATTAAAATAAGTGTGTCCCAAAGCACAGTTGAAAAGAGTAGGTCCCCGGATGGTCTACTATTTCAAGTAGATTTTCAAAGTGTGCTTTGGAGGATTTTAGTTTAAACAGTAAAAAGTGTTCAAAAAATTACAAAACATAGCGGATTTGTGACCGACGGTTAAGTAGAGAGGTTAAGGTGTTTGAGTTCATTAAACTGCTAAAAAAATGTTTTAATGCTATCTGCATTATATTTCATCTGCAACAACAATGTGAACTTTTATAAAGATACGTTTGGCCATTAACTTTTAAATGCATGGTTATGCATTATTATAAGGAGAGTTCTCTGCATGCATAGTGCACGTGCAACTTCTTTTCTCTCCAGTACGGTAGGAAATTAAATGAAATCAAATGTGGAGGATTTTAACTGTGACAAGATGATTGACATGCCAGTTTATGGCGACATGATGTGTGTAGCAACAGAGAGAAAACGTTAAAAAACGCAATTTTATGACGTGATAGTATGTCCCAAAGCTTGTCTACTCTTCTGCTGCACACTCAAAAGTATGTACTTTTTCTTCACAAAAAGAGTACATACATTTAGGGCATAGTATAAGTAGGCGAATTGGGACGCAGCACATATCCCTCATGTCTGTCATGGTGCTGCTCTGTATATGGTCTATTGATGGGCTGCGTTCCAATTTCCAAACGTGATAAATCCACCTCTGAATGGCACTTCGGAGTCAGAACAATCATTGCCTCAATATTGAAGGGTCGTTTCAAACCAAAGTGCTCAAAACTGGTCACTTCAAAGGGCTCTTTGGAATGAAAGATTTCGAAGGGTAGCCCTACAACTGACGGACACTTTTCTCCCATGATTCTTTGTGCAGGTTTATTTTGTTTGGCCTCAAAGAATGGCTGTGCATGTGACAGGATCGGAGTTCAACACCTATAAATAGCTAGACGATCAGACTTTGCTCAATATGCTTTTTAGTTTTAAAGACGGCATGCAATGGAAGTTGCAATAGTCTTTTCTCCCCCTATTGTGACGTATACCCGAGTAAAACATCTTCTGAACAAGAAGAAAAATATGTAGGGTGGGACTACTGTGTTTTGCTATTGCTGCAATCTTTTTTTTAATGCTTTATTATCAACAAATAGCATGTACACGGGTAACTTCCATATTACATCAGAAGAACATATCACATGCTTCACAATACTGTAACAGTCTCATGTGAGTGACAAGTGGTGCCTCCCAATCAGCTCCCTAGTTCAGTCGACAGGGCACTGATCAGGGAGTCGGCCATTTTCAGCGCTGTCTCAATCACAAAATCCTTCCAGTGCCCTGGAATGTTAGCTCCATCCGAAATCACATAATTCCCTACTATATAATAGACAAAAAACAGTATGTGACAAAAGCAGTATATGTCCAAATTCACAGTAGGCTACTGATAAAAGAGTACTGTAGGTAAAAAAGATATGGTGGTCTGTCTCCAGTGAGATATGGTGTGCATATGATACTATATAGAACATACTTTTTTTAGCAGCCCTGAAGTAATTACTCAGATTTAAAATAAGTACCTACTCAAGACAGTATGCGATTTCGGACGCAGCCGTTCTCTCCCTATAAAGTCCCACAATGCACCGTGAAAACCAGGAAGCATTGATGCTCACTAACGAAAGTTCTAAAGCGAGCCAACTCACACATAATGACACGCGATAGAAGTTTTTACAATACAAACTATTATTTAAAAATATGTCAGCATAAACATACATCGCTAGACAGGTACTGAACATAATAGCAAACATTTATTATTCATTTATGGTTGAAATTGAGACAGCACATTAATCCAGCAGCCATATCACCCTGTAGCCAAAGACTGGTCGCCCACTGAAGCTAAGCAGGGTTGAGTCTGGTTATGAATTAAAAAAGTTAAATAATAATGTGTACGAATAAATCATTTATAATAAATGCTGCAATATTCTATAAAAAAATAAGAATTGTCAATTTTTATTTCATGGTGACTTTAAAGGGACACTCATTGGAATTAGATAGTTTAAAGTGGAAAAAGTTAAAGTAAGATAAACAAGATGAGGTACCTTTATTTAAGTATTTATTGACATCACTGGCTTCTTGTCAAATCAGGCCACAAAGATTATTATTAATTGGAAAAAAGTGAAACAGCTTTTATTTAAAACTATCAAACAATATGATAATCCTAAGATGGCCTGCCAGTAAACATAATGAGATCATCTATATTGTAGAAAGTTCTTCATAGCATTAGGGAGGGGTAAATGTGGTAGAAGATGTAGTCGGGAGCGTCCCAAACTCTCCCTGATTTGCTGACGGCACAGCTGGCTTAGAGAACGGGGTGTCGCTGCAAAAGGAACAAGCTGGTGAGGGCTGATGCAGTAAAACATGCAAAAGTCAAAACTAAACATCAGTGACTTTTGAGTCTATAATGCTGCTGCACATTTAACTCACCTTCATAAATCAATAGGACACCCTCTGTAAGGCTCCCTGGAGGAGCAACATCTACGGGCCGTTTATACTCCAGGTTGCGTGCGTTTACATCTGCCCCAAATTCCAGCAGAAGCTTAACTATGCTAACACAGTCTTTCTGAGCTGCTGCATGTAGAGGAGTCTCCATATGTGCGCCTTTCTGCACATTTGCACCTGTGATGGTGAAAACGCATTAAAATATTAGTACAGTATGGGTTAATTTATGAATATTAAGCCTAACTTTTTGTGTGAACTAGTAGCGGGCAATATATCGGTTAAACCAATACACATATAGAATAGAACCGATATAGGCCTATAAGCGTTTCATTTCTATCACAGTTATATTAGTTTAACCTTCTGCAATGAATCTTCAGCTCTACGCATGGCACAAGAAATCATATTAACCTCCCTACCTGTTAGTTTTCATATTGATTTTCAAATTCTTTGATTAGTTATAAGGCACTACATAGACTTGTACCATGACTTTTAAAAATGCTTTCCGTCTATAAAGCAGGAAAGCCCCTGAGATTGTCCGGTTCGTCTCCTCTAGTTGTTACACAAAGTAGAACTAAAACATTTAGTGATGCTGTATTCAGCCATTATATTCCTAGAGGAAGTGAGAGGTGCAGAAAATATTGATATTTTTAAACATACACACCTCTTATTTAATTTGGCTTTTATGAAGCGTCTTAAAATTATATGCAGTATTAATTAACGTTGTCGTCATTATTCATAATCCATTTTGATTTTCAAAAGTTCATTGGTGATCTTTCTTTGTTTGAAATAAAGTTCGATTGATTGATTGAACTCGAGTTGTGAATGTGAATTTACATTCTGTGATGGGATAGAAAGATTCACAACAAATGGCTCTTTAGAGCAGATTATTTTTTATGAACTGTTTTCATTCACATTAACTGGTTTAAACCAGTCTGACACTGAGCTGACACTCCGTCTAAATCAAATCAACTAAATCAACATCTGACTTGCTTACTGAACTCCAATTTATATTTACTTTCAGCATTGTCCATATAAATATACTGACATACTGACTCTCCACTAAAGTTGAAAAATGAATTACTCATTGTCAAGTTGTCATAAAACTGCTGTCTGTTTGTCCGCACAGCTAGTGTGAATTTTGACATGTTTACCTCCATCAAGCAGCATGCGGGCACATATGAACTCCTTACACCGACAAGCACTGTAGAGAGGGGTGCCCATGTGAGGGATTTCATAATCCACATCCACACCCCATGCAACCAGCGCCTCCACACACTTGCTGTGACCTTTTGAAAGAGACCATATAAAACCATGTCATATTAAAAACTTCAAAAGTCTATAAGGAAGTCAGCTAATAAGAGTACCATAGTCCTACACAAATCAAAATTAGCCCGAATTACGGACCCATTGTGTGGGACTATGGTACTCTATTGTCAGTCTTATACCCACCCATGCTGACTGCCTCATGGATGGGTGAAGGCTGGAATATAGCCAGGGCATGTGGTCTGGCATCACTCTGCAAGAGCAGCTCTAGACATGCCAAACTGCCAGCTGAGCAGGCATGAAACAATGGAGTCACACCATCTATAGTTGTCACATTTACCTGAACACACAGAACAGCATGTTTCACAAAATGACTGAAATGCTGAAAAAAAAAAAAACTTTTATCTCACATTTTATGGTTTAAGTTATTACCAAATAATATAATATAATATAATATAATATAATATAATATAATATAATATAATATAATGATGAAAAAAATTATATAATTATTAGGCTATATAACAAAAAAGCTACTGTATTTCTATAGAATCCATAACTGAATTGATACAATAAAATATATTTTAACATACATAATAAGTTAAACAAAATTAAAAAAACATATACTGTATTTCAGTGTAACACAGGCAATATAATTAGCAAATATGCTAAACCCAGTAAAAGAAGCCTAGGCCATTGCTAATCAAGACCTCTGAAATGAAAGTGTTACCAAGCAGCCCTGCAGAGACTAACGTTGGCTCCGGCATCTATCAGGGTTCTGGCACAGGCAACATGGCTCCCTATGCATGCCTCATGAAGAGGGCTAATGTGGTCTATTGTCAGCACATTCACGCTGTGGCCCTGAGGACAGATTGAGAGAAATGAATATTGCATTTGAATGTGCAGGATTCTTTTATTCCAGATGGTGGCAGCAATGCCTTTTCACTAAGGTGCGTAATGGATTGCAGCGTTCACCTCTACACCAAATGTGTATTTCATTACTAATCCAGTAGAGTGCATGTGACTACACGATATAAATACAACACACATTAATACAAGTACATATTTCTTATCTAACAGTTGGTTACTAAAGGTAATTTAAATGAGAAATTACCTGAGCAATGAGGGTCTTGAGGGCAAGCAGACGTCCTTGGCTGGCAGCATCATGAAGAGGGGAACGGTCTGCCCAAGACCCTGGAGAAGAATAAAAACAGTGATTTGCCAGGAAATGTAGAAATTAATTGTGTGTGTGTGTGTGTGTGTGTGTGTTTTCAATGTGACTACATGGTATAAATACCACAAATATATATATTACAGGGTTAATTAACCCAAAAATGAAAATTCTGTCATCATTTACTCACCCTCATGTCATTCCAAACCTGTAAGACTTTCGTTCATCTTCATAACACAAATTAAGATCTTTTTGATGAAATCTGAGAGCTTTCTGTCCTCCATAGACAGCTACACAACTGACACTTTGACGTTTCAAAAAGTTCATAAAGAGATCGCAAAACTAATCCAAATTAATTGAGAGGTTTAGTCTAAATTGTCTCAAGAGACACAATTGCTTAATATGATGAACAGATTTAATTTAGGCTTTTATTCACATATAAACATTGATTAGAGAATGTAAAGCTCAACTTAACCTGCTCGAGGCGTGAGATCAAACCTCATTGGTTCTTGCGGAAGCTCAAACGTGCTGCGTAACACATGAGAATGAACCTCATTGGTTCTTGCGCATCAAGTGAACATGCTTGAGCTTCCATTTACCACAACTGATGTGTGCATTTATGAATATAAACATATAAACATTATGCGAATAAAAGCCTAAATTCAATCTGTTCATCCTATAAAGAAATTGTGTCTCTTCAGACAATTTGGACTAAACCGCTCAATTCATATGGATTGTTTTATGATCTCTTTATGAACTTCTTGAAGCATCAAAGTGGTAGTTGCATACTGTTAATGAAGGGATAGAAATCTCTCAGATTTCATTCAAAATGTCTTCATTTGTTTTCCGAAGATGAACGTAATACGGATTTGGAATGACATGAGGTTGAGTATAGTAATTTATCCTTTTAATATTTAATGTTAATATACTGTCACTATCTTTCTTTATTTTAAAACATTAATTTCTGTTTATTTTCAGATGTACCGGTAAGTGGGATTTTTCTAGATTTTCATTGCATACATATATAGCACCATCACAAAAGCTGATATGTGTACACACCTGAGTCAATATCCAGTATAACTGCTGATGCATTCCACACGTCATCATCATCATCGTCACCTCCCTTCATCACTCACTCAACTATAGTATAATATTATCCTTCGAGTTCGAAACATAAATAGGACCAACTCTCTGTTGACTATCTGTATCTTTCAATTTTTCTTCTTTTAGTCTGCACATTCAAGAACACAGCTCACTTTTGCACTCAGGATATTGCAAGTCAATCCACGTACACACAAAAACATCTCAAAGCACCAACCTTGGCTGGTTAACCAGCTCAGCAAGACTTCCACTTTGACAGAGCTTGTGTCCCTTCAGGAAAATGTTTTCTCCTTTTATAATTTTCTTCAAAAAATGCTTTAAAAGAGTCACAGCTGTCTGGTGTTTTTATCTCAGTTGCCCTACTTAAGTTGCTTAGTAAATGCCAGACTACGGCAATCCCCTGTGACTCTCCCCCATCTCTGTTCCTCTCTCCCTGATCTTAAACTTGGAGAAGCAGTTTTCTGCGATCCTCTGCGAGACAACTTGTTTACACCAAAAGCCCTCACTACTGTGGCAACGACTGCACTACTCAAACTTTAGCAGACAAGCGTCTGGCTGCACAAATGCTTGATAGACTCATGATAACTGCTTTCTTGTGTAGTCAAAGGGGACGGGGGTGCATGGCCTCAATTCTATTTATACAACACGGTAAACAGCAGCCTGGCAGCCATTCCTGGGCTTTGGTTGCATGCATACTTTGTGAACTTCAATGTGCTTGATGTTGCATGTTTAGGATCTGTGGTCATGTGATCGTAGGTTGCCTGCTGTGATGCAAAGCACACAAATATGAATCTTAAGTGTGTGCTTTGTAATGCAGAAATTATACCCCGTGAACTGAAGTGTTTAAAAAGCATACCTAAAATACCATAATGTAAACTGGTACTCCCTGTTGTGGTCCTTATCACATGCAATGATAGCTATTATGAATAAATAAATCTACACTGCAGTAAAACCATTGTGCAATATTAATATTCCCCATGCTCCATGTATATCCTCCTAGCAAGCAGGCCATCATAAAAGGGCAAAATGCTGGCAATAGGAAAATTAAATCCACAGCAGTGATGTAAGCGCACGCTCTACTTACCATGCCCTTGACCATTCTCATAGAACTCAGCTGAAATCCGGGCAGCCTCCTTGCGGTTGCCTTTGATGATGTAGAAGTGTGTGAGTAGATTAAGGGTAATTCTTATGAAAAGTTTGAAGCAGAAGAGGGCCAGGATGGTGAGGTAAACATTGGACAGCTGTGCTGCGAATGGCCTGTATTCCTCAGTGGTCTCTGTCATGGCTGTTTTATGAATGTTTTGTGGCAGGATAAGCAGAGTGACCTGCTGTATGCCACCCCAACAGCACCCCCCATGCACTTGGGTCCTTACTGCAGCTCAAGTAAGATTTGGATATCAATTGTTTCAAAGGAAAAGTTCTGCAAAAATGAAACTTCTGTGTGGATTCACAACCGTGCTGTTATTTTTTGTTTCCGTGGAACACTAAAGACAGGTCTCCAAAAAGGCAACCAAGAACATGGTCTTGTGATAAGAAGGACCTTCTCACTGGGGACAGAGGAGAGGGTCCTGACCTGTCCTGCACACAAAAGCCCAGACAGTAACCACTTCTGAGTTAAATTGAGTAGAATAACACTGAACTTCTTTTCACTGTTTATTTCAGCCAAACATAGGCTACTGACTGAAGTATTTGCAGTAACTCAAGAAGTGAATACATTGATCATGTACACTTGACAGAGCATATTATTTTCACTGAATAAATTGTGATGACTGATGAGGCTTCTAAGGATATATAGCCTGTAGTAATAATTTAATATAGGCCCACACCTTAACTTTACTGTGTTAAATATTAAATATCAATCAGTTTATTCAGTGAAAATAGCCCAAATGTATTCAGTAAAATTATTCAATGGAATAGTATGTCCAATAGGCTATTTCCCTAAGAAATATATCTATTTGAATATAGGCCTATTTATTTATTCACAAATAGGCTAGGCCTACTTATTATAAAATCACATTGAAAATGTAAAAATAAATAAATAAATAGGTAGATTCTTAGACAGATTAATTACATCCTGGGTAAGGTTTATAATATAATGAAGTTACTGTTAATTAGACAACATAGCCTACACCAGGGATGGGCAACTTCGGTCCTGGAGGGCCACTGTCCTACAGAGTTTAGCTCCAACCCTGAAAAAATCACCTGCCTGTAATTTTCTAGTAATCCTGAGGACCTTGATTAGCTTGTTCAGGTGTGTTTGATTAGGGTTGAAGGCTAAACTCTGTAGGACAGTGGCCCTCCATGACCGAAGTTGCCCATCCCTGGCCTACAGTTATAAGCAAGTTACGTTTTTACGCCGTGACGCCTGTACTGACGTATCGACGCATGTCGCATGCGCAGCCGCAGATTTGAATTATCTGGCGGGTTCTTTCTGCTCGCTTGTTGGAACAAACACTAGCGACCTTTTTGACATTCGATCAGATTTGTTCCTTCTTTGCTTATAGAGAGTGAGACTGATACATTTCGCGATGGTCGAGGGTCCGGGATGCACTTTAAATGGAGAGAAGATTCGTGCAAGAGTTCAAAAGGGACAGAAAGTTTTAGACATACGAGGAAATGAAAGCAATAAATTAGTAAGTGCATGACAGTTCAGCTGATGATGTAGCAGACCTGCGTAAATGACAAATATTTGAATGTTTACTTGTTTTCTTTCCGTTTCAGTCTGAGGCCAGTACCAGTACCAGTACCAGGAGCTCTTTCCAAAGCTTAATGGGCTGTGAGTTCACAGGGGTGGAGACACTGGGGAAAGAGCTGTTCATGTATTTTGGCTTCAGAGCTCTGAGGTTTGTAGTAAACGCAAATTAAGTCATTTCTGCTTTGTGTTTTAAAATATTATTTTATGTAGTGATTTGTTAGAGGTCATGGACCAAATGAAAGTTTCTTTCCCGATGAAGGCAGATTGAAATTTTCTGGCTTGCTTCCCAGAGCCCTGTTTAGATTTGAAAAGCACTCAAGTCATGAAATTATGTTCTGATTTATCATTACAATGCTTTGCAGACTGTAGCAGGGCATTTTTTTATTTAGAAATTGTAAAGGGCAACTGACAGTATAGTGTGTGTATATGTATGTATGTATGTATGTATGTGTGTGTATATACATACATATTTATTTAATGTTCTCAAATATTTAAAAAATCATTAAATGTTGGTTTGGTATACAGTTTCCACTGTCGTGGAAAACCTGGAAATATCAATGAAATGAAATAAAAAAAACAACAACCTTGTAAGTCATGAAAAAGTAAAAAAAAAAATAGGCTAAGTGAAAACATTTTCCTAGTCTCTCTTGTTGTGCTCTAAAATATTTAATTGCCTAGATTTTCTTTGTAAGTGCTGAGTTTGCTCTCTAGCAGGTTAGTGTGATTAGCATCAGTCTGTCCTTTGAGGGTAACTGTCTGTGTGATTGATAGTGAGGCAAATGTTTCTAGCTAATATCTCTTTCATATGGGCCTCAAAGTGGTTTAAATCTAAAAATGTGTACTTGACCTACAAATGGAAATCTGTCACATATTTATTAATAAATGATATATGAAAATCCTTTTCCAGTAATCACAAATGACTGGCAAGGTGATAGAAATTAAATTAATTTTCATTTAAAAAGGGTAATCCTTTTAAGTACACTTTATATGTGTTTTGGGTTTAGACTGCACTTCGGCATGAATGGTTCCTTGAGGATAAACCCCCTGGAGAAAGACTTGAAAGGAAAAACCCCAGTGCTGGTTATTCAACTTACCAATGATGCTGTCTGTTTCTTTGACACAACTGCAGAAATCAGGTAAAATGTCTTCTAATGGCTCAAATTATGGTTATAACATTTGTCTTATGGGATAAGCATAACATTTAATCCTGGATTAGATTGCATCTTTAAAAGTCCTTCCATGTGAAGAACTTTATTCTAATGTACATCTGGGAGGTCAGTTTATCAAGTGCAGGTTTCAAGCAGGCAACTTCCCTGTCACAGAAACGCTGGCTATGCTGGATTAAATTCCAGACTATCATAACTCAGCGTGATCCAGACAGCCTGAACTCTTTTCATTTTTACACTGAGCCTGCAACGATTCTGACTCCCCGGGAAATAGTAATTCTGTTTGCTTCCCCTAGACTCTCAGATGACTGTGAGCAGAAAGTTAAAGCCATGGAGGCTCTCGATATCTGTTCACCTAAATTTAGTTTCTCTCGGGCGGTGGAAGCTGTAAAGAGGGAGAGTGCGAGAATGCTCTGTGATGTTCTGTTGGATCAGGCTGTCCTACCTGGTGTAGGAAACATAATTAAAAATGAAGCGCTCTTCGACAGTGGCCTTAACCCTGCTGTCAAGGTACATTTTGCTTTGTGCAGTTCCAACACAAAAATCAATATCTCTGTTGGATGTTACAGTTGAATGGATGTTTTACACCTTATTTAAAATACTTTTAGGGTGTTGTTTTTATTTTATTATTTCTTCTGCGCTTTTAAAGGCCAAGCAGTTGACAAGTGAACAAGTTCATCATCTTGTGAAAATGACACGAGATTTCACACTCCTATTTTATAAGGTATTTTTTTCTCTCTCCATTATTCTGGACAACAAATTTTATGTTTTTTTGTCAGATCTGTGTTATTTTTATTTCTGTTCTTTCCAAAACAGTGTAGAAAGAATGGATCCCCACTTTACAAGCATTACAAGGTGTATAAACGTCCAAACTGTGGCCAGTGCAGCGGAACTGTCACCGTCTGTCGACTGGGAGACAACGGTAGAATGACATACTACTGTCAGCGCTGTCAAACAGGTGATCCAAGTGAAGTGAACATCAGGTTAGCTGCACCTCCTCTCATGGCTACTAGGGGAGTACCAATACACTTGTGTCATGATTCAGTTCGATACATGATATACTGCTCTCATAATACATTGCAAAGCCAAAATAGAGTTTAAAATGTTTTTTATTACTTCTAACACATAGTTAACAAAAGTACTGTTCATTAAAATGCTAAATTTGGTATTCCATCAGGGGTGGACTTGGTCCATCTTCCCATTCACAGGGTAATGGTGACACCAGAATAGACATGTTCATGATTCTGCTTAGCTAAAAATACAGAATTATGGTATAAACAAATGCCTTTCCCTGACTACATGCATTTAAAGTTTTAAATATGTATTTCATTAAGTGATGATTTTTTATTTTTTATGTAATAATTAATAAACGTTGAAGCTCAAATGTGACACCTTCTGGGTTTACCATATTTGATGCACCATTACCATATCTCAGGGGTGGGCAATCAGACGATTTTATATTGTGATCTATCTTGAAGACGTCCATGATCTACTTTTCATCAGAAAACATCAGAACCACAATTGTAAACGTTCAATCCTCAATCGCGCCTTATAATTCAGCCTCAATTATCACCCCGCAAGAACAATTACAGTGCTTTACAACTATAGAACAAAAAGAGTTAAATAAACTTATCACTTCATCTAAAACAACAACATGTTTATTAGATCCTATACCAACTAAACTACTGAAAGAAGTGTTACCTGTAGTGGAAGAGCCTCTCCTCAATATTATTAACTCATCTTTATCTTTAGGTCATGTTCCAAGAACATTTAAACTGGCAGTTATAAAACCTCTCATTAAGAAACCACAATTAGATCATAATAATCTAGCAAATTATAGACCCATTTCAAATCTTCCATTTATGTCTAAAATACTAGAAAAAGTTGTCCGCTCAACTGGGCTCTTTCTTGCAAGAAAATGATATCTATGAAAAGTTTCAGTCAGGATTCAGGCCGCATCATAGCACTGAAACTGTGCTCGTTAAAATCACAAATGATTTACTCTTAGCTTCTGACCAAGGCTGTATCTCAATATTAGTTTTACTTGATCTAAGTGCTGCGTTCGATACTATAGATCACACAATACTCTTAGATCGACTACAAAATTATACTGGTGTTCAAGGACAAGGACAAGCATTAAGCTGGTTTAGATCATACTTATCAGACCGCTACCATTTTGTCTATTTGAATGGAGAAAAATCGATCATAACTCCAGTAAACTATGGAGTGCCGCAGGGATCTGTGTTAGGCCCTCTATTATTCTCAATATATATGATGCCACTTTGAAATATTATAAGGAAACATGGAATTAGTTTCCATTGTTATGCTGATGACACTCAAATATATATTTCATCACGGCCGGATGAAAACGCTAAATTATCCAAATTGACAGAGTGTGTTAAAGATATAAAAGATTGGATGACGCATAATTTTCTTTTATTAAATCCGGACAAGACAGAGGTAATGCTTATCGGTTCAAAAAAACCGCCCACAGAACCTCTCACAATACAACTTTGACATCGTAGGATGTCCTGTTACTTTATCCTCTACAGTAAAAGACCTGGGTGTTATACTCGATTGTAACCTGTCTTTTGAAAATCATATTTCGTATGTTACAAAAACAGCCTTTTTCCACCTTAGAAACATTGCTAAGCTACGTAATATGCTATCAGTTTCTGATGCAGAAAAGTTAGTTCATGCATTCATGACCTCGAGACTAGATTACTGTAATGCTTTATTAGCCGGTTGTCCTGCATCCTCAATAAACAAGCTACAGTTAGTCCAAAATGCAGCCGCTAGAGTTCTTACTAGATCAAGAAAATATGATCATATAACACCGATTTTATCATCACTGCATTGGTTACCTATAAAGTTCCGTATTAATTACAAGGTATTGCTACTGACTTATAAAGCCCTAAACGGCTTAGCTCCAGTCTATTTAGCGGATCTTCTATCACCCTATAATCCATCGCGCTCTTTAAGATCAATAAATTCGAGGCTTTTGGTCATACCTAGGATATCCAGATCAACCAAAGGAGGGAGAGCATTTTCACATTTGGCTCCGAAACTCTGGAATAGTCTTCCTGATACTGTTCGTTGCTCGGACTCGCTCTCCCAGTTTAAAACTAGATTAAAGACGCATCTTTTCGGCCAGGCATTCATATAATATTGTTAATCTTACAGTTCAAACTACAATCCGGCCTCTAGTTCATAAATGCCAGAGGAGAACTGGCCCCGACTGAGCCTGGGTTCTCCCAAGGTTTTTTTTTTCTCCATTAGGTCACCTGATGGAGTTTTAGGACACCATTAGGCCACTTGATGGAGTTTTTTCGGTTCCTTGCCACTGTTGCCTTTGGCTTGCTCAGTTGGGGATATTTTGGGGATATTTAATTTTATTCTATCAATCAATAAATTCCACTAGAAACAAACCTTGTTGTATTATTTTATTTTAATTTAATACTGTGAAGCTGCTTTGATACAATCTGTATTGTGAAAAGCGCTATACAAATATACTTGATTTGATTTGATTTTCAAGCGAATCGTAGAGATCTTTTATGTCCTTGTAATAATGTTAAAATACAGCAATGACTGCCTAATAGATGGCTGTGCTGACTGGCCAAATTATATCATATGTCTTCATGCGTGGTGACGCAATTGAAAAACCAGCGGTAGGGCTGTGCGATGAATCATATTTTTGGTTCAGTTTTTATTTTGGAATCCAGCGATTATGAAAACGTGATAATCAAGATAAAATGAACATTGTGCCACATGGCATTCCTTTCCTTTAAAGGTCCAATATACACCTTTCTGAAGTTTTATTTTAGGTTTTGATGTCCTTAAGAATATATATTTGCGGTAAAACCATCTCAATATATTTTTACAGCTCCTTTCTCAGGAGCTCTGCCAAGAACAGGTCGATTTTGGCCTGTCTACTTAATATTCATGAGCCTCTCTTCTGATTGGCCTGTTGTTTTCCAAGTCATGTATGCTGTAGCCTGCTGTGGCTTGGTGATGCTCACAAGTAAGGTAAATAAAACACCTGTAATGATGGTGATGCATTATTTGTTATTAAAGCATAAACATTCACAAACCACTGTTAATTTAACATAAAAGCAAGCATAGGCTACTACGTGCATGGTTTGGCATGACAGAAGTAGCGCAAAGTGTGCTCCCTTAATAATTCCTAAAAAGCTGATATCTCAGTTCATCGCAATCTCACAAAGCTCCGTTATTATCAATGAAGCCGACTGCACAATAAATCTTTCATAATGTCAACACTTCGCTTGTTCAAATCAGAGGATTTGCACTGAACAAAAACTCAGTTTTGATCGGTGAGTGGATTCTATCTTAATTGGCATCTCATTGGCCATTGCGTTCAAGAAATCAACACTTGTGTTCAAGAAATGTGCTTTCGCCCACTGCTGTCTGTGTCAGTGTTAAACAAAAGACAAAATCACTCGCTGCTCTTGACTGAATAATAAGAATCAAAGTATATTTAATTCATACAGTTAAGGCCATGCAATGTTACAAAGTTTAACTGCGTTTAATGACTATTTTGACAACTGATTGTTTAATGCAATACTGTATTTTAAATTGTGCAAATAGATAAGTCCATAGGCTAGTTCCAGTCTGGATATTCTCGATAGTACATCTCAAAATTGGGAAGATCACAATTCAGATTGTGGATCGTGATTGTTTGTTATAAGACTGTGAAATTAAATTTTGGGAAGATCGCCACCCCTACCATATCTGATGTTAAATTAAATGTGTCTTAACTTTCTTTTTGGGTTAACTATCCATCAGGACACATTGTAACTATCCATTATCCATAATACACATTGTTGCATTTTTGTACTGCAATATATTGTTACACCCCTTATAGCCACCTATTCATATACACACATTTACACATGAGAATCCAGTTGCTGATTCTTTACTTTGACAGTAAACTCCCAACTCGCAACAGTCTGATTGGATGGGCTTATCAGGGAGGAATGAGCAACAATGATGATGTGGCTAAACGAGAAGAGGAAGAGTGGGCATGTTCCCTTTGCACTCTAATCAACAGACCAATCAACAAGTATTGTGATGCTTGTATGAGCCCTAGACCAGAGGGTAAGTTTCAAACCTGCGCATTCAAAGTGAAAGATTTCAAACATGGTTCATATCTAACTTTCTCTCTCTTTTCTGAGTACTTAAAGAGCCCACAAAGCTGGAACATTCACCTTTGAGTCAAGACCTGATCCGCTACCCCTGCAACAGTTTTAGCAAACCCCTGCAGGAAATAAAGATGAATCGTAGGACTGCATTTGGGACCACCACTCTAGTCCTAACCAACCTCAGTGCAAAACCTGACTCTCCTTCAAGTCCTGCCATTAACCAGGCGCACGCACCAGAGACAATGAGGGGTCTGAGCGCACACGACTACTGGCAGCAGAGGAGTCCCAGTAATGGTGAGAGTGGGATGCAATTCAAAGGCAAAGAGCCCAATAAGAGAGAATCTCTAGCAGACCACAGTCAGCCTAACAAGAGAATGAAAACCACAAATGGAGCGCTTTCTGTAGGCTCCTCAAGGTGAGCGAGTGCACATAGTTTTTTGCCTATGACAAGATGTTTCAGTGAAGTACTGATATTTTTATTCATTAATAAAACTAAAGAATACCAGCAGGTATGATTTATGACCAGATGTAAAAATATATACTAAGAATAAATATAATAATTCACCTGTCATCATGTATTCACCCTCATGTCATTTCAAACCTGTATGACTTTGTTTATTCTGTGGTCCAAAGAAATTTATTTTTGAAATGTATACATGTATAACTTTTTTATTATAATTTTTGTCCATACATTAAAATTGAATGGGGTCCAGGCAGTGTTGTTTTGGACCCCATTGACTTGAATTGCATGGACAAAGACATTCTTCAAAATATATTTTGTTCTATTGAAAGATAAATATACAGGTTTGAGGGTGAGTATTATTATGACAGAATTTGTGGGTGAACAATTTCTTTGTTGAATGGCACAATGTAAAATAAATAATACAGTTGATTTTGAATAAAATAACATCTCACTCAACTAATCAGGGGCACACAGAGTAATGGAGCATCCCTACCCACAACCCCCTGCTGCAGTAGTCATCACCGACCATGCAACCTGAGGGTGGTCAATAAGGAAGGAGAAAACAAAGGCAGGCAGTTCTACACCTGCTCCTTACCCCGAGGGACTCAGTGTAACTTCTTTGAGGTAAGTTTCAAAGAATTTTTTTGTAAAATGAAATCAATTTTATTTGAACCTAAAACTAGAATTGGAGGTTTGTACTTATTTCAACTGTGATTCTTGCAACAGTGGGCAGACCTGCAATTTCCCACGTGTCATCATGGCAAACGGACTCTTATGAAGACCGTTCTAAAACTGGGACCGAATAACGGCCGCAACTTCTACACATGCCCAGTTAAAATGGGCAAGCAATGTAACTTCTTCCAGTGGGCTGAGAACGGCCCTGGCATCTCAATTATGCCTGGCTGCTGAATCCACAACATGAGTTGGACATTGCATCTTTTATTTAAATGTATTAAAAAATATTTCTTGTTTATGTTGAGATGATGAAAATGTGTTTGTGTTTTGTCATAGTGAATCTTTAATACAAATTTGTTTTGAAAAAGCATTTCCAATTAACATCTTTTCCTGATTTCTGTGGAAACATATAGTTGTGCAAGTTAAAAGACATCCCAGAGCTTAATGTATTTCTCAGATCTTACAACAGATTTTTTAAAAAATATATTTTTTTTTATATATATAGTAGTACAATGTGAACAATGATCATAAGGCATATACCAATCAAAAATTCATGAACAAACTTTAAGCAGCACGTAAACATAAAACAAAATGCTGGCAATTAAAAGCAGTCCACCTTCTGCAACTGAGGTTGGTTTGTCTGTGGGTTAACCACCATGAAGGGGAACTGGCTGAACCCAGGACGCTTGTTACAAGCTGCACCTTTGAATAAAAGAAGGGTTTTTTTTTTTTAACAATGAATTTCATGATTCTTATAACACTTTTTATACTAATTCTGAATAAGAAGCAAACATTAGACATTAGCATTTACCATATCCACCAGTAGTATTGGCACAAATAAGTGCTCCAAAGAAATCGGGGTAGTACTTCTTGATTCTGGATATGGCCATCTTACAGGCAACAGTGGGTTGGGCTCCATTTCTCATTAAATCAACAGCTAGAAAACTTCGACCAAAAACAAACATTTTTAATAAAAGGTTTCAATTAGATATTTCTATAGAATCACATTTATTTTATCAATGCACTTCATACCAGTTTTTTCTTTTCTGTTGATGCTAATAAAATGACTCAAGAATGGTAATTACCTAGGAAGGAAACGCATCATGATGTCTCCATCCCCTGTGGCAGCCGCTCCCCCCGCTGTGCTGTCGGCATAAGCCCCGGCTCCAGCCACTGGTGAATCGCCTACACGACTACAGATCAGCATACATATACTTTACTAAAGCTCTGTTGACAGGGGACTGGAAACCCATTTCTGTCACTACTGAACAACAGCAAAGCTAAAATCACTGAAGTTTCTTGAAACACTAATGCATTCTGACTTCAATAGGACACTTGAGACATTCTAACAAGCTGTCATACTCACCCTGGTATCTTATGTGTTGCTCCATTGGTGGACGTTGCAGCAGCCACCTGTCCGTTCTTACCAATCACAATCATTCCTAATCAAAATTACCGGTGAGAATGTAACATCATCTAAGATCATATGCATCAATGGATTGAAACAAGCAGTGGTTTTCAAATATGTCCTCAAGGCATTCAGCCCATTTATCATGCTTCCTTTTCATTATGCAAATGAAAACTAATGAGCTTGATACTCTGTGGACCCAAGTCTGCATTAAGAAAAACACATTTGCACCAACAGATTTCTTTGTCTCAAGACTATCTATCCATCCATCTATCTAATCTTGGCTTTGCAATAAATAAACACGTATAATCTTAAGAATAATTACCAATTGTGTCGTGAGAACTGGGGTCAAAATTTCCCTTCGGATGCTTTTGCCTCCACGACTTGGCTTTGGGCTTGTACGGCCCACATGATTTGGAAGGGTCTGGAAAAACATTCTGTAACAAAAAGACAAGATAAACAAGTGATGTTGCTTCAAATCATGCTTTGATCTGGGACACAGAACAAAGTTGTTTTTTTATGACTAACGTTTTAAAATTAGCATTACATAAGCAAGGCTATCCATTTTTCATGTTGCTCCCTGATTTGCTTTATCCACCTTAAAGTTTTCTGAGGAAATTCAGGTTTTTGAAGATCTGATTTATATAGCCAACAAACCTTACAGTTTAATCTGACTATGAAAACACAAAAAATAATGTATTCAGAGCATTGTTTCGCATATTTCCATAGGGCTTTGATTGTGCCAATAGCAGAATGTAAGAATCAACCATTGTATTCTTCATGAGATCTCACTATGCATTATTCATTGCTTTGTTTCACGGGGCATAATTTCTAGTCAGTGATTACAATGATATCCTTCCAAAACTTCTCAACAAATCCTCCATGAATTGAGGTAAACATGACTGCTTCTCAATGTAAAGCAAGTCTCGTAAAGCACATGTAATTCCGGTTCTAACCATAACACACTGAAACTTTAAAAAAAAAAAATCTTTCAAAGGTGTTTGGTTCATTTGAAGTATATTGAAACGGTTTATCTGCCACAGATCATCTTCTAAATCCATGTTTGAAGTTGCCAAAGGTGCTTAAGAACTTAAAAGGTAAACTCAGGGACTCACCTTTCTATAGTTGGGTTGACAATTCTGCTGCAACCACTTGGAGAAAATAGCTATTGATTGGTTGGCTGACAATTCCTCAGACATGAAACCCATGTTTTGTGCAAAGATTGTGGCTGCATGAAGACAGAAGAAAGTTTATTTTCAGTGCTACTAAACTTCATATAGCAGGGGAGATTTGAACAAACTGAATCACATAGTAGAGCTGATTTGAAATAAACATTGGACACAGGAAAGAGCAAAAATGGAGCAGGGGAGGCTTACTCAGCCTTTTTTATTGTAATGTGAATGTTAAGCAGCCATGCATACGGAAAGAAAGCTGTTTTAGTACTCTAATTTTAATTAAGAGAGCAGATGGAATTAATAAAATGGCACAACATTATAAATGGAACTACAAAGTGTAAAGCTGATATAAAATCTGAATGAGCCTCTAGTATCTATATACACATAATTTAGAGAAATAAATAGTTGAAAAGAAATGTTTAATTCTTAAATCGCTCCATCTGTGATTACATTTTTCCCCCGGCCGATCATCTTGATCACTGAGTTGCACAGCCACATGATTTATTTGTGAATGGAGTGACAACTAAATGTACAGTTCCTACCTGATTCGCCCACTATGAAGGTGTGCTCTGTGTATTCCATCACGGCTCGGGCAACACCAACAGCATTTTTGACCCTGCGTAGGTCTCCCACTGCCCCCACTTCCATTGTGTCACTGAACATGGGACATATAGCAAACAAACACAGGGCTGATACTTTACAGTAACTAGGCAAACTATAATGACAAACACTTAATGTAAAAACTTCATAATTAGTTTGCAATTTATCATTGTGCAAAAAACAAAGTACAAGCTTTTGTGTTATGTTATGTTGTAATGCTAAACATAACGGTAGATGCGCGTATAACCACCCACCGTAATCAGAGAGGTTCCTGAATCTCAATCGATTTTTATGATTGGTTAAAATAAATGAAAAATTGTTTTCCTTGGGTGCTCGTCTATGGTCACAATGTTTTTTTTTTTTGTTTTTTTTTTTTTAAGTCACCATGATATCAAAATTGACAATTTTTTATGGAATATTACATTATTTATTATATATGATATATCTGTAGAGATAAAAAAATATATATATTTCATGTGATCTCAGAATCTTTAATCAAAGTAACTTCTCCTTCTTCAGTGACATCTCGGCTGTGTCCGAAATCGCATACTCTCTTGAGTAGGTATTTATTTTGAAAAAGTAATTACTTCATGACAGCTAAAAGAATGTTTTATATAGTAAGAATTTGTGTAGTATGAATGTAATCTGGGCGTACTACATTCGTCAAGCTGTCATTATCCGTTAGTTGCGTCGCTTCACCGTCATTCACAAATCTTCTCCTGTGGCCTCATGGGATATTAAAGTGTCATCATATGCACACTCCTGAATCTTGCTGGAACTAGGAGGTCATCAAGGTACTTTTTGCCTACTCTTTTATGACTACTGTGACATTTTTTCACATACTGTTTTTCGCCAACTACATAGAAAGGAAGTATGCAGTGTCGGATCCAGCCCCCTTCTCTGATGACGTGTTTTTCGGCACAAGGGCGGAATAACCTGAGACACGGACATGTGAGATTGCTGAAATAGAGTGCAACAGTGCCTGCCAAAATTTTCAGAGATGCTGGTTCTGGAAGTATTTTTAGCATATATAATTACCATAGGGATTTATAAAAAGGTCTTTGTTAAAGCATTGTAAGCCATAAATCCAGCCAATCACAACACCACAAAATTTGATTTGAAGCAAAGAAGTATTTGAAAATCTGACAAAATACAAAGCATTGCGAACAGCAGAATAGAATTATAAACAATGGATAAATATAAAACTACTTAATATATATATATATATATATATATAATTGCAAATGTATTTTTGAAACCATAGGGAGTCCATTGCTGAATTTGGAATCCCATACTAGCGTACTCTTACTACTACTTATCACATCTTTCTATGGCAGAAATAGTAAGAGTAGTATGCTAGTATGCAGTTCCGAATTCAGTATCACTGGTTCATGGGAGTGGGCGGAGATAAATAGCTATTTTTATTGTATAATATTATAATTGTATATTATTATTTTCAATGTGGGCAAATGCCTAGTTAAGCATACTGATGTATTTGCCTTAGAACCTAACCTACCCATTCATGATCATCGCGTCAAGGGTGGTCTCTCCCCGCTCATCCGGGCTCCCGCCGAACCCGACGCTGCCATCACACTGCTCGAGCTCACACTGCGCGCAGCCGCTCTCCACCGCGTCCAGAACCGAGCCACCCTTCTGAAGCGAGCTCCAGGCTACAGAGAGAAACCACAGAAGATCCTACACATCCCTCAGAGCTATACACGGTGCAGTCA
Organism: Abramis brama; assembly: GCF_963993115.1. Taxonomy (NCBI): domain Eukaryota; kingdom Metazoa; phylum Chordata; class Actinopteri; order Cypriniformes; family Leuciscidae; genus Abramis; species Abramis brama. The sequence goes on along the minus strand of NC_139975.1, from coordinate 16,589,390 downwards.
TGGTCATGGTCTCAAACTCTCACCTGCTCCAGCTGCATTCTTAAAATGCCAAGTGTTGATCACCAAGGGAAGAGCAGCTTGATTTAGAGGAAGCAAACAAATGATGGCAAATACTATTTGAATCATATTACAATACTCAATAGACATAATACAATTCCTTCACATTATAAGGGCATCTTGATCACGAGATCTGTCATGCAACTTTTCACATCCGTGTTTTGTCACATGACAGCGTTGTGTTAATGAATATTTAAAGGGACCGCGCAGTCAAAATAATTAGGCCTACGTTATATTTTCATGTGATGATGAGACTATATTTTGAGCAAACACATGGATCGAATTCGATCTGAGTTGTCATTTTTATGTCCTAGGGATTGAGTTTTATCAAAATAAAACATTTTAAACCTTTTCTTTTTTACCAAGGAGACATCAATGTCAAGACCATGACTGAGATTAAATATGAGACTTGATGTGTGAAGAAAACAAAGACTCAAAATCAAGGTAAATACCACTTGTGGGCATATTTTATTTTATTTATTTATTTTTAAATCACATTGCAATTTTGTCAAATTAATCAAAAAATATTATTTCAACATTTGTGTTTAGGACACAAATTAGCCATGAAACTAGCCTAGCAATAGAGATGGTAAAAATTCAGAAAAAAACAAATGATAGATGACAGAATTCTCCTGTAATGCATGTATATACACTAAATATATCAGTTTGAGTGTGAAAAGTGTTTTAAGGGATTCCCCCGGGGCCATTTTTTAAAACAATACCTTATACAGTGTTAAGGACAGATGTACTTTGAGGTGGAAGTTATACTTTTGATGCCATCTGTTTACATTATTTCGCTTAATTTTTTTAAATGGTAAACCCGAATTGGGCTCAGGTGCACAAAAAGATAAATGCTTGCAAACTAAGATTACAGTACAGCTCCAGAAAGTTTATAAAAGAGCTCACCTATTCAACACATTACCCCATCACTTCAACAGCTACATTGGCTTCCTATCAACTTTCGAATTGAATTTAAAATTCTCCTCCTCACATACAAATCTCTTCATAACCTCGCTCCACCTTACCTTTCAGACCTCTTACAGCCCTACACCCCTTCTCGAACTCTCCGTTCCTCTTCATTGGGTCTCCTCCATACACCTTCTGCTCGCCTAACCACCATGGGCCTTTAGTCGTGTTTATCCTCGTCTTTGGAATTCTCTCCCAGTCAACATCCGTAATTCAGACTCGTTAGCTCAATTTAAAGTCAAACTTAAAACTCATTTATTCAGAACTCCTTATCTTCCATGATTACTTTGTGCACTCAAGTCCAGTACTTTTTTATTGCTGTTTTTTATTGACATTGTTATTTACTGTTATTTTCTGTTTTAATATTGTTACTGTTGCTACTTGTTGTATGGTGACCTTGAGTGGTTTGAAAGGCGCCTTAAATAAAATGCATTATTATTAAGACCTGACTGGCTGAAATGTTTCATAAATTAGCTTACTAACGCTGCAATTTCAGTGTGCAGACATTATCTTTTTTCAAAAACAACATTATCCATGATTCTGCAAAATAGACACAAGCAAACTGTATCAAAAGAACGTGAATCACTGAATGATCAAAGAGTAGGCTACTTCTATACTCTTTGGAATGATGTAGGTCGGAGATTTAGTAGAAACAAATCAACATGGTCCATATAAGGGATTTCCTCGAACGTCAGAAGTTATTACTTCTACAAATCCGTTTTGGACTTTCTGTGAGAGAGTTTATGAATGAAACATACGAGAGTGTTAGGGCTATATAATGTTCAAATCGCCTTGTTTTGGATAAAAATAAAATGACAGGTCATGCATAGACTATCTTGTCTCTTTGAATTTAAATCTAGATTTGTAGTTCTTTCCCTAATGAAAGCCTTAAAGGAACACTCCACCATTTTTTCATATTAAATGTTATTCCCTTAACTAAGACGAGTTGATACCTCTCTCGTCTCAGTGCGTGCACTCAATCGCTCTGGCGCGCGGAGACACTTTGATAGCACTTAAGGCTGATTTATACTTCTGTGTCGGACCTACGCCGGAGTCTCTACGCTGTAGGCAACGCGTTGGTTTTCATTTATACTTCTGCGTCTTTGTCCGCGTTGACGCGTGCAGAGGGAGCATGTGAAACCCGAGGGAGCGGTCCTAGCAGACCAATCACAGCGCTTGCGTCCGCGTAGAGTTGACACGTTGTTACATTTTTGAAGAGGTGCACGTCAGGGTACGCCGAAGGGTACGCGCGCTACACACAGCCTACGACGGGCTACGGCGTGAGTCCGACGCAGAAGTATAAAACAGGCTTTAGAAGCGACCAAACACCTCCACGTTTTCCCCATTTAAATACAGTTACACGAGTAGTTACACGACCAAGTATGGTGAGACAAAATAAAACATGGCGCTTTTCTAAGCGGGAAAAAAGGATAACTATAATGTATGGCGGAATAGCACTTGGGACTCGGGAGCACTTCGACTCGGCGCAGTAAAAAGTCACGCCTGATCCTCTTCCTCTCACTTCTGTCAATAGTGGAAAGAGGATCAGGCGTGACTTTTTACTGCGCCGAGTCGAAGTACTTCCAAAAGTGCTATTACGCCATACATTATAGTTATCCTTTTTAACCCGCTTAGAAAAGCGCCACATTTTATTTTGTCACCATACTTGGTCGTATAACTACTCGTGTAACTGTTTTTAAATAGGGAAAACGTTGATGTGTTTGGTCACTTCTAAATTCATTGCTGTTAGATACCATTGAATATACTGGGGTAAGCTAAGTGCTTTCAAAGTGTCACCGCGCGCTAGAGAGATTAAGTGCACGCACTGAGATGAGAGAGGTATGTATAAACTCGTCTTAGTTAAGGGAATAACATAGTTTAATATGAAAAAATGGTGGAGTGTTCCTTTAAAGTCTTTGAACCGTGAACCTTTTTCTTTTTCATTTTTCTTGATTCACCTCAAAGCTGATTGATTTGGTTCATGGCTTATAACTCTTTAACAAAGAATATGAAAAAATAATGGAAAAAAGTTATTCTGGAACCAAGGCTGCTGCGCGGATGGGATTTACACCATACACCATACACCATACACTTTACACCAGCTACAGTAACAAAATACTGGCTATTTAAAAACTCTTCTTATATAGTGAGTGCCACATTGTTCATCACATGGGATTTAGTCACCTGGTTAAATAACGCATAGTAGGCTATATCTTATAGTAAATCCTGCAGGAACCTTAGCACAGAAACTCTGCCAAAAATAGGATGAAAAGGGGCACAATTATGTGGCCTGCCCTCTTATATGCTGAACATGACAGCATACAGCACAGGTCTTGACAAAGTGTTGCTCTAACCAGAGAAAGAATGCAAAGATATTGAATTTCTTGTTACATTATTCATAGAAAGAATATACAGTTTTATACCATATTTTATTCATGGATTTGCCCTCATACAATAATGCCTTATAAAAGAGTCTGTATGGAACAGAGGCGTGTGCTGGAGCTTAGTGCAGGACAGCTCTGAAAGGCCAATAGAAAGAGTTATTAAATGCACAGAAAGCAGAGACGGATCTAATACTAACTTAAATACTGACATAAGCAGAGTTTCTAGGAATGTATTACAGAGCCAAACATCAATTTCTTTATGATAATAATGTAATGTCTGTTGGTTTCCCAGTATACCAGACAAACAAGTAAAAAGACCTGTCTTATAATAGAGAAAATAAGCAATGTCCAAGAGCATTATAAACATGGTTAACATTTAATATGTTTGGAGTTTGGACACTCAATCAAAAGATCAAAATGTTGGTTTGTGAGAAGAATGTCCCTTGACGCACTGGAGACAGTTTCTGAAAGGAAAACACTTAGCAACATGCACCCTCGCAGAAAGCATCGCACTTCTAAATGCATTCAGAAACGCACTGAATGCATTCTAAATGCATTCAGAAACGCACTGATTGGACCACTATGCCATAAAGAATGACACCATTGATCATGTTATATATATATATATATATATATATATATAACATGATCAATGGTGTCATTCTTTATGGCATAGTGGTCCAATCAGTGCGTTTCTGAATGCATTTAGAATGCAAAATGTTTCATATACATATACATACATACATATATATATATATATATATATATATGCTCCTGCTCTTCTGTTTTCTGTTTATCTATCTTAGACCATTTGTATTTATTTAATCTTCTATTTTAATGTAGTGTTATTTATGTATTCATTTTTTCAGTTGACTTTTATCTTTACATTTCAGTTTTCATTTTAATTTCAGTTTAAGTTTTAGTCATTTTGTTATATACTTTTGTCATTTTTAATATTTTTTATTTTTCTATTTAGCTTTATTTTATTTCAGTTTCAGTACTTTAGTTTTATTTTATTTTTTAATTCTAACATTCATTTAAGTTTAAGCTTTCTAGTTTAAGCAATCATCTATATATATATATATTCTATTTTAGCTTTTTTCCAATTAACAGAAACTATTTTTAATAGTTTTAATTTTAGTTAAAAATAACAACACTGGTTCTTAATGGTCTTAATAATTCAGACATTATGATTTCATCTTAGGGATCAATTAAATGCTGTCTTTTTTAATCTTATCTTATGAATGAGATGTATTTGAGTAAAAACAAAAATATTACAAATGTACAGTATTTTCTAATGAAGGCAAAGATGGCACTGAATTCATACCAACATGCCATAAGGGTGCAAGTGCATTGGAATCAGGTTATTATATATAAGTTGTAAAAAAGATGTGCTTCCATGTGTTAAAAAAAAAAGAGTCAAACAGATGGTGGAATGTGTTTATTAATGTGCCAGACTTTGAAAATACATTTGAATTTCATGAAGTTCTTTTTAAATTGGGAGTCAGTCAAAACACACACTGAGTAAAACTCCAGGTGAGGTGGCACTATAACATAGCAGTCACCCGATGAATGGGGAACATTGCAATCAAATTTCAATATTTGGCATAGGAATACATATTCAGCAATGACAGATCTGTCATCAGATAATCTTAAATGTTGATGAACAAATGTTTGGGAGCTGAACTGAACTGAAAGATGTGTTTATATAAGTCTTTATGTGGGCTTAAAAAGGGACTTTTAAAATAATGGCATCATATGCCAACAACAATGTTAATTATAAAAATGTTACAGCAATGAGGCATGTATTTGTCTATTTTTAGGCCAGTAAGCAATTAAATATATGCTTTAAAGTGAGATTTTGAAGACTAAATGTCAACTAATAGGGAAAAACTTACTGTCCCTCAGTTTAAATAACTATTTTACAGATTGTGACCTACTTTCATAAAGATTTAAATTTTAAAATTATACATATTTTTGTGTTGTTCTTGTCTTGAACAACAACAAAGATTAGACTATTGCTGACTATTGCATTTTGCAAAGGCGTCTTTTATATTTTTCTACATAAACGTTATAAATTATGTACGAATTGGTCTGAGAGGAAGATACATTCAGGATATTTCGGAATATTTAAAAAGAAAAACTGAATTTCAAGCCAAAAACATTATAAGCAATGCCTTGAGCATAAACTGACACAAAATATGCATCAGCATGACTAATTCCAGGATGTTTAACAACAACAATATAGCATAATGTGAGATTAAATATGCTTTACATGGAAAAAGCCTGTATTTAAAGCCATTCTGACATTAGTACAGTGTCTTTATACAACATTCACCATGGCTGTCAGCACTAAATCTTCTACCATTTTACAGGAGACTCTACAGTAGTTGAAATTAGATTATGTTACTTGGGTATTACATGGAGATCACATTAGTCTTAGGCCTGACAAAATATAGTATTTTTCAAATAAATGATCCTGAATAATTTACATAAATTATCGTATATCCTCAAACTATGTTTCTTTGTTTCATTCTTATTCAGATCATGCCATGATTTTGAAGCAGTGTTCACCACAGGGAGATGTGGATAACATCAGACACTTTAAGAAGCTATGAACCTTTCATAAAAAAAATAAAAAATTAAAAAGAAAAAATAGGAGAGGGAAAGAAAACTTTTAATCCAGTATATGCTGGATAAAAAGAAGCATTAGGAAACATGGTAGCGAAAAGACAAACAAACTAACAATATATTCCTGAGAAACAATGCTCTTGTATTTTCCCACAGGTGTCCAGTATGAGCAGTCAGTTGCAGTTGCTTTACATTCATCCAGTGAAGGACCTTCTGGGGCAATTCATGTCTCATTGAGGACCTAAAGGTCAGTGATTGAAGCTGGTGTAATGTCATATATAGCCACCCTGTCTTGTCTGTGTCAGCTGTCCAGTCAGGGACTGTGATTTCTGTTTTGAACAGGAAGTCAACCCTGGAGCAGCTCCATTTTTCAGCTATATATCTGGGTTCATTCCTGCCTAACTCCCAGAAACTACCATTAATGTAGAATGAATGCCTCTGGCAAAACTTGAGCTACCGGAATCTGCCGGGTCTGAGTTTACCAGCATGCATCCATCTCTGCTGTATTAGAAAGAAAAAAGAAAGAGGGAGACTTTCAGGGCCCATAGCAGAGAGGCTGGAGATGGGTTGATTGAATTTAAACATCCACACAAAGCACAACAACAATTCATATTCCTAAATTATTCCCAAATGTTAAGTTCAACTGCAGTATATCTTTTGTTGCGTTGTTTTGACCTTCAATTCCCTCAAAATCAAAGAAAAAAAATCTGCCCTGATGATTTTTAAAATATCCCAGTCATGGTTCCAGAGTGTATAAAGAAAGAGTGGTGTTATTTTCTCATTGTTGTCTCTGTCTTTGCAACTCAGAAAGTTGTGAATGTCAACAGAACAGCTGCATTAAAACTATTCATGCAATTTTCCCTAAAGCATGTTTCTGATATCCACTTATTTTCAGATGGAGAACAAAAGAATGTTTGATGCCCTGCTTCCATTTAATATAGCCTAAGGAAGTTCCAGTAATGCTAAACTATTTAGCTGGTCTCCCAGACTGGATTTAGAAGGGTTTTGGACACTATTGTTAGCTGACCAGGCTGGTTAAGCTAGCAGACCAGCTAAAAGACCAGGGCCTGTATGTATAAAACTTATAAGAAATGCTCTTAAGAATAGTCTTAAGCTTTGACTTAAGTGTCAGAAAATACTTAGTAAAGAGTATAACTTTTCTAAGAGTAGGAGACTTTTATAAAGCAGCTAAAAGCAACTTTCAGTAAAGTATAAGACTGATTCTTAAGTGCTGACTGAAGTGGGACTTAAGTGTTGTAAACTAAGGACTACAATGATGTCAACCCAAAATGGCCGCCCTCAACCACTGAATCAGCCAATAGTGAGCCTGCAAGGATGAGGTCACTGCAGCATGACACCAATCATTTAATCTAATTATAATAAAATAATTTAATTAAGACACTGAAGCTTTAATATTTAAATTTATTTTAAAAAATTGCTTTGCAGTGCATTGTGCAAAATTATCACAAATTAGTATTTATGCTGTGGAAACCCTTTTCTATTGATGCCTGTCTCCTCATTTACAGTTGGAGCAATTATGCAAACATGAGTTCCATCAATGGATCCAACAACTCAGGAAAGCCCGAAATACTCAATAAAGTGGCTTACTGCGAGATTTGAAGATCAATTGGAAAGTCAAAGAACTGCCATATAGTATTGGCCAAAAGTGAGGCCAAGGAAAATTGACACTCACCCTTTATTCAAATAGTATTAAAAATGTGTTAAAGATTTTGTACGCGTATTGTGTAGTTGTGCTTGGAGTCAATTGTTTATTTGTGATAACACAATGAAACATGTCAAACTGTACAGACATCATTTTTAGCCAAGGCTGTCAAACAAATTAACAAGAGAGGACAATGAAATATTAATAACTGACTACAGTATGTTGCAGACAATGTATGATTTTTTTCTTCTCCTGTGAGCTTTTAAAAAAAACCTGTTGCTGTAGTTTGCCCTTTTTTCAACAATATTATTGATCTGCCTGGATTGACACCATTGTCTGAGAACTGAACTGAGCTGAACAATGACATCACTGTTTTCTCAGAGCGGCTGTATAATGAACTAAATAGATAACTAATGATCTTTTACAATGGAAATGAATCATCATTGAACTAACTTAAGCTGCACAATGACACTATTTTCTTCTAGAGCTGCTAACTTTGTTGCATTATTTTCCTGTTATCACTGTAAAGCTGCTTTGAAACAATCTGAAATAATTTTGTCAGATAAATATCTTCACTAAGTTTTATTTTCCTTATATTTTGATGGTTTAAGCAAACTTGTAGGGTTATAAAAAAAATAAATAATAAACTCCGCACATCACTTTTAGCCACTAATGTGTTTGGTGTGGTCAGTGCCACAATAGTGCTATTAAGACCCTGCTTACTGTGGAATGATGAGCTCAAGTCATCACCGGGTGTACTGCTGCTTTTTTCCAGTCAGCAACAATGTAATTATTACTTTCCTTTTTATTTCATTGCTATAAAATCAACTCCGTCATCATTTACTGTAACTCCAATACATCATATTTTCATTGAAAAGTGGCCTCCTCCTCTCTGCTGCCATCTTGTTACTCCTAACTAGGTTAAGAGACCTCTTCAGCTCTCTTAAATAATTTAGGAGCTGAGACCTAGTCTTGACACTTAGGAACCTTTATGAATCACACTTATTCTTAAGTCTAGGAATAAAAGTAAAATGACGTCATTCTTAGAATTTTGACAGACTTGAGACTAAAATTTTACTCTTAGTGGCTTTATACATACGGCCCCAGATAAAACCAGATGAACACCCGCTTGGCCAGGCTGGAAGACCAGCTAAGACCAGCCAACCAACCTATGGTTTTAATGTTTTTTTTTCTTCCCCCCCCAGCAGGGTACCCCAAGCTCAGATGTCAATCTATGCCCATGTTCCAAAACTCGGTATTCACAGTGATGCCATAGAAGAACCATTTGCTTCCTCAAACAGCCTTTTAGTGATTTTAGAGCTCTAAAGGACATTTTTCCACTATTTTTTCCACTATAAAGAGCCTTTTGTAGAATGGAAAGTTTCCATGGATGTTAAAGGTTCTTCGTTGAACTATAGCTAGATGCCAATAAAGAATCTTTTTTTAAGAGTGTATGCGCTCCTCTTCTTTTGTATTGATGTTCATTCCTTTATTGTTTTCAAGGCCAGTTATATATACGCTTTATTAATCAGTGCATCATCAAAAGAGATGCAGAAGAGTTCTTTCATGAGATATCCTCAGTAGGAGGTCATATAATTATTATGCTTTGTGTTTGACCCTTTATGCTTTATACCCTTTATCTATTCTTTCTCTCCTCTGGTCTATGACAGGAAAATGGCGAGCCACGTATCACACTGTAGGTGTCAAAAAATTGCATTTCAAGGTGTGTATTCGTCTGATTGTTAATTAAAGGGTTACAGCTTTCCATTTAGGTGTCTCTGTTAGCCAGCTCTATCAAGATACATGCTGACTAAACTCAAGTTTTATGAATATGTCACCTGCGCAATACAATGAAAAACATGCACTTTATTAATATTTTAAATGAGCTTTTATTTATATCTAGTTTAGTTTAAGTTTTAGTCATTGTGCTTTCATCTTCTTTTTTTATAATTTCTATTTAGCTTTAATTTATTTTATTTATGTTTTAGCTATTTTAGTACTTCAGTTAGTTTCCAGGCAACATGTTTAAGTCAATTTGTAAGTCTTATTTCAGCTTTACTTTAATTAACAATTTTAATAGTTATAATTTTAGTTAAAAATAACAATACAGAAAAAATTCTGTCATCATTTACTCACCCTCATGACGTTCATGAACCTGGATGGCTTGTTTTGATATTTTGAAAAAGTATTTGTCCTTTTTGTCCATACAGTGGAGTCCAATGTTGTAAAGGTAACATTCAAAATGTCTTCTTTTGTGTTCTGCAGAACAAAGAAAGTCCTGCAGGTTTGGAACGACATGAGGGTGAGTAAATGATGACATTTTGGGTGAACTAGCTTTGCTGCTTTTAGTTAGTTACACTGCTCTTCTACTTTTGTGTTGAAAATGTTTGTTTACAGTGTGTTGAATTCGGCAGTAAATGCACAGTGAGTTTTCTTTGTAACGAGAGAAAAGTGAGTTTTTAGCTTGAGGACGTTGGGGCCTTTTTTGGTCAGCCTTTTTTTATCCTCATTTTAACAAATATTATTTATTTATATATATTTTTGCAATGCTCCTCTGCAGCTGAGGACATTTGCCATCAATTGAACAGGTTCTGGGAATGGAATGGGTGCTTTGACTTCATTTTTCTCATGAATAAGACTGCAGCAATGAGAAACAAGGCAGGCAGCACCTATGAAGGTTTATTTTTTAAAGTGTTTTACATCTCTAAAGAACTGGTGTGAGATAATGAATGTACAGATTATATTTTTGCTTGTCTACTGCTAAATGGATTTGTGTGCATATTTTAGATAGCAGTGACTGATTTTGTGAAGTTAATGAAAGGGCCCAATAAAAAAGGATTTTGCACTTTATAAATGCTTTTTCTTCTCATCCTATAAAGAAAACGACTTTGAGAGACATGGGCTTCAATGAGGGACATTAGACGCATGGCTGGGCTCCTGTGTTTAATCAAAAGCTTGGGCTTTGACAGACTTTCTTTTTTTTTTTTACAAAACATACAAAAACATGCCCAAAAACACAAAACATTGCCCAAAAGATGCAAAACATACAATTATTATATTTTATTTTTTATTTACTAATACTTTTTACATTATTATTGTTATCTCATATTTTAATGGCCAAACATTTTATTTGAGATCTAATACAAGCATGGATAGAAATGTGAACTGTTCTTACATCTCGCTAGTCTTTTCTTTTACCAGTTGATGGGGCTGTAGAGTCACCATTGGAACATATAATAAATATAATTGGTCTAATTAGTGCTTCAGGATTGCATTAGGATTACATTAGTTTGCAAGGGAGTTAAAAAAAATATGAAATAATGCTGTACATAATAGATAGGGGCCCCGAACTGTTATAGCTGGTTACGTTTTTTGCTTCCTTTGAACTATATATTGCTGGCAAACAGGATAATTTGTATTTGTAAGTAATCTGCTGCAGTGGTGTTTGTATATTTTAAGGTGTAATCTATCTCAAACAGAAGAAAACACAAGAGCCTGCAGTGTTTGTGATCGCACTTGAATGGTTGACTTATTCCCCGCTGCTTCACTCTCTTCCACCTTCTGTCTGCTCACTGCAGATAAGGCTGGTGTTGTAAGAGCTGTAATATGTTGTATCTAAGGTTAAGGTTATAGATATCGTACAAATAATCCTCCAGGGGCTTTTGAAAAGCTGTGTAATTCTTGTCATTCTCTTGTTGTCTTACTTCTAGCAGCTACTTGCCATTTAAAATGAGGAACGATAGCTTAACAATGGCAAATTAAAGCAAAGATTTGTTTCACGGTCTATTTGCGATTTGCCTTGTGATATTTTCCTTTTATTCGGTTATAACTTCAGTGTAGGAAAAAAATTAATTTCATTTTCATATAGACCTTTAACACTTTAAAGGGTTATCACCCAAAAAGGAAAATTCTATCATTAATTACTCACCCTTATGTCGTTTCAAACCCATAAGAACGTCATCTTCGGAACACAAATGTAGATCTTTTGAATTAAATCTGAGAGATTTCTGTCACTCCTTTGACAGCCTACGCAACTACCACTTTCAAGCCCCAGAAAGGTAGTAAAGACATCATTGAAGCAGCCCAAGCATACAGGCCTATAGAATTGTGCGTAAAACAAATCCATGGGGGGAAAATATTGTAAATAATAAAACAGCTCCATTGCGGATTCCTAATGATCAAGGGCTTATGGCGTTCCATTTAAACACATTGCAAGGGTTCCTCCAGTAGTGGACACTCGTGCAATGTAAGCAATGACTTACATCCGAGTGAACGAGACAGAGGGAAGTTAGTGGAAGGGCATAAAAAAATTGTAAACGTATCCTAGTCCGGGGCAGTAACCTAGAGCTCCCCTATTATGGACAGCAAGCAAACCTATTTGCTTTGATTGTTTCTTTTAAGGGTTAAAAGGTTAGTTCACCCAAAAATTCTGTCATTAATTACTCACCCTCATGTCATTCCAAACCCGTAAGACTTTCGTTCATCTTCAGAACACAAATTAAGATCTTTTTGATGAAATCTGAGAGATTTCTGTCCCTCCATAGACAGCTATGCAACTGACACTGTGAGGCTTCAAAAAGTTCATAAAGAGATAGTAAAATTAATCTATATATATTGAGCTGTTTAGTCTATTTTTCTGAAGAGACATGATCGCTTTATATGATGAACATATTGAATTTAGGCTTTTATTCATATAAACATTCATCAACTCACATGTTGTGATAAACGGAAGCTCAAGCATGTTCGCTTGATGTGTGAGCGGAACTATCAGGGCCCTCTACGCCCTCAGAGAGGGCCTTGACCTAAACTATTGTAAAAATAATATTTACAAACTTTTAAATAATTTTTTAAAAAGTATTTTTAATAAAAAGTCATCAGTTCTAATGTTATTTTAGGAATTTATAATTTGACAGTAAACTTCTAAATCTTTGAGGAAATAAACCCTTCAAATCTGCCTATTCAGTGTGTGTTGTGATGTGTAGACGTCCATTTTCTTTCTTATTAGGATTTTTCCGCCTAACGCTTTCAGTTCTGTGATTGGTGGTCCAGCTGTGAAATTACAGAGGGCCAAGCAAATGAGAGACGAATTTCAAATGAAACAGGAAAATTGACCAATCATATCGTCCCTTTTAATGGGCGGGGCTTGTTATCGCCAGAGCCATAGAGATATCTCTCTAGCTAAGATTATGACGCGTTCTGGCCGCTGTGTGCCCTCGAGGAACACGGAAAAATAAAGCGCTGATAAAATAGCTAGAGCCATTCGCTATGGAAACCGCAAGCAACATTAATGAGGAGGACATTGTTGCAAATTTATTATCCACGCCATTTTCAAGATTAACTTTTAAATAAAAGCTAGAGTTGATCAGCAGAGGAAGACCTACACCAGGGCTGCGTTCAGCCCCGACAAAACGTTGCACAACGTTTTTTAAACAGAAACGGTGATGCGTTGAACACACTGTTCTGATGACGCAAGAGTTGCAACTATGGCAGCTGAGAAGGCCATTCTTTGTGTTCTTTGTGAAGAATTTTCGGAGCCTGATGAAGTCGGTATAAATATGTGTTTAATACTACAACATATGCCCGATGTTACAGTTACTGCGCTTGCCGCCCAGAACAAAAGAGAACATCCCAGTCGAGTGAAGGGATTGCTGAACTGAAATGGAAGCACACATCTTACCTAATTCAGACTAAAACACATCTATTTAGCCTCACATACTGACTTTATTTGTAGTTCATACTGTTTCAATACCCTGTATTTTCTTTCTCATTTTTAGGGAAAGCACTTAATTACCATTGTTTATTCTATACCAAATGTCATTGCAATGAAGCTAAAAATATAAACAACTACATCATTATGTTGATATCCTATATTTTTACAATAAAACTTACGACAAACATGTCTTCTAATATCCTCAGTTGTTGCGTATACCGAGCTGCATGAACACATTTGTAAATTACTTTCCTTGAACCCATTGTGCGAGTTCACTTTAATACCGCATGCTTTATATACATGTTGCTGCTGACTGGACTGCAGTTCTGACACACCCACCAAACAAGAGAAAACGTTTCTCAAACCCCGTTGCACACCGGTGCACGTCGTTTCCAGGAAACATGACGTTCAACCCGGAAACCATAGCAAAACGTTGCGCACCGTTTTGAACTTGAACGTGCCCCAGAGCTTAATTTTGTGCAGAAAGCCAAAGCTTTTCAGTAGGGGTTCAATCTTTAGCTGGCTGGCAGGAACCGCCACTGGCATGTCACGTGACCTGTCAGTGGCTGGCTGGCAGCTGGCAGTCTGATTCTGGCATGTCACGTGACCTGTCAGTGGCTGGCTGGCAGTCTGCCTTGGCATCTTTCAGAAACCATATATTTTTGCCAGTTTTTGTGTTTTGTGTTTTTAACTAAAACCTTGTGAAAGTGCTGCAGGGTTGCTAATTTCCATCTCACCATGTTTCTAGCCATGTAGAGCTTTGTGTGTTTCAGAGAAAAAGGTTTACATGCATCAATTCATGCATGTCAAAAACAAACATTTCTCATTGTGTTTTAATACTAATGTCTGGTTGAAGTTATGCAGGCTGCCAAATGAGAAAGCAATAGCGAATGACAAAATAATCATCACTAAGACTTTATTATGCCACCACAGATACATTAATATCAAATTAAATTTTAAAGACCAAAGCAAAACAGAACTAATACAAACAAACTCGTTACTGAAAATGGGTTCAGTAATCCTATGAGCGTGCACTAATATTTTTGTGGCGCTTTAACACAAAACAGGAAACTCGTGAATATTCATGTAAGCTCCGCCCAGTGTCACCGAAAATCTCAGACACCGAATATTTCAGAACACCGACCAAGGTTAGAACGTCACGGTTCGCAAACCAATGAGGTTCATTCTCGTGTTACGCAGCACCTTTAAGCTTCCACAAGAGGTTTGTTCTCGCGTGTCAAGCAGGACCATTCTGTTGAGCTTCTGTTTATGTTCGCCGATCAATGTTTGTGAAAAACAGCATAAATTCAATCTGTTCATCATATAAAGCGATCGTTTCTCTTCAGAAAATTTGGCCTTAACCACTATGAACTTTTTTTTTTTGAAGAGTCAAAGTGTCAGCTGCTTAGCTATGTCAGAAATATCTCAGATTTCATCAAAAAAAGATCTCCATTTGTGTTCCAAAGATGAACGAAAGTCTTACGGGTTAAATGAGGGTGAGTAATTACTGACAGAATTAAAATTTTTGGGTGAACTATCCCTTTAATCGATATTATTATCTTTTATGCCGCCTCTCTTGTTTAGATTTTCTTCAGCCGAACTGATTTGGCTAAATAAAGCTCTTTTGTCATCTGACAAAACGTTATCGTCACGACTCGTTCTCAGTGCTGCATATCACATTAGCATGTAGTGAGTGAGGTGCTGCCTAGAAATCAACAGGATTATATGCATCTGTGGCTCACTGGCCGCATCCTCTCAGTCCTCTTGTGAATTTTGCCAAGCTGGCATCTCTTCTGCAGTGTAATTTAATGCTTCTCCGTCTCTAAGAACAACCCCCCCCCCATACTCACCCAAAATAGCAGTGTTTTTCTGCACCCCACTGTGATATGAACACTGTTCGGATCATTATAGCTCAGAGGCAGAAATAAATGGCAATATCGCATGCGACGACAGTGTTGCGGACTGCATGAGATGGTCAAAAGCCATCTGTGAGAATTGTGCTTCTGGTGGGTGTTAATTTTCTCATGAAAAGCTCTTCCTCATATCTTTAATTAGTTAAAGAAGATTTAGTTAATAATAGCTGATGGTGAAACCCCAAGGGTGTCTGATATTAAAATGGTTCTCCTCAGTGAGGTATTCATTTTTTGTCCATTCAGTATTTTCCCTTTGGGCTTATAGTCCAATATCACATTTTACAATGAACCTCTCAAGCTATGGGGGGTTCAGTGAAGACAGTCTTGGTTTGTGTCTGACAAGAATTTCAATCACACATCTGCTGATATTTGCTGCAGATTGCTGCATTGATCAATGTTTTTTATAGAGAGAGAAATCATTGCTGAAAAGGCTCTTGAATGCTTTTTACAGTCACATCATTCTTCTATTTTCTTTTTCTTTTTTTTCGATCCTGAAGGTCTAAACACTTCACTGAAAGGATGATATTTAGGTGGACGTGACTGTTTTGGTCACAAAATATTTAATTTTAAGAATCTAATTTATCTGTTCTATCTTGGTTTTACTGCTTGGACTGTAACACTGGCTTTGCTATTTGAGAAAAAAATCAATTGAATAATTATTCTCTGTAAGTTTTATTTATAAGGTGACATCTAATAACCCCTACTTTTGGGGGTTTACTAAATTACTAAAAATACGAAATGATAAAAAAAAATCTTAGTCTGATGAAGTAAAAACTTTATGCTTTACCTTTTCATTCAAGAAAATATGGAAATTGAACTGATTAAAAAATGTCTTCTGAAAATGTAGAAAAAGAGAGATCTCCTACACTCTAAAAAACGTGTTGGCTCAACAACAACAACAAAAAGTAACGCGACTGTTTGCATAAATTTTTTTGAGTTATGACAACTTCGAATGAAATTGCGTTCAACCGACAAACTACATTGAGTTTACAACTTTTATTTTTAGAGTAATCCACTTAAAAATTTGTGTTATACCATAAATTATTAAGTCACTCAAACTACTTGAGTTGTAGCCCTAGAACCAGTTAATCTTAATTGCACACAATATTAAGTTAATGTAATGTTCAACATTATTATGTCAACAGAACCCCAAAAATAATGTTTGCAACTTGAATAAATGTATGGTTGCAAGTTAATGATTTAATTAAACCTTTTAAGTTGTGGTAACAGGCCCACTGATTTACATGTTAGAGTTTATATGTATCCTCCACTTCTGTTTGATGTCTTTGTATGATTTTTAAATGTAAAACGTGTAATTTCTGCAAGGTTAGCATCACCAAAATTATTGGTAATGATTGTTTTCAAACAGGTTTTGCTGCACTCCCCTTGTTTTCCATTGGTTGGACAAACCCCAGAAATCCCACCCCAAAGTGGTATACCTTGGAAACTTGGAACCTGGATAACGCTGTTCATCTCAATGGCAGTCATTTGGCCAGTGCACACATCCCTAGAAGTATGTGATCTTTTAGCTGCCATCTTTGCTTCATGGGTTGTAAACTTTTATTTTATTTAAGTTGAAATGTGATTTATTCCTGTGAATTGTCAGCATCATTACTCCAATTTTCAGTGTCACATGATCCTTCAGAAATCAGTGATTTTATAGTGAATTATGCTGATTAGTGCTCAAGAAACATTTCTTATCATCAATGTTGAAAATCAAGCATAGCGTCAGTTCTGGCAGTCAACTGACTGGTTAGTCAAGCTCGCATCAGCTGATCCACGTCTACCTATAGGAATTCGACGCCTATCACAGCATCCATAAGCTTCTTCAGTATTATCAGCAGCTATCGCATTTAGGAGCTAATTACCCTCCTCCATCCCCAGCTCCTCCTCTCGCCCAGTCAGGATTTGGCATTCTGATTCCCTTTGAATCAGAATAAATTCTCGAGTTATGTTGTACTTTAAAATCTTGAATTAATGATATCTGCAAAACATTCATGTTGGTTCTGTTCTGTTTACCCTAAGGGGGGTTATTGCTGCTCTCCCTGCTCTTATCCATGCTAGGCTACATGGATGCGCAGGGAGTTCTTGCCCAGAATTGTCAATCGTATTTGACGATAGTGGTCCTGACAGAAACACTTGTGCTGCTTAATATTTTTTGTAGAAACTGATAGAAACTCTTGTCTTTGAATTGCTGAGATAGGACAAGCATTATAACATCAAACAAATTGCACACAGAACCTTTTGAAATGGGTGACACACATGCACACGCACAGACAAGTGAAAGGTCATAAACAACTTTCATATCGCCTCATCCCCTTCTCCTTCCTCTCCCTCTCTCCTTTAATATTTGTAGCACGCTCATCAAGAGTGAACAACAGAATGAGTTTACATGACAGACATCTTTTGTCTTTGATATGGTACATATTGTCTCTGGATAAGGTTTCCAACGTTGGAACACTAGTGATTAGACTTGTGTAGCATGAGCGCAGGTGACATTTTCTCATTTGTGTGTAAGCAGCAGGGGGTGAGATCCGTACCATCTTTGAACGCTGACTTTGAACATTCCTCATCTAAAGCTACAATGTAAATCAAGCTGTAACCTCAGCAAGGTGAACTCTGAAACGCAAAAGCCTTCGCTGCTATAGTAGCCACTCCTAGTCAGAACACGTACTTCCATATGTGAATGAATAAATCTAAAATTGAGTTCTAAAATTAGGTGTAGTCAAGCTATAGCCTATATTTGATTTGATTTGATTTGATTTGATTGTATTATAAAATTGTTGTTTCCCTCTTGATTTCAACACGGAATTTTAGATGGTTTTTGAAAGAAGTCTCTTATTTTAAAATGTAATTTATTCCTGTGATGTAAAAAACAGCTATTTAGCTGTTAATTTAATGTGTCATTGCTGAATAAAACTATTTCTTTCTTTCAAAAATAAAAAATACAAATCTTACTGACCCCAAACTTTTGTCTTGTAAATGTGGTGAAATCAAGCTAGAAATATATAACAGGAAAGATATATATATAGGAACTCATTTAGTGTGGTCTATTAACAGCACAAATACTGCCATTTAACGTGTGAAAACAATCATGCACCCTGGAAAAAAATGTCTCCTGCTGTGCAACAAATATGTTCCCTCTTCTCGTCATATTCTCAAGGTGATTAATTAGCATAGGCTGAGGCATGCAAAATTTATGATGGACACGCTTAAATAGGGTAAAACAACTGTGCATACAGGTAGATAAGGGACAGTTTTGTCCATCAAATAGGATTTGCCGTGTTAAGATATGAACGTGTTATTTTGCCATCAAAGTCTTTAAATAAATATCGCCAAAGGTGTAATTTTCAGCATGATGTGAATGCACATGTGGTGACAGCAGATTTTTCACACCACTGGGTGGGTATGAGGTATATCTGTGCAAAGAAAATGTTGCATGGCCTTTGTTCTCCCATTGAAATTTACCCATTTTACTTCCTTTCCGATTCCCTGAAACCATCTGTCAAGTCAGTCTGTTCAGAGTTTACCAAAACCTTTGCAGAAAACATTAGTCGCCATTGGGGGAACCTGTTTGCGACGACAATTTTGTCATTGTGACTATAGCAGCAAAATATTTTGTATGGCCATATGCATTCACTGGCTTTAATACCACTGTAACCAGTTGCCTTCTGTTTTAGTGAATGGATTGTCTTATGTCTTATTGGTTCATAAAAAGCATGCAGTTGGTGTTTGATTCAGCATGCTGTTCGTTTGTTCAAAGTAGATGACATCTGTTTCATACTCTAGTAATGCCTCAAGGATGCATTTTGTGGTCTTCTCTGTCTAATTCTGAAAGCCAATCCCAAATTGTTCAAAGAGTGTGCTCCAGCTATAGTGTTCACAGTGATGGAGGAGAACCTTGTATGATGCATACCAGCTACATACTGTATGTCACACACAGAACCCTAAAACAAGTCTTTAGTAGCAGGGATAAGAACCAAGGCAAGGTATTTTAGGTTTGTCCTGAGCAGAAACGATCTTTGCTATATTTTCCATCATTTTCAGTTTTTATTTAGGAGGCGTATGTTTTGGAATTCATTAACTGAACATATATATATATATATATATATATATATATATATATATATATATATATACATACAGACAGACAGACAATTCAATAAACTTGAAATGCAATGTAAGTCGCTTTGGATAAAAGCGTAATGCATAAATGTAAATGTAAATGTAAATAAACAGACCAATAAACAGTAGCAAGTAAGGCAAGTACGTTCACTCAGTGGGTCGTCTTGTTAATGCCTCCAGGCAGCCAGTACTTGGATGTTTTTCAAGATTATGTTTCATATGCCATATAAGAAATAAAATCTGACTGCAGTAGTATTCTAAAGTATCTACATTTTGCTTCTTCAGCTCAAATACTGCTAAAACAAAAAATTTAAGGCCACTTTCCAGTTAAGTACTGTGAACAAGGTGGAACTTCCATTTCCACAGCCACTGTATTGAGCATTTTGATTTCTCCCATTTATTTTTCAGTATGTGGTCCATCTCCTCTTTGAACTGTCTGTGCCTGCAGAGGCTATACAACAAGGACCCTTTTCTGTTCTCAAACTTTTCCATTCTTTTGGACATGTGTTCATTAAGGAAGCATGAGTGCTTTGCATGGCATTTTACCTGAGGCTAGAGATGTGAATATTATTATTTGTTTGTCCAGTGTGCTCAAATCTAACAGTTACTGAATGCCCGCCCCTCGTCATGCCCTTGTCACTGCATTTGTTAATAAGCCACAGGACTATTAGTTTTACCTGAGTCAGGTAATCATTACTAAACCAATTTAATTTCCGTGCTGGGGAAATTATTGGCAAGGAGAGAACGGGGCAGAGAGAGATGAATCTAAATTCCACTTATGTAATGAAATGTGTGTGGAGTATTGATCCCTAAGGTTGTTTTCCAGGTGCCTTGCACTAGTGTCTTGCTCTGCATTAAAGTAATGGCTTTATAATTTGGCATTTGTCTACCTCCTCCTTCCCTAGATGGATGCATTGTCATACAATATGATACACATGCAAATGCACATTTCTTTTACGTTTGTGAGGTGTCTATATACAAACAGAACTAAATCGATTTGTAATTGCTTAACGTAGCAGTTCTCAACCTTTTTGACTCGAAGGTCCCCTTTTGTACAACACAAAATTGTAATGTTCCCCAAAATAGGCTATTTCTGTAATTAATACAAAGCTGCGTGTTTTCAAAGCTGCTTGGGAGTATATTGAAATAGTAAAGGGATAGTTCTCTCAAAAATGACAATTCTGTCATTAATTACTCACCCTCATGTCGTTCCAAACCCGTAAGGCATTCGTTCATCTTCGGAACACAGATGTATTTACAAAATATTAATCTCCAACGCATTTTTTTTTTGCGCAAACAAAGCACTCACGTTTCTTCATAAAATTGAGGTTACATGAAAAACTTTAATGATGTACAGTATTTTCCCACTTTTTGGAGCTTGAAGGTGATAGTTAAGTAGGCTGTCAATGGAGGGACAGAAAGCTCTCAGATTTCATTAAACAGATCTACATTTGTGTTCCAAAGATGAACAAATGTCTTACAGGTTTGGAACGACATGAGGGTGAGTAATTAATGACAGATTATTATTTATTTTTTTGGTGAACTAACCCTTTAAATTAATTAACTTTGAATCATTTTGTGATTTCAAGAACTGTGAATTCAATTAAAAACAAACCGTTTTTGAGGAAAAAACTAAAATATTTGTATTTATTCTTATTTGATCATTTATTATTTTTATTATATTATGAAATTATATATAAAATACATTTCAGTTTACATCTTTATTTGTTAGAGCATTTTATTTCAAATTAGAGTGATTATTTTAATATATTATTAATAAAGTATTCGATTAAATAGTTTTTAGTCATCTTGAGGGAGGCTCCCTTGGACCTTTGAGGCCCGGTTGGGATCCCCTGTTGTAAAAGTGTTGTTCATACGAAAATGAAATCATTTGCTTAGCTTCATGTCATTCCAAACCTGTATGACTTTCTGTCTTCTGCAAGCACAAAAGAAGACATTTTGAAGAGTAATGGAGTCCAAACAACATTGGACCCCAATGACTTTTCTTTTGTTTTTTTCCACAGAAGAATAAGTTATACATGACATGAGGGTGAATAAAAAGATAACTTCATCTTTGATTGATGAATTTTAATTTTGGGGTGAACTACCTCTTTAGGCAGAAAAGACAGGTATACATGGATGGAATTGTCTTAAAGGACAACTCCGGTGAAAAATGAACCTAGGGGTAATTAACACATGGTTACTGAGTCGATCTTTCCCTGGGATGCGTTTTCATGAAAATCGAATGTAAAGAGTTTTATCTCTAAAAACAGTTTGGCTTATAACACTAGTATATGGGGCACAGAGTAAGTAAAAGTAAATCCCTAGTTAATACCACTAACAAGGCTCAAAAATAGCCTCACACTAACACGGTAGCATAATGAGGGTCCCTACATGCAAACCGAAGCATTGAGAACTTTGTAAGTGTACAGACAGTTTAATAAGAATATACTTTATAAAGACAGTACATTACGCGTTTACAGACAGGATCCATCTTGGAAAACAGTCTCAACTAATCGAGTCACGAACGCCGTGCTAAGTGAGCTTGTTGATAGGAATTACGTTTGTGAAATCTAACGTAGCACGGCGTTCGTGACTCGATTAGTTGAGACTGTTTTCCAAGATGGATCCTGTCTGTAAACGCGTAATGTACTGTCTTTATAAACTATCTTCTTATTAAACTGTCTGTACACTAACAAAGTTCTCAATGCTTCGGTTTGCATGTAGGGACCCTCATTATGCTACCGTGTTAGTGTGAGGCTATTTTGAGCCTTGTTAGTGGTATTAACTAGCGATTTACTTTTACTTACTCTGTGCCCCATATACTAGTGTTATGAGCTAATCTGTTTTAAAGATAAAACTCTTTACATTCGATTTTCATGAAAACGCATCCCAGGGAACGATCGACTCAGTAACCATGTGTTAATTACCCCTAGGTTCATTTTTC